>NC_092711.1:39854620-40454620 GCF_047496885.1 Scyliorhinus torazame
CTCTGGGTCCCTCGCTCCCTCTGGGTCCCTCACTCTCTCTGTGTCCCTCACTCTCTTTGTCCCTCGCTCTCTGTGTCCCTCGCTCTCTGTGTCATTCGCTCTCTCTGTGTTCCTCACTCTCTGTGTGTCTCTCTCTCTCTCTCTGTCTCTCAATCTCTCTGTGTCCCTCGCTCTCTCTGTGTGTCCCTCGCTCTCTGTGTCCCTCGCTCTCTCTGTGTGTCCCTCGCTCTCTGTGTCCCTCACTCTCTCTGTGTCCCACACTCTCTCTGTGTGTCCCTCACTCTCTGTGTCCCTCGCTATCTCTGTGTGTCCCTCGCTCTCTGTGTCTCTCGCTCTCTGTGTCCTCGCTCTCTCTGTGTCCCACACTCTCTCAGTGTGTCCCTCACTCTCTGTATCCTTCACTCTCTAAGTGTCCCTCGCTCTCTGTGTCCCTTGCTCTCTGTGTCACTCGCTCTCTGTGTCCCACACTCTCTCAGTGTGTCCCTCACTCTCTGTATCCTTCACTCAATAAGTGTCCCTCGCTCTCTGTGTCCCTTGCTCTCTGTGACCCTCGCTCTCTCTGTGTCCCCCACTCTCTCTCTGTCCCTCGCGGTCTCTGTGTCCCCCCCGGTGTCTGTGTCGCTCGCGCTCTCTGTGTCCCTCGCGCTCTCTGTGTCACTCGTGCTCTCTGTGTCCTTCGCTCTCTGTGTCCCTCGCTCTCTGTGTCCCTCGCTCTCTCTCTGCCCCTCGCTCTCTCTGTGTCCCTCGCTCGCTGTGTGTCCCTCGCTCTCTCTGTGCCCCTGGCTCTCTGTGTCCCTCGCTCTCTCTCTGCCCCTCGCTCTCTCTGTGTCCCTCGCTCTCTGTGTGTCCCTCGCTCTCTCAGTGTCCCTCGCTCTCTGTGTGTCCCTCGCTCTCTCTGTGTCCCTCGCTCTCGGTGCCCCTCACTCTCTGTGTCCCTCGCACTCTCTGTGTCCTTCGCTCTCTCTGTGTCCCTCGCTCTCTGTGTCCCTCGCTCTCTGTGTCCCACACTCTCTGTGTCCCTTGCCCTTTGTGTCCCTCGCTCTCTGTGTCCCTCACTCTTTGTGTCCCTCATGCTCTGTGCTACTCGCTCTCTGTGTCCCTCGCTCTCTGTGTCCCACACTCTCTGTGTCCCTCGCTCTGTGTGTCCCTCGCTCTCTCTGTGTCCCTCGCTCTCCCTGTGTCGCTCACTCTCGGTGTCCCTCACTCTTTCTGTGTCACTTGCTCTCTCTGTGTCCCTCGCTCTCTGTGTCCCTCGCTCTCTCTGTGTCCCTCCCTCTCTCTGTGCCGCTCGCTCTCCCTGTGTCGCTCACTCTCGGTGTCCCTCACTCTCTCTGTGTCCCTCACTCTCTGTGTTCCTCACTCTCTGTGTCGCTCACTCTCTCTGTGCCCCTCACTCTCTGTGACCCTCACTCTCTCTGTGTCCCTCACTCACTCTGTGTCCCTCACTCTCTCTATGGCCCTCACTCTCTGTGTCCCTGACTCATTCTGTGTCCCTCGCTCTCTATGTCCCTCGCTCTCTGTGTCCCTCACTCTCTCTGTGTCCCTCACTCTCTGTGTCTCTCGCTCTCTCTGTGTGTCCCTCGCTCTCTGTGTCCCTCACTCTCTGTGCCCCTCACTCTCTCTGTGTCCCTCACTCTCTGTGTCCCTCGCGCTCTCTGCGTCCCTCGCTCTCTCTGGGTCCCTCGCTCCCTCTGGGTCCCTCACTCTCTCTGTGTCCCTCACTCTCTGTGTCCCTCGCTCTCTGTGTCCCTCGCTCTCTGTGTCATTCGCTCTCTCTGTGTTCCTCGCTCTCTGTGTGTCCCTCACTCTCTCTGTGTCTCTCACTCTCTCTGTGTCCCACACTCTCTCTGTGTGTCCCTCGCTCTCTGTGTCCCTCGCTCTCTCTGTGTGTCCCTCGCTCTCTCTGTGTCCCTGGCTCTGTCTGTGTGTCCCTCACTCTCTCTCTGTGTCACTCACTCTCTCTGTGTCCCACACTCTCTCTATGTGGCCCTCACTCTCTGTGTCCATCGCTATGTCTGTGTGTCCCTCGCTCTCTGTGTCCCTCGCTCTCTGTGTCCTCGCTCTCTCTGTGTCACTCGCGCTCTCTGTGTCCCTCACTCTCCCTGTGTCCCTCCCTTTCTGTGTGTTCCTCGCTCTCTCTGTGTCCCTCGCTCTGTCTGTGTCCCTCACTCTCTCTGTGTCCCTCGCTCTCTCTGTGTCCCTCGCTCTCTGTGTTCCACACACTCTGTGTCACTCACTCTCTCTGTGTGTCCCTCGCTCTCTGTGTCCCACGCTCTCTCTGTTTCCCTCGCTCTCTGTGTTCCTCACTCTCTGTGTCCCTCGTTCTCTCTGTGCGTCCCTGCTCTCTATGTCCCTCGCTCTCTCTGTGTCCCTTGCTCTCTCTGTGTCCCTCGCTCTCTGTGTCCCTCGCTCTCTCTGTGTGTCCCTCGCTCTCTGTGTCCCTCACTCTCTGTGTCCCTCGCTCTCTCTGTGTCCCTCGCTCTCTCTGTGTCCCTCACTCTCTCTGTGTTCCACACTCTCTGGGTCCCTCGCGCTCTCTGTGTCCCTCGCGCTCTCTGTGTCCCTCGCGCTCTCTGTGTCCCTCGCTCTCTGTGCCCCTCGCGCTCTCTGTGTCCCTCGCGCTCTCTGTGTCACTCGCTCTCTGTGTCCCACACTCTCTCAGTGTGTCCCTCACTCTCTGTGTCCCTTGCTCTCTGTGTCCCTCGCTCTCTCTTTGTCCATGGCTCTGTCTGTGTGTCCCTCACTCTCTGTGTCCCACACTCTCTCTGTGTGTCCCTCGCTCTCTGTGTCCCTCGCTATCTCTGTGTGTCCCTCGCTCTCTGTGTCCCTCGCTCTCTCTGTGTCCATGGCTCTGTCTGTGTGTCCCTCACACTCTGTGTCCCACACTCTCTCTCTGTGTCATTCACTCTCTCTGTGTCCCACACTCTCTCTGTGTGTCCCTCACTCTCTGTGTCCCTCGCTATCTCTGTGTGTCCCTCGCTATCTGTGTCCCTCGCTCTCTGTGTCCTCGCTCTCTCTGTGTCACTCGCGCTCTCTGTGTCCCTCACTCTCTCTGTGTCCCTCCATTTCTGTGCGTCCCTCGCTCTCACTGTGTCCCTCGCTCTGTCTGTGTCCCTCGCTCTGTCTGTGACCCTCGCTCTGTGTCCCTCACTCTCTCTCTGTCCCTCACTCTCTCTGTGTCCCTCACTCTCTCTGTGTCCCTCGCTCTCTCTGTGTTCCACACTCTCTGGGTCCCTCGCGCTCTCTGTGTCCCTCGCTCTCTCTGTGTCCCTCGCTATCTCTGTGTGTCCCTCGCTCTCTGTGCCCCTCGCTTACTCTGTGTCCCACACTCTCTGTGTCACTGGCTATCTCTGTGTGTCCCTCGCTCTCTGTGTCCTCGCTCTCTGTGTCCCTCACTCTCTGTGTTCTACACTCTCTCTGTGTCCCACACTCTCTGTGTCCCTCGCTCTCTGTGTCCTCGCTTTCTCTGTGTCCCTCACTCTCTCTGTGTTCTACACTCTCTCTGTGTCCGACACTCTCTGTGTCCCTCGCTCTCTGTGTCCTCGCTCTCTCTGTGTCACTCGCGCTCTCTGTGTCCCTCACTCTCTGTGTTCTACACTCTCTCTGTGTCCCACACTCTCTGTGTCCCTCGCTCTCTGTGTCCTCGCTCTCTCTGTGTCCCTCACTCTCTGTGTTCTACACTCTCTCTGTGTCCCTAGCTCTCTGTGTCCTCGCTCTCTCTGTGTCCCTCACTCTCTCTGTGTCCCTCTCTTTCGGTGTGTCCCTCACTCCCTCTGTGTCCCTCACTCTCTCTGTGTCCCTCGCTCTCTCTGTATCCCTCGCTCTCTCTGTGTCCCTCGCTCTCTGTGTTCCACACTCTCTGGGTCCCTCACTCTGTGTGTCCCTCGCTTACTGTGTCCCTCGCTCTCTCTGTTTCCCTCGCTCTCTGTGTTCCTCACTCTCTGTGTCTCTCAATCTCTCTGTGTTTCCCTCGCTCTCTGTGTCCCTCGCTCTCTGTGTCCCTCGTTCTCTCTGTGCGTCCCTCGCTCTCTATGTCCCTCGCTCTCTCTGTGTCCCTTGCTCTGTCTGTGTCCCTCGCTCTCTCTGTGTCCCTCGCTCTCTGTGTTCCACACTCTCTGGGTCCCTCACTCTGTGTGTCCCTCGCTTACTGTGTCCCTCGCTCTCTCTGTTTCCCTCGCTCTCTGTGTTCCACACTCTCTGGGTCCCTCGCGCTCTCTGTGTCCCTCGCTCTCTCTGTGTCCCTCGCTATCTCTGTGTGTCCCTCGCTCTCTGTGCCCCTCGCTTACTCTGTGTCCCACACTCTCTGTGTCACTGGCTATCTCTGTGTGTCCCTCGCTCTCTGTGTCCTCGCTCTCTGTGTCCCTCACTCTCTGTGTTCTACACTCTCTCTGTGTCCCACACTCTCTGTGTCCCTCGCTCTCTGTGTCCTCGCTCTCTCTGTGTCCCTCACTCTCTCTGTGTTCTACACTCTCTCTGTGTCCCACACTCTCTGTGTCCCTCGCTCTCTGTGTCCTCGCTCTCTCTGTGTCACTCGCGCTCTCTGTGTCCCTCACTCTCTGTGTTCTACACTCTCTCTGTGTCCCACACTCTCTGTGTCCCTCGCTCTCTGTGTCCTCGCTCTCTCTGTGTCCCTCACTCTCTGTGTTCTACACTCTCTCTGTGTCCCTAGCTCTCTGTGTCCTCGCTCTCTCTGTGTCCCTCACTCTCTCTGTGTCCCTCTCTTTCGGTGTGTCCCTCACTCCCTCTGTGTCCCTCACTCTCTCTGTGTCCCTCGCTCTCTCTGTATCCCTCGCTCTCTCTGTGTCCCTCGCTCTCTGTGTTCCACACTCTCTGGGTCCCTCACTCTGTGTGTCCCTCGCTTACTGTGTCCCTCGCTCTCTCTGTTTCCCTCGCTCTCTGTGTTCCTCACTCTCTGTGTCTCTCACTCTCTCTGTGTTTCCCTCGCTCTCTGTGTCCCTCGCTCTCTGTGTCCCTCGTTCTCTCTGTGCGTCCCTCGCTCTCTATGTCCCTCGCTCTCTCTGTGTCCCTTGCTCTGTCTGTGTCCCTCGCTCTCTCTGTGTGTCCCTCGCTCTCAGTGTCCCTCGTTCTCTGTGTCCCTCGCTCTCTCTGTGTCCCTCGCTCTCTCTGTGTCCCTCACTCTCTCTGTGTTCCACACTCTCTGTGTCCCTCGCTCTCTGTGTCCCTCGCGCTCTCTGTGTCCCTAGCGCTCTCTGTGTCCCTCGCGCTCTCTGTGCCCCTCGCGATCTCTGTGTCCCTAGCGCTCTCTGTGTCCCTCGCGCTCTCTGTGCCCCTCGCGCTCTCTGTGTCCCTCGCGCTCTCTGTGTCCCTCGCGCTCTCTGTGCCCGTCGCGCTCTCTGTGTCCCTAGCGCTCTCTGTGTCCCTCGCTCTCTGTGTCACTCGCTCTCTGTGTCCCACACTCTCTCAGTGTGTCCCTCACTCTCTGTATCCTTCACTCTCTAAGTGTCCCTCGCTCTCTGTGTCCCTTGCTCTCTGTGACCCTCGCTCTCTGTGTTCCTCACTCTCTGTGTCCTTCACTCTCTCTGTGTTTCCCTCGCTCTCTGTGTCCCTCGCTCTCTGTGTCCCTCGTTCTCTCTGTGCGTCCCTGCTCTCTATGTCCCTCGCTCTCTCTGTGTCCCTTGCTCTCTCTGTGTCCCTCGCTCTCTGTGTCCCTCGCTCTCTCTGTGTGTCGCTCGCTCTCTGTGTCCCTCACTCTCTGTGTCCCTCGCTCTCTATGTGTCCCTCGCTCTCTCTGTGTCCCTCACTCTCTCTGTGTTCCACACTCTCTCTGTCCCTCGCTCTCTGTGCCCCTCGCGCTCTCTGTGTCCCTCGCACTCTCTGTGTCCCTCGCGCTCTCTGTGTCCCTCGCTCTCTTTGCCCCTCGCGCTCTCTGTGTCCCTCGCGCTCTCTGTGTCACTCGCTCTCTGTGTCTCACACTCTCTCAGTGTGTCCCTCACTCTCTGCATCCTTAACTCTCTAAGGTTCCCTCGCTCTCTGTGTCCCTCGCTCTCTGTGTCCTCGCTCTCTCTGTGTCCCTCGCTATCTCTGTGTGTCCCTCGCTCTCTGTGCCCCTCGCTCTCTCTGTGTCCCACACTCTCTGTGTCACTCGCTATCTCTGTGTGTCCCTCGCTCTCTGTGTCCTCGCTCTCTGTGTCCCTCACTCTCTGTGTTCTACACTCTCTCTGTGTCCCACACTCTCTGTGTCCCTCGCTCTCTGTGTCCTCGCTCTCTCTGTGTCCCTCACTCTCTCTGTGTACTACACTCTCTCTGTGTCCCACACTCTCTGTGTCCCACGCTCTCTGTGTCCTCGCTCTCTCTGTGTCACTCGCGCTCTCTGTGTCCCTCACTCTCTGTGTTCTACACTCTCTCTGTGTCCCACACTCTCTGTGTCCCTCGCGCTCTGTGTCCTCGCTCTCTCTGTGTCCCTCACTCTCTGTGTTCTACACTCTCTCTGTGTCCCTCGCTCTCTGTGTCCTCGCTCTCTCTGTGTCCCTCACTCTCTCTGTGTCCCTCTCTTTCGGTGTGTCCCTCACTCCCTCTGTGTCCCTCACTCTCTCTGTGTCCCTCGCTCTCTCTGTATCCCTCGCTCTCTCTGTGTCCCTCGCTCTCTGTGTTCCACACTCTCTGGGTCCCTCACTCTGTGTGTCCCTCGCTTACTGTGTCCCTCGCTCTCTCTGTTTCCCTCGCTCTCTGTGTTCCTCACTCTCTGTGTCTCTCACTCTCTCTGTGTTTCGCTCGCTCTCTGTGTCCCTCGCTCTCTGTGTCCCTCGTTCTCTCTGTGCGTCCCTCGCTCTCTATGTCCCTCGCTCTCTCTGTGTCCCTTGCTCTGTCTGTGTCCCTCGCTCTCTCTGTGTGTCCCTCGCTCTCAGTGTCCCTCGTTCTCTGTGTCCCTCGCTCTCTCTGTGTCCCTCGCTCTCTCTGTGTCCCTCGCTCTCTCTGTGTTCCACACTCTCTGTGTCCCTCGCTCTCTCTGTCCCTCGCGCTCTCTGTGTCCCTAGCGCTCTCTGTGTCCCTCGCGCTCTCTGTGCCCCTCGCGCTCTCTGTGTCCCTAGCGCTCTATGTGTCCCTCGCGCTCTCTGTGCCCCTCGCGCTCTCTGTGTCCCTCGCGCTCTCTGTGTCCCTCGCGCTCTCTGTGCCCCTCGCGCTCTCTGTGTCCCTAGCGCTCTCTGTGTCCCTCGCTCTCTGTGTCACTCGCTCTCTGTGTCCCACTCTCTCTCAGTGTGTCCCTCACTCTCTGTATCCTTCACTCTCTAAGTGTCCCTCGCTCTCTGTGTCCCTTGCTCTCTGTGACCCTCGCTCTCTGTGTGTCCCCCACTCTCACTCTGTCCCTCGCGGTCTCTGTGTCCCTCCCGGTGTCTGTGTCGCTCGCACTCTCTGTGTCCCTCGCGCTCTCTGTGTCCCTCCCGGTGTCTGTGTCGCTCGCACTCTCTGTGTCCCTCGCGCTCTCTGTGTCACTGGTGCTCTCTGTGTCCTTCGCTCTCTGTGTCCCTCGCTCTCTGTGTCCCTCGCTCTCTGTGTCCCTCGCTCTCTGTGTCCCTCGCTCTCTGTGTCACTCGCTCTCTGTGTCCCACACTCTCTCAGTGTGTCCAACACTCTCTGTATCCTTCACTCTCTAAGTGTCCCTCGCTCTCTGTGTCCCTTGCTCTCTGTGACCCTCGCTCTCTCTGTGTCGCCCACTCTCTCTCTGTCCCTCGCGGCCTCTGTGTCCCTCCCGGTGTCTGTGTCGCTCGCACTCTCTGTGTCCCTCGCGCTCTCTGTGTCACTCGTGCTCTCTGTGTCCTTCGCTCTCTGTGTCCCTCGCTCTCTGTGTCCCTCGCTCTCTCTCTGCCCCTCGCTCTCTCTCTGTCCCTCGCTCTCTGTGTGTCCCTCGCTCGCTCTGTGTCCCTCGCTCTCTGTGTGTCCCTCGCTCTCTCTGTGTCCCTCGCTCTCTGTGTCCCTCACTCTCTGTGTCCCTCGCACTCTCTGTGTCCTTCGCTCTCTCTGTGTCCCTCGCTCTCTGTGTCCCACACTCTCTGTGTCCGACAGTCTCTGTGTCCCTTGCCCTTTGTGTCCCTCGCTCTCTGTGTCCCTCACTCTTTGTGTCCCTCATGCTCTGTGCTACTCGCTCTCTGTGTCCCTCGCTCACTGTGTCCCACACTCTCTGTGTCCCACACTCTCTGTGTCCCTCACTCTCTCTGTGTTCCTTGCTCACTCTGTGCCCCTCGCTCTCTGTGTCCCTCGCTCTTTCTGTGTCCCTCCATCTCTCTGTGTCCCTCGCTCTCCCTGTGTCGCTCATTCTCGGTGTCCCTCACTCTCTCTGTGTCCCTCACTCTCTGTGTTCCTCACTCTCTGTGACCCTCACTCTCTCTGTGTCCCTCACTCACTCTCTGTCCCTCACTCTCTCTGTGGCCCTCACTCTCTGTGTCCCTGACTCTTTCTGTGTCCCTCGCTCTCTGTGTCCCTCGCCCTCTGTGTCCCTCACTCTCTGTGTCTCTCGCTCTCTCTGTGGGTCCCTCGCTCTCTGTGTCCCTCACTCTCTCTGCCCCTCACTCTCTCTGTGTCCCTCACTCTCTGTGTCCCTCGCACTCTCTGCGTCCCTCGCTCTCTCTGGGCCTCTCGCTCCCTCTGGGTCCCTCACTCTATCTGTGTCCCTCACTCTCTGTGTCCCTCGCTCTCTGTGTCCCTCGCTCTCTGTGTCCCTCACTCTCTCTGTGTCTCTCAAACTCTCTGTGTGTCCCTCGCTCTCTGTGTCCCTCGCTCTCTCTGTGTGTCCCTCGCTCGCTGCGTCCCTCGCTCTCTCTGGGTCCCTCGCTCCCTCTGGGTCCCTCACTCTCTCTGTGTCCCTCACTTTCTGTGTCCCTTGCTCTCTGTGTCCCTCGCTCTCTGTGTCATTCGCTCTCTCTGTGTTCCTCGCTCTCCTTGTGTCCCTCAGTCTCTCTGTGTCTCTCACTCTCTCTGTGTCCCACACTCTCTCTGTGTGTCCCTCGCTCTCTGTGTCCCTCGCTCTCTCTGTTTGTCCCTCGCTCTCTGTGTCTCTCGCTCTCTCTGTGTGTCCCTCGCTCTCTGTGTCCCTCACTCTCTGTGCCCCTCACTCTCTCTGTGTCCCTCACTCTCTGTGTCCCTCGCGCTCTCTGCGTCCCTCGCTCTCTCTGGGTCCCTCGCTCCCTCTGGGTCCCTCACTCTCTCTGTGTCCCTCACTCTCTGTGTCCCTTGCTCTCTGTGTCCCTCGCTCTCTGTGTCATTCGCTCTCTCTGTGTTCCTGGCTCTCCTTGTGTCCCTCAGTCTCTCTGTGTCTCTCACTCTCTCTGTATCCCACACTCTCTCTGTGTGTCCCTCGCTCTCTGTGTCCCTCGCTCTCTCTGTGTGTCCCTCACTCTGTGTGTCCCACACTCTCTCTCTGTGTCACTCACTCTCTCTGTGTCCCACACTCTCTCTGTGTGTCCCTTACTCTCAGTGTCCCTCGCTATCTCTGTGTGTCCCTCGCTCTCTGTGTCCCTCGCTCTCTGTGTCCTCGCTCTCTCTGTGTCACTCGCGCTCTCTGTGTCCCTCACTCTCTCTGTGTCCCTCCCTTTCTGTGTGTCCCTCGCTCTCTCTGTGTACCTCGCTCTCTGTGTCCCTCACTCTCTGTGTCTCTCGCTCTCTCTGTGGGTCCCTCGCTCTCTGTGTCCCTCACTCTCTGTGCCCCTCACTCTCTCTGTGTCCATCACTCTCTGTGTCCCTCGCACTCTCTGCATCCCTCGCTCTCTCTGGGCCCCTCGCTCCCGCTGGGTCCCTCACTCTATCTGTGTCCCTCACTCTCTGTGTCCCTCGCTCTCTGTGTCCCTCGCTCTCTGTGTCCCTCACTCTCTCTGTGTCTCTCACTCTCTCTGTGTGTCCCTCGCTCTCTGTGTCCCTCGCTCTCTCTGTGTGTCCCTCGCTCTCTGTGTCCCTCGCTCTCTCTGTGTCCATGGCTCTGTCTGTGTGTCCCTCACTCTCTGTGTCCCACACTCTCTCTCTGTGTCATTCACTCTCTCTGTGTCCCACACTCTCTCTGTGTGTCCCTCACTCTCTGTGTCCCTCGCTATCTCTGTGTGTCCCTCGCTCTCTGTGTCCCTCGCTCTCTGTGTCCTCGCTCTCTCTGTGTCACTCGCGCGCTCTGTGTCCCTCACTCTCTCTGTGTCCCTCCCTTTCTGTGTGTCCCTCGCTCTCACTGTGTCCTTCGCTCTGTCGGTGTCCCTCGCTCTGTCTGTGACCCTCGCTCGGTGTCCCTCACTCTCTCTCTGTCCCTCACTCTCTCTGTGTCCCTCACTCTCTCTGTGTCCCTCGCTCTCTCTGTGTCCCTCGCTCTCTCTGTGTCCCTCGCTCTCTGTGTTCCACACTCTCTGTGTTCCTCGCTCTCTCTGTGTGTCCCTCGCTCTCTCTGTTTCCCTCGCTCTCTGTGTTCCTCACATTCTGTGTCCCTCACTCTCTCTGTGTCCCTTGCTCTGTCTGTGTCCCTCGCTCTCTCTGTGTGTCCCTCGCTCTCTGTGTCGCTCGCTCTCTGTGTCCCTCGCTCTCTCTGTGTGTCCCTCGCTCTCTGTGTCCCTCGCGTTCTCTGTGCCCGTCGCGCTCTCTGTGTCACTCGCTCTCTGTGTCCCACACTCTCTGTGTGTCCCTCGCTCTCTGTGTCCCTCGCTCTCTCTGTGTGTCCCTCGCTCGCTGCGTCCCTCGCTCTCTCTGGGTCCCTCGCTCCCTCTGGGTCCCTCACTCTCTCTGTGTCCCTCACTTTCTGTGTCCCTTGCTCTCTGTGTCCCTCGCTCTCTGTGTCATTCGCTCTCTCTGTGTTCCTCGCTCTCCTTGTGTCCCTCAGTCTCTCTGTGTCTCTCACTCTCTCTGTGTCCCACACTCTCTCTGTGTGTCCCTCGCTCTCTGTGTCCCTCGCTCTCTCTGTTTGTCCCTCGCTCTCTGTGTCTCTCGCTCTCTCTGTGTGTCCCTCGCTCTCTGTGTCCCTCACTCTCTGTGCCCCTCACTCTCTCTGTGTCCCTCACTCTCTGTGTCCCTCGCGCTCTCTGCGTCCCTCGCTCTCTCTGGGTCCCTCGCTCCCTCTGGGTCCCTCACTCTCTCTGTGTCCCTCACTCTCTGTGTCCCTTGCTCTCTGTGTCCCTCGCTCTCTGTGTCATTCGCTCTCTCTGTGTTCCTGGCTCTCCTTGTGTCCCTCAGTCTCTCTGTGTCTCTCACTCTCTCTGTATCCCACACTCTCTCTGTGTGTCCCTCGCTCTCTGTGTCCCTCGCTCTCTCTGTGTGTCCCTCACTCTCTGTGTCCCACACTCTCTCTCTGTGTCACTCACTCTCTCTGTGTCCCACACTCTCTCTGTGTGTCCCTTACTCTCAGTGTCCCTCGCTATCTCTGTGTGTCCCTCGCTCTCTGTGTCCCTCGCTCTCTGTGTCCTCGCTCTCTCTGTGTCACTCGCGCTCTCTGTGTCCCTCACTCTCTCTGTGTCCCTCCCTTTCTGTGTGTCCCTCGCTCTCTCTGTGTACCTCGCTCTCTGTGTCCCTCACTCTCTGTGTCTCTCGCTCTCTCTGTGGGTCCCTCGCTCTCTGTGTCCCTCACTCTCTGTGCCCCTCACTCTCTCTGTGTCCATCACTCTCTGTGTCCCTCGCACTCTCTGCATCCCTCGCTCTCTCTGGGCCCCTCGCTCCCGCTGGGTCCCTCACTCTATCTGTGTCCCTCACTCTCTGTGTCCCTCGCTCTCTGTGTCCCTCGCTCTCTGTGTCCCTCACTCTCTCTGTGTCTCTCACTCTCTCTGTGTGTCCCTCGCTCTCTGTGTCCCTCGCTCTCTCTGTGTGTCCCTCGCTCTCTGTGTCCCTCGCTCTCTCTGTGTCCATGGCTCTGTCTGTGTGTCCCTCACTCTCTGTGTCCCACACTCTCTCTCTGTGTCATTCACTCTCTCTGTGTCCCACACTCTCTCTGTGTGTCCCTCACTCTCTGTGTCCCTCGCTATCTCTGTGTGTCCCTCGCTCTCTGTGTCCCTCGCTCTCTGTGTCCTCGCTCTCTCTGTGTCACTCGCGCGCTCTGTGTCCCTCACTCTCTCTGTGTCCCTCCCTTTCTGTGTGTCCCTCGCTCTCACTGTGTCCTTCGCTCTGTCGGTGTCCCTCGCTCTGTCTGTGACCCTCGCTCGGTGTCCCTCACTCTCTCTGTGTCCCTCACTCTCTCTGTGTCCCTCACTCTCTCTGTGTCCCTCGCTCTCTCTGTGTCCCTCGCTCTCTCTGTGTCCCTCGCTCTCTGTGTTCCACACTCTCTGTGTTCCTCGCTCTCTCTGTGTGTCCCTCGCTCTCTCTGTTTCCCTCGCTCTCTGTGTTCCTCACATTCTGTGTCCCTCACTCTCTCTGTGTCCCTTGCTCTGTCTGTGTCCCTCGCTCTCTCTGTGTGTCCCTCGCTCTCTGTGTCGCTCGCTCTCTGTGTCCCTCGCTCTCTCTGTGTGTCCCTCGCTCTCTGTGTCCCTCGCGTTCTCTGTGCCCGTCGCGCTCTCTGTGTCACTCGCTCTCTGTGTCCCACACTCTCTCAGTGTGTCTCTCACTCTCTGTATCCTTCACTCTCTAAGTGTCCCTCGCTCTCTGTGTCCCTTGCTCTTTGTGACCCTCGCTCTCTGTGTCCCTCACTCTCTCTGTGTCCCTCACTCTCTGTGTCCCTCACTCTCTGTGCCCCTCACTCTCTCTGTGTCCCTCACTCTCTGTGTCCCTCGCGCTCTCTGCGTCCCTCGCTCTCTCTGGGTCCCTCGCTCCCTCTGGGTCCCTCACTCTCTCTGTGTCCCTCACTTTCTGTGTCCCTTGCTCTCTGTGTCCCTCGCTCTCTGTGTCATTCGCTCTCTCTGTGTTCCTCGCTCTCCTTGTGTCCCTCAGTCTCTCTGTGTCTCTCACTCTCTCTGTGTCCCACACTCTCTCTGTGTGTCCCTCGCTCTCTGTGTCCCTCGGTCACTCTTTGTGCCCCTCACACTCTCTGTGTCCCTCACTCTCTGTGTACCTCGCACTCGCTGCGTCCCTCGCTCTCTCTGGGTCCCTCGCTCCCTCTGGGTCCCTCACTCTCTCTGTGTCCCTCACTCTCTGTGTCCCTTGCTCTCTGTGTCCCTCGCTCTCTCTGTGTCCATGGCTCTGTCTGTGTGTCCCTCACTCTCTGTGTCCCACACTCTCTCTGTGTGTCCCTCGCTCTCTGTGTCCCTCGCTATCTCTGTGTGTCCCTCGCTCTCTGTGTCCCTCGCTCTCTCTGTGTCCATGGCTCTGTCTGTGTGTCCCTCACTCTCTGTGTCCCACACTCTCTCTCTGTGTCATTCACTCTCTCTGTGTCCCACACTCTCCCTGTGTGTCCCTCACTCTCTGTGTCCCTCGCTATCTCTGTGTGTCCCTCGCTCTCTGTGTCCCTCGCTCTCTGTGTCCTCGCTCTCTCTTTGTCACTCGCGCTCTCTGTGTCCCTCACTCTCTCTGTGTCCCTCCATTTCTGTGTGTCCCTCGCTCTCACTGTGTCCCTCGCTCTGTCTGTGTCCCTCGCTCTGTCTGTGACCCTCGCTCTGTGTCCCTCACTCTCTCTCTGTCCCTCACTCTCTCTGTGTCCCTCACTCTCTCTGTGTCCCTCGCTCTCTCTGTGTCCCTCGCTCTCTCTGTGTCCCTCGCTCTCTGTGTTCCACACTCTCTGTGTCCCTCACTCTCTTTGTGTGTCCCTCGCTCTCTCTGTTTCCCTCGCTCTCTGTGTTCCTCACATTCTGTGTCCCTCACTCTCTCTGTGTCCCTTGCTCTGTCTGTGTCCCTCGCTCTCTCTGTGTGTCCCTCGCTCTCTGTGTCGCTCGCTCTCTGTGTCCCTCGCTCTCTGTGTCCCTCGCTCTCTGTGTCCCTCGCTCTCTGTGTCCCTCGCGCTCTCTGTGCCCCTCGCTCTCTCTCTGTGTCACTCGCTCTCTGTGTCCCTCGCGCTCTCTGTGTCCCTCGCGCTCTCTGTGTCACTCGCTCTCTGTGTCCCACACTCTCTCAGTGTGTCCCTCACTCTCTGTATCCTTCACTCTCTAAGTGTCCCTCACTCTCTGTGTCCCTTGCTCTCTGTGACCCTCGCTCTCTGTGTCCCCCACCCTCTCTGTGTCCCTCACTCTCTGTGTCTCTCGCTCTCTCTGTGTGTCCCTCGCTCTCTGTGTCCCTCACTCTCTGTGCCCCTCACTCTCTCTGTGTCCCTCGCTCTCTGTGTCCCTCGCGCTCTCTGCGTCCCTCGCTCTCTCTGGGTCCCTCGCTCCCTCTGGGTCCCTCACTCTCTCTGTGTCCCTCACTCTCTGTGTCCCTTGCTCTCTGTGTCCCTCGCTCTCTGTGTCATTCGCTCTCTCTGTGTTCCTCGCTCTCCTTGTGTCCCTCAGTCTCTCTGTGTCTCTCACTCTCTCTGTGTCCCACACTCTCTCTGTGTGTCCCTCGCTCTCTGTGTCCCTCGCTCTCTCGGTTTGTCCCCCGCTCTCTGTGTCTCTCGCTCTCTCTGTGTGTCCCTCGCTCTCTGTGTCCGTCACTCTCTGTGCCCCTCACTCTCTCTGTGTCCCTCACTCTCTGTGTCCCTCGCGCTCTCTGCGTCCCTCGCTCTCTCTGGGTCCCTCGCTCCCTCTGGGTCCCTCACTCTCTCTGTGTCCCTCACTCTCTGTGTCCCTTGCTCTCTGTGTCCCTCGCTCTCTGTGTCATTCGCTATCTCTGTGTTCCTGGCTATCCTTGTGTCCCTCAGTCTCTCTGTGTCTCTCACTCTCTCAGTGTCCCACACTCTCTCTGTGTGTCCCTCGCTCTCTGTGTCCCTCGCTCTCTCTGTGTGTCCCTCACTCTCTGTGTCCCACACTCTCTCTCTGTGTCACTCACTCTCTCTGTGTCCCACACTCTCTCTGTGTGTCCCTCACTCTCTGTGTCCCTCGCTATCTCTGTGTGTCCCTCGCTCTCTGTGTCCCTCGCTCTCTGTGTCCTCGCTCTCTCTGTGTCACACGCGCTCTCTGTGTCCCTCACTCTCTCTGTGTCCCTCCCTTTCTGTGTGTCCCTCGCTCTCTCTGTGTCCCTCGCTCTCTGTGTCCCTTACTCTCTGTGTCTCTCGCTCTCTCTGTGGGTCCCTCGCTCTCTGTGTCCCACACTCTCTGTGCCCCTCACTCTCTCTGTGTCCATCACTCTCTGTGTCCCTCGCACTCTCTGCATCCCTCGCTCTCTCTGGGCACCTCGCTCCCTCTGGGTCCCTCACTCTATCTGTGTCCCTCACTCTCTGTGTCCCTCGCTCTCTGTGTCCCTCGCTCTCTGTGTCCCTCACTCTCTCTGTGTCTCTCACTCTCTCTGTGTGTCCCTCGCTCTCTGTGTCCCTCGCTCTCTCTGTGTGTCCCTCGCTCTCTGTGTCCCTCGCTCTCTCTGTGTCCATGGCTCTGTCTGTGTGTCCCTCACTCTCTGTGTCCCACACTCTCTCTCTGTGTCATTCACTCTCTCTGTGTCCCACACTCTCTCTGTGTGTCCCTCACTCTCGGTGTCCCTCGCTATCTCTGTGTGTCCCTCACTCTCTGTGTCCCTCGCTCTCTGTGTCCTCGCTCTCTCTGTGTCACTCGCGCTCTCTGTGTCCCTCACTCTCTCTGTGTCCCTCCCTTTCTGTGTGTCCCTCGCTCTCACTGTGTCCCTCGCTCTGTCTGTGTACCTCTCTCTGTCCGTGACCCTCGCTCTGTGTCCCTCTCTCTCTCTCTGTCCCTCACTCTCTCTGTGTCCCTCACTCTCTCTGTGTCCCTCGCTCTCTCTGTGACCCTCGCTCTCTCTGTGTCCCTCGCTCTCTGTGTTCCACACTCTCTGTGTCCCTCGCTCTCTCTGTGTGTCCCTCGCTCTCTCTTGTTCCCTCGCTCTCTGTGTTCCTCACATTCTGTGTCCCTCACTCTCTCTGTGTCCCTTGCTCTGTCTGTGTCCCTCGCTCTCTCTGTGTGTCCCTCGCTCTCTGTGTCGCTCGCTCTCTGTGTCCCTCGCTCTCTCTCTGTGTCCCTCGCTCTCTGTGTCCCTCGCGCTCTCTGTGCCCGTCGCGCTCTCTGTGTCACTCGCTCTCTGTGTCCCACACTCTCTCAGTGTGTCTCTCACTCTCTGTATCCTTCACTCTCTAAGTGTCCCTCGCTCTCTGTGTCCCTTGCTCTCTGTGACCCTCGCTCTCTGTGTCCCTCACTCTCTGTGTCCCTCACTCTCTGTGTCCCTCACTCTCTGTGCCCCTCACTCTCTCTGTGTCCCTCACTCTCTGTGTCCCTCGCGCTCTCTGCGTCCCTCGCTCTCTCTGGGTCCCTCGCTCCCTCTGGGTCCCTCACTCTCTCTGTGTCCCTCACTTTCTGTGTCCCTTGCTCTCTGTGTCCCTCGCTCTCTGTGTCATTCGCTCTCTCTGTGTTCCTCGCTCTCCTTGTGTCCCTCAGTCTCTCTGTGTGTCCCTCACTCTCTCTGTGTCCCTCGCTCTCTCTGTGTGTCCCTCGCGCTCTCTGCGTCCCTCGCTCTATTTGGGTCCCTCGCTCCCTCTGGGTCCCTCACTCTCTCTGTGTCCCTCACTCTCTGTGTCCCTTGCTCTCTGTGTCCCTCGCTCTCTGTGTCATTCGCTCTCTCTGTGTTCCTCGCTCTCCTTGTGTCCCTCACTCTCTCTGTGTCCCACACTCTCTCTGTGTGTCCCTCAGTCTCTCTGTGTCTCTCACTCTCTCAGTGTCCCACACTCTCTCTGTGTGTCCCTCGCTCTCTGTGTCCCTCGCTCTCTCTGTGTGTCCCTCACTCTCTGTGTCCCACACTCTCTCTCTGTGTCACTCACTCTCTCTGTGTCCCACACTCTCTCTGTGTGTCCCTCACTCTCTGTGTCCCTCGCTATCTCTGTGTGTCCCTCGCTCTCTGTGTCCCTCGCTCTCTGTGTCCTCGCTCTCTCTGTGTCACTCGCGCTCTCTGTGTCCCTCACTCTCTCTGTGTCCCTCCCTTTCTGTGTGTCCCTCGCTCTCTCTGTGTCCCTCGCTCTCTGTGTCCCTTACTCTCTGTGTCTCTCGCTCTCTCTGTGGGTCCCTCGCTCTCTGTGTCCCTCACTCTCTGTGCCCCTCACTCTCTCTGTGTCCATCACTCTCTGTGTCCCTCGCACTCTCTGCATCCCTCGCTCTCTCTGGGCCCCTCGCTCCCTCTGGGTCCCTCACTCTATCTGTGTCCCTCACTCTCTGTGTCCCTCGCTCTCTGTGTCCCTCGCTCTCTGTGTCCCTCACTCTCTCTGTGTCTCTCACTCTTTCTGTGTGTCCCTCGCTCTCTGTGTCCCTCGCTCTCTCTGTGTGTCCCTCGCTCTCTGTGTCCCTCGCTCTCTCTGTGTCCATGGCTCTGTCTGTGTGTCCCTCACTCTCTGTGTCCCACACTCTCTCTCTGTGTCATTCACTCTCTCTGTGTCCCACACTCTCTCTGTGTGTCCCTCACTCTCGGTGTCCCTCGCTATCTCTGTGTGTCCCTCACTCTCTGTGTCCCTCGCTCTCTGTGTCCTCGCTCTCTCTGTGTCACTCGCGCTCTCTGTGTCCCTCACTCTCTCTGTGTCCCTCCCTTTCTGTGTGTCCCTCGCTCTCACTGTGTCCCTCGCTCTGTCTGTGTCCCTCGCTCTGTCCGTGACCCTCGCTCTGTGTCCCTCACTCTCTCTCTGTCCCTCACTCTCTCTGTGTTCCTCACTCTCTCTGTGTCCCTCGCTCTCTCTGTGTCCCTCGCTCTCTCTGTGTCCCTCGCTCTCTGTGTTCAACACTCTCTGTGTCCCTCGCTCTCTCTGTGTGTCCCTCGCTCTCTCTTGTTCCCTCGCTCTCTGTGTTCCTCACATTCTGTGTCCCTCACTCTCTCTGTGTCCCTTGCTCTGTCTGTGTCCCTCGCTCTCTCTGTGTGTCCCTTGCTCTCTGTGTCGCTCGCTCTCTGTGTCCCTCGCTCTCTCTCTGTGTCCCTCGCTCTCTGTGTCCCTCGCGCTCTCTGTGCCCGTCGCGCTCTCTGTGTCACTCGCTCTCTGTGTCCCACACTCTCTCAGTGTGTCTCTCACTCTCTGTATCCTTCACTCTCTAAGTGTCCCTCGCTCTCTGTGTCCCTTGCTCTCTGTGACCCTCGCTCTCTGTGTCCCTCACTCTCTCTGTGTCCCTCACTCTCTGTGTCCCTCACTCTCTGTGCCCCTCACTCTCTCTGTGTCCCTCACTCTCTGTGTCCCTCGCGCTCTCTGCGTCCCTCGCTCTCTCTGGGTCCCTCGCTCCCTCTGGGTCCCTCACTCTCTCTGTGTCCCTCACTTTCTGTGTCCCTTGCTCTCTGTGTCCCTCGCTCTCTGTGTCATTCGCTCTCTCTGTGTTCCTCGCTCTCCTTGTGTCCCTCAGTCTCTCTGTGTCTCTCACTCTCTCTGTGTCCCACACTCTCTCTGTGTGTCCCTCGCTCTCTGTGTCCCTCGCTCTCTCTGTGTGTCCCTCACTCTCTCTGCGTCCCTCGCTCTCTCTGTGTGTCCCTCGCGCTCTCTGCGTCCCTCGCTCTATTTGGGTCCCTCGCTCCCTCTGGGTCCCTCACTCTCTCTGTGTCCCTCACTCTCTGTGTCCCTTGCTCTCTGTGTCCCTCGCTCTCTGTGTCATTCGCTCTCTCTGTGTTCCTCGCTCTCCTTGTGTCCCTCAGTCTCTCTGTGTCTCTCACTCTCTCTGTGTCCCACACTCTCTCTGTGTGTCCCTCGCTCTCTGTGTCCCTCGCTCTCTCTGTTTGTCCCTCGCTCTCTGTGTCTCTCGCTCTCTCTGTGTGTCCCTCGCTCTCTGTGTCCCTCACTCTCTGTTCCCCTCACTCTCTCTGTGTCCCTCCCTCTCTGTGTACCTCGCGCTCTCTGCGTCCCTCGCTCTCTCTGGGTCCCTCGCTCCCTCTGGGTCCCTCACTCTCTCTGTGTCCCTCACTCTCTGTGTCCCTTGCTCTCTGTGTCCCTCGCTCTCTGTGTCATTCGCTCTCTCTGTGTTCCTTGCTCTCCTTGTGTCCCTCAGTCTCTCTGTGTCTCTCACTCTCTCTGTGTCCCACACTCTCTCTGTGTGTCCCTCGCTCTCTGTGTCCCTCGCTCTCTCTGTGTGTCCCTCACTCTCCGTGTCCCACACTCTCTCTCTGTGTCACTCACTCTCTCTGTGTCACTCGCGCTCTCTGTGTCCCTCACTCTCTCTGTGTCCCTCCCTTTCTGTGTGTCCCTCGCTCTCTCTGTGTCCCTCGCTCTGTCTGTGTCCCTCGCTCTGTCTGTGTCCCTCGCTCTATGTCCCTCACTCTCTCTGTGTCCCTCGCTCTCTCTGTGTGTCCCTCGCTCTCTCTGTTTCACTCGCTCTCTGTGTTCCTCACATTCTGTGTCCCTCACTCTCTCTGTGTCCCTTGCTCTGTCTGTGTCCCTCGCTCTCTCTGTATGTCCCTCGCTCTCTGTGTCGCTCGCTCTCTGTGTCCCTCGCTCTCTCTCTGTGTCCCTCGCTCTCTGTGTCCCTCGGGCTATCTGTGCCCATCGCGCTCTCTGTGTCACTCGCTCTCTGTGTCCCACACTCTCTCAGTGTGTCTCTCACTCTCTGTATCCTTCACTCTCTAAGTGTCCCTCGCTCTCTGTGTCCCTTGCTCTCTGTGACCCTCGCTCTCTGTGTCCCTCACTCTCTCTGTGTCCCTCACTCTTTCTGTGTCCCTCACTCTCTGTGCCCCTCACTCTCTCTGTGTCCCTCACTCTCTGTGTCCCTCGCGCTCTCTGCGTCCCTCGCTCTCTCTGGGTCCCTCGCTCCCTCTGGGTCCCTCACTCTCTCTGGGTCCCTCGCTCTCTCTGGGTCCCTCACTCTCTCTGTGTCCCTCACTTTCTGTGTCCCTTGCTCTCTGTGTCCCTCGCTCTCTGTGTCATTCGCTCTCTCTGTGTTCCTCGCTCTCCTTGTGTCCCTCAGTCTCTCTGTGTCTCTCACTCTCTCTGTGTCCCACACTCTCTCTGTGTGTCCCTCGCTCTCTGTGTCCCTCGCTCTCTCTGTGTGTCACTCACTCTCTCTGTGTCCCTCGCTCTCTCTGTGTGTCCCTCGCGCTCTCTGCGTCCCTCGCTCTATCTGGGTCCCTCGCACCCTCTGGGTCCCTCACTCTCTCTGTGTCCCTCACTCTCTGTGTCCCTTGCTCTCTGTGTCCCTCGCTCTCTGTGTCATTCGCTCTCCCTGTGTTCCTCGCTCTCCTTGTGTCCCTCAGTCTCTCTGTGTCTCTCACTCTCTCTGTGTCCCACACTCTCTCTGTGTGTCCCTCGCTCTCTGTGTCCCTCGCTCTCTCTGTTTGTCCCTCGCTCTCTGTGCCTCTCGCTCTCTCTGTGTGTCCCTCGCTCTCTGTGTCCCTCACTCTCTGTGCCCCTCACTCTCTCTGTGTCCCTCACTCTCTGTGTCCCTTGCTCTCTGTGTCCCTCGCTCTCTGTGTCATTCGCTCTCTCTGTGTTCCTCGCTCTCCTTGTGTCCCTCAGTCTCTCTGTGTCTCTCACTCTCTCTGTGTCCCACACTCTCTCTGTGTGTCCCTCGCTCTCTGTGTCCCTCGCTCTCTCTGTGTGTCCCTCACTCTCCGTGTCCCACACTCTCTCTCTGTGTCACTCACTCTCTCTGTGTCACTCGCGCTCTCTGTGTCCCTCACTCTCTCTGTGTCCCTCCCTTTCTGTGTGTCCCTCGCTCTCTCTGTGTCCCTCGCTCTCTCTGTGTTCCTCGCTCTCCTTGTGTCCCTCAGTCTCTCTGTGTCTCTCACTCTCTCTGTGTCCCACACTCTCTCTGTGTGTCCCTCGCTCTCTGTGTCCCTCGCTCTCTCTGTGTGTCCCTCGCTCTCTGTGTCCCTCGCTCTCTGTGTCCTCGCTCTCTCTCTGTGTCTCTCACTCTCTCTGTGTCCCACACTCTCTCTGTGTGTCCCTCGCTCTCTGTGTCCCTCGCTCTCTCTGTGTGTCACTCACTCTCTCTGTGTCCCTCGCTCTCTCTGTGTGTCCCTCGCGCTCTCTGCGTCCCTCGCTCTATCTGGGTCCCTCGCTCCCTCTGGGTCCCTCACTCTCTCTGTGTCCCTCACTCTCTGTGTCCCTTGCTCTCTGTGTCCCTCGCTCTCTGTGTCATTCGCTCTCTCTGTGTTCCTCGCTCTCCTTGTGTCCCTCACTCTCTCTGTGTCCCACACTCTCTCTGTGTGTCCCTCAGTCTCTCTGTGTCTCTCACTCTCTCAGTGTCCCACACTCTCTCTGTGTGTCCCTCGCTCTCTGTGTCCCTCGCTCTCTCTGTGTGTCCCTCACTCTCTGTGTCCCACACTCTCTCTCTGTGTCACTCACTCTCTCTGTGTCCCACACTCTCTCTGTGTGTCCCTCACTCTCTGTGTCCCTCGCTATCTCTGTGTGTCCCTCGCTCTCTGTGTCCCTCGCTCTCTGTGTCCTCGCTCTCTCTGTGTCACTCGCGCTCTCTGTGTCCCTCACTCTCTCTGTGTCCCTCCCTTTCTGTGTGTCCCTCGCTCTCTCTGTGTCCCTCGCTCTCTGTGTCCCTTACTCTCTGTGTCTCTCGCTCTCTCTGTGGGTCCCTCGCTCTCTGTGTCCCGCACTCTCTGTGCCCCTCACTCTCTCTGTGTCCATCACTCTCTGTGTCCCTCGCACTCTCTGCATCCCTCGCTCTCTCTGGGCCCCTCGCTCCCTCTGGGTCCCTCACTCTATCTGTGTCCCTCACTCTCTGTGTCCCTCGCTCTCTGTGTCCCTCGCTCTCTGTGTCCCTCACTCTCTCTGTGTCTCTCACTCTTTCTGTGTGTCCCTCGCTCTCTGTGTCCCTCGCTCTCTCTGTGTGTCCCTCGCTCTCTGTGTCCCTCGCTCTCTCTGTGTCCATGGCTCTGTCTGTGTGTCCCTCACTCTCTGTGTCCCACACTCTCTCTCTGTGTCATTCACTCTCTCTGTGTCCCACACTCTCTCTGTGTGTCCCTCACTCTCGGTGTCCCTCGCTATCTCTGTGTGTCCCTCACTCTCTGTGTCCCTCGCTCTCTGTGTCCTCGCTCTCTCTGTGTCACTCGCGCTCTCTGTGTCCCTCACTCTCTCTGTGTCCCTCCCTTTCTGTGTGTCCCTCGCTCTCACTGTGTCCCTCGCTCTGTCTGTGTCCCTCGCTCTGTCCGTGACCCTCGCTCTGTGTCCCTCACTCTCTCTCTGTCCCTCACTCTCTCTGTGTTCCTCACTCTCTCTGTGTCCCTCGCTCTCTCTGTGTCCCTCGCTCTCTCTGTGTCCCTCGCTCTCTGTGTTCCACACTCTCTGTGTCCCTCGCTCTCTCTGTGTGTCCCTCGCTCTCTCTTGTTCCCTCGCTCTCTGTGTTCCTCACATTCTGTGTCCCTCACTCTCTCTGTGTCCCTTGCTCTGTCTGTGTCCCTCGCTCTCTCTGTGTGTCCCTCGCTCTCTGTGTCGCTCGCTCTCTGTGTCCCTCGCTCTCTCTCTGTGTCCCTCGCTCTCTGTGTCCCTCGCGCTCTCTGTGCCCGTCGCGCTCTCTGTGTCACTCGCTCTCTGTGTCCCACACTCTCTCAGTGTGTCTCTCACTCTCTGTATCCTTCACTCTCTAAGTGTCCCTCGCTCTCTGTGTCCCTTGCTCTCTGTGACCCTCGCTCTCTGTGTCCCTCACTCTCTCTGTGTCCCTCACTCTCTGTGTCCCTCACTCTCTGTGCCCCTCACTCTCTCTGTGTCCCTCACTCTCTGTGTCCCTCGCGCTCTCTGCGTCCCTCGCTCTCTCTGGGTCCCTCGCTCCCTCTGGGTCCCTCACTCTCTCTGTGTCCCTCACTTTCTGTGTCCCTTGCTCTCTGTGTCCCTCGCTCTCTGTGTCATTCGCTCTCTCTGTGTTCCTCGCTCTCCTTGTGTCCCTCAGTCTCTCTGTGTCTCTCACTCTCTCTGTGTCCCACACTCTCTCTGTGTGTCCCTCGCTCTCTGTGTCCCTCGCTCTCTCTGTGTGTCCCTCACTCTCTCTGCGTCCCTCGCTCTCTCTGTGTGTCCCTCGCGCTCTCTGCGTCCCTCGCTCTATTTGGGTCCCTCGCTCCCTCTGGGTCCCTCACTCTCTCTGTGTCCCTCACTCTCTGTGTCCCTTGCTCTCTGTGTCCCTCGCTCTCTGTGTCATTCGCTCTCTCTGTGTTCCTCGCTCTCCTTGTGTCCCTCAGTCTCTCTGTGTCTCTCACTCTCTCTGTGTCCCACACTCTCTCTGTGTGTCCCTCGCTCTCTGTGTCCCTCGCTCTCTCTGTTTGTCCCTCGCTCTCTGTGTCTCTCGCTCTCTCTGTGTGTCCCTCGCTCTCTGTGTCCCTCACTCTCTGTTCCCCTCACTCTCTCTGTGTCCCTCCCTCTCTGTGTACCTCGCGCTCTCTGCGTCCCTCGCTCTCTCTGGGTCCCTCGCTCCCTCTGGGTCCCTCACTCTCTCTGTGTCCCTCACTCTCTGTGTCCCTTGCTCTCTGTGTCCCTCGCTCTCTGTGTCATTCGCTCTCTCTGTGTTCCTCGCTCTCCTTGTGTCCCTTAGTCTCTCTGTGTCTCTCACTCTCTCTGTGTCCCACACTCTCTCTGTGTGTCCCTCGCTCTCTGTGTCCCTCGCTCTCTCTGTGTGTCCCTCACTCTCCGTGTCCCACACTCTCTCTCTGTGTCACTCACTCTCTCTGTGTCACTCGCGCTCTCTGTGTCCCTCACTCTCTCTGTGTCCCTCCCTTTCTGTGTGTCCCTCGCTCTCTCTGTGTCCCTCGCTCTGTCTGTGTCCCTCGCTCTGTCTGTGTCCCTCGCTCTATGTCCCTCACTCTCTCTGTGTCCCTCGCTCTCTCTGTGTGTCCCTCGCTCTCTCGGTTTCCCTCGCTCTCTGTGTTCCTCACATTCTGTGTCCCTCACTCTCTCTGTGTCCCTTGCTCTGTCTGTGTCCCTCGCTCTCTGTGTCGCTCGCTCTCTGTGTCCCTCGCTCTCTCTCTGTGTCCCTCGCTCTCTGTGTCCCTCGCGCTATCTGTGCCCGTCGCGCTCTCTGTGTCACTCGCTCTCTGTGTCCCACACTCTCTCAGTGTGTCTCTCACTCTCTGTATCCTTCACTCTCTAAGTGTCCCTCGCTCTCTGTGTCCCTTGCTCTCTGTGACCCTCGCTCTCTGTGTCCCTCACTCTCTCTGTGTCCCTCACTCTTTCTGTGTCCCTCACTCTCTGTGCCCCTCACTCTCTCTGTGTCCCTCACTCTCTGTGTCCCTCGCGCTCTCTGCGTCCCTCGCTCTCTCTGGGTCCCTCGCTCCCTCTGGGTCCCTCACTCTCTCTGTGTCCCTCACTTTCTGTGTCCCTTGCTCTCTGTGTCCCTCGCTCTCTGTGTCATTCGCTCTCTCTGTGTTCCTCGCTCTCCTTGTGTCCCTCAGTCTCTCTGTGTCTCTCACTCTCTCTGTGTCCCACACTCTCTCTGTGTGTCCCTCGCTCTCTGTGTCCCTCGCTCTCTCTGTGTGTCACTCACTCTCTCTGTGTCCCTCGCTCTCTCTGTGTCCCTCGCTCTATCTGGGTCCCTCACTCTCTGTGCCCCTCACTCTCTCTGTGTCCCTCACTCTCTGTGTACCTCGCGCTCTCTGCGTCCCTCGCTCTCTCTGGGTCCCTCGCTCCCTCTGGGTCCCTCACTCTCTCTGTGTCCCTCACTCTCTGTGTCCCTTGCTCTCTGTGTCCCTCGCTCTCTGTGTCATTCGCTCTCCCTGTGTTCCTCGCTCTCCTTGTGTCCCTCAGTCTCTCTGTGTCTCTCACTCTCTCTGTGTCCCACACTCTCTCTGTGTGTCCCTCGCTCTCTGTGTCCCTCGCTCTCTCTGTTTGTCCCTCGCTCTCTGTGCCTCTCGCTCTCTCTGTGTGTCCCTCGCTCTCTGTGTCCCTCACTCTCTGTGCCCCTCACTCTCTCTGTGTCCCTCACTCTCTGTGTACCTCGCGCTCTCTGCGTCCCTCGCTCTCTCTGGGTCCCTCGCTCCCTCTGGGTCCCTCACTCTCTCTGTGTCCCTCACTCTCTGTGTCCCTTGCTCTCTGTGTCCCTCGCTCTCTGTGTCATTCGCTCTCTCTGTGTTCCTCGCTCTCCTTGTGTCCCTCAGTCTCTCTGTGTCTCTCACTCTCTCTGTGTCCCACACTCTCTCTGTGTGTCCCTCGCTCTCTGTGTCCCTCGCTCTCTCTGTGTGTCCCTCACTCTCCGTGTCCCACACTCTCTCTCTGTGTCACTCACTCTCTCTGTGTCACTCGCGCTCTCTGTGTCCCTCACTCTCTCTGTGTCCCTCCCTTTCTGTGTGTCCCTCGCTCTCTCTGTGTCCCTCGCTCTCTCTGTGTTCCTCGCTCTCCTTGTGTCCCTCAGTCTCTCTGTGTCTCTCACTCTCTCTGTGTCCCACACTCTCTCTGTGTGTCCCTCGCTCTCTGTGTCCCTCGCTCTCTCTGTGTGTCACTCACTCTCTCTGTGTCCCTCGCTCTCTCTGTGTGTCCCTCGCGCTCTCTGCGTCCCTCGCTCTATCTGGGTCCCTCGCTCCCTCTGGGTCCCTCACTCTCTCTGTGTCCCTCACTTTCTGTGTCCCTTGCTCTCTGTGTCCCTCGCTCTCTGTGTCATTCGCTCTCTCTGTGTTCCTCGCTCTCCTTGTGTCCCTCAGTCTCTCTGTGTCTCTCACTCTCTCTGTGTCCCACACTCTCTCTGTGTGTCCCTCGCTCTCTGTCTCCCTCGCTCTCTCTGTGTGTCCCTCACTCTCTCTGTGTCCCTCGCTCTCTCTGTGTGTCCCTCGCGCTCTCTGCGTCCCTCGCTCTATTTGGGTCCCTCGCTCCCTCTGGGTCCCTCACTCTCTCTGTGTCCCTCACTCTCTGTGTCCCTTGCTCTCTGTGTCCCTCGCTCTCTGTGTCATTCGCTCTCTCTGTGTTCCTCGCTCTCCTTGTGTCCCTCACTCTCTCTGTGTCCCACACTCTCTCTGTGTGTCACTCACTCTCTCTGTGTCACTCGCGCTCTCTGTGTCCCTCACTCTCTCTGTGTCCCTCCCTTTCTGTGTGTCCCTCGCTCTCTCTGTGTCCCTCGCTCTCTCTGTGTTCCTCGCTCTCCTTGTGTCCCTCAGTCTCTCTGTGTCTCTCACTCTCTCTGTGTCCCACACTCTCTCTGTGTGTCCCTCGCTCTCTGTGTCCCTCGCTCTCTCTGTGTGTCACTCACTCTCTCTGTGTCCCTCGCTCTCTCTGTGTGTCCCTCGCGCTCTCTGCGTCCCTCGCTCTATCTGGGTCCCTCGCTCCCTCTGGGTCCCTCACTCTCTCTGTGTCCCTCACTTTCTGTGTCCCTTGCTCTCTGTGTCCCTCGCTCTCTGTGTCATTCGCTCTCTCTGTGTTCCTCGCTCTCCTTGTGTCCCTCAGTCTCTCTGTGTCTCTCACTCTCTCTGTGTCCCACACTCTCTCTGTGTGTCCCTCGCTCTCTGTCTCCCTCGCTCTCTCTGTGTGTCCCTCACTCTCTCTGTGTCCCTCGCTCTCTCTGTGTGTCCCTCGCGCTCTCTGCGTCCCTCGCTCTATTTGGGTCCCTCGCTCCCTCTGGGTCCCTCACTCTCTCTGTGTCCCTCACTCTCTGTGTCCCTTGCTCTCTGTGTCCCTCGCTCTCTGTGTCATTCGCTCTCTCTGTGTTCCTCGCTCTCCTTGTGTCCCTCACTCTCTCTGTGTCCCACACTCTCTCTGTGTGTCCCTCAGTCTCTCTGTGTCTCTCACTCTCTCAGTGTCCCACACTCTCTCTGTGTGTCCCTCGCTCTCTGTGTCCCTCGCTCTCTCTGTGTGTCCCTCACTCTCTGTGTCCCACACTCTCTCTCTGTGTCACTCACTCTCTCTGTGTCCCACACTCTCTCTGTGTGTCCCTCACTCTCTGTGTCCCTCGCTATCTCTGTGTGTCCCTCGCTCTCTGTGTCCCTCGCTCTCTGTGTCCTCGCTCTCTCTGTGTCACTCGCGCTCTCTGTGTCCCTCACTCTCTCTGTGTCCCTCCCTTTCTGTGTGTCCCTCGCTCTCTCTGTGTCCCTCGCTCTCTGTGTCCCTTACTCTCTGTGTCTCTCGCTCTCTCTGTGGGTCCCTCGCTCTCTGTGTCCCTCACTCTCTTTGCCCCTCACTCTCTCTGTGTCCATCACTCTCTGTGTCCCTCGCACTCTCTGCATCCCTCGCTCTCTCTGGGGCCCTCGCTCCCTCTGGGTCCCTCACTCTATCTGTGTCCCTCACTCTCTGTGTCCCTCGCTCTCTGTGTCCCTCGCTCTCTGTGTCCCTCACTCTCTCTGTGTCTCTCACTCTTTCTGTGTGTCCCTCGCTCTCTGTGTCCCTCGCTCTCTCTGTGTGTCCCTCGCTCTCTGTGTCCCTCGCTCTCTCTGTGTCCATGGCTCTGTCTGTGTGTCCCTCACTCTCTGTGTCCCACACTCTCTCTCTGTGTCATTCACTCTCTCTGTGTCCCACACTCTCTCTGTGTGTCCCTCACTCTCGGTGTCCCTCGCTATCTCTGTGTGTCCCTCACTCTCTGTGTCCCTCGCTCTCTGTGTCCTCGCTCTCTCTGTGTCACTCGCGCTCTCTGTGTCCCTCACTCTCTCTGTGTCCCTCCCTTTCTGTGTGTCCCTCGCTCTCACTGTGTCCCTCGCTCTGTCTGTGTCCCTCGCTCTGTCCGTGACCCTCGCTCTGTGTCCCTCACTCTCTCTCTGTCCCTCACTCTCTCTGTGTTCCTCACTCTCTCTGTGTCCCTCGCTCTCTCTGTGTCCCTCGCTCTCTCTGTGTCCCTCGCTCTCTGTGTTCCACACTCTCTGTGTCCCTCGCTCTCTCTGTGTGTCCCTCGCTCTCTCTTGTTCCCTCGCTCTCTGTGTTCCTCACATTCTGTGTCCCTCACTCTCTCTGTGTCCCTTGCTCTGTCTGTGTCCCTCGCTCTCTCTGTGTGTCCCTCGCTCTCTGTGTCGCTCGCTCTCTGTGTCCCTCGCTCTCTCTCTGTGTCCCTCGCTCTCTGTGTCCCTCGCGCTCTCTGTGCCCGTCGCGCTCTCTGTGTCACTCGCTCTCTGTGTCCCACACTCTCTCAGTGTGTCTCTCACTCTCTGTATCCTTCACTCTCTAAGTGTCCCTCGCTCTCTGTGTCCCTTGCTCTCTGTGACCCTCGCTCTCTGTGTCCCTCACTCTCTCTGTGTCCCTCACTCTCTGTGTCCCTCACTCTCTGTGCCCCTCACTCTCTCTGTGTCCCTCACTCTCTGTGTCCCTCGCGCTCTCTGCGTCCCTCGCTCTCTCTGGGTCCCTCGCTCCCTCTGGGTCCCTCACTCTCTCTGTGTCCCTCACTTTCTGTGTCCCTTGCTCTCTGTGTCCCTCGCTCTCTGTGTCATTCGCTCTCTCTGTGTTCCTCGCTCTCCTTGTGTCCCTCAGTCTCTCTGTGTCTCTCACTCTCTCTGTGTCCCACACTCTCTCTGTGTGTCCCTCGCTCTCTGTGTCCCTCGCTCTCTCTGTGTGTCCCTCACTCTCTCTGCGTCCCTCGCTCTCTCTGTGTGTCCCTCGCGCTCTCTGCGTCCCTCGCTCTATTTGGGTCCCTCGCTCCCTCTGGGTCCCTCACTCTCTCTGTGTCCCTCACTCTCTGTGTCCCTTGCTCTCTGTGTCCCTCGCTCTCTGTGTCATTCGCTCTCTCTGTGTTCCTCGCTCTCCTTGTGTCCCTCAGTCTCTCTGTGTCTCTCACTCTCTCTGTGTCCCACACTCTCTCTGTGTGTCCCTCGCTCTCTGTGTCCCTCGCTCTCTCTGTTTGTCCCTCGCTCTCTGTGTCTCTCGCTCTCTCTGTGTGTCCCTCGCTCTCTGTGTCCCTCACTCTCTGTTCCCCTCACTCTCTCTGTGTCCCTCCCTCTCTGTGTACCTCGCGCTCTCTGCGTCCCTCGCTCTCTCTGGGTCCCTCGCTCCCTCTGGGTCCCTCACTCTCTCTGTGTCCCTCACTCTCTGTGTCCCTTGCTCTCTGTGTCCCTCGCTCTCTGTGTCATTCGCTCTCTCTGTGTTCCTCGCTCTCCTTGTGTCCCTCAGTCTCTCTGTGTCTCTCACTCTCTCTGTGTCCCACACTCTCTCTGTGTGTCCCTCGCTCTCTGTGTCCCTCGCTCTCTCTGTGTGTCCCTCACTCTCCGTGTCCCACACTCTCTCTCTGTGTCACTCACTCTCTCTGTGTCACTCGCGCTCTCTGTGTCCCTCACTCTCTCTGTGTCCCTCCCTTTCTGTGTGTCCCTCGCTCTCTCTGTGTCCCTCGCTCTGTCTGTGTCCCTCGCTCTGTCTGTGTCCCTCGCTCTATGTCCCTCACTCTCTCTGTGTCCCTCGCTCTCTCTGTGTGTCCCTCGCTCTCTCTGTTTCCCTCGCTCTCTGTGTTCCTCACATTCTGTGTCCCTCACTCTCTCTGTGACCCTTGCTCTGGCTGTGTCCCTCGCTCTCTCTGTATGTCCCTCGCTCTCTGTGTCGCTCGCTCTCTGTGTCCCTCGCTCTCTCTCTGTGTCCCTCGCTCTCTGTGTCCCTCGCGCTATCTGTGCCCGTCGCGCTCTTTGTGTCTCTCGCTCTCTGTGTCCCACACTCTCTCAGTGTGTCTCTCACTCTCTGTATCCTTCACTCTCTAAGTGTCCCTCGCTCTCTGTGTCCCTTGCTCTCTGTGACCCTCGCTCTCTGTGTCCCTCACTCTCTCTGTGTCCCTCACTCTTTCTGTGTCCCTCACTCTCTGTGCCCCTCACTCTCTCTGTGTCCCTCACTCTCTGTGTCCCTCGCGCTCTCTGCGTCCCTCGCTCTCTCTGGGTCCCTCGCTCCCTCTGGGTCCCTCACTCTCTCTGTGTCCCTCACTTTCTGTGTCCCTTGCTCTCTGTGTCCCTCACTCTCTGTGTCTCTCACTCTCTCTGTGTCCCTCACTCTCTGTGTCCCTTGCTCTCTGTGTCCCTCGCTCTCTGTGTCATTCGCTCTCTCTGTGTTCCTCGCTCTCCTTGTGTCCCTCAGTCTCTCTGTGTCTCTCACTCTCTCTGTGTCCCACACTCTCTCTGTGTGTCCCTCGCTCTCTGTGTCCCTCGCTCTCTCTGTGTGTCACTCACTCTCTCTGTGTCCCTCGCTCTCTCTGTGTGTCCCTCGCGCTCTCTGCGTCCCTCGCTCTATCTGGGTCCCTCGCACCCTCTGGGTCCCTCACTCTCTCTGCGTCCCTCACTCTCTGTGTCCCTTGCTCTCTGTGTCCCTCGCTCTCTGTGTCATTCGCTCTCCCTGTGTTCCTCGCTCTCCTTGTGTCCCTCAGTCTCTCTGTGTCTCTCACTCTCTCTGTGTCCCACACTCTCTCTGTGTGTCCCTCGCTCTCTGTGTCCCTCGCTCTCTCTGTTTGTCCCTCGCTCTCTGTGCCTCTCGCTCTCTCTGTGTGTCCCTCGCTCTCTGTGTCCCTCACTCTCTGTGCCCCTCACTCTCTCTGTGTCCCTCGCTCTCTGTGTCCCTCACTCTCTGTGCCCCTCACTCTCTCTGTGTCCCTCACTCTCTGTGTACCTCGCGCTCTCTGCGTCCCTCGCTCTCTCTGGGTCCCTCGCACCCTCTGGGTCCCTCACTCTCTCTGTGTCCCTCACTCTCTGTGTCCCTTGCTCTCTGTGTCCCTCGCTCTCTGTGTCATTCGCTCTCTCTGTGTTCCTCGCTCTCCTTGTGTCCCTCAGTCTCTCTGTGTCTCTCACTCTCTCTGTGTCCCACACTCTCTCTGTGTGTCCCTCGCTCTCTGTGTCCCTCGCTCTCTCTGTGTGTCCCTCACTCTCCGTGTCCCACACTCTCTCTCTGTGTCACTCACTCTCTCTGTGTCACTCGCGCTCTCTGTGTCCCTCACTCTCTCTGTGTCCCTCCCTTTCTGTGTGTCCCTCGCTCTCTCTGTGTCCCTCGCTCTCTCTGTGTTCCTCGCTCTCCTTGTGTCCCTCAGTCTCTCTGTGTCTCTCACTCTCTCTGTGTCCCACACTCTCTCTGTGTGTCCCTCGCTCTCTGTGTCCCTCTCTCTCTCTGTGTGTCACTCACTCTCTCTGTGTCCCTCGCTTTCTCTGTGTGTCCCTCGCGCTCTCTGCGTCCCTCGCTCTATCTGGGTCCCTCGCTCCCTCTGGGTCCCTCACTCTCTCTGTGTCCCTCACTCTCTGTGTCCCTTGCTCTCTGTGTCCCTCGCTCTCTGTGTCATTCGCTCTCCCTGTGTTCCTCGCTCTCCTTGTGTCCCTCAGTCTCTCTGTGTCTCTCACTCTCTCTGTGTCCCACACTCTCTCTGTGTGTCCCTCGCTCTCTGTGTCCCTCGCTCTCTCTGTTTGTCCCTCGCTCTCTGTGCCTCTCGCTCTCTCTGTGTGTCCCTCGCTCTCTGTGTCCCTCACTCTCTGTGCCCCTCACTCTCTCTGTGTCCCTCACTCTCTGTGTACCTCGCGCTCTCTGCGTCCCTCGCTCTCTCTGGGTCCCTCGCACCCTCTGGGTCCCTCACTCTCTCTGTGTCCCTCACTCTCTGTGTCCCTTGCTCTCTGTGTCCCTCGCTCTCTGTGTCATTCGCTCTCTCTGTGTTCCTCGCTCTCCTTGTGTCCCTCAGTCTCTCTGTGTCTCTCACTCTCTCTGTGTCCCACACTCTCTCTGTGTGTCCCTCGCTCTCTGTGTCCCTCGCTCTCTCTGTGTGTCCCTCACCCTCCGTGTCCCACACTCTCTCTCTGTGTCACTCACTCTCTCTGTGTCACTCGCGCTCTCTGTGTCCCTCACTCTCTCTGTGTCCCTCCCTTTCTGTGTGTCCCTCGCTCTCTCTGTGTCCCTCGCTCTGTCTGTGTCCCTCGCTCTGTCTGTGTCCCTCGCTCTGTGTCCCTCACTCTCTCTGTGTCCCTCACTCTCTCTGTGTCCCTCGCACTTTCTGTGTCCCTCGCTATCTCTGTGTCCCTCACTCTCTCTGTGTCCCTCGCTCTCTCTGTGTCCCTCGCTCTCTCTGAGTCCCTCGCTCTCTGTGTTCCACACTCTCTGTGTCCGTCACTCTCTCTGTGTGTCCCTCGCTGGCTGTGTCCCTCGCTCTCTGTGTTTCCCTCGCTCTCTGTGTTCCTCACTCTCTGTGTCCCTCACTCTCTCTGTGTTTCCCTCGCTCTCTGTGTCCCTCGCTCTCTGTGTCCCTCGCTCTCTCTGTGTCCCTCGTTCTCTCTGTGTTCCTCACTCTTTGTGTCCCTCACTCTCTCTGTGTTTCCCTCGCTCTCTGTGTCCCTCGCTCTCTGTGTTTCCCTCGCTCTCTGTGTCCCTCGCTCTCTGTGTCCCTCGCTCTCTGTGTCCCTCGTTCTCTCTGTGCGTCCCTCGCTCTCTATGTCCCTCGCTCTCTCTGTGTCCCTTGCTCTGTCTGTGTCCCTCGCTCTCTCTGTGTGTCCCTCGCTCTCTGTGTCCCTCGCTCTCTGTGTCCCTCGCTATCTGTCTGTGTCCCTCGCTCTCTCTGTGTCCCTCACTCACTGTGTTCCACACTCTCTGTGTCCCTCGCTCTCTGTGTCCCTCGCGCTCTCTGTGTCCCTCGCTCTCTCTGTGTCCCTCACTCTCTCTGTGTTCCACACTCTCTGTGTCCCTCGCTCTCTGTGTCCCTCGCGCTCTCTGTGTCCCTAGCGCTCTCTGTGTCACTCGCTCTCTGTGTCCCACACTCTCTCAGTGTGTCCCTCACTCTCTGTATCCTTCACTCTCTAAGTGTCCCGCGCTCTCTGTGTCCCTTGCTCTCTGTGACCCTCGCTCTCTCTGTGTCCCCCACTCTCTCTCTGTCCCTCGCGGTCTCTGTGTCCCTCCCGGTGTCTGTGTCGCTCGCGCTCTCTGTGTCCCTTGCGCACTCTGTGTCACTCGTGCTCTCTGTGTCCTTCGCTCTCTGTGTCCCTCGTCTCTGTGTCCCTCGCTCTCTCTGTGTCCCTCGCTCTCTGTGTCCCTCGCTCGCTGTGTGTCCCTCGCTCTCTCTGTGTCCCTGGCTCTCTGTGTCCCTCGCTCTCTCTCTGCCCCTCGCTCTGTCTGTGTCCCTCGCTCTCTGTGTGTCCCTCGCTCTCTCTGTGTCCCTCGCTCTCTGTGTGCCCCTCGCTCTCTCTGTGTCCCTCGCTCTCTGTGCCCCTCACTCTCTGTGTCCCTCGCTCTCTGTGTCCCTCGCTCTCTGTGTCCCACACTCTCTGTGTCCCACACTCTCTGTGTCCCTTGCCCATTGTGTCCCTCGCTCTCTGTGTCCCTCACTCCTTGTGTCCCTCATGCTCTGTGCTACTCGCTCTCTGTGTCCCTCGCTCTCTGTGTCGCACACTCTCTGTGTCCCTCGCTCTGTCTGTCACTCACTCTCTGTGTCCCTCAGTCTCTGTGTCCCTCGCTCTCTGTGTCCCACACTCTCTGTGTCCCTCGCTCTCTGTGTCCCTCGTGCTCTGTGTCCCTCGCTCTTTGTGTCCCTCGCTCTCTCTGTGTCCCACACTCTCTCTGTGTGTCCCTCACTCTCGGTGTCCCTCGCTATCTCTGTGTGTCCCTCACTCTCTGTGTCCCTCGCTCTCTGTGTCCTCGCTCTCTCTGTGTCACTCGCGCTCTCTGTGTCCCTCACTCTCTCTGTGTCCCTCCCTTTCTGTGTGTCCCTCGCTCTCACTGTGTCCCTCGCTCTGTCTGTGTCCCTCGCTCTGTCCGTGACCCTCGCTCTGTGTCCCTCACTCTCTCTCTGTCCCTCACTCTCTCTGTGTTCCTCACTCTCTCTGTGTCCCTCGCTCTCTCTGTGTCCCTCGCTCTCTCTGTGTCCCTCGCTCTCTGTGTTCCACACTCTCTGTGTCCCTCGCTCTCTCTGTGTGTCCCTCGCTCTCTCTTGTTCCCTCGCTCTCTGTGTTCCTCACATTCTGTGTCCCTCACTCTCTCTGTGTCCCTTGCTCTGTCTGTGTCCCTCGCTCTCTCTGTGTGTCCCTCGCTCTCTGTGTCGCTCGCTCTCTGTGTCCCTCGCTCTCTCTCTGTGTCCCTCGCTCTCTGTGTCCCTCGCGCTCTCTGTGCCCGTCGCGCTCTCTGTGTCACTCGCTCTCTGTGTCCCACACTCTCTCAGTGTGTCTCTCACTCTCTGTATCCTTCACTCTCTAAGTGTCCCTCGCTCTCTGTGTCCCTTGCTCTCTGTGACCCTCGCTCTCTGTGTCCCTCACTCTCTCTGTGTCCCTCACTCTCTGTGTCCCTCACTCTCTGTGCCCCTCACTCTCTCTGTGTCCCTCACTCTCTGTGTCCCTCGCGCTCTCTGCGTCCCTCGCTCTCTCTGGGTCCCTCGCTCCCTCTGGGTCCCTCACTCTCTCTGTGTCCCTCACTTTCTGTGTCCCTTGCTCTCTGTGTCCCTCGCTCTCTGTGTCATTCGCTCTCTCTGTGTTCCTCGCTCTCCTTGTGTCCCTCAGTCTCTCTGTGTCTCTCACTCTCTCTGTGTCCCACACTCTCTCTGTGTGTCCCTCGCTCTCTGTGTCCCTCGCTCTCTCTGTGTGTCCCTCACTCTCTCTGCGTCCCTCGCTCTCTCTGTGTGTCCCTCGCGCTCTCTGCGTCCCTCGCTCTATTTGGGTCCCTCGCTCCCTCTGGGTCACTCACTCTCTCTGTGTCCCTCACTCTCTGTGTCCCTTGCTCTCTGTGTCCCTCGCTCTCTGTGTCATTCGCTCTCTCTGTGTTCCTCGCTCTCCTTGTGTCCCTCAGTCTCTCTGTGTCTCTCACTCTCTCTGTGTCCCACACTCTCTCTGTGTGTCCCTCGCTCTCTGTGTCCCTCGCTCTCTCTGTTTGTCCCTCGCTCTCTGTGTCCCTCGCTCTCTGTGTCCCTTGCTCTCTGTGACCCTCGCTCTCTCTGTGTCCCCCACTCTCTCTCTGTCCCTCGCGGTCTCTGTGTCCCTCCCGGTGTCTGTGTCGCTCGCGCTCTCTGTGTCCCTTGCGCACTCTGTGTCACTCGTGCTCTCTGTGTCCTTCGCTCTCTGTGTCCCTCGTCTCTGTGTCCCTCGCTCTCTCTGTGTCCCTCGCTCTCTGTGTCCCTCGCTCGCTGTGTGTCCCTCGCTCTCTCTGTGTCCCTGGCTCTCTGTGTCCCTCGCTCTCTCTCTGCCCCTCGCTCTGTCTGTGTCCCTCGCTCTCTGTGTGTCCCTCGCTCTCTCTGTGTCCCTCGCTCTCTGTGTGCCCCTCGCTCTCTCTGTGTCCCTCGCTCTCTGTGCCCCTCACTCTCTGTGTCCCTCGCTCTCTGTGTCCCTCGCTCTCTGTGTCCCACACTCTCTGTGTCCCACACTCTCTGTGTCCCTTGCCCATTGTGTCCCTCGCTCTCTGTGTCCCTCACTCTTTGTGTCCCTCATGCTCTGTGCTACTCGCTCTCTGTGTCCCTCGCTCTCTGTGTCGCACACTCTGTGTCCCTCGCTCTGTCTGTCACTCACTCTCTGTGTCCCTCAGTCTCTGTGTCCCTCGCTCTCTGTGTCCCACACTCTCTGTGTCCCTCGCTCTCTGTGTCCCTCGTGCTCTGTGTCCCTCGCTCTTTGTGTCCCTCGCTCTCTCTGTGTCCCACACTCTCTCTGTGTGTCCCTCACTCTCGGTGTCCCTCGCTATCTCTGTGTGTCCCTCACTCTCTGTGTCCCTCGCTCTCTGTGTCCTCGCTCTCTCTGTGTCACTCGCGCTCTCTGTGTCCCTCACTCTCTCTGTGTCCCTCCCTTTCTGTGTGTCCCTCGCTCTCACTGTGTCCCTCGCTCTGTCTGTGTCCCTCGCTCTGTCCGTGACCCTCGCTCTGTGTCCCTCACTCTCTCTCTGTCCCTCACTCTCTCTGTGTTCCTCACTCTCTCTGTGTCCCTCGCTCTCTCTGTGTCCCTCGCTCTCTCTGTGTCCCTCGCTCTCTGTGTTCCACACTCTCTGTGTCCCTCGCTCTCTCTGTGTGTCCCTCGCTCTCTCTTGTTCCCTCGCTCTCTGTGTTCCTCACATTCTGTGTCCCTCACTCTCTCTGTGTCCCTTGCTCTGTCTGTGTCCCTCGCTCTCTCTGTGTGTCCCTCGCTCTCTGTGTCGCTCGCTCTCTGTGTCCCTCGCTCTCTCTCTGTGTCCCTCGCTCTCTGTGTCCCTCGCGCTCTCTGTGCCCGTCGCGCTCTCTGTGTCACTCGCTCTCTGTGTCCCACACTCTCTCAGTGTGTCTCTCACTCTCTGTATCCTTCACTCTCTAAGTGTCCCTCGCTCTCTGTGTCCCTTGCTCTCTGTGACCCTCGCTCTCTGTGTCCCTCACTCTCTTTGTGTCCCTCACTCTCTGTGTCCCTCACTCTCTGTGCCCCTCACTCTCTCTGTGTCCCTCACTCTCTGTGTCCCTCGCACTCTCTGCGTCCCTCGCTCTCTCTGGGTCCCTCGCTCCCTCTGGGTCCCTCACTCTCTCTGTGTCCCTCACTTTCTGTGTCCCTTGCTCTCTGTGTCCCTCGCTCTCTGTGTCATTCGCTCTCTCTATGTTCCTCGCTCTCCTTGTGTCCCTCAGTCTCTCTGTGTCTCTCACTCTCTCTGTGTCCCACACTCTCTCTGTGTGTCCCTCGCTCTCTGTGTCCCTCGCTCTCTCTGTGTGTCCCTCACTCTCTCTGCGTCCCTCGCTCTCTCTGTGTGTCCCTCGCGCTCTCTGCGTCCCTCGCTCTATTTGGGTCCCTCGCTCCCTCTGGGTCCCTCACTCTCTCTGTGTCCCTCACTCTCTGTGTCCCTTGCTCTCTGTGTCCCTCGCTCTCTGTGTCATTCGCTCTCTCTGTGTTCCTCGCTCTCCTTGTGTCCCTCAGTCTCTCTGTGTCTCTCACTCTCTCTGTGTCCCACACTCTCTCTGTGTGTCCCTCGCTCTCTGTGTCCCTCGCTCTCTCTGTTTGTCCCTCGCTCTCTGTGTCTCTCGCTCTCTCTGTGTGTCCCTCGCTCTCTGTGTCCCCCACTCTCTGTTCCCCTCACTCTCTCTGTGTCCCTCCCTCTCTGTGTACCTCGCGCTCTCTGCGTCCCTCGCTCTCTCTGGGTCCCTCGCTCCCTCTGGGTCCCTCACTCTCTCTGTGTCCCTCACTCTCTGTGTCCCTTGCTCTCTGTGTCCCTCGCTCTCTGTGTCATTCGCTCTCTCTGTGTTCCTCGCTCTCCTTGTGTCCCTCAGTCTCTCTGTGTCTCTCACTCTCTCTGTGTCCCACACTCTCTCTGTGTGTCCCTCGCTCTCTGTGTCCCTCGCTCTCTCTGTGTGTCCCTCACTCTCCGTGTCCCACACTCTCTCTCTGTGTCACTCACTCTCTCTGTGTCACTCGCGCTCTCTGTGTCCCTCACTCTCTCTGTGTCCCTCCCTTTCTGTGTGTCCCTCGCTCTCTCTGTGTCCCTCGCTCTGTCTGTGTCCCTCGCTCTGTCTGTGTCCCTCGCTCTATGTCCCTCACTCTCTCTGTGTCCCTCGCTCTCTCTGTGTGTCCCTCGCTCTCTCTGTTTCCCTCGCTCTCTGTGTTCCTCACATTCTGTGTCCCTCACTCTCTCTGTCTCCCTTGCTCTGTCTGTGTCCCTCGCTCTCTCTGTATGTCCCTCGCTCTCTGTGTCGCTCGCTCTCTGTGTCCCTCGCTCTCTCTCTGTGTCCCTCGCTCTCTGTGTCCCTCGCGCTATCTGTGCCCGTCGCGCTCTCTGTGTCACTCGCTCTCTGTGTCCCACACTCTCTCAGTGTGTCTCTCACTCTCTGTATCCTTCACTCTCTAAGTGTCCCTCGCTCTCTGTGTCCCTTGCTCTCTGTGACCCTCGCTCTCTGTGTCCCTCACTCTCTCTGTGTCCCTCACTCTTTCTGTGTCCCTCACTCTCTGTGCCCCTCACTCTCTCTGTGTCCCTCACTCTCTGTGTCCCTCGCGCTCTCTGCGTCCCTCGCTCTCTCTGGGTCCCTCGCTCCCTCTGGGTCCCTCACTCTCTCTGTGTCCCTCACTTTCTGTGTCCCTTGCTCTCTGTGTCCCTCGCTCTCTGTGTCATTCGCTCTCTCTGTGTTCCTCGCTCTCCTTGTGTCCCTCAGTCTCTCTGTGTCTCTCACTCTCTCTGTGTCCCACACTCTCTCTGTGTGTCCCTCGCTCTCTGTGTCCCTCGCTCTCTCTGTGTGTCACTCACTCTCTCTGTGTCCCACGCTCTCTCTGTGTGTCCCTCGCGCTCTCTGCGTCCCTCGCTCTATCTGGGTCCCTCGCACCCTCTGGGTCCCTCACTCTCTCTGCGTCCCTCACTCTCTGTGTCCCTTGCTCTCTGTGTCCCTCGCTCTCTGTGTCATTCGCTCTCCCTGTGTTCCTCGCTCTCCTTGTGTCCCTCAGTCTCTCTGTGTCTCTCACTCTCTCTGTGTCCCACACTCTCTCTGTGTGTCCCTCGCTCTCTGTGTCCCTCGCTATCTCTGTTTGTCCCTCGCTCTCTGTGCCTCTCGCTCTCTCTGTGTGTCCCTCGCTCTCTGTGTCCCTCACTCTCTGTGCCCCTCACTCTCTCTGTGTCCCTCACTCTCTGTGTACCTCGCGCTCTCTGCGTCCCTCGCTCTCTCTGGGTCCCTCGCACCCTCTGGGTCCCTCACTCTCTCTGTGTCCCTCACTCTCTGTGTCCCTTGCTCTCTGTGTCCCTCGCTCTCTGTGTCATTCGCTCTCTCTGTGTTCCTCGCTCTCCTTGTGTCCCTCAGTCTCTCTGTGTCTCTCACTCTCTCTGTGTCCCACACTCTCTCTGTGTGTCCCTCGCTCTCTGTGTCCCTCGCTCTCTCTGTGTGTCCCTCACTCTCCGTGTCCCACACTCTCTCTCTGTGTCACTCACTCTCTCTGTGTCACTCGCGCTCTCTGTGTCCCTCACTCTCTCTGTGTCCCTCCCTTTCTGTGTGTCCCTCGCTCTCTCTGTGTCCCTCGCTCTCTCTGTGTTCCTCGCTCCCCTTGTGTCCCTCAGTCTCTCTGTGTCTCTCACTCTCTCTGTGTCCCACACTCTCTCTGTGTGTCCCTCGCTCTCTGTGTCCCTCTCTCTCTCTGTGTGTCACTCACTCTCTCTGTGTCCCTCGCTCTCTCTGTGTGTCCCTCGCGCTCTCTGCGTCCCTCGCTCTATCTGGGTCCCTCGCTCCCTCTGGGTCCCTCACTCTCTCTGTGTCCCTCACTCTCTGTGTCCCTTGCTCTCTGTGTCCCTCGCTCTCTGTGTCATTCGCTCTCCCTGTGTTCCTCGCTCTCCTTGTGTCCCTCAGTCTCTCTGTGTCTCTCACTCTCTCTGTGTCCCACACTCTCTCTGTGTGTCCCTCGCTCTCTGTGTCCCTCGCTCTCTCTGTTTGTCCCTCGCTCTCTGTGCCTCTCGCTCTCTCTGTGTGTCCCTCGCTCTCTGTGTCCCTCACTCTCTGTGCCCCTCACTCTCTCTGTGTCCCTCACTCTCTGTGTACCTCGCGCTCTCTGCGTCCCTCGCTCTCTCTGGGTCCCTCGCACCCTCTGGGTCCCTCACTCTCTCTGTGTCCCTCACTCTCTGTGTCCCTTGCTCTCTGTGTCCCTCGCTCTCTGTGTCATTCGCTCTCTCTGTGTTCCTCGCTCTCCTTGTGTCCCTCAGTCTCTCTGTGTCTCTCACTCTCTCTGTGTCCCACACTCTGTGTGTCCCTCGCTCTCTGTGTCCCTCGCTCTCTCTGTGTGTCCCTCACCCTCCGTGTCCCACACTCTCTCTCTGTGTCACTCACTCTCTCTGTGTCACTCGCGCTCTCTGTGTCCCTCACTCTCTCTGTGTCCCTCCCTTTCTGTGTGTCCCTCGCTCTCTCTGTGTCCCTCGCTCTGTCTGTGTCCCTCGCTCTGTCTGTGTCCCTCGCTCTGTGTCCCTCACTCTCTCTGTGTCCCTCACTCTCTCTGTGTCCCTCGCACTTTCTGTGTCCCTCGCTATCTCTGTGTCCCTCACTCTCTCTGTGTCCCTCGCTCTCTCTGTGTCCCTCGCTCTCTCTGAGTCCCTCGCTCTCTGTGTTCCACACTCTCTGTGTCCGTCACTCTCTCTGTGTGTCCCTCGCTGGCTGTGTCCCTCGCTCTCTGTGTTTCCCTCGCTCTCTGTGTTCCTCACTCTCTGTGTCCCTCACTCTCTCTGTGTTTCCCTCGCTCTCTGTGTCCCTCGCTCTCTGTGTCCCTCGCTCTCTCTGTGTCCCTCGTTCTCTCTGTGTTCCTCACTCTTTGTGTCCCTCACTCTCTCTGTGTTTCCCTCGCTCTCTGTGTCCCTCGCTCTCTGTGTTTCCCTCGCTCTCTGTGTCCCTCGCTCTCTGTGTCCCTCGCTCTCTGTGTCCCTCGTTCTCTCTGTGCGTCCCTCGCTCTCTATGTCCCTCGCTCTCTCTGTGTCCCTTGCTCTGTCTGTGTCCCTCGCTCTCTCTGTGTGTCCCTCGCTCTCTGTGTCCCTCGCTCTCTGTGTCCCTCGCTATCTGTCTGTGTCCCTCGCTCTCTCTGTGTCCCTCACTCACTGTGTTCCACACTCTCTGTGTCCCTCGCTCTCTGTGTCCCTCGCGCTCTCTGTGTCCCTCGCTCTCTCTGTGTCCCTCACTCTCTCTGTGTTCCACACTCTCTGTGTCCCTCGCTCTCTGTGTCCCTCGCGCTCTCTGTGTCCCTAGCGCTCTCTGTGTCACTCGCTCTCTGTGTCCCACACTCTCTCAGTGTGTCCCTCACTCTCTGTATCCTTCACTCTCTAAGTGTCCCTCGCTCTCTGTGTCCCTTGCTCTCTGTGACCCTCGCTCTCTCTGTGTCCCCCACTCTCTCTCTGTCCCTCGCGGTCTCTGTGTCCCTCCCGGTGTCTGTGTCGCTCGCGCTCTCTGTGTCCCTTGCGCACTCTGTGTCACTCGTGCTCTCTGTGTCCTTCGCTCTCTGTGTCCCTCGTCTCTGTGTCCCTCGCTCTCTCTGTGTCCCTCGCTCTCTGTGTCCCTCGCTCGCTGTGTGTCCCTCGCTCTCTCTGTGTCCCTGGCTCTCTGTGTCCCTCGCTCTCTCTCTGCCCCTCGCTCTGTCTGTGTCCCTCGCTCTCTGTGTGTCCCTCGCTCTCTCTGTGTCCCTCGCTCTCTGTGTGCCCCTCGCTCTCTCTGTGTCCCTCGCTCTCTGTGCCCCTCACTCTCTGTGTCCCTCGCTCTCTGTGTCCCTCGCTCTCTGTGTCCCACACTCTCTGTGTCCCACACTCTCTGTGTCCCTTGCCCATTGTGTCCCTCGCTCTCTGTGTCCCTCACTCTTTGTGTCCCTCATGCTCTGTGCTACTCGCTCTCTGTGTCCCTCGCTCTCTGTGTCGCACACTCTCTGTGTCCCTCGCTCTGTCTGTCACTCACTCTCTGTGTCCCTCAGTCTCTGTGTCCCTCGCTCTCTGTGTCCCACACTCTCTGTGTCCCTCGCTCTCTGTGTCCCTCGTGCTCTGTGTCCCTCGCTCTTTGTGTCCCTCGCTCTCTATGTGTCCCTCGCGCTCTCTGTGTAGCTCGGTCTGTGACCCTCGCTCTGTCTGTGTCCCTCCCTTTCTGTGTGTCCCTTCCTCCCTCTGTGTCCCTGGTTCTCTGTGTCCCTCGCTCTCTCTCTGCTCTCTGTGTCCCTCGCTCTCTGTGCCCCACATTCTCTGTGTCCCACACTCTCTGTGTCCCTTGCCCTTTGTGTCCCTCGCTCTCTGTATCCCTCACTCTTTGTGTCCCTCATGCTCTGTGCTACTCGCTCTCTGTGTCCCTCGCTCACTGTGTCCCACACTCTCTGTGTTCCTCGCTCTGTGTGTCCCTCACTCTCTGTGTCCCTCACTCTCTGTGTCTTTCGCTCTCTGTGTCCCACACTCTCTGTGTCCCTCGCTCTCTGTGTCCCTCGTGCTCTGTGGCCCTCGCTCTTTGTGTCCCTCGCTCTCTCTGTGTCCCTCGCGCTCTCTGTGTAGCTCGGTCTGTGACCCTCGCTCTGTCTGTGTCCCTCCCTTTCTGTGTGCCCCTCGCTCTCGCTGTGTCCCTCGCGCTCTCTGTGTCCCTCGCTCTCTCTGTGTCCCTCACTCTCTCTGTGTCCCTCGCTCTCCCTGAGTCGCTCACTCTCTCTGTGTCCCTTGCTCTCTCTGTGTCCCTCCCTCTCTCTGTGTCCCTCATTCTCGCTGTGTCGCTCACTCTCGGTGTACCTCACTCTCTCTGTGTCCCTCACTCTCTGTGTTCCTCACTCTCTGTGTCCCTCACTCTCTCTGTGCCCCTCACTCTCTGTGACCCTCACTCTCTCTGTGTCCCTCACTCACTCTCTGTCCCTCACTCTCTCTGTAGCCCTCACTCTCTGTGTCCCTGACTCTCTCTGTGTCCCTCGCTCTCTGTGTCCCTCGCTCTCTGTGTCCCTCACTCTCTCTGTGTCCCTCACTCTCTGTGTCTCTCGCTCTCTCTGTGTGTCCCTCGCTCTCTGTGTCCCTCGCTCTCTGTGTCCCTCACTCTCTGTGCCCCTCGCTCTCTGTGTGTCCCTCACTCTCTGTGTCCCTCGCGCTCTCTGCGCCCCTCGCTCTCTCTCGCTGTGTCCCTCACTCTCTCTCGCTGTGTCCCTCACTCTCTCTCGCTGCGTCCCTCACTCTCTCTCGCTGTGTCCCTCATTCTCTCTCTCGCTGCGTCCCTCACTCTCTCTCGCTGTGTCCCTCACTCTCTCTCGCTGCGTCCCTCACTCTCTCTCGCTGTGTCCCTCATTCTCTCTCTCGCTGTGTCCCTCACTCTCTCTCGTTGTGTCCATCACTCTCTCTCGCTGTGTCTCTCACTCTCTCTCACTGTGCCCCTCACTGTCTCTCGCTGCGTCCCTCACTCTCTCTCTCGCTGTGTCTCTCACTCTCTCTCGCTGTGTCCCTCACTCTCTCTCGCTGTGTCCCTCACTCTCTCTCGCTGTGTCCCTCACTCTCTCTCGCTGTGTCCCTCACTCTCTCTCTCGCTCTGTCCCTCACTCTCTCTCGCTGTGTCCCTCACTCTCTCTCGCTGCGTCCCTCACTTTCTCTCGCTGCGTCCCTCACTTTTAATCGCTGTGTCCCTCACTTTCTCTCGCTGCGTCTCTCACTCTCTCTCGCTGTGTCCCTCACTCTCTCTCTCTGTGTCCCTCACTCTCTCTCGCTGTGTCCCTCACTCTCTCTCGCTGCGTCCCTCACTCTCTCTCTGCATCCCTCACTCTCTCTCTCGCTGAGTCCCTCACTCTCTCTTGCTGTGTCCCTCACTCTCTCTCGCTGTGTCTCTCACTCTCTCTCGCTGTGTCCCTCACTCTCTCTCTGCGTCCCTCACTCTCTCTCGCTGTGTCCCTCACTCTCTCTCGCTGTGTCCCTCACTCTCTCTCGCTGTGTCCCTCACTCTCTCTCGCTGAGTCCCTCACTCTCTCTCGCTGTGTCCCTCACTCTCTCTCTGCATCCCTCACTCTCTCTCTCGCTGTGTCCCTCACTCTCTCTCGCTGTGTCCCTCACTCTCTCTCTGCATCCCTCACTATCTCTCTCGCTGAGTCCCTCTCTCTCTCTCGCTGTGTCCCTCACTCTCTCTCGCTGCGTCCCTCACTCTCTCGCTGTGTCCCTCACTCTCTCTCGCTGTGATCCTCACTCTCTCTCGCTGTGTCCCTCACACTCTCTCGCTGTGTCCCTCACTCTCTCTCTCGCTGAGTCCCTCACTCTCTCTCGCTGTGTCCCTCACTCTCTCTCGCTGCGTCCCTCACTCTCTCTCGCTGTGTCCCTCAGTCTCTCGCTGTGTCACTCACTCTCTCTCGCTGTGTCCCTCACTCTCTCTCTGCATCCCTCACTCTCTCTCTCGCTGAGTCCCTCACTCTCTCTCGCTGTGTCCCTCACTCACTCGCTGAGTCCCTCACTCTCTCTCGCTGCGACCCTCACTCTCTCTCTCGCTGAGTCCCTCACTCTCTCTCGCTGTGTCCCTCACTCTCTCTCGCTGTGTCCCTCACTCTCTCTCGCTGTGCCCCTCACTCTCTCTCGATGTGTCCCTCACTCTCTCTCGCTGAGTCCCTCACACTCTCTCGCTGTGTCCCTCACTCTCTCGCTGTGTCCCTCACTCTCTCTCGCTGTGTCCCTCACTCTCTCTCTGCATCCCTCACTCTCTCTCGCTGAGTCCCTCACTCTCTCTCGCTGTGTCCCTCACTCTCTCGCTGAGTCCCTCACTCTCTCTCGCTGCGACCCTCACTCTCTCTCGCTGTGTCCCTCACTCTCTCTCTCTCTGTGTCACTCACTCTCTCTCGCTGAGTCCCTCACTCTCTCTCTCTCTCTGTCCCTCACTCTCTCTCGCTGTGTCCCTCACTCTCTCTCGCTGTGTCCCTCACTCTCTCTCGCTGAGTCCCTCACTTTTTCTCGCTGTGTCCCTCACTCTCTCTCGCTGTGTCCCTCACTCTCTCTCGCTGTGTCCCTCACTCTCTCTCTCGCTGAGTCCCTCACACTCTCTCGCTGTGTCCCTCACTCTCTCTCGCTGCGTCCCTCACTTTCTCTCGCTGCGTCCCTCTCTCTCTCTCGCTGTGTCCCTCACTCTCTCTCGCTGTGTCCCTCACTCTCTCTCGCTGTGTCCCTCACTCTCTCTCACTGTGTCCCTCACACTCTCTCGCTGTGCCCCTCACTCTCTCTCTCTGTGTCCCTCACTCTCTCTTGCTGCGACCCTCACTCTCTCTCTCTCTGTCCCTCACTCTCTCGCTGTGTCCCTCACTCTCTCTCGCTGTGTCCCTCACACTCTCGCGCTGTGTCCCTCACTCTCTCTCTCGCTGAGTCCCTCACTCTCTCTCGCTGTGTCCCTCACTCACTCTCTGCATCCCTCACTCTCTCTCTCGCTGTGTCCCTCACTCTCTCTCGCTGTGTCCCTCACTCTCTCTCTGCATCCCTCACTATCTCTCTCGCTGAGTCCCTCACTCTCTCTCGCTGTGTCCCTCACTCTCTCTCGCTGAGTCCCTCACACTCTCTCGCTGTGTCCCTCACTCTCTCTCTCGCTGAGTCCCTCACTCTCTCTCGCCGTGTCCCTCACTCTCTCTCGCTGCGTCCCTCACTCTCTCTCGCTGTGTCCCTCACTCTCTCGCTGTGTCCCTCACTCTCTCTCGCTGTGTCCCTCACTCTCTCTCTGCAACTCTCACTCTCTCTCTCGCTGAGTCCCTCACTCTCTCTCGCTGTGTCCCTCACTCTCTCGCTGAGTCCCTCACTCTCTCTCGCTGCGACCCTCACTCTCTCTCTCGCTGAGTCCCTCACTCTCTCTCGCTGTGTCCCTCACTCTCTCTCGCTGAGTCCCTCACACTCTCTCGCTGTGTCCCTCACTCTTTCGCTGTGTCCCTCACTCTCTCTCGCTGTGTCCCTCACTCTCTCTCTGCATCCCTCACTCTCTCTCGCTGAGTCCCTCACTCTCTCTCGCTGTGTCCCTCACTCTCTCGCTGAGTCCCTCACTCTCTCTCGCTGCGACCCTCTCTCTCTCTCGCTGTGTCCCTCACTCTCTCTCTCTCTGTGTCACTCACTCTCTCTCGCTGAGTCCCTCACTCTCTCTCTCTCTCTGTCCCTCACTCTCTCTCGCTGTGTCCCTCACTCTCTCTCGCTGTGTCCCTCACTCTCTCTCGCTGAGTCCCTCACTTTTTCTCGCTGTGTCCCTCACTCTCTCTCGCTGTGTCCCTCACTCTCTCTCTGCATCCCTCACTCTCTCTCTCGCTGAGTCCCTCACACTCTCTCGCTGTGTCCCTCACTCTCTCTCGCTGCGTCCCTCACTTTCTCTCGCTGCGTCACTCTCTCTCTCTCGCTGTGTCCCTCACTCTCTCTTGCTGCGACCCTCACTCTCTCTCTCTCTGTCCCTCACTCTCTCTCGCTGTGATCCTCACTCTCTCTCTCTCTCTCTGTCCCTCACTCTCTCTCGCTGTGATCCTCACTCTCTCTCGCTGTGTCCCTCACTCTCTCTCTCTCTGTCCCTCATTCTCTCTCTCGCTGCGTCCCTCACTCTCTCTCGCTGCGCCGCTCACCCTCTCTCTCTCTCTGTCCCTCACTCTCTCTCGCTGTGATCCTCACTCTCTCTCTCTCTGTCCCTCATTCTCTCTCTCGCTGCGTCCCTCACTCTCTCTCTCGCTGCGCCCCTCACTCTCTCTCTCTGCGTCCCTCACTCTCTCTCGCTGTGTCCCTCACTCTCTCTCGCTGTGTCCCTCACTCTCTCTCGCTGTGTCCCTCACTCTCTCTCGCTGTGTCTCTCACTCTCTCTTGCTGTGTCTCTCACTCTCTCTCTCTCTGTGTCCCTCACTCTCTCTCGCTGTGTCCCTCACTCTCTCTCGCTGCGACCCTCACTCTCTCTCGCTGTGTCCCTCACTCTCTCTCGCTGTGTCCCTCACTCTATCTCGCTGTGTCCCTCACTCTCTCTTGCTGCGACCCTCACTCTCTCTCGCTGTGTCCCTCACTCTCTCGCTGCGTCCCTCACTCTCTCTCGCTATGTCCCTCACTCTCTCTCGTTGTGCCCCTCACTCTCTCTCGCTGTGTCCCTCACTCTCTCTCTCGTTGTGTCCCTCACTCTCCCTCGCTGTGTCCCTCACTCTCTCTCGCTATGTCCCTCACTCTCTCTCGCTGTGTCCCTCATTCTCTCTCTCGCTGTGTCCCTCACGCTCTCTCGCTGTGTCCCTCATTCTCTCTCTCGCTGTGTCCCTCATTCTCTCTCTCGCTGTGTCCCTCATTCTCTCTCTCGCTGTGATCCTCACTCTCTCTCTGTCCCTCATTCTCTCTCTCGCTGCGTCCCTCACTCTCTCTCTCGCTGCGCCCCTCACTCTCTCTCTCTGCGTCCCTCACTCTCTCTCGCTGTGATCCTCACTCTCTCTCTCTCTCTCTGTCCCTCACTCTCTCTCGCTGTGATCCTCACTCTCTCTCGCTGTGTCCCTCACTCTCTCTCTCTCTGTCCCTCATTCTCTCTCTCGCTGCGTCCCTCACTATCTCTCGCTGCGCCGCTCACTCTCTCTCTCTCTCTGTCCCTCACTCTCTCTCGCTGTGATCCTCACTCTCTCTCTCTCTGTCCCTCATTCTCTCTCTCGCTGCGTCCCTCACTCTCTATCTCGCTGCGCCCCTCACTCTCTCTCTCTGCGTCCCTCACTCTCTCTCGCTGTGTCCCTCACTCTCTCTCGCTGTGTCCCTCACTCTCTCTCGCTGTGTCCCTCACTCTCTCTCGCTGTGTCTCTCACTCTCTCTTGCTGTGTCTCTCACTCTCTCTCTCTCTGTGTCCCTCACTCTCTCTCGCTGTGTCCCTCACTCTCTCTCGCTGCGACCCTCACTCTCTCTCGCTGTGTCCCTCACTCTCTCTCGCTGTGTCCCTCACTCTATCTCGCTGTGTCCCTCACTCTCTCTTGCTGCGACCCTCACTCTCTCTCGCTGTGTCCCTCACTCTCTCGCTGCGTCCCTCACTCTCTCTCGCTATGTCCCTCACTCTCTCTCGTTGTGCCCCTCACTCTCTCTCGCTGTGTCCCTCACTCTCTCTCTCGTTGTGTCCCTCACTCTCCCTCGCTGTGTCCCTCACTCTCTCTCGCTATGTCCCTCACTCTCTCTCGCTGTGTCCCTCATTCTCTCTCTCGCTGTGTCCCTCACGCTCTCTCGCTGTGTCCCTCATTCTCTCTCTCGCTGTGTCCCTCATTCTCTCTCTCGCTGTGTCCCTCATTCTCTCTCTCGCTGTGATCCTCACTCTCTCTCTCTCTGTCCCTCATTCTCTCTCTCGCTGCGTCCCTCACTCTCTCTCTCGCTGCGCCCCTCACTCTCTCTCTCTGCGTCCCTCACACTCTCTCGCTGTGTCCCTCACTCTCTCTCGCTGTGTCCCTCACTCTATCTCGCTGTGTCCCTCACTCTCTCTTGCTGCGACCCTCACTCTCTCTCGCTGCGTCCCTCACTCTCTCTCTCTCTCTGTCCCTCACTCTCTCTCGCTGTGTCCCTCACTCTCTCTCTCTCTGTCCCTCACCCTCTCTCGCTGTGTCCCTCACTTTCTCTCGCTGCGTCCCTCACTCTCTCGCTGTGTCCCTCACTCTCTCTCGCTGTGTCCCTCACTCTATCTCGCTGTGTCCCTCACTCTCTATCGCTGTGTCCCTCACTCTCTCTCGCTGTGTCCCTCACTCTCTCGCTGCTTCCTCACTCTCTCGAGCTGTGTCCCTCACTCTATCTCGCTGTGTCCCTCACTCTCTCTCGCTGTGTCCCTCACTCTCTCTCGCTGTGTCTCTCACTCCCTCTCGCTGTGTCCCTCACTCTCTCTCGCTGTGTCCCTCACTCTCTCTCGCTGTGTCCCTCACTCTCTCTCGCTGTGTCTCTCACTCCCTCTCGCTGCGTCCCTGACTCTCTCTCTGTGTCCCTCACTCTCTCTCTCTGCGCCCCTCTCTCTCTCTCGCTGTGTCCCTCACTCTCTCTCGCTGTGTCCCTCTCACTCTCTCGCTGTGTCCCTCACACTCTCTCGCTGCGTCCCTCACTCTCTCGCTGTGTCTCTCACTCTCTATTGCTGTGTCTCTCACTCACTCTCTGTGTCCCTCACTCTCTCTCGCTGTGTCCCTCACTCTCTCTCGCTGTGTCCATCACTCTCTCGCTGTGTCTCTCACTCTCTCTTGCTGTGTCTCTCACTCACTCTCTCTGTGTCCCTCACTCTCTCTCGCTGTGCCCCTCACTCTTTCTTGCTGTGTCCCTCACTCTCTGTCGCTGTGCCCCTCACTCTTTCTTGCTGTGTCCCTCACTTTCTCTCTCTGCCCCTCACTCTCTCTCGCTGTGTCCCTCACTCTCTCTCGCTGTGTCCCTCACTCTCTCTCGCTGTGTCCCTCACTCTCTCTCGCTGTGTCTCTCACTCTCTCTCGCTGCGTCCCTCACTCTCTCTCTGTTTCCCACACTCTCTCGCGCTGTGTCCCTCACTCTCACTCGCTGTGTCCCTCACTCTCTCTCTGCATCCCTCACACTCTCTCGCTGAGTCCCTCACTCTCTCTCGCTGTGTCCCTCACTCTCTCGCTGAGTCCCTCACTCTCTCACGCTGCGACCCTCACTCTCTCTCGCTGTGTCCCTCACTCTCTCTCTCTCTCTGTGTCACTCACTCTCTCTCGCTGAGTCCCTCACTCTCTCTCTCTCTCTGTCCCTCACTCTCTCTCGCTGTGTCCCTCACTCTCTCTCGCTGTGTCCCTCACTCTCTCTCGCTGAGTCCCTCACTTTTTCTCGCTGTGTCCCTCACTCTCTCTCGCTGTGTCCCTCACTTTCTCTCTGCATCCCTCACTCTCTCTCTCGGTGAGTCCCTCACACTCTCTCGCTGTGTCCCTCACTCTCTCTCGCTGCGTCCCTCACTTTCTCTCGCTGCGTCCCTCTCTCTCTCTCGCTGTGTCCCTCACTCTTCTCTTGCTGCGATCCTCACTCTCTCTCTCTCTGTCCCTCACTCTCTCTCGCTGTGATCCTCACTCTCTCTCTCTCTCTGTCCCTCACTCTCTCTCGCTGTGATCCTCACTCTCTCTCGCTGTGTCCCTCACTCTCTCTCTCTCTGTCCCTCATTCTCTCTCTCGCTGCGTCCCTCACTCTCTCTCGCTGCGCCGCTCACTCTCTCTCTCTCTCTGTCCCTCACTCTCTCTCGCTGTGATCCTCACTCTCTCTCTCTCTGTCCCTCATTCTCTCTCTCGCTGCGTCCCTCACTCTCACTCTCGCTGCGCCCCTCACTCTCTCTCTCTGCGTCCCTCACTCTCTCTCGCTGTGTCCCTCACTCTCTCTCGCTGTGTCCCTCACTCTCTCTCGCTGTGTCCCTCACTCTCTCTCGCTGTGTCTCTCACTCTCTCTTGCTGTGTCTCTCACTCTCTCTCTCGCTGTGTCCCTCACTCTCTCTCGCTGTGTCCCTCACTCTCTCTCGCTGCGACCCTCACTCTCTCTCGCTGTGTCCCTCACTCTCTCTCGCTGTGTCCCTCACTCTATCTCGCTGTGTCCCTCACTCTCTCTTGCTGCGACCCTCACTCTCTCTCGCTGTGTCCCTCACTCTCTCGCTGCGTCCCTCACTCTCTCTCGCTATGTCCCTCACTCTCTCTCGTTGTGCCCCTCACTCTCTCTCGCTGTGTCCCTCACTCTCTCTCTCGTTGTGTCCCTCACTCTCCCTCGCTGTGTCCCGCACTCTCTCTCGCTGTGATCCTCACTCTCTCTCTCTCTCTGTCCCTCACTCTCTCTCGCTGTGCCCCTCACTCTCTCTCGCTGTGATCCTCACTCTCTCTCTCTCTCTGTCCCACACTCTCTCTCGCTGTGATCCTCACTCTCTCTCTCTCTGTCCCTCATTCTCTCTCTCGCTGCGTCCCTCACTCTCTCTCGCTGCGCCGCTCACTCTCTCTCTCTCTCTGTCCCTCACTCTCTCTCGCTGTGATCCTCACTCTCTCTCTCTCTGTCCCTCATTCTCTCTCTCGCTGCGTCCCTCACTCTCTCTCGCTGTGTCCCTCACTCTCTCGCTGTGTCTCTCACTCTCTCTTGCTGTGTCTCTCACTCACTCTCTCTGTGTCCCTCACTCTCTCTCGCTGTGCCCCTCACTCTTTCTTGCTGTGTCCCTCACTCTCTCTCGCTGTGCCCCTCACTCTTTCTTGCTGTGTCCCTCACTTTCTCTCTCTGTGCCCCTCACTCTCTCTCGCTGTGTCCCTCACTCTCTCTCGCTGTGTCCCTCACTCTATCTCGCTGTGTCCCTCACTCTCTCTCGCTGTGTCCCTCACTCTCTCTCGCTGTGTCCCTCACTCTCTCGCTGCTTCCTCACTCTCTCGAGCTGTGTCCCTCACTCTATCTCGCTGTGTCCCTCACTCTCTCTCGCTGTGTCCCTCACTCTCTCTCGCTGTGTCTCTCACTCCCTCTCGCTGTGTCCCTCACTCTCTCTCGCTGTGTCCCTCACTCTCTCTCGCTGTGTCCCTCACTCTCTCTCGCTGTGTCCCTCACTCTCTCTCGCTGTGTCTCTCACTCTCTCTTGCTGTGTCTCTCACTCTCTCTCTCGCTGTGTCCCTCACTCTCTCTCGCTGTGTCCCTCACTCTCTCTCGCTGCGACCCTCACTCTCTCTCGCTGTGTCCCTCACTCTCTCTCGCTGTGTCCCTCACTCTATCTCGCTGTGTCCCTCACTCTCTCTTGCTGCGACCCTCACTCTCTCTCGCTGTGTCCCTCACTCTCTCGCTGCGTCCCTCACTCTCTCTCGCTATGTCCCTCACTCTCTCTCGTTGTGCCCCTCACTCTCTCTCGCTGTGTCCCTCACTCTCTCTCTCGTTGTGTCCCTCACTCTCCCTCGCTGTGTCCCGCACTCTCTCTCGCTGTGATCCTCACTCTCTCTCTCTCTCTGTCCCTCACTCTCTCTCGCTGTGCCCCTCACTCTCTCTCGCTGTGATCCTCACTCTCTCTCTCTCTCTGTCCCACACTCTCTCTCGCTGTGATCCTCACTCTCTCTCTCTCTGTCCCTCATTCTCTCTCTCGCTGCGTCCCTCACTCTCTCTCGCTGCGCCGCTCACTCTCTCTCTCTCTCTGTCCCTCACTCTCTCTCGCTGTGATCCTCACTCTCTCTCTCTCTGTCCCTCATTCTCTCTCTCGCTGCGTCCCTCACTCTCTCTCGCTGTGTCCCTCACTCTCTCGCTGTGTCTCTCACTCTCTCTTGCTGTGTCTCTCACTCACTCTCTCTGTGTCCCTCACTCTCTCTCGCTGTGCCCCTCACTCTTTCTTGCTGTGTCCCTCACTCTCTCTCGCTGTGCCCCTCACTCTTTCTTGCTGTGTCCCTCACTTTCTCTCTCTGTGCCCCTCACTCTCTCTCGCTGTGTCCCTCACTCTCTCTCGCTGTGTCCCTCACTCTATCTCGCTGTGTCCCTCACTCTCTCTCGCTGTGTCCCTCACTCTCTCTCGCTGTGTCCCTCACTCTCTCGCTGCTTCCTCACTCTCTCGAGCTGTGTCCCTCACTCTATCTCGCTGTGTCCCTCACTCTCTCTCGCTGTGTCCCTCACTCTCTCTCGCTGTGTCTCTCACTCCCTCTCGCTGTGTCCCTCACTCTCTCTCGCTGTGTCCCTCACTCTCTCTCGCTGTGTCCCTCACTCTCTTTCGCTGTGTCTCTCACTCCCTCTCGCTGCGTCCCTCACTCTCTCTCTGTGTCCCTCACTCTCTCTCTCTGCGCCCCTCTCTCTCTCTCGCTGTGTCCCTCACTCTCTCTCGCTGTGTCCCTCACACTCTCTCGCTGTGTCCCTCACACTCTCTCGCTGCGTCCCTCACTCTCTCGCTGTGTCTCTCACTCTCTATTGCTGTGTCTCTCACTCACTCTCTCTGTGTCCCTCACTCTCTCTCGCTGTGTCCCTCACTCTCTCTCGCTGTGTCCCTCACTCTCTCGCTGTGTCTCTCACTCTCTCTTGCTGTGTCTCTCACTCACTCTCTCTGTGTCCCTCACTCTCTCTCGCTGTGCCCCTCACTCTTTCTTGCAGTGTCCCTCACTCTCTCTCGCTGTGCCCCTCACTCTTTCTTGCTGTGTCCCTCGCTTTCACTCTCTGTGCCCCTCACTCTCTCTCGCTGTGTCCCTCACTCTCTCTCGCTGTGTCCCTCACTCTCTCTCGCTGTGTCCCTCACTCTCTCTCGCTGTGTCCCTCACTCTCTCTCGCTGTGTCTCTCACTCTCTCTCGCTGCGTCCCTCACTCTCTCTCTGTGTCCCTCACTCTCTCTCGCTGTGCCCCTCACCCTCTCTTGCTGTGTCCCTCACTCTCTCTCTCTCTGTCCCTCACTCTCTGTTGCTGTGTCCCTCACTCTCTCTTGCTGTGTCCCTCACTTTCTCTCTCTGTGTCCCTCACTTTCTCGCGCTGTGCCCCTCACTCTCTCTTGCTGCGTCCCTCACTCTCTCTCTGTGTCCCTCACTCTCTCTCGCTGTGTCCCTCACTCTCTCTCGCTGTGTCCCTCACTCTCTCTCTCTCTGTGTCCCTCACTCTCTCTCGCTGTGTCCCTCTCTCTCTCTCTCTCTGTGTCCCTCACTCTCTCTCGCTGCGTCCCTCATTCTCTCTCACTGTGTCCCACACTCTCTCTTGCTGTGTCCCTCACTCTCTCTCTGTGTCCCTCACTCTCTCTCGCTGTGTCCCTCACTCTCTCTCGCTGTGTCCCTCACTCTCTCGCTGTGTCCCTCACTCTCTCTCGCTGTGCCCCTCGCTCTCTCTCGCTGTGTCCCTCACTCTCTCTTGCTGTGTCCCTCACTCTCTCTCTGTGTCCCTCACTCTCTCTCGCTGTGTCCCTCACTCTCTCTCTCTGTGTCCCTCACTCTCTCTCGCTGCGTCCCTCACTCTCTCTCGCTGTGTCCCTCACTCTCTCTCGCTGTGCCCCTCACTCTCTCTTGCTGTGTCCCTCACTCTCTCTCGCTGTGTCCCTCACTCTCTCGCTGTGCCCCTCACTCTCTCTCTTGCTGCGTCCCTCACTCTCTCTCTCTGTGTCCCTCACTCTCTCTCGCTGCGTCCCTCACTCTCTCTCGCTGCATCCCTCACTCTCTCTCGCTGCGTCCCTCACTCTCTCTCGCTGTGTCCCTCACTCTCTCGCTGTGTCCCTCACTCTCTCTCGCTGTGTCCCTCACTCTCTCTCTCTGTGTCCCTCACTCTCTCTCGCTGCGTCCCTCACTCTCTCTCGCTGTGTCCCTCACTCTCTCGCTGTGTCCCTCACTCTCTCTCTCTCTGTCCCTCACTCTCTCTCGCTGCGTCCCTCACTCTCTCTCGCTGTGTCCCTCTCTCTCTCTTGCTGCGTCCCTCACTCTCTCTCTCTGTGTCCCTCACTCTCTCTCGCTGCGTCCCTCACTCTCTCTCGCTGTGTCCCTCACTCTCTCTCGCTGCATCCCTCACTCTCTCTCGCTGCGTCCCTCACTCTCTCTCGCTGTGTCCCTCACTCTCTCGCTGTGTCCCTCACTCTCTCTCGCTGTGTCCCTCACTCTCTCTCTCTGTGTCCCTCACTCTCTCTCGCTGCGTCCCTCACTCTCTCTCTCTGTGTCCCTCACTCTCTCTCGCTGCGTCCCTCACTCTCTCTCGCTGTGGCCCTCACACTCTCGCTGTGTCCCTCACTCTCTCTCGCTGTGTCCCTCACTCTCTCTCGCTGTGTCCCTCACTCTCTCGCTGTGTCCCTCACTGTCTCTCGCTGTGTCCCTCACTCTCTCTCTCTGTGTCCCTCACTCTCTCTCGCTGCGTCCCTCACTCTCTCTCTCTGTGTCCCTCACTCTCTCTCGCTGCGTCCCTCACTCTCTCTCGCTGTGGCCCTCACTCTCTCTCGCTGTGTCCCACACTCTCTCTCGCTGTATCCCTCACTCTCTCTCTCTGTGTCCCTCACTCTCTCTCTCTGCGTCCCTCACTCTCTCGCTGTGTCCCTCACTCTCTCTCGCTGTGTCCCTCACTCTCTCTCGCTGTGCCCCTCACTCTCTCTTGCTGTGTCCCTCACTCTCTCTCTCTTGCCTGATGTGCCACAAATGTTGTCAAGTGCAGTGCGAGGCGTCCCTCAATGTTCAGTCTTACTGAGAAACTGTCAGCCCACCGGACAACATTTCTGTACAATAGGATTGAAGCACAAGTTCAAATAGTTTTGTTTCAAAGTTTAAAATACCCAGTCATTTTTCTGTGCAGCTTTCGGAATCTGTCAGTGGAATTTAGGTTATACAGGCAAATGTTAACAAGAGTATTGGGAACGGATTGGAAGTTTTGATGGAGATAATCCTGCATTATGGAAATGTGTAAGATTTATTTAGGGTTGGGGAGTGGATTGATCAAAGGATGTATTTTTTTGTTATCTATATCAGACTGACAGCCTTGAAGATTCACAACTTCCATGTGCTGTGAGGAAGGATTGATTAACCAAGGCCTATTATTCAAATGCTTCAGACAAGTGACAAAACAACAGTAACAGAGAATATACAAACAGAGACAAGCAGACACCTGTAATCGGAGCTTAAACTTCACGTTTGAATGTGAAGGGCTGAAATAAACAAGAGTCCACCCTGGGATTCGGTGCAATTTAAGTTCTGCTTTTCCAAACAATAAAATTAACTATCTGCAATGAAAAATTCTTTGGACAGGACGGAGGGATTTTGACTCTGTATTTAAGCCCAGCCAGTATTTGCGTTGTGAGTGTTTGATGGACAGTGCAGATAAAGCTTCACTCTGAAACACTGGAATTTAGTTTAAGGGTGATTTAATCACATGCTTCAGAATAATAATTGATATTGTACATCTCGTGTGTGTCTCAGTGACAGCTCTGAAACATGTACAGCACAATCTCATCCTGTTTCTGTGTCTCTCTCTGAAATTAGCTGGTCCATTTCCTAAATTACTCCTGACTAGATTTCAAAAGGGCTCCATTGCCTGTGAAGCAGTCTGTGATACCCAAAGGTTATGAAAAGCGCTTTAGAAAAGTCTGTCCCCAAGCTGCTGTGAGGATGTTCAGAGTCAGTGTGTGACTTGGGTCACACACAGGCCAGATACACGTCTCCAAGTTAAAGGTGGAGAATGGATCTCGCTCCATTTGAAAGATGAATTGACGCAGCCTGTCTGAGTTTGTGTCTGTGTGTGAGTTTGTGTTTGTCTGTACACGTGTTTGTGTGTCTGGGGTGGGGTGGGAGGTTGTGTGTGTGACTCATTACGCGGCACGGTAGCACAGTGGGTAGCACTGTGGCTTCACAGCTCCAGGGTCCTGGGTTCGATTCCCGGCATGTTCTTCCTGTGTCTGCGTGGGTTTCCTCCGGGAGCTCCGGTTTCCTCCCACAAGTCTGAAAGACGTGCTGTTAGGTAATTTGGACATTCTGAATTCTCCCTCTGTGTACCCGAACAGGCGACGCTGTGTGGCGACTAGGGGCTTTGCACAGTAACTTCATTGCAGTGTTAATGTAAGCCTACTTGTGACAATAAAGATTATTATACATGGTCGTCCCACAGGCTCTCACCCTGGGTACATGGTAGCCAGCACTCCAAAAGGGTTAATTGTAGTGTCCACAGCAGTGTGGTGTAATGTAGTATTAACTGGGACAAGAGCTTAGAGAAAAACAGTGACGGGGTCAACTGCTGTGATCACTGGGAAAGGAGCTAATGTGTTCTCAATAGCGATATGGATGAGAACGGTTATATATTACAAGGTAATATTCACAATGACATTCTCTAATGCAGTAATATTTCTGACACCGTGTAGAGCAGCATTTACATCTACTGATGCTGCTGGGAAATAAATTCATCCAGGGCTTTGTATCGGATTATTAAAATAGGTTATTGATTAAGGTGGTCTAGTCGCTAAGGCAGGCTCGATCAGCTGAATGGCCCATTCCTGTTCCTATGTACCTCTCCTGGGAGTATTTGGTGAGGACAGATGTAGAGGGACCTACATCTGGACAATTTTGGACGCTAAGGGCAATTTAGCATGGCCAATCCACCTAACTTGCACATCTTTGGACTGTGGGAGGAAACCGGAGCACCCGGAGGAAACCCCCGCACACACGGGGAGGATGTGCAGACTCCACACAGACAGTGACCCAAGACGGAATCGAACCTGGGACCCTGGAGCTGTGAAGCAATTGTGCTATCCACAATGCTACCGTGCTGCCCCAGAGCTTTACTCTGTATCTAACCCCGTGCTGTACCTGTCCTGGGAGTGTTTGATTGGGACAGTGTTGAGGGAGCTTTACTCTGTATGTAACCCCGTGCTGTACCTGTCCTGGGAGTGTTTGATGGGGACAGTGTAGAGGGAGCTTTACTCTGTATCTAACCCCTTGCAGTACCTGTCTTGGGAGTGTTTGATGGGGACAGTGTAGAGGGAGCTTTACTCTGTATCTAACCCCGTGCTGTACCTGTCTTGGGAGTGTTTGATGGGGACAGTGCAGAGGGAGCTTTACTCTGTATCTCACCCTGTGCTGTACCTGTCCTGGGAGTGTTTGATGGGGACAGTGTAGCGGGAGCTTTACTCTGTATCTAACCCCTGTGCTGTACCTGTCCTGGGAGTGTTTGATGGGGACAGTGTAGAGGGAGCTTTACTCTGTATCTAACCCCGTGCTGTACCTGTCTTGGGAGTGTTTGATGGAGACAGTGTAGAGGGAGCTTTACTCTGTATCTCACCCTGTGCTGTACCTGTCCTGGGAGTGTTTGATGGGGACAGTGTAGCGGGAGCTTTACTCTGTATCTAACCCTGTGCTGTACCTGTCCTGGGAGTGTTTGATGGGGACAGTGTAGAGGGAGCTTTACTCTGTATCTAACCCCGTGCTGTACCTGTCCTGGGAGTGTTTGATGGGGACAGTGTAGAGGGAGCTTTACTCTTTATCTAACCCCGTGCTGGACCTATCCTGGGAGTGTTTGATGGGTGTTTAAGAGAAGATTCCTGGCCACAAAAACAAAGCTCATTGCAAAGTTTCACTTCATATTTTACATGTTGTTCACAGACAGATTTCTTCAATGAGCTGCTCTATAAATATGGATTCAATTTGACTTTTTCTCACTTTGGGATGAAAAGTTTATTCCTGAATCAATACAGGGTCATCGGCAACAACATAATTTTATTAGACAGTGAGGATCAATGGGATTTTTCACTGAAATCCTCTGATGTCAATTCCTGAGATTAGAATTTATAATGAAACAATTTGGATTCAATGAAAACGGTCAGTTTAATAACCCCAATGTCCTGACTGCCTCACGTCCTGGCATCCTGGCATCCTCACACCCTCACACCCTCATGTCCCCTAACTCTCAATCCCTGACCCTCTCACGCCTCCGAAACCTCAGATACTGACCCGCTGTGTACCTCTTTATGTGTGTGTGTCCCTTACTCTGTCTGTGTGCCCACCTCTCACTGTCCCTCTCTGTATCCCTCTCTCCCTCTGTGTCCCTCTCTCTCGCTGTCTGTGTCCTTCTATCTCACTCTATCCCTCTCTTTCACTGCGTACCTCTTTCTATCTGTCTCACTCTCTCTGTGTCCCTCTCCCTCAATGTGTCCCCGTCTCTCTGTCTCTCTCGCTGTGTCCCCCTCTCTCTCTCGCTGCGTCCCTCACTCTCTCTCGCTGCGTCCCTCTCTCTCTCGCTGTGTCCCCCTCTCTCTCGCTGTGTTCCTCGCTCTCTCGCTGTGTCCCTCTCTCTCTCGCTGTGTACCCGTCCCTCTCGCTGTGTCCCCCCCCCCTCTCTCTCGCTGTGTTCCTCGCTCACTCGCTGTGTCCCTCTCTATCTCGCTGTGTACCCATCCCTCTCGCTGTGTCCCCCTCTCTCTCGCTGTGTTCCCCGCTCTCTCGCTGTGTCCCTCTCTCTCTTTCGCTGTGTCATAGATTATCATAGAATTTACAGTGCAGAAGGTGGCCATTCGGCCCATCGAGTCTGCACCGGCTCTTGGAAAGAGCACGCCACCCAAGGTCAACACCGCCACCCTATCCCCATAACCCAGTAACCCCACAACGCTAAGGGCAATTTTGGACACTAAGGGCAATTTATCATGGCCAATCCACCTAACCTGCACATCTTTGGACTGTGGGAGGAAACCGGAGCACCCGGAGGAAACCCACGCAGACACGGGGAGGACGTGCAGACTCCGCACAGAGAGTGACCCAAGCCGGAATCGAACCTGGGACCCTGGAGCTGTGAAACAATTGTGCTATCCACAAGGCTACCGTGCTGTCCCACTCTCTCTCGCTGTGTCCCTCCCTCACTCGGTGTGCTCCTCTATCTCTCGCTGTGCCCCTCTTTCTCTCGCTGCGGTCCTCTCTCACTCGCTGTGTCCCTCTCTCTCTCGCTGTGTCCCTCACTCTCTCGCTGTGTACCTGTCCCTCTCGCTGTGTCCCCCTCTCTCTCGTTGTGTCCCTCTCTCTCTCTCGCTGTGTCCCTTGCTCTCTGTGTCCCTTGCTCTCTGTGTCCCTTGCTCTCTCTCTGTCCCCCTCTCTCTCGTTGTGTCCCTCTCTCTCTCTCGCTGTGTCCCTTGCTCTCTGTGTCCCTCACTCTCTGTGTCCCTCGCTCTCTCTGTGTCCCTCGCTCTCTCTGTGCCCCTCGCTCTGTCTGTGTCCCTCGGTCTGTGTCCCTCACTCTCTCTGTGTCCCTCACTCTCTGTGTCCCTCGCCCTCTCTGTGTCCCTGGCTCTGTCTGTGTCCCTTGCTCTCTCTGTGTATCCCTCGCTCTCTGTGTCCATAGCTCTCTGTGTCCCTCGCTCTCTCTGTGTCCCTCACTCTCTCTGTGTCCCTCACTCTCTCTGTGTCCCTCCCTTTCTGTGTGCTCCTCGCTCTCTCTCTGTCCCACGCTCTCTCTGTGTCCCTCGCTTTCTCAGTGTCCCTCGGTCTGTGACCCTCGCTCTGTCTGTGTCCCTCCTTTCTGTGTGTCCCTCGCGCTCTCTGTGTCCCTCGTGCACTGTGTCCCTCACTCTCTGTGTCCCTCGTTCTCTGTGTTAATTGCTCTCTGTGTCCCACGCTCTCTGTGTCCCTCACTCTCTGTGTCCCTCGTTCTCTCTGTGTCCCTCACTCTCTGTTTCCCTCACTCTCTGTGTTCCTCGCTCTCTGTGTCCCTCGTGCTCTGTGTACCTCGTTCTTTGTTTCCCTCGCTCTCTCTGTCTCTCTAGCTGTGTCCCTCGCTCTCTGTGTCCCTTGTGCTCTGTGTCCCTCGCTCTTTGTTTCCCTTGCTCTCTCTGTCTCTCTCGCTGTGTTCCTCGCTCTCTCGCTGTGTTCCTCTCTCTCTCACTGCGTCCCTCACTCTCTCTCGCTGTGTCCCTCCCTCACTCGGTGTGCTCCTCTCTGTCTCGCTGTGCCCCTCTCTCTCTCGTTGTGTCCCTCTCTCTCTCGCTGTGTCCCTCACACTCTCGCTGTGTCCCTCACTCTCTCTCGCTGTGTCACTCACTCTCTCTCGCTGTCTCCCTCACTCTCTCGCTGTGTCCCTCACTCTCTCGCTGTGTCCCTCTCTCACTCGCTGTCCCCCTCTCTCTCTCGCTGCGGTCCTCTCTCACTCGCTGTGTCCCTCACTCTCTCTCGCTGTGTCACTCTCTCACTCGCTGTCTCCCTCTCTCTCTCTCTCTGTCCCTCACTCTCTCTCGCTGTGTCCCTCACTCTCTCTCGCTGCGGTCCTCTCTCACTCGCTGTGTCCCTCACTCTCTCGCTGTGTCCCTCACTCTCACTCGCTGTGTCCCTCACTCTCTCGCTGTGTCCCTCACTCTCTCGCTGTGTCCCTCACTCTCTCTCTCGCTGTGTCCCTCTTTCTCTCGCTTTGTCTCTCACTCTCTCTCGCTGTGTCCCTCTCTCACTCGCTGTCCCCCGCTCTCTCTCGCTGCGGTCCTCTCTCACTCGCTGTGTCCCTCACTCTCTCTCGCTGTGTCCCTCTCTCACTCGCTGTCCCCCTCTCTCTCTCTCTGTGTCCCTCACTCTCTCTCGCTGTGTCCCTCACTCTCTCTCGCTGCGGTCCTCTCTCACTCGCTGTGTCCCTCACTCTCTCGCTGTGTCCCTCACTCTCACTCGCTGTGTCCCTCACTCTCTCGCTGTGTCGCTCACTCTCTCGCTGTGTCCCTCACTCTCTCTCTCGCTGTGTCCCTCTCTCTCTCGCTGTGTCTCTCACTCTCTCTCGCTGTGTCCCTCACTCTCTCGCTGTGTCCCTCACTCTCTCTCGCTGTGTCCCTCACACTCTCGCTGTGTCCCTCACTCTCTCTCGCTGTGTCCCTCACTCTCTCTCGCTGTCTCCCTCACTCTCTCGCTGTGTCCCTCACTCTCTCGCTGTGTCCCTCACTCTCTCTCTCGCTGTGTCCCTCTCTCACTCGCTGTGTCCCTCACTCTATCTCGCTGCGGTCCTCTCTCACTCTCTCTCGCTGTGTCCCTCACTCTCTCGCTGTGTCCCTCACTCTCTCTCGCTGTGTCCCTCACTCTCTCTCGCTGCGGTCCTCTCTCACTCTCTCTCGCTGTGTCCCTCACTCTCTCTCTCGCTGTGCCCCTCTCTCTCTCGCTGTCCCCCTCTCTCTCTCGCTGTGTCCCTCTCTCTCTCGCCGTGTACCCGTCCCTCTCGCTGTGTCCCCCTCTCTCTCGCTGTGTCCCTCCCTCACTCGGTGTGCTCCTCTCTCTCTCGCTGTGCCCCTCATTCTCTCGCTGCGGTCCTCTCTCACTCGCTGTGTCCCTCACTCTCTCGCTGTGTCCCTCCCTCACTCGCTGTGTCCCTCACTCTCTCGCTGTGTCCCTCCCTCACTCGGTGTGCTCCTCTCTCTCTCGCTGTGCCCCTCATTCTCTCGCTGCGGTCCTCTCTCTCTCGCTGTGTCCCTCCCTCACTCGCTGTGTCCCTCTCTCACTCGCTGTGTCCCTCTCTCACTCGCTGTCCCCCTCTCTCTCTCGCTGCGGTCCTCTCTCACTCGCTGTGTCCCTCACTCTCTCTCTCTGTGTCCCTCACTCTCTCTCGCTGTGTCCCTCACTCTCTCTCGCTGCGTCCCTCACTCTCTCTCTCGCTGCGTCCCTCACTCTCTCTCGCTGTGTCCCTCACTCTCTCTCTCGCTGTGCCCCTCACTCTCTCTCGCTGTGTCCCTCACTCTCTCTCGCTGCGTCCCTCACTCTCTCTCGCTGTGTCCCTCACTCTCTCTCGCTGCGTCCCTCACTCTCTCTCTCGCTGCGTCCCTCACTCTCTCTCGCTGCGTCCCTCACTCTCTCTCTCGCTGTGTCCCTCCCTCACTCGGTGTGCTCCTCTCTCACTCGCTGTGCCCCTCTCTCTCTCGCTGTGCTCCTCTCTCTCTCGCTGTGTCCCACTCTCTCTCGCTGTGTCCCTCCCTCACTCGGTGTGCTCCTCTCTCTCCCGCTGTGCCCCTCACTCTCCCGCTGTGCTCCTCTCTCTCTCGCTGTGTCCCTCCCTCACTCGGTGTGCTCCTCTCTCTCTCGCTGTGCCCCTCTCTCTCTCGCTGTGTCCCCCTCTCTCTCGCTGCGGTCCTCTCTCACTCGCTGTATCCCTCACTCTCTCGCTGTGTCCCTCCCTCACTCGGTGTGCTCCTCTCTCTCTCGCTGTGCCCCTCTCTCTCTCGCTGCGGTCCTCTCTCACTCGCTGTGTCCCTCACTCTCTCGCTGTGTCCCTCCCTCACTCGGTGTGCTCCTCTCTCTCTCGCTGTGCTCCTCTCTCTCTCGCTGTGTCCCTCCCTCACTCGGTGTGCTCCTCTCTCTCCCGCTGTGCCCCTCCCTCACTCGGTCTGCTCCTCTCTCTCTCGCTGTGCTCCTCTCTCTCTCGCTGTGTCCCTCACTCTCTCGCTGTGTCCCTCCCTCACTCGCTGTGTCCCTCTCTCTCTCGCTGTGCCCCTCTCTCTCTCGCTGCGGTCCCCTCTCACTCGCTGTGTCCCTCTCTCTCTCGCTGTGTCCCTCACTCTCTCGCTGTGCCCCTCTCTCTCGCTGTGTCCCTCACTCTCTCGCTGTGTCCCTCTCTCTCTCGCTGTGCCCCTCGCTCACTCGCTGCGGTCCTCTCTCACTCGCTGTGTTACTCTCTCTCTCGCTGTATCCCTCTCTCTCTCGCTGTGTCCCTCTCTCTCTCGCTGTGCCCCTCTCTCACTCGCTGTGTCCCTCACTCTCTCGCTGTGTCACTCCCTCACTCGGTGTGCTCCTCTCTCTCTCTTGCTGTGCCCCTCTCTCTCTCGCTGCGGTCCTCTCTCAATCGCTGTGTCCCTCTCTCTCTCGCTGTGTCCCTCACTCTCTCGCCGTGTACCCGTCCCTCTCGCTGTGTCCCCCTCTCTCTCGTTGTGTCCCTCTCTCTCTCGCTGTGTCCCTTGCTCTCAGGGTCCCTCACTCTCTGTGTCCCTCGCTCTCTCTGTGTTCCTCGCGCTCTCTGTGTCCCTCGCTCTCTCTGTGTCCCTCTTCCTCCATGTGTCCCTCGCTCTCGCTGTGTGCCTCGCTCTCTCTGTGTCCCTCGCTCTCTCTGTGTCCCTCGCTCTCGCTGTGTCCCTTGCTCTCTGTGTCCCTTGCTCTCTGTGTCCCTCGCTCTCTCTGTGTCCCACACTCTCTCTGTGTGTCCCTCGCTCTCTGTGTCCCTCGCTCTCTCTGTGTGCCCCTCGCTCTCTGTGTCCCTCGCTCTCTCTGTGTCCCTGGCTCTGTCTGTGTGTCCCTCACTCTCTGTGTCCCACACTCTCTCTCTGTGTCACTCACACTCTCTGTGTCCCACACTCTTTCTGTGTGTCCCTCACTCTCTGTGTCCCTCGCTATCTCTGTGTGTCCCTCGATCTCTGTGTCCCTCACTCTCTCTGTGTCGCTCGTGCTCTCTGTGTTCCTCTCTCCATGTGTCCCTCGCTCTCTGTTTGTCACTCGCTCTCTCTCTGTCCCTCGCTCTCTCTGTGACCCTCGCTCTCTGTGTCCCTCGCGTTCTCTGTGTCCCTCGCGCTCTCTGTGTCCCTCGCGCTCTCTGTGTCCCTCGTTCTCTGTGTCCCTCGCTCTCTGTGTCCCTCACTCTCTGTGTCCCTCTCTCACTCTGTGTCCCTCGCTCTCTGTGTCCCACACTCTCTGTGACCCTCGCTCTCTGTGTCCCTCGCGCTCTCTGTGTCCCTCGCGCTCTCTGTGTCCCTCACGCTCTCTGTGTCCCTCGCGCTCTCTATGTCCCTCGTTCTCTCTCTGCCCCTCGCTCTCTCTGTGTCCCTCGCTCGCTGTGTGTCCCTCGCTCTCTCTGTGTCCCAGGCTGTCTGTGTCCCTCGCTCTCTCTGTGTCCCTCCCTCTCTGTGTCCCTCGCTCTCTCTCTGCCCCTCGCTCTCTCTGTGTCCCTCGCTCTCTGTGTGTCCCTCGCTCTCTCTGTATCCCTCGCGCTCTCTGTGTCCCTCGCGCTTTCTGTGTCCCTGGCTCTCTGTGTCCCTCGCTCTCTGTGTCCCTCGCTCTCTGTGTCCCTCGCTCTCTGTGCCCCTCGCTCTCTGTGTCCCTCGCTCTCTGTGCCCCTCGCTCTCTGTGTCCCTCGCTCTCTGTGTCCCTCGCTCTCTGTGCCCCTCGCTCTCTGTGTCCCTCGCTCTCTGTGTCCCTCGCTCTCTGTGCCCCTCGCTCTCTGTGTCCCTCGCTCTCTGTGCCCCTCGCTCTCTGTGTCCCTCGCTCTCTGTGTACCTCGCGCTCTCTGTGTCCCTGGCTCTCTCTGTGTTCCTCACTCTCTGTGTCCCTCGCTCTCTGTGTCCCTCACTCTCTCTGTGTCCCTCGCTCTCTGAGTCCCTCGCGCTCTCTGTGTCCCTGGCTCTCTCTGTGTCCCTCGCTCTCTGTGTCCCTCGCTCTCTGTGTCCCTCACTCTCTCTGTGTCCCTCACTCTCTGTGACCCTCACTCTCTGTGTCCCTCGCTCTCTCTGTGTCCCTCACTCTCTGTGTCCCTCACTCTCTGTGTCCCTCGCTCTCTGTGTCCCTCGCTCTCTCTGTGTCCCTCACTCTCTCTGTGTCCCTCGCTCTCTGTGTCCCTCACTCTCTGTGTCCCTCGCTCTCTGTGTCCCTCGCTCTCTCTGTGTCCCTCGCTCTCTGTGTCCCTCGCTCTCTGTGTCCCACACTATCTGTGTCCCTCGCTCTCTGTGTCCCACACTCTCTGTGTCCCTCGCTCTCTGTGTGTCCCTCGCGCTTTCTGTGTCACTCGCGCTCTCTGTGTCCCTCGCACTCTCTGTGTCCCTCGCGCTCTCTGTGTCCCTGTCTCTCTCTGTGTCTCTCGCTCTCTGTGTCCCTCGCTCTCTATGTCCCTCGCTCTCTGTGTCCCACACTCTCTCTGTGTCCCTCACTCTCTGTATCCCTCACTCTCTGTGTCCCTCACTCTCTCTGTGTCCCACACTCTCTCTGTGTGTCCCTCGCTCTCTGTGTCCCTCGCTCTCTCTGTGTGTCCCTCGCTCTCTGTGTCTCTCGCTCTCTCTGTGTCCCTGGCTCTGTCTGTGTGTCCCTCACTCTATGTGTCCCACACTCTCTCTCTGTGTCACTCACTCTCTCTGTGTCCCACACTCTCTCTGTGTGTCCCTCACTCTCTGTGTCCCTCGCTATCTCTGTGTGTCCCTCGCTCTCTGTGTCCTCACTCTCTCTGTGTCCCTCGCGCTCTGTGTCCCTCAATCTCTCTGTGTCCCTCCCTTTCTGTGTCCCTCGCTCTCTCTGTGTCCCTCGCTCTCTCTGTGTCCCTCGCTCTGTCTGTGTCCCTCGCTCTGTGTCCCTCACTCTCTCTGTGTCCCTCACTCTGTCTGTGTCCCTCGCTCTCTCAGTGTCCCTCACTCTCGCTGTGTCCCTCACTCTCTCTGTGTCCCTCGCTCTCTCTGTGTCCCTCACTCTCTCTGTGTCCCTCCCTTTCTGTGTCCCTCACTCTCTCTGTGTCCCTCGCTCTCTCTGTGTACCTCGCTCTGTCTGTGTCCCTCGCTCTGTGTCCCTCACACTCTCTGTGTCCCTCACTCTCTCTGTGTCCCTCGCTCTCTCAGTGCCCCTCACTCTCTCTGTGTCCCTCGCTCTCTCTGTGTCCCTCGCTCTCTGTGTTCCACACTCTCTGTGTCCCTCACTCTCTCTGTGTGTCCCTCGCTCTCTCTATTTCCCTCGCTCTCTGTGTTCCTCACTCTCTGTGTCCCTCACTCTCTCTGTGTGACCCACGCTCTCTGTGTCCCTCCCTTTCTGTGTCCCTCGCTCTCTCTGTGTCCCTCGCTCTCTCTGTGTCCCTCGCTCTGTCTGTGTCCCTCGCTCTGTGTCCCTCACTCTCTCTGTGTCACTCACTCTCTCTGTGTCCCTCGCTCTCTCAGTGTCCCTCGCTCTCTCTGTGTCCCTCGTTCTCTGTGTTCCACACTCTCTGTGTCCCTCGCTCTCTCAGTGTCCCTCGCTCTCTCTGTGTCCCTCGCTCTCTGTGTTCCACACTCTCTGTGTCCCTCACTCTCTCTGTGCCCCTCACTCTCTCTGTTTCCCTCGCTCTCTGTGTTCCTCACTCTCTGTGTCCCTCACTCTCTCTGTGTGTCCCTCGCTCTCTATGTCCCTCGCTCTCTCTATGTCCCTGGCTCTGTCTGTGTCCCTCGCTCTCTCTGTGTGTCCCTCGCTCTCTGTGTCCCTCGCTATCTATGTCCCTCCCTCTCTCTGTGTCCCTCACTCTCCCTGTGTCAGTGCTCCCCCACACAGCCAGCACTGTCAGTGCTCCCACCACACAGCCAGCACTGTCTGTGCTCGCACCCACACAGCCAGCACTGTCAGTTCTCCACCACTCAGCCAGCACTGTCAGTGCTCCCCCACATAGCCAGCAATGCCAGTGCTCCCACCACACCGCCAGCACTGTCAGTGCTCCCCCCACACATCCAGCACTGTCAGTGCTCCCCCCACACAGCCAGCACTGTCAGTGCTCCCCCACAGCCAGCACTGTCAGTGCTCCACCTCACAGCCAGCACTGCCAGTGCTCCCTCCACACAGCCAGCACTGTCAGTGCTCCCACCACACAGCCAGCACTGTCAGTGCTCCCCCACACAACCAGCACTGTCAGTGCTCCCAGCACACAGCCAGCACTGTCAGTGCTCCCACCACACAGCCAGCACTGTCAGTGCTCCCCACACACAGCCAGCACTGTCAGTGCTCCCCCCACACAGCCAGCCCTGTCAGTGCTCCCCCCACAGCCAGCACTGTCAGTGCTCCCCCACACAGCCAGCACTGTCAGAGCTCCCCCACACAGCCAGCACTGTCAGTGCTCCCACCACACAGCCAGCACTGTCAGTGCTCCCACTACACAGCCCGCACTGTCAGTGCTCCCCCACACAGCCAGCACTGTCAGTGCTCCCCCCACACAGCCAGCACTGCCAGTGCTCCCCCTACACAGCCAGAACTGTCAGTGCTCCCCTCACACAGCCAGCACTGTCAGTGCTCCCCCACAGAGCCAGCACTGTCAGTGCTCCCCCACACAGCCAGCACTGTCGGTGCTCCCCCACAGAGCCAGCACTGTCAGTGTTCGCCCCACACAGCCAGCACTGTCATTCCTCCCCCCACACATCCAGCACTGTCAGTGCTCCCCACACAGCCAGCACTATCAGTGCTCCCCCACACAGCCAGCACTGTCAGTCCTCCACCCACACAGCTAGCACTGTCAGTGCTCCCACCACACAGCCAGCACTGTCAGTGCTCCACCACACAGCCAGCACTGTCAGTGCTCCCACCACAAAGCCAGCACTGTCAGTGCTCCCCCACACAGCCAGCAATGTCAGTGCTACCCCCACACAACCAGCACTGCCCGTGCTCCACCACACAGCCAGCACTGTCAGTGCTCCCCCCACACAGCCAGCACTGCCAGTGCTCCCCCACACAGCCAGCACTGTCAGTGTTCCCCCACAGAGCCAGCACTGTCAATGCTCCCCCCACCCAGCCAGCACTGTCAGTGCTCCCCCCACACAGCCAGCACTGCCAGTGCTCCCCCTACACAGCCAGAACTGTCAGTGCTCCCCTCACACAGCCAGCACTGTCAGTGCTACCCCACTTAGCCAGCACTGTCAGTCCTCCACCCACACAGCTAGCACTGTCAGTGCTCCCCCACACAGCCAGCAATGCCAGTGCTCCCACCACACCGCCAGCACTGTCAGTGCACCCCCCACACAGCCAGCACTGTCAGTGCTCCCCCACACAGCCAGCACTGTCAGTGCTCCCCCAACAGCCAGCACTGTCAGTGCTTCCCCACACAGCCAGCACTGTCAGAGCTCCCCCACACAGCCAGCACTGTCAGTGCTCCCACCACACAGCCAGCACTGTCAGTGCTCCCACCACACAGCCAGCACTGTCAGAGCTCCCCCACACAGCCAGCACTGTCAGTGCTCCCCCCCCACAGCCAGCACTGTCAGTGCTCCCCCACCCAGCCAGCACTGTCAGTGCTCCCCCCCCAGCCAGCACTGTCAGTGCTACCCCTACACTGCCAGAACTGTCAGTGCTCCCCTCACACAGCCAGCACTGTCAGTCCTCCACCCACACAGCTAGCACTGTCAGTGCTCCCACCACACTGTCAGCACTGTCAGTGCTCCACCACACAGCCAGCACTGTCAGTGCTCCCCACACAGCCAGCACTGTCAGTGTTCCCCCACAGCCAGCACTGTCAGTGCTCCACCTCACAGCCAGCACTGCCAGTGCTCCCTCCACACAGCCAGCACTGTCAGTGCTCCCACCACACAGCCAGCACTGTCAGTGCTCCCCCACACAACCAGCACTGTCAGTGCTCCCAGCACACAGCCAGCACTGTCAGTGCTCCCACCACACAGCCAGCACTGTCACTGCTCCCCACACACAGCCAGCACTGTCAGTGCTCCCCCCACACAGCCAGCACTGTCAGTGCTCCCCCCACAGCCAGCACTGTCAGTGCTCCCCCACACAGCCAGCACTGTCAGTGCTTCCCCCACACAGCCAGCACTGTCAGAGCTCCCCCACACAGCCAGCACTGTCAGTGCTCCCACCACACAGCCAGCACTGTCAGTGCTCCCACCACACAGCCAGCACTGTCAGTGCTCCCCCACACAGCCAGCACTGTCAGTGCTCCCCCCACACTGCCAGCACCGTCAGTGCTCCCCCCACCCAGTCAGCACTGTCAGTGCTCCCCCACAGAGCCAGCGCTGTCAGTCCTCCACCCACACAGCTAGCACTGTCAGTGCTCCCACCACACAGCCAGCACTGTCAGTGCTCCACCACACAGCCAGCACTGTCAGTGCTCCCACCACAAAGCCAGCACTGTCAGTGCTCCCCCCACACAGCCAGCACTGTCAGTGCTCCCCCACACAGCCAGCACTGCCCGTGCTCCCCCACACAGCCAGCACTGTCAGTGCTCCCCCACACAGCCAGCACTGCCAGTGCTCCCCCCACACAGCCAGCACTGTCAGTGCTCCCACCACACAGCCAGCACTGTCAGAGTTCCCCCACACAGCCAGCACTGTGAGTCCTCCCCCACACAGCGAGCACTGTTAGTGCTCCCACCACACAGCCAGCACTGTCAGAGTACCCCCACACACCAGCACTGTCAGTCCTCCCCCACACAGCGAGCACTGTTAGTGCTCCCACCACACAGCCAGCACTGTCAGTGCTCCCACCACACAGCCAGCACTGTCAGTGCACCCCCCACACAGCCAGCACTGTCAGTGCTCTCCCCACACAGCCAGCACTGTCAGTGCTCTCCCCACACAGCCAGCACTGTCAGTGCTCCCCCACACAGCCAGCACTGTCAGTGCTCCCCCCACACAGCCAGCACTGTCAGTGCTCCTACCACACAGCCAGCACTGTCAGTGCTCCCACCACACAGCCAGCACTGGCAGTGCTCCCCCACACAGCCAGCACTGTCAGTGCTCCCACCACACAGCCAGCACTGTCAGTGCTCCCCCACACAGCCAGCACTGTCAGTGCTCCCACCACACAGCCAGCACTGCCATTGCTCCCAACACACAGCCAGCACTGTCAGCGCTCCCCCACACAGCCAGCACTGTCAGTGCTCCCCCACACAGCCAGCACTGTCAGTGCTCCCACCACACAGCCAGCACTGTCAGTGCTCCCCCACACAGCCAGCACTGTCAGTGCTCCCACCACACAGCCAGCACTGTCAGTGCTCCCACCACACAGCCAGCACTGTCAGTGCTTCCCCACACAACCAGCACTGTCAGTGCTCCCACCACACAGCCAGCACTGTCAGTGCTCCCCCACACAGCCAGCACTGTCAGTGCTCCCATCACACAGCCAGCACTGTCAGTGCTCGCCCACACAGCCAGCACTGTCAGTGCTCCCCCACACAGCCAGCACTGTCAGTGCTCCCCCCACACAGCCAGCACTGTCAGTGCACCCCCACACAGCCAGCACTGTCAGTGCTCCCCCACACAGCCAGCACTGTCAGTGCGCCCCCACACAGCCAGCACTGTCAGTGCTCCCACCACACAGCCAGCACTGTCAGTGCTCCCACCACACAGCCAGCACTGTCAGTGCTCCCCCCACACAGCCAGCACTGTCAGTGCTCCTCCCCACACAGCCAGCACTGTCAGTGCTCCCCCACACAGCCAGCACTGTCAGTGCTCCCATCACACAGCCAGCACTGTCAGTGCTCCCCCACATAGCCAGCACTGTCAATGCTCTCCCCACCCAGCCAGCACTGTCAGTGCTCCCCCACAGAGCCAGCACTGTCAGTCCTCCACCCACACAGCCAGCACTGTCAGTGCTCCCCCACACAGCCAGCAATGCCAGTGCTCCAACCACACCGCCAGCACTGTCAGTGCTCCCCCACACAGCCAGCACTGTCAGTGCTCCCCACACAGCCAGCACTGTCAGTGCTCCCCCCGCACAGCCAGCACTGTCAGTGCTCCCCCCACACAGCCAGCACTGTCAGTGCTCCCACCACACAGCCAGCACTGTCAGTGCTCCCCCACACAGCCAGCACTGTCAATGCTCTCCCCACCCAGCCAGCACTGTCAGTGCTCCCCCACACAGCCAGCACAGTCAGTTCTCCACCACACAGCCAGCACTGTCAGTGCTCCCCCACATAGCCAGCAATGCCAGTGCTCCCACCACACCGCCAGCACTGTCAGTGCTCCCACCACACAGCCAGCACTGTCTGTGCTCCCACCCACACAGCCAGCACTGTCAGTTCTCCACCACACAGCCAGCACTGTCAGTGCTCCCCCACATAGCCAGCAATGCCAGTGCTCCCAACACACCGCCAGCACTGTCAGTGCTCCCCCCACACAGCCAGCACTGTCAGTGCTCCCCACACATCCAGCACTGTCAGTGCTCCCCCCACACAGCCAGCACTGTCAGTGCTTCCCACAGCCAGCACTGTCAGTGCTACCCCCACACAGCCAGCACTGTCAGTCCTCCACCCACACAGCCAGCACTGTCAGTGCTACCCCCACACAGCCAGCACTGTCAGTGCTACCCCCACACAGCCAGCACTGTCAGTCCTCCACCCACACAGCTAGCACTGTCAGTGCTCCCCCACACAGCCAGCACTGTCAGTGCTCCCACCACAAAGCCAGCACTGTCAGTGCTCCCCCCACACAGCCAGCACTGTCAGTGCTACCCCCACACAGCCAGCACTGCCCGTGCTCCCCCACACAGCCAGCACTGTCAGTGCTCCCCCACACAGCCAGCACTGCCAGTGCTCCCCCACACAGCCAGCACTGTCAGTGCTCCCACCACACAGCCAGCACTGTCAGTGCTCCCCCACACAGCCAGCACTGTCAGTGCTCCCCCACACAGCCAGCACTGTCAGTGCTCCCCCACACAGCCAGCACTGTCAGTGCTCCCACCACACAGCCAGCACTGTCAGTGCTCCCACCACACAGCCAGCACTGTCAGTGCTCCCCCACACAGCCAGCACTGTCAGTGCTCCCACCACACAGCTAGCACTGTCAGTGCTCCCCCACACAGCCAGCACTGTCAGTGCTCCCACCACACAGCCAGCACTGTCAGTGCTCCCCCACAGAGCCAGCACTGTCAGTCCTCCCCCACACAGCCAGCACTGTCAGTGCTCCCACCACACAGCCAGCACTGTCTGTGCTCCCACCCACACAGCCAGCACTGTCAGTTCTCCACCACACAGCCAGCACTGTCAGTGCTCCCCCACATAGCCAGCAATGCCAGTGCTCCCACCACACCGCCAGCACTGTCAGTGCTCCCCCCATACAGCCAGCACTGTCAGTGCTCCCCACACATCCAGCACTGTCAGTGCTCCCCCCACACAGCCAGCACTGTCAGTGCTCCCCCACAGCCAGCACTGTCAGTGCTCCACCACACAGCCAGCACTGCCAGTGCTCCCTCCACACAGCCAGCACTGTCAGTGCTCCCACCACACAGCCAGCACTGTCAGTGCTCCCCCACACAGCCAGCACTGTCAGTGCTCCCCCCACAGCCAGCACTGCCAGTGCTCCCCCACACAGCCAGCACTGTCAGAGCTCCCCCACACAGCCAGCACTGTCTGTGCTCCCACCACACAGCCAGCACTGTCAGTGCTCCCACCACACAGCCAGCACTGTCAGTGCTCCCCCACACAGCCAGCACTGTCAGTGCTCCCCCCACACAGCCAGCACTGCCAGTGCTCCCCCAGACAGCCAGCCCTGTCAGTGATCCCCCACACAGGCAGCACTGTCAGTGCTCCCCCACCCAGCCAGCACTGTCAGTGCTCCCCCACCCAGCCAGCACTGTCAGTGCTCCCCCTACACATCCAGAACTGTCAGTGCTCCCCCACACAGCCAGCACTGTCAGAGCTCCCCCACACAGCCAGCACTGTCAGTGCTCCCACCACACAGCCAGCACTGTCAGTGCTCCCACCACACAGCCAGCACTGTCAGTGCTCCCCCACACAGCCAGCACTGTCAGTGCTCCCCCCACAGAGCCAGCACTGACAGTGCTCCCCCAGACAGCCAGCCCTCTCAGTGATCCCCCACACAGGCAGCACTGTCAGTGCTCCCCCATCCAGCCAGCACTGTCAGTGCTCCCCCACCCAGCCAGCACTGTCAGTGCTCCCCCTACACAGCCAGAACTGTCAGTGCTCCCCTCACACAGCCAGCACTGTAAGTGCTCCCCCACAGAGCCAGCACTGTCAGTCCTCCACCCACACAGCTAGCACTGTCAGTGCTCCCACCACACAGCCAGCACTGTCAGTGCTCCACCACACAGCCAGCACTGTCAGTGCTCCCTCCACAAAGCCAGCACTGTCAGTGCTCCCCACACAGCCAGCACTGCCAGTGCTCCCCCCACACAGCCAGCACTGTCAGTGCTCCCCGACAGAGCCAGCACTGTCAGAGTTCCCCCACACAGCCAGCACTGTCAGTCCTCCCCCACACAGCCAGCACTATTAGTGCTCCCACCACGCAGCCAGCACTGTCAGTGCTCTCCCCACACAGCCAGCACTGTCAGTGCTCTCCCCACACAGCCACACTGTCAGTGCTCTCCCACACAGCCAGCACTCTCAGTGCTCCCCCCACACAGCCAGCACTGTCAGTGCTCTCCCCACACAGCCAGCACTGTCAGTGCTCTCCCCACACAGCCACACTGTCAGTGCTCTCCCACACAGCCAGCACTCTCAGTTCTCCCCCCACACAGCCAGCACTGTCGGTGCTCCCCCCACACAGCCAGCACTGTCAGTGCTCCTACCACACAGCCAGCACTGTCAGTGCTCCCACCACACAGCCAGCACTGTCAGTGCTCCCCCCACACAGCCAGCACTCTCAGTTCTCCCCCCACACAGCCAGCACTGTCGGTGCTCCCCCCACACAGCCAGCACTGTCAGTGCTCCTACCACACAGCCAGCACTCTCAGTTCTCCCCCCACACAGCCAGCACTGTCAGTGCTCTCCCCACACAGCCACACTGTCAGTGCTCCCCCACACAGCCAGCACTCTCAGTTCTCCCCCCACACAGCCAGCACTGTCGGTGCTCCCCCCACACAGCCAGCACTGTCAGTGCTCCTACCACACAGCCAGCACTGTCTGTGCTCCCACCACACAGCCAGCACTGTCAGTGCTCCCCCACACAGCCAGCAGTGTCAGTGCTCCCACCACACAGCCAGCACTGTCAGTGCTCCCACCACACAGCCAGCACTGTCAGTGCTCCCCCCACACAGCCAGCAGTGTCAGTGCTCCCACCACACAGTCAGCACTGTCAGTGCTCTCCCCACACAGCCAGCACTGTCAGAGCTCCCACCACACAGCCAGCACTGTCAGTGCTCCCACCACACAGCCAGCACTGTCTGTGCTCCCCCCACACAGCCAGCACTGTCAGTGCTCTCCCCACACAGCCAGCACTGTCAGTGCTCCCCCCACACAGCCAGCACTGTCAGTGCTCCCCCACAGAGCCAGCACTGTCAGTGCTCCCCCACACAGCCAGCACTGTCAGTGCTCCCCCACAGAGCCAGCACTGTCAGTGCTCCCACCACACAGCCAGCACTGTCAGTACTCCCCCCACACAGCCAGCACTTTCAGTGCTCCCACCACACAGCCAGCACTGTCAGTGCTCCCACCACACAGCCAGCACTGTCAGTGCTCCCCCCACACAGCCAGCACTGTCAGTGCTCCCACCACACAGCCAGCACTGTCAGTGCTCCCCCCACACAGCCAGCACTGTCAGTGCTCTCACCACACAGCCAGCACTGTCAGTGCTCCCCCACACAGCCAGCACTGTCAGTGCTCCCCCACACAGCCAGCACTGTCAGTGCTCCCACCACACAGCCAGCACTGTCAGTGCTCCCACCACACAGCCAGCACTGTCAGTGCTCCCCCACACAGCCAGCACTGTCAGTGCTCCCACCACACAGCTAGCACTGTCAGTGCTCGCCCACACAGCCAGCACTGTCAGTGCTCCCACCACACAGCCAGCACTGTCAGTGCTCCCCCACAGAGCCAGCACTGTCAGTCCTCCCCCACACAGCCAGCACTGTCAGTGCTCCCACCACACAGCCAGCACTGTCTGTGCTCCCACCCACACAGCCAGCACTGTCAGTTCTCCACCACACAGCCAGCACTGTCAGTGCTCCCCCACATAGCCAGCAATGCCAGTGCTCCCACCACACCGCCAGCACTGTCAGTGCTCCCCCCATACAGCCAGCACTGTCAGTGCTCCCCACACATCCAGCACTGTCAGTGCTCCCCCCACACAGCCAGCACTGTCAGTGCTCCCCCACAACCAGCACTGTCAGTGCTCCACCACACAGCCAGCACTGCCAGTGCTCCCTCCACACAGCCAGCACTGTCAGTGCTCCCACCACACAGCCAGCACTGTCAGTGCTCCCCCACACAGCCAGCACTGTCAGTGCTCCCCCCACAGCCAGCACTGCCAGTGCTCCCCCACACAGCCAGCACTGTCAGAGCTCCCCCACACAGCCAGCACTGTCTGTGCTCCCACCGCACAGCCAGCACTGTCAGTGCTCCCACCACACAGCCAGCACTGTCAGTGCTCCCCCACACAGCCAGCACTGTCAGTGCTCCCCCACACAGCCAGCACTGCCAGTGCTCCCCCAGACAGCCAGCCCTGTCAGTGATCCCCCACACAGGCAGCACTGTCAGTGCTCCCCCACCCAGCCAGCACTGTCAGTGCTCCCCCACCCAGCCAGCACTGTCAGTGCTCCCCCTACACATCCAGAACTGTCAGTGCTCCCCCACACAGCCAGCACTGTCAGAGCTCCCCCACACAGCCAGCACTGTCAGTGCTCCCACCACACAGCCAGCACTGTCAGTGCTCCCACCACACAGCCAGCACTGTCAGTGCTCCCCCACACAGCCAGCACTGTCAGTGCTCCCCCCACAGAGCCAGCACTGACAGTGCTCCCCCAGACAGCCAGCCCTCTCAGTGATCCCCCACACAGGCAGCACTGTCAGTGCTCCCCCATCCAGCCAGCACTGTCAGTGCTCCCCCACCCAGCCAGCACTGTCAGTGCTCCTCCTACACAGCCAGAACTGTCAGTGCTCCCCTCACACAGCCAGCACTGTAAGTGCTCCCCCACAGAGCCAGCACTGTCAGTCCTCCACCCACACAGCTAGCACTGTCAGTGCTCCCACCACACAGCCAGTACTGTCAGTGCTCCACCACACAGCCAGCACTGTCAGTCCTCCCTCCACAAAGCCAGCACTGTCAGTGCTCCCCACACAGCCAGCACTGCCAGTGCTCCCCCCACACAGCCAGCACTGTCAGTGCTCCCCGACAGAGCCAGCACTGTCAGAGTTCCCCCACACAGCCAGCACTGTCAGTCCTCCCCCACACAGCCAGCACTGTTAGTGCTCCCACCACACAGCCAGCACTGTCAGTGCTCCCACCACACAGCCAGCACTGTCAGTGCTCCCCCCACACAGCCAGCACTGTCAGTGCTCTCCCCACACAGCCAGCACTGTCAGTGCTCTCCCCACACAGCCACACTGTCAGTGCTCTCCCACACAGCCAGCACTCTCAGTTCTCCCCCACACAGCCAGCACTGTCGGTGCTCCCCCCACACAGCCAGCACTGTCAGTGCTCCTACCACACAGCCAGCACTGTCAGTGCTCCCACCACACAGCCAGCACTGTCAGTGCTCCCCCCACACAGCCAGCACTCTCAGTTCTCCCCCCACACAGCCAGCACTGTCGGTGCTCCCCCCACACAGCCAGCACTGTCAGTGCTCCTACCACACAGCCAGCACTGTCAGTGCTCCCACCACACAGCCAGCACTGTCAGTGCTCCCCCCACACAGCCAGCAGTGTCAGTGCTCCCACCACACAGTCAGCACTGTCAGTGCTCTCCCCACACAGCCAGCACTGTCAGAGCTCCCACCACACAGCCAGCACTGTCAGTGCTCCCACCACACAGCCAGCACTGTCTGTGCTCCCCCCACACAGCCAGCACTGCCAGTGCTCTCCCCACACAGCCAGCACTGTCAGTGCTCCCCCCACACAGCCAGCACTGTCAGTGCTCCCCCACAGAGCCAGCACTGTCAGTGCTCCCCCACACAGCCAGCACTGTCAGTGCTCCCCCACAGAGCCAGCACTGTCAGTGCTCCCACCACACAGCCATCACTGTCAGTGCTCCCCCCACACAGCCAGCACTTTCAGTGCTCCCACCACACAGCCAGCACTGTCAGTGCTCCCACCACACAGCCAGCACTGTCAGTGCTCCCCCCACACAGCCAGCACTGTCAGTGCTCCCACCACACAGCCAGCACTGTCAGTGCTCCCCCACACAGCCAGCACTGTCAGTGCTCTCACCACACAGCTAGCACTGTCAGTGCTCCCCCACAGAGCCAGCACTGTCAGTCCTCCACCCACACAGCTAGCACTGTCAGTGCTCCCACCACACAGCCAGCACTGTCAGTGCTCCACCACACAGCCAGCACTGTCAGTGCTCCCTCCACACAGCCAGCACTGTTAGTGCTCCCACCACACAGCCAGCACTGTCTGTGCTCCCCCCACACAGCCAGCACTGCCAGTGCTCTCCCCACACAGCCAGCACTGTCAGTGCTCCCCCCACACAGCCAGCACTGTCAGTGCTCCCCCACAGAGCCAGCACTGTCAGTGCTCCCCCACACAGCCAGCACTGTCAGTGCTCCCCCACAGAGCCAGCACTGTCAGTGCTCCCACCACACAGCCAGCACTGTCAGTGCTCCCCCCACACAGCCAGCACTTTCAGTGCTCCCACCACACAGCCAGCACTGTCAGTGCTCCCACCACACAGCCAGCACTGTCAGTGCTCCCCCCACACAGCCAGCACTGTCAGTGCTCCCACCACACAGCCAGCACTGTCAGTGCTCCCCCACACAGCCAGCACTGTCAGTGCTCTCACCACACAGCTAGCACTGTCAGTGCTCCCCCACAGAGCCAGCACTGTCAGTCCTCCACCCACACAGCTAGCACTGTCAGTGCTCCCACCACACAGCCAGCACTGTCAGTGCTCCACCACACAGCCAGCACTGTCAGTGCTCCCTCCACAAAGCCAGCACTGTCAGTGCTCCCCCACACAGCCAGCACTGTCAGTGCTCCCCCACACAGCCAGCAGTGCCCGTGCTCCCCCACACAGCCAGCACTGTCAGTGCTCCCCGACAGAGCCAGCACTGTCAGAGTTCCCCCACACAGCCAGCACTGTCAGTCCTCCCCCACACAGCCAGCACTGTTAGTGCTCCCACCACACAGCCAGCATTGTCAGTTCTCCCACCACACAGCCAGCACTGTCAGTGCTCCCCCCACACAGCCAGCACTGTCAGTGCTCTCCCCACACAGCCAGCACTGTCAGTGCTCTCCCCACACAGCCACACTGTCAGTGCTCCCCCACACAGTCAGCACTCTCAGTTCTCCCCCCACACAGCCAGCACTGTCGGTGCTCCCCCCACACAGCCAGCACTGTCAGTGCTCCTACCACACAGCCAGCACTGTCAGTGCTCCCACCACACAGCCAGCACTGTCAGTGCTCCCCCCACACAGCCAGCACTCTCAGTTCTCCCCCCACACAGCCAGCACTGTCGGTGCTCCCCCCACACAGCCAGCACTGTCAGTGCTCCCCCACACAGCCAGCACTGTCAGTGCTCCCGCCCCACATAGCCAGCACTGTCAGTGCTCCCTCACAGAGCCAGCACTGTCAGTGCTACCACCACACAGCCAGCACTGTCAGTGCTCCCACCACACAGCCAGCACTGTCAGTGCTCCCCCACACAGCCAGCACTGTCAGTGCTCCCACCACACAGCCAGCACTGTCAGTGCTCCCCCACACAGCCAGCACTGTCAGTGCTCCCCCCACACAGCCAGCACTGTCAGTGCTCCCACCACACAGCCAGCACTGTCAGTGCTCCCACCACACAGCCAGCACTGTCAGTGCTCCCCCCACACAGCCAGCACTGTCAGTGCTCCCACCACACAGCCAGCACTGTCAGTGCTCCCCCCACACAGCCAGCACTGTCAGTGCTCCCACCACACAGCCAGCACTGTCAGTGTTCCCCACGCCCCAGACCCAGCTCCTGATTGGCTGAGAGGCTGTCAGTCAGCGCCAGGAGCTCCTGATTGGCTGAGAGACTGCCAGTCGGCGGCTGGAGCTCCTGATTGGCTGAGAGACTGTCAGTCAGCGGCTGGAGCTCCTGATTGGCTGAGAGGCTGTCAGTCAGAGGCTAGAGCTCATGATTGGCTGAGAGGCTGTTACTCAGCGGCTGGAGCTGCTGATTGGCTGAGATGGTTTCAGTCAGCGGCTGGAGCTACTGATTGGCTGAGAGGCTGTTCGTAGCGGCTGGAGCTCCTGATTGGCAGAGAGGCTGTCAGTTAGCGGCTGGAGCTCCTGATTGGCTGAGAGGCTGTCAGTCAGCGGCTGGAGCTCCTGATTGGCTGAGAGGCTGTCAGTTAGCGGCTGGAGCTCCTGATTGGCTGAGAGGCTGTCAGTCAGCGCTTGGGGCTCCTGATTGGCTGAGTGACTGTCAGTCAGCGGCTGGAGCTCCTGATTGGCTGAGAGACTGTCAGTCAGCGGCTGGAGCTCCTTATTGACTGAGAGACTGTCAGCCAGCGGCTGGGGCTCCTGATTGGCTGAGAGACTGCCAGTCAGCGGTTGGGGCTCCTGATTGGCTGAGAGACTGTCAGTCAGCGTCTGGAGCTCCTGATTGGCTGAGAGGCTGTCAGTCAGCGTCTGGAGCTCCTGATTGGCTGAGAGGCTGACAGTCAGCGGTTGGAGCTCCTGATTGGCTGAGAGGCTGTCAGTCAGCGGCTGGAGCTCCTGATTGGCTGAGAGGCTGTCAGTCAGCGGCTGGAGCTCCTGATTGGCTGAGGGGTTTTCAGTCAGTTTTATTTTCTCATTAATTTAATAATTGATGTGACCGGATATTTCACCCCGACCTTGATCTGCTCCCTGAACCTGGACTGAGTCACCACATAAATAAATGTGTTTGTGCAGCAATTTAAATCCTGCAGCATGTATCCGACTTGTTGTAAATTATATTGAGGCTCGGTGATGTAAACTAATTCTCTCACATAGATATAGAAAAATTTAATAACAGACACGGTCCAGAGGAGGATGAACGTTCCGGAGATGCTGAAGAGTAAAATCATTGACTTCCTTCTGCTCTCCATCTCTGGGTCGCTGCGATTGTCTCCCTGGCTCTGGGCCCTCAGTGCCTTCCGGACCCGACTGCTGAGTAAAATGTGTCTGACTGTCAGAGCGTTGGTCAACAGGATTGAGAAGAACGGCACCAATGGGGTTACAACCTGATCAAACCAGTTATACCCACCCCATCCCGGGTCAGTGAGAACGCTGCGCTTTGTGACGCAGCCCCACTGGACATTGTCGATTATCACCCCAGGTTCCAATGTAAAGTACCGGGGGATGTTTTTCACACAGAGCAGGAGGCCGCTTGTGGACAGAACCACAGCCGCAGTTTTCCCGGTGCAATATTTACTTTTCAGTTTCTGGCAGCGAATGGCCACAAATCGATCAAAGGAGAAAGTGAGGGTGAACCAGACAGAACAGTCCCTGGCTGCAGTGAACAGGACACCGTTAACACTACACACAGGGGTGAGGGCCAGGAAACTCCAGGGGAAATAATAATAACTGATCATGTTCAGTATGGGACGAGTGATAATAAACAGCAGATCCGCCGTTGCCATGGCCACCAGGTAGCGAGTGGTGCAGGTAGAGAGGCCACACTTCCCCCGACACAGAATCACAATTCCCAGTATATTAACTGTCAGAGAGAGAAAGGAGAGGCGCGGGAAATTACTGGGTAATGAATCTCCCTGTCTGAACCAGGACACAATTGCAGCATCAATATAATGGACAGTGGGTGGGTGGGGGTGTGGGGAGAGGAGTGGGCACAGTGAATAACATTGCAGAGAGGGGAGTAGGAAATGTAACTCCAGTGTTAAAGGTGGGGAATGGGGGGGAAAGTGTGAATTGCAGCCCTGTCAGTTTGATGGCAGTGGGAGGAAAATGTTTATACTTCAGAGACCTTTGGGAGAGGTTACATTTCTCATTTAGTCTGATTTACAGGATTCACTCAGGCCGGCCAGGTTTCCCAAACCGGATACAAACATACCCGAGATTGTCATCCCAGCTCAATTATTGGACCACACCCCGGATTGGACCGTTCCCTGGACTGGAATTCTGATGGGGTTGGACCCCACTCCTGGTTTATTTGAATACTCCACGATCAATGGAAAAAAATTAAACAAACGCGGGACCTTCCCACTTCATAACCATGGGAGGAATAGAAATATAGAATGTACAGTGCAAAAGGAGGCCATTCGGCCCATTGAGTCTGCACCGGCCCTTGGAAAGAGAAAACCAGTTCAGCCCACCCCATCCCCATAACCCAGTGACCCCATCAAAATTGTTTGGAAACTAAACACAATTTATCTTGGCCAATCCACCTAACCCGCACATCTTTGGACTGTGGGAGGAAACCGGAGCACCCGGAGGAAACCCACGCAGATACGGGGAGGATGTGCAGACTCCACACAGACAGTGACCCAAGCTGGGAATCGAACCTTGGACCCTGGAGCTGTGAATCAACTGTGCCAACCACTGTGCTACCGTGCAGCCCAGCCTTTCCAGAATAGAGTCTGTCCAGTCTCCAGAACATCCCGAGGGGTAACCCCTCCCAGGTTTAGTCATTCGTACAGCACCCGCTCCCAAGAATCCCCCATTGCCATGTCTGGAACATCCCAACATCACTGTTCCCAGGAATCCATCCTCTCACTGTTTGGAAAGAATCCCTGCCAAGCTTTTCTCAGGAGTATTCCCGCTCCGGCATTGGACATTCCCCAGGGTTCACTTGGCCGGAATAGACTCTCTCCAGATTCGGACTCATTGCATTCGACAAAAAAGTAGGAAAATTCCAAAACAAGAGCGTTACGATGGAGGAGAAAGTTCCCAGAATAAAGTTGTTGAAATTAAAGTTACGTCCTGCGGAATGCAACATCCTAATTGGACGATGAGATGTTGCTCCTCCAGCTTGCGTTGGGCTTCACTGCATTCTGGCAGCAGGCCAAGGTCAGACATGTGGGCCTGAGAGCAAGGTGCTGAGTTAACATGGCCACAATAGGAAGGCTGGGGCCATGCTGTGGGCTGAGTGAAGGTGTTCCACAAAGCAGTCTCCCAGTCTGCGTTTAGTCTCCCCAATGTCGAGGAGTCGGTATTGGCAGCAGCGAATACAGGAGAACAAACTGAAGGCACAGAAGTGAAACGCTGCTTCCCCAGAAAGGAGAGTTTGCTGCTGAGAACCGGGACACGGGAGGAGGTAAAGGGACAGTTGTTGCACCGTCTGTGATTGCAGGGGAAGGTGCTGGGGGAAGGGAAAGGGGTGTGGGGTGTGAGGGGGAAGTGGACAAGGGGGAGGGGGCGGTACCTGAGGAATGCTGAAATTGAGGGGGGTGGTTGGAGAGAGGTGAAGATGTGTTTGGTGGTGACATCATGCTGGAGTTGGCAGAAATGGAGGAGGATTTTCCTTTCAATGGGGAGGCTGATGGTGTGGACAGTGAGGAGGGGAACCCTATCATGTTTCCGGGAGGGAGGGGGCTGTGTGAGGACAGAGGTGTGAGAAGTGAATTGAACACGATTGAGAGCCCTGTTAACAAAGGAAGGTGGTGGGGACGGCCAGGTTAAGGAAAAGACAGACATGCCAGGGGGGCTACTTTCGAAGACGCCAGCATCAGATCAGAGGCGATGGAGGCGGAGAAAGTGGGAGAATGAGATGCAGTCTTTACAGGAAGCAGGGAATGAGGGTCTGAACACAGCCCTCGTGTTGGGGAACGGAGGTGCAGAGGGATTGGACGTCCATTGTGAAGATTAGGCGGTTAGGGCCAGGGAAATGGACCTTGTTTACGACACCAGAGGAATCAGGAATCATAGAATTCCCACAGTGCAGAAGGAGGCCATTCGGCCCATTAAGTCTGTACCAAACCTCTGAAAGAGTACCTCAACCAAGCTCACTCCCCCGCCTATCTCATTAACCCCTTAATCTAACCTACACATCGTTTTGGACACTACGGAGTAATTTAGCATGACCAATCCACCTAACCTGCACATCTTTGGGCTATGGGAGGTAACCGGAGACCCGGAGGAAACCCACACAGACAGGGAGAGAAAGTGCAGTCTCCACACAGACAGTCACCCAAGGTAGGAAGTGATCCGGAGACCCTGGTGCTGTGAGGCAGCAGTGCAAACCACTGTGTCACTGTGCCACCACTGTCTTTGGGAAGGGGCAGAACAGGGTAAAGCGGATGGAATCAAGATCGGAAGAAATGATCTTGGTGGGGCTGGAACAGGCCGAAATAATGGGTGCACTGGGACTTCCCTGTTTGTGGATTTTGGGAAGGAGGTAGAAGCGGGAGGTTGATGCAGGATGTGTGGGATTGTGGGACTCTGATGTCTGAGACTGTGGACAGAAGATATCCAGAGTCAAGGAGGTCAGTGAAAGCCCTGGAATCAATATCCTGATGTTTGGTGGTGTGCTGCTGGTCCAGGGGGAGGTACCAGGATGGGCCTGAGAGCTGACGGTCAGCCTCTGTGAGGAAGAGGTCAGGACACCAGACAATAATGACACCGCCCTTGTGAGCAGCTTAGATCACCAGGCCAGGGTTGGATATCAGAGAGAGGATTGGAGCAAGTTTAGAGTGAGTCAGGATAGAGTTGGTGAGAGGCACAGGGAAATTGAGACGGTCGATGTCGCACTGACAGATCTCAATGAAAAGATCAAGAGCTGATAGGAGGCCAGAGGGTGGGTCCAGGTAGAGGGAGATTACTGGAGGCGGATGGATTTCACAACAAATATTCATAAAATAGACAGAAACAGCAGAGACAATATTATCTATTCACTGATCACCATCAGAATAATTACCAAAAAATTGAAAAGCAGAAGTAGGTCTCTGTTATTCTTGAATTTAGAACAGAATATAATCACATCTTCCAGTCACAATGTCAACAGTTGGAAGCATTGAATTAGAAGTCTGAGTTAAAAGAAATCCAGTAACACAGAGTATACTAAATAGCCGGCACATATTCCAAAGTCAACATTATTCCTGACACATTTCATCCAATTATTTCAATAACTACCAGAAATAATAGATCTGAGTAGTATGATGGATGTTAAACAATTTGATTTTTCTAAAGGCCGTCAGTAAGATCCGACATAACAGACTGATGGGTAATCTCAGAGCCAGTGGAGTTAGGGGACACAGCAGCAGGATGGACACATGCTGGCGACACACACAGAAAACAGGGAGAGGAGTTAAAGGGATTTAGGCTGATTGGTGGAAGGTGGGAAGTGGTGTTCTACAAGGATCAGCACTGGGATCACTCTCCTTCACCATTCCCATCAACAGTATAGGATCGGGAAGCAGAATGATAACTATACAATTTATAGACAGAATCAAATTGGGAGTGATAGTGAATACAGAGGCAGAATACAACTAATTACAGGCACACACCATCATTAATTATGAATTTGCAAATCGGGTATTTCAATGGGACATTAATGTCCCGACAGATCAGTGTCCGCTGCTGCATTTTGTTCAGAACAATAAGTCCCCCAATCGCTCCTTGGAAAACAAGTGTGTGAATGGACTGGAGGGGTTTCTGGCTTCAGGTGAATAGATTCACAAATCGTGTGAAGCAGAAAGACAGTTTAAAAACACCCATAAAAATTGATCAAACATGTGAGTTCATTTCAGGATGAATAGGAATGAGAAAATATCACAAAACCTATTGGAATGCTGCACTGCTGTGGGTTTTATGAAACATTAGAGTGTGGGTGATATCTGTTCCTGTTAGAGTAGATCAATAGAAAACAGAAATAGAGACATTTCACTTCATACAATAAATATCAAACATCTTCAAAACACAGCCAAACTCTTCCTGTTTTCAACCTATTCCAAAGTTAAAACACACAGAGAGAACTCCACAGAATGGAGCGACCCCTCACCAATAAAATACATCATTTCGAAACAGAACCAACTAATTTTAGTCCAGTTACTGACCCACACACAATACAATTCCACACGGACAGATAGTCCCGGTAATTGGTAGATAATTGGATCAGACCTTCCAGTCTGGTGAGAGACCCACAGTGAGTACAATTCTACACTGACAGATACTTCCAGTAATCCTTGTTCACTGCTGTCAGATATTCCACTCTGGTGAGAGCCACAGTCAGGACAATTCCACACTGATAGATACTTCCAGTAATGCTTGTTCACTGCTGTCAGATATTCCACTCTGGTGAGAGACCCATATTCAGTACAATTGTACACTGACAGATACTTCCAGTAATCCTTGTTCACCGCTGTCAGATATTCCACTCTGGTTAGTGATCCACCCTCAGTGTGATTTCACTCTTACTCCTACTAAACCTTCCTTCAGAGAGATTGCCTTCACTGAGATCCAATCTAACATTATACAAGATTCCACTCAACATGACAACTTTATTGATCAGAGATCCCGTGAGTTACAAACAGGTTTATTGTTAGTTGATGAAATGGATTCAAAACATAGACATTATGAACGATATTTGAATTAAGTGAATGATATCGTTGACCAGGTATCTGTATAACAGTGAGCACGAGATCAGCGTTAAACATTTTCAGTCGCAGTTTAAAATCAGAGAGCCGCTCACACACAGATTAACACAACTTCAATGGTGACAGTCACTTACCAGGAACACCAACAATAGCCAGGATTGGGTAGAATACTTTCTCAGCAATATCAATTGGATAAAGCATTTTCACTGTGACGTGTCCCTTCCTGCGATTGGCAATCTCTCTGTCTGAAACTCTGAGGTTATATATTCTGCAAGCTTTTAATTTATACCCTGAGGAACCACCTCAGGGAAACTGAGGTTGTGACATCGTTCAACTTATTTTTCAAAGATGTGAACAAACAGATTACGATATTGTGTTCAGTGAAAGCAAATATTATTTTTGTGAGTGAGTGACCTCTTTGCAAACACTGGACGGTGTTGATCACATTGTTCAACTAACATTAACAGAAAGGATGCTGTCCACTCAGACACCATCAGTCCCATCTCTACAGCTCACATTGTTTCAGTGATAACCCTCACTCCACTGTGGCCATTCAATGATTCAGTTCCCATTGTCAGTGTGTTTCTCTGGGTGGTCCCACTGCACTCTGGGATGTAGCTGTCTCTGTAACTGTGACCATTCAGTGATTCAGTACCAATTGTCAGTGTGTTTCTCTGGGTGGTTCCACTCCACTCTGGGGTGGAGCTGCCTCTGTAACTGTGACCATTCAGTGATCCAGTTCCAATTGTCAGTGTGTTTCTCTGGGTGGTTCCACTGCACTCTGGGGTGTAGCTACTTCTGTAACTGTGACCATTCAGTGATTCAGTTCCAATTGTCAGTGTGTTTCTCTGGGTGTTTCCATTGCACTCTGGGGTGTAGCTGTCTCTGTAACTGTGACCATTCAGTGATTCAGTTCCAATTGTCAGTGTGTTTCTCTGGGTGGTTCCACTGCACTCTGGGGTGTAGCTGCCTCTGTAACGGTGACCATTCAGTGATTCAGTTCCCATTGTCAGTGTGTTTCTTTGGGTGGTTCCACTGAACTCTGGGATGTAGCTGTCTCTGTAACTGTGACCATTCAGTGATTCAGTTCCAATTGTCAGTGTGTTTCTCTGGGTGTTTCCACTGCACTCTGGGCTGTAGCTGCCTCAATCCACTGTGACCATTCAGTGATTCAATTACAATTGTCAGTGTGTTTCTCTGGGTGGTTCCACTGCACTCTGGGGTGTAGCTGCCTCTGTAACTGTGACCATTCAGTGATTCAGTTCCAATTGTCAGTGTGTTTCTCTGGGAGTGCCCACTGCACTCTGGGATGCAGCTGCCTCTGTACTGTGACCATTCAGTGATACAGTTCCAATTGACAGTGTGTTTCTCTGAGTGGTTCCACTGCATTCTGGGGTGTAGATGTCTCTGTAACTGTGACCATTCAGTGATTCAGTTCCAATTGTCAGTGTGTTTCTCTGGGTGGGTCCACTCCACGCTGGGGTGTAGCTGCCTATGTAACTGTGACTATTCAGTGATTCAGTTCCAATTGTCAGTGTGTTTCTCTGGGTGGTTCCACTGCACTCTGGGGTGTAGCTGTCTCTGTAACTGTGACCATTCAGTGATTCAGTTCGAATTATCAGTGTGTTTCTCTGGGTGTTTCCACTGCACTCTTGGATGTAGCTGCTTCAATCCACTGTGATCATTCAGTGATTCAGTTCCAATTGTCAGTGTGTTTCTCTGGGTGGTTCCACTGCACTCTGGGGTGTAGCTACTTCTGTAACTGTGACCATTCAGTGATTCAGTTCCAATTGTCAGTGTGTTTCTCTGGGTGTTTCCACTGCACTCTGGGGTGTAGCTGTCTCTGTAACTGTGACCATTCAGTGATTCAGTTTCAATTGTCAGTGTGTTTCTCTGGGTGGTTCCACTGCACTCTGGGGTGTAGCTGCCTCTGTAACTGTGACCATTCAGTGATTCATTTCCCATTGTCAGTGTGTTTCTCTGGGTGGTTCCACTGAACTCTGGGATGTAGCTGTCTCTGTAACTGTGACCATTCAGTGATTCAGTTCCAATTGTCAGTGTGTTTCTCTGGGTGTTTCCACTGCACTCTGGGCTGTAGCTGCCTCAATCCACTGTGACCATTCAGTGATTCAATTACAATTGTCATTGTGTTTCTCTGGGTGGTTCCACTGCACTCTGGGGTGTAGCTGCCTCTGTAACTGTGACCATTCAGTGATTCAGTTCCAATTGTCAGTGTGTTTCACTGGGTGGTTCCACTGCACTCTGGGGTGTAGCTGCCTCTGTAACTGTGACCATTCAGTGCTTCAGTTCCAATTGTCAGTGTGTTTCTCTGGGTGGGTCCACTGCACTCTGGGGTGTAGCTGCCTCTGTAACTGTGACCATTCAGTGATTCAGTTCCAATTGTCAGTGTGTTTCTCTGGGTGGGTCCACTGCACTCTGGGGTGTAGCTGCCTCTGTAACTGTGACCATTCAGTGATTCAGTTCCAATTGTCAGTGTGTTTCTCTGAGTGGTTCCACTGCACTCTGAGGTGTAGCTGCCTCTTTAACTGTGACCATTCAGTGATCCAGTTGCAATTGTCAGTGTGTTTCTCTGGGTGGTTCCACTACACCCTGGGGTGTAGCTATCTCTGTAACTGTGACCATTCAGTGATTCAGTTCCAATTGACAGTGTGTCTCTCTGGGTGATTTCACTGCACTCTGGGATGTAGCTGCTTCAATCCACTGTGATCATTCAGTGATTCAGTTCCAATTGTCAGTGTGTTTCTCTGGGCAGTTCCACTGCACTCTGCGGTGTAGCTGCCTCTGTAACTGTGACCATTCAGTTATTCAGTTCTAATTGTTAGTGTGTTTCACTGGGTAGTTCCACTGCACTCTGGGGTGTAGCTGCCTCTGTAACTGTGACCATTCAGTGATTCAGTTCCAATTGTCAGTGTGTTTCTCTGGGTGGTTCCACTGCACTCTGGGGTGTATCCGTCTCTGTAACTGTGACCATTCAGTGATTCAGTTCCAATTGTTTGTGTGTTTCTCTGGGTGGTTCACTGCACTCTGGGGTGTAGCTGCATCTGCAACTGTGACCATTCAGTGATTCAGTTCCAATTGTCAGTGTGTTTCTCTGGGTGGGTCCACTGCACTCTGGGGTGTAGCTGTCTCTGTAACTGTGACCATTCAGTGATTCAGTTCCAATTGTCAGTGTGTTTCTCAGTATGGTTCCACTGCACTCTGGGATGTAGCTGTCTCTGTAACTGTGACCATTCAGTGATTCAGTTCCAATTGTCAGTGTGATTCTCTGGGTGGTTCCACTGCTCTCTGGGGTGTAGCTGCCTCTGTAACTGTCTCCATTCAGTGATTCAGTTCCAATTGTCAGTGTGTTTCTCTGTGTGGTTCCATTACACTCTGGGGTGCAGCTGCCTCTGTAAATGTGTCCATTCAGTGATTCAGTTCCAATTGTCAGTGTCTTTCTCTGTGTGGTTCCACTGCTCTCTGGGGTGTAGCTGCCCCTATAACTGTGACCATTCAGTGATTCAGTTCCAATTGTCAGTGTGTTTCTCTGGGTGGTTCCACTGCACTCTGGGGTGTAGCTGCCTCTGTAACTGTGACCATTCAGCGATTCAGTTCCAATTGTCAGTGAGTTTCTCTGGGTGGTTCCACTGCACTCTGGGGTGCAGCTGCCTCTGTAACTGTGACCATTCAGTGATTCAGTTCCAATTGTCAGTGTGTTTCTCTGGGTTGTTCACTGCACTCTGGGGTGTAGCTGCCTCTGCAACTGTGACCATTCAGTAATTCAGTTCCGATTGTCAGTGTGTTTCTCTGGGTGGGTCCACTGCACTCTGGGGTGTAGCTGCCTAGGTAACTGTGACCATTCAGTGATTCCGTTCCAATTGTCAGTGTGATTATCTGGCTGGTTCCACTGCTCTCTGGGGTGTAGCTGCCTCTATAACTGTGTCCATTCATTGATTCAGTTCCAATTGTCAGTGTGTTTCTCTGCGTGGTTCCACTAAACTCTGGGGTGTAGCTGCCTCTGTAACTGTGTCCGTTCAGTGATTCAGTTCCAATTGTCAGTGTGTTTCTCAGTGTGGTTTCACTGCACTCTAGGGTGTAGCTGCCCCTGTAACTGTGACCATTCAGTGATTCAGTTCCAATTGTCAGTGTGTTTCTCTGGGTGGTTCCACTGCACTCTGGGGTGTATCCGTCTCTGTAACTGAGACCATTCAGTGATTCAGTTCCAATTGTTAGTGTGTTTCTCTGGGTGGTTCACTGCACTCTGGGGTGTAGCTGCCTCTGCAACTGTGACCATTCAGTGATTCAGTTCCAATTGTCAGTGTGATTCTCTGGGTGGATCCACTGCTCTCTGGGGTGTAGCTGCCTCTGTCACTGTGTCCATTCAGTGATTCTGTTCCAATTGTCAGTGGGTTTCTCTGTGTGGTTCCATTACACTCTGGGGTGCAGCTGCCTCTGTAACTGTGTCCATTCAGTGATTCAGTTCCAATTGTCAGTGTGTTTCTCTGTGTGGTTCCACTGCTCTCTGGGGTGTAGCTGCCCCTGTAACTGTGACCATTCAGTGATTCAGTTCCAATTGTCAGTGTGTTTCTCTGGGTGGTTCCACTGCACTCTGGGGTGTAGCTGCCTCTGTAACTGTGACCATTCAGCGATTCAGTTCCAATTGTCAGTGTGTTTCTCTGGGTACGTCCACTGCACTCTGGGGTGTAGCTGCCTCTGTAACTGTGACCATTCAGTGATTCAGTTCCAATTGTCAGTGTGTTTCTCTGGGTGGTCCACTGCACTCTGGGGTGTAGCTGCCTCTGTAACTGTGACCATTCAGTGTTTCAGTTCCAATTGTCAGTGTGTTTCTCTGGGTGGTTCCACTGCACTCTGGGGTGTATCCATCTCTGTAACTGTGACAATTCAGTGATTCAGTTCCAATTGTCAGTGTGTTTCTCTGGGTGGTTCACTGCACTCTGGGGTGTAGCTGCCTCTGCAACTGTGACCATTCAGTGATTCAGTTCCAATTGTCAGTGTGTTTCTCTGGGTGGGTCCACTGCACTCTGGGGTGTAGCTGCCTAGGTAACTGTGACCATTCAGTGATTCAGTTCCAATTGCCAGTGTGATTATCTGGCTGGTTCCACTGCTCTCTGGGGTGTAGCTGCCTCTGTAACTGTGTCCATTCATTGATTCAGTTCCAATTGTCTGTGTGTTTCTCGGTGTGGTTCCACTACACTCTGGGGTGTAGCTGCCTCTGTATCTGTGTCCGTTCAGTGATTCAGTTCCAATTGTCAGTGTGTTTCTCAGTGTGATTCCACTGCACTCTGGGGTGTAGCTGCCCCTGTAACTGTGACCATTCAGTGATTCAGTTCCAATTGTCAGTGTGATTATCTGGCTGGTTCCACTGCTCTCTGGGGTGTAGCTGCCTCTGTAACTGTGTCCATTCATTGATTCAGTTCCAATTGTCCGTGTGTTTCTCTGTGTGGTTCCACTAAACTCTGGGGTGTAGCTGCCTCTGTAACTGTGTCCGTTCAGTGATTCAGTTCCAATTGTCAGTGTGTTTCTCTGTGTGGTTCCACTGCACTCTGGGGTGTAGCTGCCCCTGTAACTGTGACCATTTAGTGATTCAGTTCCAATTGTCAGTGTGTTTCTCTGAATGATTCCACTGCACTCTGGGGTGTATCCGTCTCTGTAACTGTGACCATTCAGTGATTCAGTTCCAATTGTTAGTGTGTTTCTCTGGGTGGTTCACTGCACTCTGGGGTGTAGCTGCCTCTGCAACTGTGACCATTCAGTGATTCAGTTCCAATTGTCAGTGTGTTTCTCTGGGTGGGTCCACTGCACTCTGGGGTGTAGCTGCCTCTGTAACTGTGACCTTTCAGTGATTCAGTTCCAATTGTCAGTATGATTCTCTGGGTGGTTCCACTGCTCTCTGGGGTGTAGCTGCCTCTGTAACTGTGTCCATTCAGTGATTCAGTTCCAATTGTCAGTGGGTTTCTCTGTGTGGTTCCATTACACTCTAGGGTGCAGCTGCCTCTGTAACTGTGTCCATTTAGTGATTCAGTTCCAATTGTCAGTGTGTTTCTCTGTGTGGTTCCACTGCTCTCTGGGGTGTAGCTGCCCCTGTAACTGTGACCATTCAGTGATTCAGTTCCAATTGTCAGTGTGTTCCTCTGGGTGATTCCACTGCACTCTGGGGTGTAGCTGCCTCTGTAACTGTGACCATTCAGCGATTCAGTTCCAATTGTCAGTGTGTTTCTCTGGGTGGGTCCACTGCACTCTGGGGTGTAGCTGCCTCTGTAACTGTGACCATTCAGTGATTCAGTTCCAATTGTCAGTGTGTTTCTCTGGGTGGTTCCACTGCACTCTGGGGTGTATCCATCTCTGTAACTGTGACAATTCAGTGATTCAGTTCCAATTGTCAGTGTGTTTCTCTAGGTGGTTCACTGCACTCTGGGGTGTAGCTGCCTCTGCAACTGTGACCATTCAGTGATTCAGTTCCAATTGTCAGTGTGTTTCTCTGGGTGGGTCCACTGCACTCAGGGGTGTAGCTGCCTAGGTAACTGTGACCATTCAGTGATTCAGTTCCAATTGTCAGTGTGATTATCTGGCTGGTTCCACTGCTCTCTGGGGTGTAGCTGCCTCTGTAACTGTGTCCATTCATTGATTCAGTTCCAATTGTCAGTGTGTTTCTCTGTGTGGTTCCACTACACTCTGGGGTGTAGCTGCCTCTGTAACTGTGTCCGTTCAGTGATTCAGTTCCAATTGTCAGTGTGTTTCTCTGGGTGGTTCCACGGCACTCTGGGGTGTAGCTGCCCCTGTAACTGTGACCATTCAGTGATTCAGTTCCAATTGTCAGTGTGTTTCTCTGGGTGGGTCCACTGCACTCTGGGATGGAGCTGTATCTGTCACTGTGACCATTCAGTGATTCAGTTCCAATTGTCAGTGTGTTTCTCTGGGTGGTTCCACTGCACTCTGGGGTGTAGATGCCTCTGTAACTGTGACCATTCAGTGATTCTGTTCCAATTGTCAGAGTGTTTCTATGGGTGGTTCCACTGCTCTCTGGGGTGTAGCTGCCTCTGTAACTGTGACCATTCAGTGATTCAGTTCCAATTGTCAGTGTGTTTCTCTGGGTTCGTCCACTGCACTCTGGGGTGTAGCTGCCTCTGTAACTGTGACCATTCAGTGATTCAGTTCCAATTGTCAGTGTGTTTCTCTGGGTTCGTCCACTGCACTCTGGGGTGTAGCTGCCTCTGTAACTGTGACCATTCAGTGATTCAGTTCCTATTGTCAGTGTGTTTCTGTGGGTGGTTCCACTGCAGTCTGGGGTGTAGCTGCCTCTGTAACTGTGACCATTCAGTGATTCAGTTCCAATTATCAGTGTGTTTGTCTCGGTGGTTCCACTGCACTCTGGGGTGTAGCTGCCTCTGTAACTGTGACCATTCAGTGATTCACTTCCAATTGTCAGTGTGTTTCTCTGGGTGGTTCCATTGCACTCTGGGGTTTAGCTGTCCCTGTAACTGTGACCATTCAGTGATTCAATTCCAATTGTCAGTGTGATTCTCTGGGTCGTTCCACTGCTCTCTGGGGTGTAGCTGCCTCTGTATCTGTGTCCATTCAGTGATTCAGTTCCAATTGTCAGTGTGATTCTCTGGGTGGTTCCACTGCTCTCTGGGGTGTAGCTGCCTCTGTAACTGTGTCCATTCAGTGATTCAGTTCCAATTGTCAGTGTGTTTCTCTGTGTGGTTCCATTACACTCTGGGGTGCAGCTGCCTCTGTAAATGTGTCCATTCAGTGATTCAGTTCCAATTGTCAGTGTCTTTCTCTGTGTGGTTCCACTGCTCTCTGGGGTGTAGCTGCCCCTATAACTGTGACCATTCAGTGATTCAGTTCCAATTGTCAGTGTGTTTCTCTGGGTGGTTCCACTGCACTCTGGGGTGTAGCTGCCTCTGTAACTGTGACCATTCAGCGATTCAGTTCCAATTGTCAGTGAGTTTCTCTGGGTGGTTCCACTGCACTCTGGGGTGCAGCTGCCTCTGTAACTGTGACCATTCAGTGATTCAGTTCCAATTGTCAGTGTGTTTCTCTGGGTTGTTCACTGCACTCTGGGGTGTAGCTGCCTCTGCAACTGTGACCATTCAGTAATTCAGTTCCGATTGTCAGTGTGTTTCTCTGGGTGGGTCCACTGCACTCTGGGGTGTAGCTGCCTAGGTAACTGTGACCATTCAGTGATTCAGTTCCAATTGTCAGTGTGATTATCTGGCTGGTTCCACTGCTCTCTGGGGTGTAGCTGCCTCTATAACTGTGTCCATTCATTGATTCAGTTCCAATTGTCAGTGTGTTTCTCTGCGTGGTTCCACTAAACTCTGGGGTGTAGCTGCCTCTGTAACTGTGTCCGTTCAGTGATTCAGTTCCAATTGTCAGTGTGTTTCTCAGTGTGGTTTCACTGCACTCTAGGGTGTAGCTGCCCCTGTAACTGTGACCATTCAGTGATTCAGTTCCAATTGTCAGTGTGTTTCTCTGGGTGGTTCCACTGCACTCTGGGGTGTATCCGTCTCTGTAACTGAGACCATTCAGTGATTCAGTTCCAATTGTTAGTGTGTTTCTCTGGGTGGTTCACTGCACTCTGGGGTGTAGCTGCCTCTGCAACTGTGACCATTCAGTGATTCAGTTCCAATTGTCAGTGTGATTCTCTGGGTGGATCCACTGCTCTCTGGGGTGTAGCTGCCTCTGTCACTGTGTCCATTCAGTGATTCTGTTCCAATTGTCAGTGGGTTTCTCTGTGTGGTTCCATTACACTCTGGGGTGCAGCTGCCTCTGTAACTGTGTCCATTCAGTGATTCAGTTCCAATTGTCAGTGTGTTTCTCTGTGTGGTTCCACTGCTCTCTGGGGTGTAGCTGCCCCTGTAACTGTGACCATTCAGTGATTCAGTTCCAATTGTCAGTGTGTTTCTCTGGGTGGTTCCACTGCACTCTGGGGTGTAGCTGCCTCTGTAACTGTGACCATTCAGCGATTCAGTTCCAATTGTCAGTGTGTTTCTCTGGGTACGTCCACTGCACTCTGGGGTGTAGCTGCCTCTGTAACTGTGACCATTCAGTGATTCAGTTCCAATTGTCAGTGTGTTTCTCTGGGTGGTCCACTGCACTCTGGGGTGTAGCTGCCTCTGTAACTGTGACCATTCAGTGTTTCAGTTCCAATTGTCAGTGTGTTTCTCTGGGTGGTTCCACTGCACTCTGGGGTGTATCCATCTCTGTAACTGTGACAATTCAGTGATTCAGTTCCAATTGTCAGTGTGTTTCTCTGGGTGGTTCACTGCACTCTGGGGTGTAGCTGCCTCTGCAACTGTGACCATTCAGTGATTCAGTTCCAATTGTCAGTGTGTTTCTCTGGGTGGGTCCACTGCACTCTGGGGTGTAGCTGCCTAGGTAACTGTGACCATTCAGTGATTCAGTTCCAATTGTCAGTGTGATTATCTGGCTGGTTCCACTGCTCTCTGGGGTGTAGCTGCCTCTGTAACTGTGTCCATTCATTGATTCAGTTCCAATTGTCTGTGTGTTTCTCGGTGTGGTTCCACTACACTCTGGGGTGTAGCTGCCTCTGTATCTGTGTCCGTTCAGTGATTCAGTTCCAATTGTCAGTGTGTTTCTCAGTGTGATTCCACTGCACTCTGGGGTGTAGCTGCCCCTGTAACTGTGACCATTCAGTGATTCAGTTCCAATTGTCAGTGTGATTATCTGGCTGGTTCCACTGCTCTCTGGGGTGTAGCTGCCTCTGTAACTGTGTCCATTCATTGATTCAGTTCCAATTGTCCGTGTGTTTCTCTGTGTGGTTCCACTAAACTCTGGGGTGTAGCTGCCTCTGTAACTGTGTCCGTTCAGTGATTCAGTTCCAATTGTCAGTGTGTTTCTCTGTGTGGTTCCACTGCACTCTGGGGTGTAGCTGCCCCTGTAACTGTGACCATTTAGTGATTCAGTTCCAATTGTCAGTGTGTTTCTCTGAATGATTCCACTGCACTCTGGGGTGTATCCGTCTCTGTAACTGTGACCATTCAGTGATTCAGTTCCAATTGTTAGTGTGTTTCTCTGGGTGGTTCACTGCACTCTGGGGTGTAGCTGCCTCTGCAACTGTGACCATTCAGTGATTCAGTTCCAATTGTCAGTGTGTTTCTCTGGGTGGGTCCACTGCACTCTGGGGTGTAGCTGCCTCTGTAACTGTGACCTTTCAGTGATTCAGTTCCAATTGTCAGTATGATTCTCTGGGTGGTTCCACTGCTCTCTGGGGTGTAGCTGCCTCTGTAACTGTGTCCATTCAGTGATTCAGTTCCAATTGTCAGTGGGTTTCTCTGTGTGGTTCCATTACACTCTAGGGTGCAGCTGCCTCTGTAACTGTGTCCATTTAGTGATTCAGTTCCAATTGTCAGTGTGTTTCTCTGTGTGGTTCCACTGCTCTCTGGGGTGTAGCTGCCCCTGTAACTGTGACCATTCAGTGATTCAGTTCCAATTGTCAGTGTGTTCCTCTGGGTGGTTCCACTGCACTCTGGGGTGTAGCTGCCTCTGTAACTGTGACCATTCAGCGATTCAGTTCCAATTGTCAGTGTGTTTCTCTGGGTGGGTCCACTGCACTCTGGGGTGTAGCTGCCTCTGTAACTGTGACCATTCAGTGATTCAGTTCCAATTGTCAGTGTGTTTCTCTGGGTGGTTCCACTGCACTCTGGGGTGTATCCATCTCTGTAACTGTGACAATTCAGTGATTCAGTTCCAATTGTCAGTGTGTTTCTCTAGGTGGTTCACTGCACTCTGGGGTGTAGCTGCCTCTGCAACTGTGACCATTCAGTGATTCAGTTCCAATTGTCAGTGTGTTTCTCTGGGTGGGTCCACTGCACTCAGGGGTGTAGCTGCCTAGGTATCTGTGACCATTCAGTGATTCAGTTCCAATTGTCAGTGTGATTATCTGGCTGGTTCCACTGCTCTCTGGGGTGTAGCTGCCTCTGTAACTGTGTCCATTCATTGATTCAGTTCCAATTGTCAGTGTGTTTCTCTGTGTGGTTCCACTACACTCTGGGGTGTAGCTGCCTCTGTAACTGTGTCCGTTCAGTGATTCAGTTCCAATTGTCAGTGTGTTTCTCTGGGTGGTTCCACGGCACTCTGGGGTGTAGCTGCCCCTGTAACTGTGACTATTCAGTGATTCAGTTCCAATTGTCAGTGTGTTTCTCTGGGTGGGTCCACTGCACTCTGGGATGGAGCTGTATCTGTCACTGTGACCATTCAGTGATTCAGTTCCAATTGTCAGTGTGTTTCTCTGGGTGGTTCCACTGCACTCTGGGGTGTAGATGCCTCTGTAACTGTGACCATTCAGTGATTCTGTTCCAATTGTCAGAGTGTTTCTATGGGTGGTTCCACTGCTCTCTGGGGTGTAGCTGCCTCTGTAACTGTGACCATTCAGTGATTCAGTTCCAATTGTCAGTGTGTTTCTCTGGGTTCGTCCACTGCACTCTGGGGTGTAGCTGCCTCTGTAACTGTGACCATTCAGTGATTCAGTTCCAATTGTCAGTGTGTTTCTCTGGGTTCGTCCACTGCACTCTGGGGTGTAGCTGCCTCTGTAACTGTGACCATTCAGTGATTCAGTTCCTATTGTCAGTGTGTTTCTGTGGGTGGTTCCACTGCAGTCTGGGGTGTAGCTGCCTCTGTAACTGTGACCATTCAGTGATTCAGTTCCAATTATCAGTGTGTTTGTCTCGGTGGTTCCACTGCACTCTGGGGTGTAGCTGCCTCTGTAACTGTGACCATTCAGTGATTCACTTCCAATTGTCAGTGTGTTTCTCTGGGTGGTTCCATTGCACTCTGGGGTTTAGCTGTCTCTGTAACTGTGACCATTCAGTGATTCAATTCCAATTGTCAGTGTGATTCTCTGGGTCGTTCCACTGCTCTCTGGGGTGTAGCTGCCTCTGTATCTGTGTCCATTCAGTGATTCAGTTCCAATTGTCAGTGTGTTTCTCTGGGTGGTTCCACTGCACTCTGGGGTGTAGCTGCCTCTGTAACTGTGTCCATTCAGTGATTCAGTTCCAATTGTCAGTGTGTTTCTCTGTGTGGTTCCACTGCACTCTGGGGTGTAGCTGCCTCTGCAACTGTGACCATTCAGTGATTCAGTTCCAATTGTCAGTGTGTTTCTCTGGGTCGTTCCACTGCACTCTGGGGTGTAGCTGCATCTGTAACTGTCACCATTCAGTTATTCAGTTCCAATTGTCAGTGTGTTTCTCTGTGTGGTTCCACTGCACTCTGGGGTGTAGCTGCCCCTGTAACTGTGACCATTTAGTGATTCAGTTCCAATTGTCAGTGTGTTTCTCTGAATGATTCCACTGCACTCTGGGGTGTATCCGTCTCTGTAACTGTGACCATTCAGTGATTCAGTTCCAATTGTTAGTGTGTTTCTCTGGGTGGTTCACTGCACTCTGGGGTGTAGCTGCATCTGCAACTGTGACCATTCAGTGATTCAGTTCCAATTGTCAGTGTGTTTCTCTGGGTGGGTCCACTGCACTCTGGGGTGTAGCTGCCTCTGTAACTGTGACCTTTCAGTGATTCAGTTCCAATTGTCAGTATGATTCTCTGGGTGGTTCCACTGCTCTCTGGGGTGTAGCTGCCTCTGTAACTGTGTCCATTCAGTGATTCAGTTCCAATTGTCAGTGGGTTTCTCTGTGTGGTTCCATTACACTCTAGGGTGCAGCTGCCTCTGTAACTGTGTCCATTTAGTGATTCAGTTCCAATTGTCAGTGTGTTTCTCTGTGTGGTTCCACTGCTCTCTGGGGTGTAGCTGCCCCTGTAACTGTGACCATTCAGTGATTCAGTTCCAATTGTCAGTGTGTTCCTCTGGGTGGTTCCACTGCACTCTGGGGTGTAGCTGCCTCTGTAACTGTGACCATTCAGCGATTCAGTTCCAATTGTCAGTGTGTTTCTCTGGGTGGGTCCACTGCACTCTGGGGTGTAGCTGCCTCTGTAACTGTGACCATTCAGTGATTCAGTTCCAATTGTCAGTGTGTTTCTCTGGGTGGTTCCACTGCACTCTGGGGTGTATCCATCTCTGTAACTGTGACAATTCAGTGATTCAGTTCCAATTGTCAGTGTGTTTCTCTAGGTGGTTCACTGCACTCTGGGGTGTAGCTGCCTCTGCAACTGTGACCATTCAGTGATTCAGTTCCAATTGTCAGTGTGTTTCTCTGGGTGGGTCCACTGCACTCAGGGGTGTTGCTGCCTAGGTAACTGTGACCATTCAGTGATTCAGTTCCAATTGTCAGTGTGATTATCTGGCTGGTTCCACTGCTCTCTGGGGTGTAGCTGCCTCTGTAACTGTGTCCATTCATTGATTCAGTTCCAATTGTCAGTGTGTTTCTCTGTGTGGTTCCACTACACTCTGGGGTGTAGCTGCCTCTGTAACTGTGTCCGTTCAGTGATTCAGTTCCAATTGCCAGTGTGTTTCTCTGGGTGGTTCCACGGCACTCTGGGGTGTAGCTGCCCCTGTAACTGTGACCATTCAGTGATTCAGTTCCAATTGTCAGTGTGTTTCTCTGGGTGGGTCCACTGCACTCTGGGATGGAGCTGTATCTGTCACTGTGACCATTCAGTGATTCAGTTCCAATTGTCAGTGTGTTTCTCTGGGTGGTTCCACTGCACTCTGGGGTGTAGATGCCTCTGTAACTGTGACCATTCAGTGATTCTGTTCCAATTGTCAGAGTGTTTCTATGGGTGGTTCCACTGCTCTCTGGGGTGTAGCTGCCTCTGTAACTGTGACCATTCAGTGATTCAGTTCCAATTGTCAGTGTGTTTCTCTGGGTTCGTCCACTGCACTCTGGGGTGTAGCTGCCTCTGTAACTGTGACCATTCAGTGATTCAGTTCCAATTGTCAGTGTGTTTCTCTGGGTTCGTCCACTGCACTCTGGGGTGTAGCTGCCTCTGTAACTGTGACCATTCAGTGATTCAGTTCCTATTGTCAGTGTGTTTCTGTGGGTGGTTCCACTGCAGTCTGGGGTGTAGCTGCCTCTGTAACTGTGACCATTCAGTGATTCAGTTCCAATTATCAGTGTGTTTGTCTCGGTGGTTCCACTGCACTCTGGGGTGTAGCTGCCTCTGTAACTGTGACCATTCAGTGATTCACTTCCAATTGTCAGTGTGTTTCTCTGGGTGGTTCCATTGCACTCTGGGGTTTAGCTGTCTCTGTAACTGTGACCATTCAGTGATTCAATTCCAATTGTCAGTGTGATTCTCTGCGTCGTTCCACTGCTCTCTGGGGTGTAGCTGCCTCTGTATCTGTGTCCATTCAGTGATTCAGTTCCAATTGTCAGTGTGTTTCTCTGGGTGGTTCCACTGCACTCTGGGGTGTAGCTGCCTCTGTAACTGTGTCCATTCAGTGATTCAGTTCCAATTGTCAGTGTGTTTCTCTGTGTGGTTCCACTGCACTCTGGGGTGTAGCTGCCTCTGTAACTGTGACCATTCAGTGATTCAGTTCCAATTGTCAGTGTGTTTCTCTGGGTCGTTCCACTGCACTCTGGGGTGTAGCTGCATCTGTAACTGTCACCATTCAGTTATTCAGTTCCAATTGTCAGTGTGTTTCTCTGGGTGGGTCCACTGCACTCTGGGGTGTAGCTGCCTCTTTAACTGTGACCATTCAGTGTTTCGGTTCCAATTGTCAGCGTGTTTCTCTGGGTGGTTCCACTGCACTCTGGGGTGTAGCCGGCTCTGTAACTGTGACCATTCAGTGATTCAGTTCCAATTGTCAGTGTGTTTCTCTGGGTGGCTCCACTGCACTCTGGAGTGTAGCTGCTTCTGTAACTCTGACCATTCAGTGATTCAGTTCTAATTGTCAGTGTGTTTCTCTGGGTCGTTCACTGCACTCTGGCGTGTAGCTGCTTCTGTAACTGTGACCATTCAGTGATTCATTTCCAATTGTCATTGTGTTTCTCTGGGTGGGTCCACTGCACTCTGGGGTGTAGCTGCCTCTGTAACTGTGACCATTCAGTGATTCAGTTCCAATTGTCAGTGTGTTTCTCTGGGTGGTTCCACTGCTCTCTGGGGTGTAGCTGTCTCCGTAACTGTGACCATTCAGTGATTTAGTTCCAATTGTCAGTGTGTTTCTCTGGGTGGTTCCACTGCACTCTGGGGTGTAGCTGGCTCTGTAACTGTGACCATTCAGTGCTTCAGTTCCAATTGTCAGTGTGTTTCTCTGGGTGGTTCCACTGCACTCTGGGGTGTAGCTGCCTCTGTAACTGTGACCATTCAGTGATTCAGTTCCAATTGTCAGTGTGTTTCTCTGGGTGGTTCCACTGCACTCTGGGATGTAGTTGCCTCTTTAACTGTGACCATTCAGTGATTCAGTTCCAATTGTCAGTGTGTTTCTCTGGATGGTTCCACTGCACTCTGGAGTGTAGCTGCCTCTGTAACTCTGACCATTCAGTGATTCAGTTCGAATTGTCAGTGTGTTTCTCTGTGTGGTTCACTGCACTCTGGGGTGTAGATGCCTCTGTAACTGTGACCATTCAGTGATTCAGTGCCAATTGTCAGTGTGTTTCTCTGGGTGGATCCACAGCACTCTGGGGTGTAGCTGCCTCTGTAACTGTGACCATTCAGTGATTCAGTTCCAATTGGCAGTGTGTTTCTCTGGGTGGTTCCACTGCACTCTGGGGTGTAGCTGCCTCTGTAACTGTGACCATTCAGTAATTCAGTTCCGATTGTCAGTGTGTTTGTCTCGGTGGTTCCACTGCACTCTGCGGTGTAGCTGCCTCTGTAACTGTGACCATTCAGTGATTCAGTTCCAATTGTCAGTGTGTTTCTCTGGGTGGGTCCACTGCACTTTGGGGTGTAGCTGTCTCTGTAAATGTGACCATTCAGTGATTCAATTCCAATTGTCAGTGTGTTTCTCTGTGTGGTTCCACTGCACTCTGGGGTGTAGCTGCCTCTGTAACTGTGTCCACTCAGTGATTCAGTTGCAATTGTCAGTGTGTTTCTCTGTGTGGTTCCACTGCACTCTGGGGTGTAGCTGCATCTGTAACTGTGACCATTCAGTGATTCAGTTCCAATTGTCAGTGTGTTTCTCTGGGTCGTTCCACTGCACTCTGGGGTGGAGCTGCATCTGTTACTGTCACCATTCAGTTATTCAGTTCCGATTGTCAGTGTGTTTCTCTGGGTGGGTCCACTGCACTCTGGGGTGTAGCTGCCTCTGTAACTGTGACCATACAGTGTTTCGGTTCCAATTGTCAGCGTGTTTCTCTGGGTGGTTCCACTGCACTCTGGGGTGTAGCTGGCTCTGTAACTGTGACCATTCAGTGGGTCAGTTCCAATTGTCAGTGTGTTTCTCTGCGTGGTTCCATTGCACTCTGGGGTGTAGCTGTCTCTGTAACTGTGACCATTCAATGATTCAGTTCCAATTGTCAGTGTGTTTCTCTGGGTGGCTCCACTGCACTCTGGAGTGTAGCTGCTTCTGTAACTCTGACCATTCAGTGATTCAGTTCCAATTGACAGTGTGTTTCTATGGGTGGTTCACTGCACTCTGGCGTGTAGCTGCTTCTGTAACTGTGACCATTCAGTGATTCATTTCCAATTGTCATAGTGTTTCTCTGGGTGGGTCCACTGCACTCTGGGTTGTAGCTGCCTCTGTAACTGTGACCATTCAGTGATTCAGTTCCAATTGTCAGTGTGTTTCTCTGGGTGGTTCCACTGCACTCTGGGGTGTAGCTGGCTCTGTAACTGTGACCATTCAGTGCTTCAGATCCAATTGTCAGTGTGTTTCTCTGGGTGGTTCCACTGCACTCTGGGATGTAGTTGCCTCTTTAACTGTGACCATTCAGTGATTCAGTTCCAATTGTCAGTGTGTTTCTCTGGATGGTTCCACTGCACTCTGGAGTGTAGCTGCCTCTGTAACTGTGACCATTCAGTGATTCAGTTCGAATTGTCAGTGTGTTTCTCTGTGTGGTTCACTGCACTCTGGAGTGTAGATGCCTCTGTAACTGTGACCATTCAGTGATTCAGTGCCAATTGTCAGTGTGTTTCTCTGGGTGGGTCCACAGCACTCTGGGGTGTAGCTGCCTCTGTAACTGTGACCATTCAGTGATTTAGTTACAATTGTCAGTGTGTTTCTCTGGGTGGTTCCACTGCACTCTTGGATGTAGCTGACTCTGTAACTGTGACCATTCAGTGATTCTGTTCCAATTGTCAGAGTGTTTCTATGGGTGGTTCCACTGCACTCTGGGGTGTAGATGCCTCTGTAACTGTGACCATTCAGTGATTCAGTTCCAATTGTCAGTGTGTTTCTCTGGGTGGTTCCACTGCTCTAGTGGGTGTAGCCGGCTTTGTAACTGTGACCATTCAGTGATTCAGTTCCCACTGTCAGTGTGATTCTCTGTGTGGTTCCACTGCATTCTGGCGTGTAGCTGTTACTGTAACTGTGACCATTCTGTGATTCAGTCCCAATTGTCAGTGTGTTCCTCTGAATGATTCCACTGCACTCTGGGGTGTAGCTGCCTCTGTAACTGTGACCATTGAGTGATTCAGTTCCAATTGTCAGTGTGTTTCTCTGGGTGGTTCACTGCACCCTGGGGTGTAGATGCCTCTGTAACTGTGACCATTCAGTGATTCAGTTCCAATTGTCAGTGTGTTTCTCTGGGTGGTTCCACTGCTCTCTGGGGTGTAGCTGTCTCTGTAACTGTGACCATTCAGTGATTCAGTTCCAATTGTCAGTGTGTTTCTCTGGATGGTTCCACTGCTCTCTGTGGTGTAGTTGCCTCTGTAACTGTGACCATTCAGTGATTCTGTTCCAATTGTCAGAGTGTTTCTATGGGTGGTTCCACTGCACTCTGGGATGTAGATGCCTCTGTAACTGTGACCATTCAGTGATTCAGTTCCAATTGTCAGTGTGTTTCTCTGGGTGGTTCCACTGCTCTAGGGGGTGTAGCTGCCTCTGTAACTGTGACCATTCAGTGATTCAGTTCCAATTGGCAGTGTGTTTCTCTGGGTGGTTCCACTGCACTCTGGGGTGTAGCTGCCTCTGCAACTGTGACCATTCAGTGATTCGGTTCCAATTGCCAGTATGTTTCTCTGGGTGGTTCCACTGTACTCTGTGATGTAGCTGACTCTGTAACTGTGACCATTCAGTGATTCAGTTCCAATTGTCAGTGTGTTTCTCAGGGTGGTTCCACTGCTCTCTGGGGTGTAGCTGCCTCTGTAACTGTGACCATTCAGTGATTCAGTTCCAATTGTCAGTGTGTTTCTCTGGGTGGTTCCACTGCACTCTGGGGTGTAGCTGGCTCAGTAACTGTCACCATTCAGTGATTCAGTTCCCACTGTCAGTGTGTTTCTCTGGGTGGTTCCACTGCACTCTGGGGTGTAGCTGCCTCTGTAACTGTGACCATTCAGTGATTTAGTTCCAATTGTCAGTGTGTTTCGCTGGGTGGTTCCACTGCTCTCTGGGGTGTAGCTGCCTCTGTAACTGTGACCATTCAGTGATTCAGTTCCAATTGGCAGTGTGTTTCTCTGGGTGGGTCCACTGCACTCTGGGGTGTAGCTGCCTCTGTAACTGTGACCATTCAGTTATTCAGTTCCAATTGTCAGTGTGTTTCTCTGGGTGGTTCCACTGCTCTCTGGGGTGTAGCTGTCTCTGTAACTGTGACCATTCAGTGATTCAGTTCCAATTGTCAGTGTGTTTCTCTGTGTGGTTCACTGCACTCTGGGGTGTAGATGCCTCTGTAACTGTGACCATTCAGTGATTCAGTGCCAATTGTCAGTGCGTTTCTCTGGGTGGTTCCACTGCACTCTGGGGTGTAGCTGCCTCTGTAACTGTGACCATTCAGTGATTTAGTTCCAATTGTCAGTGTGTTTCGCTTGGTGGTTCCACTGCTCTCTGGGGTGTAGCTGCCTCTGTAACTGTGACCATTCAGTGATTCTGTTCCAATTGTCAGAGTGTTTCTATGGGTGGTTCCACTGCACTCTGTGGTGTAGATGGCTCTGTAACTGTGACCATTCAGTGATTCAGTTCCAATTGTCAGTGTGTTTCTCTGGGTGGTTCCACTGCTCTAGGGGGTGTAGCCGGCTCTGTAACTGTGACCATTCAGTGATTCAGTTCCCACTGTCAGTGTGATTCTCTGTGTGGTTCCACTGCATTCTGGCGTGTAGCAGTTACTGTAACTGTGACCATTCTGTAATTCAGTTCCAATTGTCAGTGTGTTCCTCTGTATGATTCCACTGCACTCTGGGGTGTAGCTGCCTCTGTAACTGTGACCATTCAGTGATTCAGTTCCAATTGTCAGTGTGTTTCTCTGGATGGTTCCACTGCTCTCTGTGGTGTAGTTGCCTCTGTAACTGTGACCATTCAGTGATTCTGTTCCAATTGTCAGAGTGTTTCTATGGGTGGTTCCACTGCACTCTGGGGTGTAGATGCCTCTGTAACTGTGACCATTCAGTGATTCAGTTCCAATTGTCAGTGTGTTTCTCTGGGTGGTTCCACTGCTCTAGGGGGTGTAGCTGCCTCTGTAACTGTGACCATTCAGTGATTCAGTTCCAATTGGCAGTGTGTTTCTCTGGGTGGTTCCACTGCACTCTGGGGTGTAGCTGCCTCTGCAACTGTGACCATTCAGTGATTCGGTTCCAATTGTCAGTATGTTTCTCTGGGTGGTTCCACTGTACTCTGGGATGTAGCTGACTCTGTAACTGTGACCATTCAGTGATTCAATTCCAATTGTCAGTGTGTTTCTCAGGGTGGTTCCACTGCTCTCTGGGGTGTAGCTGCCTCTGTAACTGTGACCATTCAGTGATTCAGTTCCAATTGTCAGTGTGTTTCTCTGGGTGGTTCCACTGCACTCTGGGCTGTAGCTGGCTCAGTAACTGTCACCATTCAGTGATTCAGTTCCCACTGTCAGTGTGATTCTCTGTGTGGTTCCAGTTCATTCTGGCGTGTAGCTGTTACTGTAACTGTGACCATTGTGTGATTCAGTTCCAATTGTCAGTGTGTTTCTCTGGGTGGTTCCACTGCACTCTGGGGTGTAGCTGCCTCTGTAACTGTGACCATTCAGTGATTTAGTTCCAATTGTCAGTGTGTTTCGCTGGGTGGTTCCACTGCTCTCTGGGGTGTAGCTGCCTCTGTAACTGTGACCATTCAGTGATTCAGTTCCAATTGTCAGTGTGTTTCTCTGGGTGGTTCCACTGCTCTCTGGGGTGTAGCTGCCTCTGTAACTGTGACCATTCAGTGATTCAGTTCCAATTGTCAGTGCGTTTCTCTGGGTGGTTCCACTGCACTCTGGGGTGTAGCTCGCTCTGTAACTGTGACCATTCGGTGATTCAGTTTCCACTGTCAGTGTGATTCTCTGTGTGGTTCCAGTGCACTCTGGGGTGTAGCTGTTACTGTAACTGTGACCATTCAGTGATTCAGTTCCAATTGTCATTGTGTTTCTCTGGGTGGTTCCACTGCACTCTGGCGTGTAGCTGTCTCTGTAACTGTGACCATTCAATGATTCAGTTCCAATTGTCAGTGTGTTTCTCTGGGTGGTTCCACTGCACTCTGGGGTGTAGCTGCCTCTGTAACTGTGACCATTCCATTATTTAATTTCAGTAGGCTATGTTTGATCATATGTAGAACCTTTCAATGTCTCCAAAATCTGGAACTCTTTAAAGCGCAAAGTATGTGATCCCATATCTAAATCTGATTCAGCCCCTCAAACTAAGAAACTATTTAGAATCATTGGGACCTCAGAAAACTCAGAGGCTGCGGCAGCAACAAACTCATCACCTCAGAGAGCAGCATTAAAACATAGTCAGCAGTGAAAACTAATACCCCGTCTCTAACTGACACCGGCCTCCATCTGATACAAACACTTCAACTGGGAGAGAGGCGGGGTGAGATGTGGATGAAGAGAGAACTGGTCTGTGAGATGTGCTGATAGAAGGCAGGGTGAGAGCGTAAGAGGGTGGGAGGAGAGATATTGGGGGAGAAAGAGGTTGGAGAAATAAAGGATAAAACGGGAGAAGGAGGTGGATTGTCTGAGAGAAAGGGAAGCAGAGAGTGGAGACGAAGCGGGTGTGGGTGAGGGAGGCAGATTGTCTGAGAGAAAGGGAAGCAGAGAGTGGAGAGCGAGCGGGTGTGGGTGAGGGAGTCAGATTGGGTGAGAGAAAGGGAAGCAGAGAGTAGAGAGCGAGCGGGTGTGGGTGAGGGAGGCAGATTGGGTGAGAGAAAGGGAAGCAGAGAGAGGAGACCGAGCGGGTGTGGGTGAGGGAGGCAGATTGCCTGAGAGATAGGGAAGCAGAGAATGGAGAGCGAGCGGGTGTGGGTGAGGAACGCAGATTGGGTGAGAGAAAGGGAAGCAGAGAGTGGAGACCGAGCGGGTTTGGGTGAGGGAGGCAGATTGCCTGAGAGATCGGGAAGCAGAGAATGGAGAGCGAGCGGGTGTGGGTGAGAGAGGCAGATTGGGCGAGAGAAAGGGAAGCAGAGAGTGGAGACCGAGCGGGTGTGGCTGAGGGAGGCAGATTGCCTGAGAGATAGGGAAGCAGAGAGTAGAGAGCGAGCGGGTGTGGGTGAGGGAGGCAGATTGGGCGAGAGAAAGGGAAGCAGAGACAGGAGACCGAGCGGGTGTGGGTGAGGGAGGCAGATTGCCTGAGAGATAGGGAAGCAGAGAATGGAGAGCGAGCGGGTGTGGGTGAGGAACGCAGATTGGGTGAGAGAAAGGGAAGCAGAGAGTGGAGACCGAGCGGGTTTGGGTGAGGGAGGCAGATTGTCTGAGAGAAAGGGAAGCAGAGAGTGGAGAGTGAGCGGGTGTGGGTGAGGGAGGCAGATTGTCTGAGCGAAAGGGAAGCAGAGAGTGGAGAGCGAGCGGGTGTAGGTGAGGGAGGCAGATTGTGTGAGAGAAAGGGAAGCAGAGAGTGGAGAGCGAGGGGGTGTTAGTGAGCGAGGCAGATTGGGTGACAGAAAGGGAAGCAGAGAGTGGAGACCGAGCGGGTGTGGGTGAGGGACGCAGATTGTCTGAGAGAAAGGGAAGCAGAGAGTGGAGAGCGAGCGGGTGTGGGTGAGGGAGTCAGATTGTCTGAGAGAAAGGGAAGCAGAGAGTGGAGAGCGAGCGGGTGTGGGTGAGGGAAGCAGATTGTCTGAGAGAAAGGGATGCAGAGAGTGGAGAGAGAGCGGGTGTGGGTGAAGGAGGCAGATTGTCTGAGAGAAAGGGAAGCAGAGAGTGGAGACCGAGCGGGTGTGGGTGAGGGAAGCAGATTGTCTGAGAGAAAGGGAAGTAGAGAGTGGAGACCGAGCGGGCGTGGGTGAGTGAGGCAGATTGTCTGAGAGAAAGGGAAGCAGAGAGTGGAGAGCGAGCGGGTGTGGGTGAGGGAGGCAGATTGTCTGAGACAAAGGGTAGCAGAGAGAGGAGAGCGAGCGGGTGTGGGTGAGGGAGGCAGATTGTATGAGACAAAGGGAAGCAGAGAGTGGAGAGTGAGCGGGTGTGGGTGAGGGAGGCAGATTGGGTGAGAGAAAGGGAAGCAGAGAGTGGAGAGCGAGCGGGTGAGGGTGAGGGAGGCAGATTGGGTGAGAGAATGGGAAGCAGAGAGTGGAGAGCGAGCGAGTGTGGGTGACGAAGCAGATTATCTGATAGAAAGGGAAGCAGAGAGTGGAGAGCAAGCGGGTGTGGGTGAGGGAGCCAGATTGTCTAATAGAAAGGGATGCAGAGCGCGGAGACCGAGTGGGTGTGGGTGAGGGAGGCAGATTGTCTGAGAGAAAGGAAAGCAGAGAGTAGAGACCGAACGGGTGTGTGTGAGGGAGGCAGATTGGGTGAGAGAAAGGGAAGCAGAGAGTGGAGACCGAGCGGGTGTGGGTGAGGGAGGCAGATTATCTGAGAGAAAGGGAAGCAGAGAGTGGAGAGCGAGCGGGTGTGGGTGAGGAAGGCAGATTTGGTGAGAGATTGGGAAGCAGAGAGTGGAGAGCGAGCGGATGTGGGTGAGGGTGGCAGATCGTCTGAGCGAAAGGGAAGCAGAGAGTGGAGACCGAGCGGGTGTGGGTGAGGGAGGCAGATTGTATGAGACAAAGGGAAGCAGAGAGTGGAGAGTGAGCGGGTGTGGGTGAGGGAGGCAGATTGGGTGAGAGAAAGGGAAGCAGAGATTGGAGAGCGAGCGTGTGTGGGTGAGGGAGGCAGATTGTCTGAGAGAAAGGGAAGCAGAGAGTGGAGAGGGAGCGGGTGTGGATGAGGGAGGCAGATTGGGTGAGAGAAAGGGAAGCAGAGAGTGGAGAGCGAGCGGGTGTGGGTGACGAAGCAGATTATCTGATAGAAAGGGAAGCAGAGAGTGGAGAGCGAGCGGGTGTGGGTGAGGGAGCCAGATTGTCTGATAGAAAGGGAAGCAGTGAGTGGAGACCGAGCGGGTGTGGGTGAGGGAGGCAGATTGTCTGAGAGAAAGGGAAGCAGAGAGTGGAGACCGAACGGGTGTGGGTGAGGGAGGCTGATTGTCTGAGAGAAAGGGAAGGAGAGAGCGGTGACCGAGCGGATGTGGGTGAGGGAGGCAGATTGGGTGAGAGAAAGGGAAGCAGAGAATGGAGACCGAGCCGGTGTGGGTGAGGGAGGCAGATTGTCTGAGAGAAAGGTAAGCAGAGAGTGGAGCGCGAGTGGGTGTGGGTGGGGGAGGCAGATTGTCTGAGAGAAAGGGAAGCAGAGAGTGGAGCGCGAGTGGGTGTGGGTGAGGGAGGCAGATTGGGTGAGGGAAAGGTAAGCACAGAGTGGAGACGGAGCTGGTGTGGGCGAGGGAGGCAGATTGTGTGAAAGTAAGGGAAGCAGAGAGTGGAGAGCGAGGGGGTGTGGGTGAGGGAGGCAGATTGGGTGAGAGATAGGGAAGCAGAGAGTGGAGAGAGAGCGGGTGTGGGTGAGAGAGCCAGATTGTCTGAGAGAAAGGGAAGCAGAGAGTGGAGAGCGAGCGGGTGTTAATGAGGGAGGCAGACTGTCTGAGAGAAAGGGCCGCAGAGAGTGGAGACGGAGCTGGTGTGGGCGAGGGAGGCAGATTGGGTGAGAGAATGGAAAGCAGAGAGTGGAGACCGAGCGGGTGTGGGTGGCGGAGGCAGATTGTCTGAGAGAAAGGGAAGCAGACAGTGGGGAGCGGGCGGTTGTGGGTGAGGGAGGCAGATTGGGTGAGAGAAATGGAAGCAGAGAGTGGAGAGCGAGCGGGTGTGGGTGAGGGAGGCAGATTGTCTGAGAGAAAGGGAAGCAGAGAGTGGAGAGTGAGCGGGTGTGGGTGAGGGAGGCAGATTGGGTGAGAGAAAGGGAAGCAGAGAGTGGAGAGCGAGCGGGTGTGGGTGAGGGACACAGATTGTCTGAGAAAAAGGGAAGCAGAGAGTGGAGAGGGAGCGGGTGTGGGTGGGGGAGGCAGACTGTCTGAGAGAAAGGGAAGCAGAGAGTGGAGAGCGAGCGGGTGTGGGTGACGGAGGCAGATTGTTTGAGAGAAAAGGACGCAGGCAGTGGAGACCGAGCGGGTGTGGGCGAGGGAGGCAGATTGTCTGAGAGAAAGGGAGGAAGAGAGTGGAGACCGAGAGGGTGTGAGTGAGGGAGGCAGATTGCCTGAGAGAAAGGGAAGCAGAGAGTGAAGAGCGAGCGGGTGTGGGTGAGGGAGGCAGATTGTCTGAGAGAAAGGGAAGCAGAGAGTGGAGATAGAGCGGCTGTGGGTAAGGGAGGCAGATTGTCTGAGAGAAAGGGAAGGAGAGAGTGGAGAGCGAGCGGGTGTGGGTGAGGGAGGCAGATTGTCTGAGAGAAAGGGAAGCAGAGAGTGGAGATAGAGCGGCTGTGGGTAAGGGAGGCAGATTGTCTGAGAGAAAGGGAAGGAGAGAGTGGAGAGCGAGCGGGTGTGGGTGAGGGAGGCAGATTATCTGAGAAAAAGGGAAGAAGAGAGTGGAGAGCGAGCGGGTGTGGGTGAGGGAGGCAGATTGTCTGAGAGAAAGGGAAGCAGTGAGTGGAGAGAGAGCGGGTGTGGGTGAGGGAGGCAGATTGTCTGAGAGAAAGGGAAAAAGAGAGTGGAGAGCGAGCGGGTTTGGGTGGGGGAGGCAGATTGTCTGAGAGAAAGGGAAGCAGAGAGTGGAGAGCGAGCGGGTGTGGGTGAGGGAGGCAGATTGTCTGAGAGAAAGGGAGTAAGAGAGTGGAGACCGAGCGGGTGTGGGTGAGGGAGGCAGATTGGGTGAGAGAAAGGGAAGCAGAGAGTGGAGACCGAGCGTGTGTGGGTGAGGAAGGCAGATTGTCTGAGAGAAAGGGAAGCACAGAGTGGAGACGGAGCTGGTGTGGGCGAGGGAGTCAGATTGTGTGAAAGTAAGGGAAGCAGAGAGTGGAGAGCGAGGGGGTGTGGGTGAGGGAGGCAGATTGGGTGAGAGATAGGGAAGCAGAGAGTGGAGACCGAGCGGGTGTGGGTGAGGGAGGCAGATTGTCTGAGAGAAAGGGAAACAGAGAGCGGTGACGGAGCGGGTGTGGGTGAGGGAGGCAGATTGTCTGAGAGAAAGGGATGCAGAGAGTGGAGAGAGAGCAGGTGTGGGTGAAGGAGGCAGATTGTCTGAGAAAGGGAAGCAGAGAGTGGAGAGCGAGAGGGTGTGGGTGAGGGAGGCAGATTGTCTGAGAGAAAGGGAAGCAGAGAGTGGAGAGCGAGCGGGTGTGGGTGAGGTTGGCAGATTTTCTGAGCGAAAACGAAGCAGAGAGTGGAGAGCGAGCGGGTGTGTGTGAGGGAGGCAGATTGTCTGAGAGAAAGGGAAGCAGAGAGAGGAGAGCGAGCGGGTGTGGGTGAGGGAGGCAGATTGTATGAGACAAAGGGAAGCAGAGAGTGGAGAGTGAGCGGGTGTGGGTGAGGGAGGCAGATTGGGTGAGAGAAAGGGAAGCAGAGAGTGGAGACCGAGCGGGTGTGGGTGAGGGAGGCAGATTGGCTGAGAGAAAGGGAAGCAGAGAGTGGAGACCGAGCGGGTGTGGGTGGGGGAGGCAGATTGGGTGAGAGAAAGGGTAACAGAGAGTGGAGAGCGAGCGGGTGTGGGTGAGGAAGCCAGATTGTCTGATAGAAAGGGAAGCAGAGCGTGGAGACCGAGTGGGTGTGGGTGCGGGAGGCAGATTGGGTGAGAGAAAAGAAAGCAGACAGTCGAGACCGAGCGGGTGTGGGTGAGGAAGGCAGATTGGGTGAGAGAAAGGTAAGCACAGAGTGGAGACGGAGCTGGTGTGGGCGAGGGAGGGAGATTGTCTGAGAGAAAGGGAAGCAGAGTGTGGAGAGAGAGCGGGTGTGGGTGAGGGGAGCAGATTGTCTGAGAGAAAGGGAAGCAGAGAGTGGAGAGTGAGCGGGTGTGGGTGAGGGAGGCAGATTGTCTGAGCGAAAGGGAAGCAGAGAGTGGAGAGCGAGCGGGTGTGGGTGAGGGAGGCAGAATGTCTGAGAAAGGGAAGCAGAGAGTGGAGAGCGAGCGGGTGTGTGTGAGGGAGGCAGATTGTCTGAGAGAAAGGGAAGCAGAGAGTGGAGAGCGAGCGGGTGTGAGTGAGGGAGGCAGATTGTCTGAGAGAAAGGGAAGCAGAGAGTGGAGACAGAGCGGGTGTGTGTGAGGGAGGCAGATTGTCTGAGAGAAAGGGAAGCAGAGAGTGGAGAGCGAGCGGGTGTGTGTGAGGGACACAGATTGTCTGAGAGAGAGGGAAGCAGAGAGTGGAGAGCGAGCGGGTGTGGGTGAGGGAGGCAGATTGTCTGAGAGAACGTGAAGCAGAGAGTGGAGAGCGAGGGTGTGTGTGTGAGGGAGGCAGAATGTCTGAGAAAGGGAAGCAGAGAGGTGAGAGCGAGCGGGTGTGGGTGAGGGAAGCAGTTTGTCTGAGAGAAAGGGAAGCAGAGAGTGGAGACCGAGCGGGTGTGGGTGGGGGAGGCAGATTGTCTGAGAGAAAGGGAACCAGAGAGTGGGGAGCGGGCGGTTGTGGGTGAGTGAGGCAGATTGGGTGAGAGGAAGGGAAGCAGAGAGTGGAGAGCGAGCGGGTGTGGGTGAGGGAGGCAGATTGTCTGAGAGAAAGGGAAGCAGAGAGTGGAGAGCGAGCGGTTGTGTGTGAGGGACACAGATTGTCTGAGAGAAAGGGAAGCTGAGAGTGGAGAGCGAGCGGGTGTGAGTGAGAGAGGCAGATTGTCGGAGAGGAGGGGAAGTAGAAAGTGGAGAGCGAGCGGGTATGGGTGAGGGAGGCAGATTGTTTGAGAGAAAGGGACGCAGAGAGTGGTGACGGAGCGGATGTGGACGAGGGAGGCAGATTGTCTGAGAGAAAGTGAAGCAGAGAGTGGAGAGTGAGGGTGTGTGTGTGAGGGAGGCAGAATGTCTGAGAAAGGGAAGCAGAGAGTGGAGAGCGAGCGGGTGTGGGTGAGGGAAGCAGTTTGTCTGAGAGAAAGGGAAGCAGAGAGTGGAGACCGAGCGGGTGTGGGTGGGGGAGGCAGATTGTCTGAGAGAAAGGGAACCAGAGAGTGTGGAGCGGTCGGGTGTGGGTGAGTGAGGCAGATTGGGTGAGAGGAAGGGAAGCAGAGAGTGGAGAGCGAGCGGTTGTGTGTGAGGGACACAGATTGTCTGAGAGAAAGGGAAGCAGAGAGTGGAGAGCGAGCGGGTGTGGGTGGGGGAGGCAGATTGTCTGAGAGAAAGGGAAGCAGAGAGTGGAGAGCGAGCGGGTGTGAGTGAGAGAGGCAGATTGTCGGAGAGGAGGGGAAGCAGAAAGTGGAGAGCGAGCGGGTATGAGTGAGGGAGGCAGATTGTCTGAGAGAAAGGGAAGCAGAGAGTGGAGACCGAGCGGGTGTGGGTGAGGGAGGCAGATTGTCTGAGAGAAAGGGAAGCAGAGAGTGGAGAGCGAGCGGGTGTGGGTGAGGGAGGCAGATTGTCTGAGAGAAAGGGAAACAGAGAGTGGAGAGCGAGCGGGTGTGAGTGAGGGAGGCAGATTGTCTGAGAGAAAGGGAAGCAGAGAGTTGAGAGCGAGGGGGTGTGTGTGAGGGAGGCAGAATGTCTGAGAAAGGGAAGCAGAGAGTGGAGAGCGAGCGGGTGTGAGTGAGGGAGGCAGATTGTCTGAGAGAAAGGGAAGCAGAGAGTGGAGACCGAGCGGGTGTGGGTGAGGGAGGCAGATTGTCTGAGAGAAAGTGAAGCAGAGAGTTGAGAGCGAGGGGGTGTGTGTGAGGGAGGCAGAATGTCTGAGAAAGGGAAGCAGAGAGTGGAGAGCGAGCGGGTGTGAGTGAGGGAGGCAGATTGTCTGAGAGAAAGGGAAGCAGAGAGTGGAGACCGAGCGGGTGTGGGTGAGGGAGGCAGATTGGGTGTGAGAAAGGGAAGCAGAGAGTGGAGAGCGAGCGGGTGTGTGTGAGGGACACAGATTGTCTGAGAGAAAGGGAAGCAGAGAGTGGAGAGCGAGCGGGTGTGAGTGAGGGAGGCAGATTGTCTGAGAGAAAGTGAAGCAGGGAGTGGAGAGCGAGGGTGTGTGTGAGAGGGAGGCAGAATGTCTGAGAAAGGGAAGCAGAGAGTGGAGACCGAGCGGGTGTGGGTGAGGGAGGCAGTTTGTCTGAGAGAAAGGGAAGCAGAGAGTGGAGACCGAGCGGGTGTGAGTGAGAGAGGCAGATTGTCTGAGAGGAAGGGAAGCAGAAAGTGGAGAGCGAGCGGGTGTGGGTGAGGGAGGCAGATTGTTTGAGAGAAAGGGACGCAGAGAGTGGTGACGGAGCGGATGTGGGCGAGTGAGGCAGATTGTCTGACAGAAAGGGAAGCAGAGAGTGGAGACCGAGCGGGTGTGGGTGAGGGAGGCAGATTGCCTGAGAGAAAGGGAAGCAGAGAGTGGAGAGCGAGCGGGTGTGGGTGAGGGAGGCAGATTGCCTGAGAAAAAGGGAAGCAGAGAGTGGAGAGCGAGCGGGTGTGGGTGAGGGAGGCAGATTGTCTGAGAGAAAGGGATGCAGAGAGTGGAGATAGAGCGGGTGTGGGTAAGGGAGGCAGATTGTCTGAGAGAAAGGGAAGAAGAGAGTGGAGAGCGAGCGGGTGTGGGTGAGCGAGGCAGATTGTTTGAGAGAAAGGGAAGCAGAGAGTGGAGAGCGAGCGGGTGTGGGCGAGGGAGGCAGATTGTCTGAGATAAAGGGCAGCAGAGAGTGGAGACCGAGCGGGAGTTGGTGAGGGAGGCCGATTGCCTGAGAGAAAGGGAAGCAGCGAGTGGAGTCCGAGCGGGTGTGGGTGAGGGAGGCAGATTGTTTGAGAGAAAGGGACGCAGAGAGTGGTGACGGAGCGGATGTGGGCGAGGGAGGCAGATTGTCTGACAGAAAGGGAAGCAGAGAGTGGAGACCGAGCGGGTGTGGGTGAGGGAGGCAGATTGCCTGAGAGAAAGGGAAGCAGAGAGTGGAGAGCGAGCGGGTGTGGGTGAGGGAGGCAGATTGCCTGAGAGAAAGGGAAGCAGAGAGTGGAGAGCGAGCGGGTGTGGGTGAGGGAGGCAGATTGTCTGAGAGAAAGGGATGCAGAGAGTGGAGATAGAGCGGGTGTGGGTAAGGGAGGCAGATTGTTTGAGAGAAAGGGAAGCAGAGAGTGGAGAGCGAGCGGGTGTGGGCGAGGGAGGCAGATTGTCTGAGATAAAGGGCAGCAGAGAGTGGAGACCGAGCGGGAGTTGGTGAGGGAGGCAGATTGCCTGAGAGAAAGGGAAGCAGCGAGTGGAGTCCGAGCGGGTGTGGGTGAGGGAGGCAGATTGTCTGAGAGAAAGGGATGCAGAGAGTGGAGATAGAGCGGGTGTGGGTAAGGGAGGCAGATTGGGTGAGAGAAAGGGAAGAGGAGAGTGGAGAGCGAGCGGGTGTGGGTGAGGGAGGCAGATTGTCTGAGAGAAAGGGAAGCAGAGAGTGGAGAGCGAGCGGGTGTGGGTGAGGGAGACAGATTGTCTGAGAGAAAGGGAAGAAGAGAGTGGAGAGCGAGCGGGTGTGGGTGAGGGAGGCAGATTGTCTGAGAGAAAGGGAAGCAGAGAGTGGAGAGCGAGCGGGTGTGGGTGAGGGAGTCAGATTGTCTGAGAGAAAGGGAAGCAGAGAGTGGAGACCGAGCGGGTGTGGGTGAGGGAGGCAGATTGTCTGAGAGAAAGGGAAGCAGCGAATGGAGAGCGAGCGGGTGTGGGTGAGGGAGGCAGATTAACTGAGAGAAAAGGAAGCAGAGAGTGGAGAGCGAGCGGGTGTGGGTGAGAGAGGCAGTTTGGGTGAGAGAAAGAGAAGCAGTGAGTGGAGAGCGAGCGGGTGAGCGGGTGAGGGAGTCAGATTGTCTGAGGGAAAAGGAAGCAGAGAGTGGAGACCGAGCGGGTGTGGGTGAGGCAGGCAGATTGTGTGAGAGAAAGGGAAGCAGAGAGAGGAGTCCGAGCGTGTGTGGGTGAGGGAGGCAGATTGTTTGAGAGAAAGGGAAGCAGAGAGTGGGGAGCGAGTGGGTGTTGGTGAGGGAGGAAGATTGGGTGAGAGAAAGGGATGCAGAGAGTGGGGAGCGAGCGGGTGTGGGTGAGGGAGGCAGATTGTCTGAGAGAAAGGGAAGCAGAGAGTGCAGACCGAGCGGGTATGAGTGAGTGAGGCAGATTGGGTATGATAAAGGGAAGCAGAGAGTGGAGAGCGAGCGGGTGTGGGTGAGGGAGGCAGATTGTCGAGAGAAAGGGAAGCAGAGAGTTGGGACCGAGCAGGTGTGGGAGAGGAAGGCAGATTGTCTGAGAGAAAGGGATGCAGAGAGTGGAGAGCGAGCGGGTGTTGGTGTGGGAGGCACATTGGGTGAGAGAAAGGGAAACAGGTAGCGTAGTCGGAGCGGGTGTGGGTGAGGGAGGCAGATTGTCTGAGAGAAAGGGAAGCAGAGAGTGGCGACCGAGCGGGTGTGAGTGAGGGAGGCAGATTGGGTGAGAGAAAGGGAAGCAGAGAGTGGAGACCGAGCGTGTGTGGGTGAGGGAGGCACATTGGGTGAGAGAAAGGGAAGCAGAAAGTGGAGAGACAGCGGGTGTGGGTGAGGGAGGCAGATTGTCTGAGAAAGGGAAGCAGAGAGTGGAGAGCGAGCGGGTGTGGGTGAGGGAGGCAGATTGTCTGAGAGAAAGAGAAGCAGAGAGTGGAGAGCGAGCGAGTGTGGGTGAGGTAGGCAGTTTGTATCTGAGAAAGGGAAGCAGAGAGTGGAGAGCGAGCGGGTGTGGGTGAGGGAGGCAGATTGTCTGAGAGAAAGGGAAGCAGAGAGTGGAGAGCGAGCGGGTGTGAGTGAGGGAGGCAGATTGTCTGAGAGAAAGGGAAGCAGAGAGTGGAGAGCGAGCGGGTGTGGGTGAGGGAGGCAGATTGGGTGTGAGAAAGGAAAGCAGAGAGTGGAGAGCGAGCGGGTGTGTGTGAGGGACACAGATTGTATGAGAGAAAGGGAAGCAGAGAGTGGAGAGCGAGCGAGTGTGAGTGAGGGAGGCAGATTGTCTGAGAGAAAGGGAAGCAGAGAGTGGAGAGCGAGGGTGTGTGTGTGAGGGAGGCAGAAAGTCTGAGAAAGGGAAGCAGAGAGTGGAGAGCGAGCGGGTGTGGGTGAGGGAAGCAGTTTGTCTGAGAGAAAGGGAAGCAGAGAGTGGAGACCGAGCGGATGTGGGTGGGGGAGGCAGATTGTCTGAGAGAAAGGGAAGCAGAGAGTGGGGAGCGGGCGGGTGTGGGTGAGTGAGGCAGATTGGATGAGAGAACGGGAAGCAGAGAGTGGAGAGCGAGCGGGTGTGGGTGAGGGAGGCAGATTGTCTGAGAGAAAGGGAAGCAGAGAGTGGAGAGCGAGCGGGTGTGTGTGCGGGACACAAATTGTCTGAGAAAAAGGGAAGCAGAGAGTGGAGAGCGAGCGGGTGAGGGTGGGGGAGGCAGATTGTCTGAGAGAAAGGGAAGCAGAGAGTGGAGAGCGAGGGGGTGTGAGTGAGAGAGGCAGATTGTCTGAGAGGAAGGGAAGCAGAAAGTGGAGAGCGAGCGGGTGTGGGTGAGGGAGGCAGATTGTTTGAGAGAAAGGGACGCAGAGAGTGGTGACGGAGCGGATGTGGGCGAGGGAGGCAGATTGTCTGAGAGAAAGGGAAGCAGAGAGTGGAGACCGAGCGGGTGTGGGTGAGGGAGGCAGATTGCCTGAGAGAAAGGGAAGCAGAGAGTGGAGAGCGAGCGGGTGTGGGTGAGGGAGGCAGATTGCCTGAGAGAAAGGGAAGCAGAGAGTGGAGAGCGAGCGGGTGTGGGTGAGGGAGGCAGATTGTCTGAGAGAAAGGGATGCAGAGAGTGGAGATAGAGCGGGTGTGGGTAAGGGAGGCAGATTGTCTGAGAGAAAGGGAAGAAGAGAGTGGAGAGCGAGCGGGTGTGGGTGAGCGAGGCAGATTGTTTGAGAGAAAGGGAAACAGAGAGTGGAGAGCGAGCGGGTGTGGGCGAGGGGGCAGATTGTCTGAGATAAAGGGCAGCAGAGAGTGGAGACCGAGCGGGAGTTGGTGAGGGAGGCAGATTGCCTGAGAGAAAGGGAAGCATGGAGTGGAGTCCGAGCGGGTGTGGGTGAGGGAGGCAGATTGTCTGAGAGAAAGGGATGCAGAGAGTGGAGATAGAGCGGGTGTGGGTAAGGGAGGCAGATTGTCATAGAGAAAGGGAAGAGGAGAGTGGAGAGCGAGCGGGTGTGGGTGAGGGAGGCAGATTGTCTGAGAGAAAGGGAAGCAGAGAGTGGAGAGCGAGCGGGTGTGGGTGAGGGAGGCAGATTGACTGAGAGAAAGGGAAGAAGAGAGTGGAGAGCGAGCGGGTGTGGGTGAGGGAGGCAGATTTTCTGAGAGAAAGGGAAGCAGAGAGTGGAGAGCGAGCGGGTGTGGGTGAGGGAGTCAGATTGTCTGAGAGAAAGGGAAGCAGAGAGTGGAGACCGAGTGGGTGTGTGTGAGGGATGCAGATTGTCTGAGAGAAAGGGAAGCAGAGAATGGAGAGCGAGCGGGTGTGGGTGAGGGAGGCAGATTAACTGAGAGAAAAGGAAGCAGAGAGTGGAGAGCGAGCGGGTGTGGGTGAGAGAGGCAGTTTGGGTGAGAGAAAGAGAAGCAGTGAGTGGAGAGCGAGCGGGTGAGCGGGTGAGGGAGTCAGATTGTCTGAGGGAAAAGGAAGCAGAGAGTGGAGGCCGAGCGGGTGTGGGTGAGGCAGGCAGATTGTGTGAGAGAAAGGGAAGCAGAGAGAGGAGTCCGAGCGTGTGTGGGTGAGGGAGGCAGATTGTTTGAGAGAAAGGGAAGCAGAGAGTGGGGAGCGAGTGGGTGTTGGTGAGGGAGGAAGATTGGGTGAGAGAAAGGGAAGCAGAGAGTGGGGAGCGAGCGGGTGTGGGTGAGGGAGGCAGATTGTCTGAGAGAAAGGGAAGCAGAGAGTGCAGACCGAGCGGGTATGAGTGAGGGAGGCAGATTGGGTATGATAAAGGGAAGCAGAGAGTGGAGAGCGAGCGGTTGTGGGTGAGGGAGGCAGATTGGGTGAGAGAAAGGGAAGCAGAGAGTGGAGAGCGAGCGGGTGTGGGTGAGGGAGGCAAATTGTCGAGAGAAAGGGAAGCAGAGAGTTGGGACCGAGCAGGTGTGGGAGAGGAAGGCAGATTGTATGAGAGAAAGGGAAGCAGAGAGTGGAGAGCGAGAGGGTGTGGGTGAGGGAGGCAGATTGTCTGAGAGAAAGGGATGCAGAGAGTAGAGAGCGAGCGGGTGTGGGTGAGGGAGGCAGATTGTCTGAGAGAAAGGGATGCAGAGAGTGGAGATAGAGCGGGTGTGGGTAAGGGAGGCAGATTGTTTGAGAGAAAGGGCAGAGAGTGGAGAGCGAGCGGGTGTGGGCGAGGGAGGCAGATTGTCTGAGATAAAGGGCAGCAGAGAGTGGAGACCGAGCGGGAGTTGGTGAGGGAGGCAGATTGCCTGAGAGAAAGGGAAGCAGCGAGTGGAGTCCGAGCGGGTGTGGGTGAGGGAGGCAGATTGTCTGAGAGAAAGGGATGCAGAGAGTGGAGATAGAGCGGGTGTGGGTAAGGGAGGCAGATTGGGTGAGAGAAAGGGAAGAGGAGAGTGGAGAGCGAGCGGGTGTGGGTGAGGGAGGCAGATTGTCTGAGAGAAAGGGAAGCAGAGAGTGGAGAGCGAGCGGGTGTGGGTGAGGGAGACAGATTGTCTGAGAGAAAGGGAAGAAGAGAGTGGAGAGCGAGCGGGTGTGGGTGAGGGAGGCAGATTGTCTGAGAGAAAGGGAAGCAGAGAGTGGAGAGCGAGCGGGTGTGGGTGAGGGAGTCAGATTGTCTGAGAGAAAGGGAAGCAGAGAGTGGAGACCGAGCGGGTGTGGGTGAGGGAGGCAGATTGTCTGAGAGAAAGGGAAGCAGCGAATGGAGAGCGAGCGGGTGTGGGTGAGGGAGGCAGATTAACTGAGAGAAAAGGAAGCAGAGAGTGGAGAGCGAGCGGGTGTGGGTGAGAGAGGCAGTTTGGGTGAGAGAAAGAGAAGCAGTGAGTGGAGAGCGAGCGGGTGAGCGGGTGAGGGAGTCAGATTGTCTGAGGGAAAAGGAAGCAGAGAGTGGAGACCGAGCGGGTGTGGGTGAGGCAGGCAGATTGTGTGAGAGAAAGGGAAGCAGAGAGAGGAGTCCGAGCGTGTGTGGGTGAGGGAGGCAGATTGTTTGAGAGAAAGGGAAGCAGAGAGTGGGGAGCGAGTGGGTGTTGGTGAGGGAGGAAGATTGGGTGAGAGAAAGGGATGCAGAGAGTGGGGAGCGAGCGGGTGTGGGTGAGGGAGGCAGATTGTCTGAGAGAAAGGGAAGCAGAGAGTGCAGACCGAGCGGGTATGAGTGAGTGAGGCAGATTGGGTATGATAAAGGGAAGCAGAGAGTGGAGAGCGAGCGGGTGTGGGTGAGGGAGGCAGATTGTCGAGAGAAAGGGAAGCAGAGAGTTGGGACCGAGCAGGTGTGGGAGAGGAAGGCAGATTGTCTGAGAGAAAGGGATGCAGAGAGTGGAGAGCGAGCGGGTGTTGGTGTGGGAGGCACATTGGGTGAGAGAAAGGGAAACAGGTAGCGTAGTCGGAGCGGGTGTGGGTGAGGGAGGCAGATTGTCTGAGAGAAAGGGAAGCAGAGAGTGGCGACCGAGCGGGTGTGAGTGAGGGAGGCAGATTGGGTGAGAGAAAGGGAAGCAGAGAGTGGAGACCGAGCGTGTGTGGGTGAGGGAGGCACATTGGGTGAGAGAAAGGGAAGCAGAAAGTGGAGAGATAGCGGGTGTGGGTGAGGGAGGCAGATTGTCTGAGAAAGGGAAGCAGAGAGTGGAGAGCGAGCGGGTGTGGGTGAGGGAGGCAGATTGTCTGAGAGAAAGAGAAGCAGAGAGTGGAGAGCGAGCGAGTGTGGGTGAGGTAGGCAGTTTGTATCTGAGAAAGGGAAGCAGAGAGTGGAGAGCGAGCGGGTGTGTGTGAGGGAGGCAGATTGTCTGAGAGAAAGGGAAGCAGAGAGTGGAGAGCGAGCGGGTGTGAGTGAGGGAGGCAGATTGTCTGAGAGAAAGGGAAGCAGAGAGTGGAGAGCGAGCGGGTGTGGGTGAGGGAGGCAGATTGGGTGTGAGAAAGGAAAGCAGAGAGTGGAGAGCGAGCGGGTGTGTGTGAGGGACACAGATTGTATGAGAGAAAGGGAAGCAGAGAGTGGAGAGCGAGCGAGTGTGAGTGAGGGAGGCAGATTGTCTGAGAGAAAGGGAAGCAGAGAGTGGAGAGCGAGGGTGTGTGTGTGAGGGAGGCAGAAAGTCTGAGAAAGGGAAGCAGAGAGTGGAGAGCGAGCGGGTGTGGGTGAGGGAAGCAGTTTGTCTGAGAGAAAGGGAAGCAGAGAGTGGAGACCGAGCGGATGTGGGTGGGGGAGGCAGATTGTCTGAGAGAAAGGGAAGCAGAGAGTGGGGAGCGGGCGGGTGTGGGTGAGTGAGGCAGATTGGATGAGAGAACGGGAAGCAGAGAGTGGAGAGCGAGCGGGTGTGGGTGAGGGAGGCAGATTGTCTGAGAGAAAGGGAAGCAGAGAGTGGAGAGCGAGCGGGTGTGTGTGCGGGACACAAATTGTCTGAGAAAAAGGGAAGCAGAGAGTGGAGAGCGAGCGGGTGAGGGTGGGGGAGGCAGATTGTCTGAGAGAAAGGGAAGCAGAGAGTGGAGAGCGAGGGGGTGTGAGTGAGAGAGGCAGATTGTCTGAGAGGAAGGGAAGCAGAAAGTGGAGAGCGAGCGGGTGTGGGTGAGGGAGGCAGATTGTTTGAGAGAAAGGGACGCAGAGAGTGGTGACGGAGCGGATGTGGGCGAGGGAGGCAGATTGTCTGAGAGAAAGGGAAGCAGAGAGTGGAGACCGAGCGGGTGTGGGTGAGGGAGGCAGATTGCCTGAGAGAAAGGGAAGCAGAGAGTGGAGAGCGAGCGGGTGTGGGTGAGGGAGGCAGATTGCCTGAGAGAAAGGGAAGCAGAGAGTGGAGAGCGAGCGGGTGTGGGTGAGGGAGGCAGATTGTCTGAGAGAAAGGGATGCAGAGAGTGGAGATAGAGCGGGTGTGGGTAAGGGAGGCAGATTGTCTGAGAGAAAGGGAAGAAGAGAGTGGAGAGCGAGCGGGTGTGGGTGAGCGAGGCAGATTGTTTGAGAGAAAGGGAAACAGAGAGTGGAGAGCGAGCGGGTGTGGGCGAGGGGGCAGATTGTCTGAGATAAAGGGCAGCAGAGAGTGGAGACCGAGCGGGAGTTGGTGAGGGAGGCAGATTGCCTGAGAGAAAGGGAAGCATGGAGTGGAGTCCGAGCGGGTGTGGGTGAGGGAGGCAGATTGTCTGAGAGAAAGGGATGCAGAGAGTGGAGATAGAGCGGGTGTGGGTAAGGGAGGCAGATTGTCATAGAGAAAGGGAAGAGGAGAGTGGAGAGCGAGCGGGTGTGGGTGAGGGAGGCAGATTGTCTGAGAGAAAGGGAAGCAGAGAGTGGAGAGCGAGCGGGTGTGGGTGAGGGAGGCAGATTGACTGAGAGAAAGGGAAGAAGAGAGTGGAGAGCGAGCGGGTGTGGGTGAGGGAGGCAGATTGTCTGAGAGAAAGGGAAGCAGAGAGTGGAGAGCGAGCGGGTGTGGGTGAGGGAGTCAGATTGTCTGAGAGAAAGGGAAGCAGAGAGTGGAGACCGAGTGGGTGTGTGTGAGGGATGCAGATTGTCTGAGAGAAAGGGAAGCAGAGAATGGAGAGCGAGCGGGTGTGGGTGAGGGAGGCAGATTAACTGAGAGAAAAGGAAGCAGAGAGTGGAGAGCGAGCGGGTGTGGGTGAGAGAGGCAGTTTGGGTGAGAGAAAGAGAAGCAGTGAGTGGAGAGCGAGCGGGTGAGCGGGTGAGGGAGTCAGATTGTCTGAGGGAAAAGGAAGCAGAGAGTGGAGGCCGAGCGGGTGTGGGTGAGGCAGGCAGATTGTGTGAGAGAAAGGGAAGCAGAGAGAGGAGTCCGAGCGTGTGTGGGTGAGGGAGGCAGATTGTTTGAGAGAAAGGGAAGCAGAGAGTGGGGAGCGAGTGGGTGTTGGTGAGGGAGGAAGATTGGGTGAGAGAAAGGGAAGCAGAGAGTGGGGAGCGAGCGGGTGTGGGTGAGGGAGGCAGATTGTCTGAGAGAAAGGGAAGCAGAGAGTGCAGACCGAGCGGGTATGAGTGAGGGAGGCAGATTGGGTATGATAAAGGGAAGCAGAGAGTGGAGAGCGAGCGGTTGTGGGTGAGGGAGGCAGATTGGGTGAGAGAAAGGGAAGCAGAGAGTGGAGAGCGAGCGGGTGTGGGTGAGGGAGGCAAATTGTCGAGAGAAAGGGAAGCAGAGAGTTGGGACCGAGCAGGTGTGGGAGAGGAAGGCAGATTGTATGAGAGAAAGGGAAGCAGAGAGTGGAGAGCGAGAGGGTGTGGGTGAGGGAGGCAGATTGTCTGAGAGAAAGGGATGCAGAGAGTAGAGAGCGAGCGGGTGTGGGTGAGGGAGGCAGATTGTCTGAGAGAAAGCGAAGCAGAGAGTGGGGAGCGGGCGGGTGTGAGTGAGGGAGGCAGATTGGGTGATAGAAAGGGAAGCAGAGAGTGGAGGGCGAGCGGGTCTGGTCGAGGGCGGCAGATTGTCTGAGAGAAAGGGAAGCAGAGAGTGGGGAGCGGGCGGGTGTGAGTGAGGGAGGCAGATTGGGTGATAGAAAGGGAAGCAGAGAGTGGAGGGCGAGCGGGTGTGGGTGGGGGAGGCAGATTGGGTGAGAGAAAGGGAAGCAGAGAGTGGCGACCGAGCGGGTGTGAGTGAGGGAGGCAGATTGGGTGAGAGAAAGGGAAGCAGAGAGTGGGGAGCGAGCGGGTGTGGGTGAGGGAGGAAGATTGGGTGAGAGAAAGGGATGCAGAGAGTGGGGAGCGAGCGGGTGTGGGTGAGGGAGGCAGAATGTCTGAGAGAAAGGGAAGCAGAGAGAGGAGTCCGAGCGTGTGTGGGTGAGGGAGGCAGATTGTTTGAGAGAAAGGGAAGCAGAGAGTGGGGAGCGAGCGGGTGTGGGTGAGGGAGGAAGATTGGGTGAGAGAAAGGGATGCAGAGAGTGGGGAGCGAGCGGGTGTGGGTGAGGGAGGCAGATTGTCTGAGAGAAAGGGAAGCAGAGAGTTGGGACCGAGCAGGTGTGGGAGAGGAAGGCAGATTGTATGAGAGAAAGGGAAGCAGAGAGTGGAGAGCGAGAGGGTGTGGGTGAGGGAGGCAGATTGTCTGAGAGAAAGGGATGCAGAGAGTGGAGAGCGAGCGGGTGTTGGTGTGGGAGGCACATTGGGTGAGAGAAAGGGAAACAGGTAGCGTAGTCGGAGCGGGTGTGGGTGAGGGAGGCAGATTGTCTGAGAGAAAGGGAAGCAGAGAGTGGAGACCGAGCGTGTGTGGGTGAGTGAGGCACATTGGGTGAGAGAAAGGGAAGCAGAAAGTGGAGAGATAGCGGGTGTGGGTGAGGGAGGCAGATTGTCTGAGAAAGGGAAGCAGGGAGTGGAGAGCGAGCGGGTGTGGGTGAGGGAGGCAGATTGTCTGAGAGAAAGAGAAGCAGAGAGTGGAGAGCGAGCGAGTGTGGGTGAGGTAGGCAGTTTGTATCTGAGAAAGGGAAGCAGAGAGTGGAGAGCGAGCGGGTGTGTGTGAGGGAGGCAGATTGTCTGAGAGAAAATGAAGCAGAGAGTGGAGAGCGAGCGGGTGTGAGTGAGGGAGGCAGATTGTCTGAGAGAAAGGGAAGCAGAGAGTGGAGAGCGAGCGGGTGTGGGTGAGGGAAGCAGTTTGTCTGAGAGAAAGGGAAGCAGAGAGTGGAGACCGAGCGGGTATGGGTGGGGGAGGCAGATTGTCTGAGAGAAAGGGAAGCAGAGAGTGGGGAGCGGGCGGGTGTGGGTGAGTGAGGCAGATTGGATGAGAGAAAGGGAAGCAGAGAGTGGAGAGCGAGCGCGTGTGTGTGAGGGACACAAATTGTCTGAGAAAAAGGGAAGCAGAGAGTGGAGAGCGAGCGGGTGTGGGTGGGGGAGGCAGATTGTCTGAGAGAAAGGGAAGCAGAGAGTGGAGAGCGAGGGGGTGTGAGTGAGAGAGGCAGATTGTCTGAGAGGAAGGGAAGCAGAAAGTGGAGAGCGAGCGGGTGTGGGTGAGGGAGGCAGATTGTTTGAGAGAAAGGGACGCAGAGAGTGGTGACGGAGCGGATGTGGGCCAGGGAGGCAGATTGTCTGAGAGAAAGGGAAGCAGAGAGTGGAGACCGAGCGGGTGTGGGTGAGGGAGGCAGATTGTCTGAGAGAAAGGGATGCAGAGAGTGGAGATAGAGCGGGTGTGGGTAAGGGAGGCAGATTGTCTGAGAGAAAGGGAAGAAGAGAGTGGAGAGCGAGCGGGTGTGGTTGAGCGAGGCAGATTGTTTGAGAGAAAGGGAAGCAGAGAGTGGAGAGCGAGCGGGTGTGGGCGAGGGGGGCAGATTGTCTGAGATAAAGGGCAGCAGAGAGTGGAGACCGAGCGGGAGTTGGTGAGGGAGGCAGATTGCCTGAGAGAAAGGGAAGCAGGGAGTGGAGTCCGAGCGGGTGTGGGTGAGGGAGGCAGATTGTCTGAGAGAAAGGGATGCAGAGAGTGGAGATAGAGCGGGTGTGGGTAAGGGAGGCAGATTGTCTTAGAGAAAGGGAAGAGGAGAGTGGAGAGCGAGCGGGTGTGGGTGAGGGAGGCAGATTGTCTGAGAGAAAGGGAAGCAGAGAGTGGGGAGCGAGCGGGTGTGGGTGAGGGAAGCAGTTTGTCTGAGAGAAAGGGAAGCAGAGAGTGGAGACCGAGCGGGTGTGGGTGGGGGAGGCAGATTGTCTGAGAGAAAGGGAAGCAGAGAGTGGGGAGCGGGCGGGTGTGGGTGAGGGAGGCAGATTGTCTGAGAGAAAGGGAAGCAGAGAGTGGAGAGCGAGCGGGTGTGTGTGAGGGACACAAATTGTCTGAGAAAAAGGGAAGCAGAGAGTGGAGAGCGAGCGGGTGTGGGTGGGGGAGGCAGATTGGGTGAGAGAAAGGGAAGCAGAGAGTGGAGAGCGAGCGGGTGTGGGTGAGGGAGGCAAATTGTCGAGAGAAAGGGAAGCAGAGAGTTGGGACCGAGCAGGTGTGGGAGAGGAAGGCAGATTGTATGAGAGAAAGGGAAGCAGAGAGTGGAGAGCGAGAGGGTGTGGGTGAGGGAGGCAGATTGTCTGAGAGAAAGGGATGCAGAGAGTAGAGAGCGAGCGGGTGTGGGTGAGGGAGGCAGATTGTCTGAGAGAAAGCGAAGCAGAGAGTGGGGAGCGGGCGGGTGTGAGTGAGGGAGGCAGATTGGGTGATAGAAAGGGAAGCAGAGAGTGGAGGGCGAGCGGGTCTGGTCGAGGGCGGCAGATTGTCTGAGAGAAAGGGAAGCACAGAGTGGGGAGCGGGCGGGTGTGAGTGAGGGAGGCAGATTGGGTGATAGAAAGGGAAGCAGAGAGTGGAGGGCGAGCGGGTCTGGTCGAGGGAGGCAGATTGTCTGAGGGAAAGGAAGAAGAGAGTGGAGACCGAGCGGGTGTTGGTGGGGGAGGCAGATTGGGTGATAGAAAGGGAAGCAGAGAGCGGAGACCGAGCGGGTGTGGGTGGGGGAGGCAGATTGGGTGAGAGAAAGGGAAGCAGAGAGTGGCGACCGAGCGGGTGTGAGTGAGGGAGGCAGATTGGGTGAGAGAAAGGGAAGCAGAGAGTAGAGACCCAGCGTGTGTGGGTGAGGGAGGCAGAATGTCTGAGAGAAAGGGAAGCAGAGAGAGGAGTCCGAGCGTGTGTGGGTGAGGGAGGCAGATTGTTTGTGAGAAAGGGAAGCAGAGAGTGGGGAGCGAGCGGGTGTGGGTGAGGGAGAAAGATTGGGTGAGAGAAAGGGATGCAGAGAGTGGGGAGCGAGCGGGTGTGGGTGAGGGAGGCAGATTGTCTGAGAGAAAGGGAAGCAGAGAGTTGGGACCGAGCAGGTGTGGGAGAGGAAGGCAGATTGTATGAGAGAAAGGGAAGCAGAGAGTGGAGAGCGAGAGGGTGTGGGTGAGGGAGGCAGATTGTCTGAGAGAAAGGGATGCAGAGAGTGGAGAGCGAGCGGGTGTTGGTGTGGGAGGCACATTGGGTGAGAGAAAGGGAAACAGGTAGCGTAGTCGGAGCGGGTGTGGGTGAGGGAGGCAGATTGTCTGAGAGAAAGGGAAGCAGAGAGTGGAGACCGAGCGTGTGTGGGTGAGTGAGGCACATTGGGTGAGAGAAAGGGAAGCAGAAAGTGGAGAGATAGCGGGTGTGGGTGAGGGAGGCAGATTGTCTGAGAAAGGGAAGCAGGGAGTGGAGAGCGAGCGGGTGTGGGTGAGGGAGGCAGATTGTCTGAGAGAAAGAGAAGCAGAGAGTGGAGAGCGAGCGAGTGTGGGTGAGGTAGGCAGTTTGTATCTGAGAAAGGGAAGCAGGGAGTGGAGAGCGAGCGGGTGTGTGTGAGGGAGGCAGATTGTCTGAGAGAAAATGAAGCAGAGAGTGGAGAGCGAGCGGGTGTGAGTGAGGGAGGCAGATTGTCTGAGAGAAAGGGAAGCAGAGAGTGGAGAGCGAGCGGGTGTGGGTGAGGGAAGCAGTTTGTCTGAGAGAAAGGGAAGCAGAGAGTGGAGACCGAGCGGGTGTGGGTGGGGGAGGCAGATTGTCTGAGAGAAAGGGAAGCAGAGAGTGGGGAGCGGGCGGGTGTGGGTGAGTGAGGCAGATTGGATGAGAGAAAGGGAAGCAGAGAGTGGAGTGCGAGCGGGTGTGTGTGAGGGACACAAATTGTCTGAGAAAAAGGGAAGCAGAGAGTGGAGAGCGAGCGGGTGTGGGTGGGGGAGGCAGATTGTCTGAGAGAAAGGGAAGCAGAGAGTGGAGAGCGAGGGGGTGTGAGTGAGAGAGGCAGATTGTCTGAGAGGAAGGGAAGCAGAAAGTGGAGAGCGAGCGGGTGTGGGTGAGGGAGGCAGATTGTTTGAGAGAAAGGGACGCAGAGAGTGGTGACGGAGCGGATGTGGGCCAGGGAGGCAGATTGTCTGAGAGAAAGGGAAGCAGAGAGTGGAGACCGAGCGGGTGTGGGTGAGGGAGGCAGATTGTCTGAGAGAAAGGGATGCAGAGAGTGGAGATAGAGCGGGTGTGGGTAAGGGAGGCAGATTGTCTGAGAGAAAGGGAAGAAGAGAGTGGAGAGCGAGCGGGTGTGGTTGAGCGAGGCAGATTGTTTGAGAGAAAGGGAAGCAGAGAGTGGAGAGCGAGCGGGTGTGGGCGAGGGGGGCAGATTGTCTGAGATAAAGGGCAGCAGAGAGTGGAGACCGAGCGGGAGTTGGTGAGGGAGGCAGATTGCCTGAGAGAAAGGGAAGCAGGGAGTGGAGTCCGAGCGGGTGTGGGTGAGGGAGGCAGATTGTCTGAGAGAAAGGGATGCAGAGAGTGGAGATAGAGCGGGTGTGGGTAAGGGAGGCAGATTGTCTTAGAGAAAGGGAAGAGGAGAGTGGAGAGCGAGCGGGTGTGGGTGAGGGAGGCAGATTGTCTGAGAGAAAGGGAAGCAGAGAGTGGGGAGCGAGCGGGTGTGGGTGAGGGAAGCAGTTTGTCTGAGAGAAAGGGAAGCAGAGAGTGGAGACCGAGCGGGTGTGGGTGGGGGAGGCAGATTGTCTGAGAGAAAGGGAAGCAGAGAGTGGGGAGCGGGCGGGTGTGGGTGAGGGAGGCAGATTGTCTGAGAGAAAGGGAAGCAGAGAGTGGAGAGCGAGCGGGTGTGTGTGAGGGACACAAATTGTCTGAGAAAAAGGGAAGCAGAGAGTGGAGAGCGAGCGGGTGTGGGTGGGGGAGGCAGATTGCCTGAGAGAAAGGGAAGCAGAGAGTGGAGAGCGAGGGGGTGTGAGTGAGAGAGGCAGATTGTCTGAGAGGAAGGGAAGCAGAAAGTGGAGAGCGAGCGGGTGTGGGTGAGGGAGGCAGATTGTTTGAGAGAAGGGGACGCAGAGAGTGGTGACGGAGCGGATGTGGGCCAGGGAGGCAGATTGTCTGAGAGAAAGGGAAGCAGAGAGTGGAGACCGAGCGGGTGTGGGTGAGGGAGGCAGATTGCCTGAGAGAAAGAAAGCAGAGAGTGGAGAGCGAGCGGGTGTGGGTGAGGGAGGCAGATTGCCTGAGAGAAAGGGAAGCAGAGAGTGGAGAGCGAGCGGGTGTGGGTGAGGGAGGCAGATTGTCTGAGAGAAAGGGATGCAGAGGGTGGAGATAGAGCGGGTGTGGGTAAGGGAGGCAGATTGTCTGAGAGAAAGGGAAGAAGAGAGTGGAGAGCGAGCGGGTGTGGTTGAGCGAGGCAGATTGTTTGAGAGAAAGGGAAGCAGAGAGTGGAGAGCGAGCGGGTGTGGGCGAGGGGGGCAGATTGTCTGAGATAAAGGGCAGCAGAGAGTGGAGACCGAGCGGGAGTTGGTGAGGGAGGCAGATTGCCTGAGAGAAAGGGAAGCAGGGAGTGGAGTCCGAGCGGGTGTGGGTGAGGGAGGCAGATTGTCTGAGAGAAAGGGATGCAGAGAGTGGAGATAGAGCGGGTGTGGGTAAGGGAGGCAGATTGTCTTAGAGAAAGGGAAGAGGAGAGTGGAGAGCGAGCGGGTGTGGGTGAGGGAGGCAGATTGCCTGAGAGAAAGGGAAGCAGAGAGTGGAGAGCGAGCGGGTGTGGGTGAGGGAGGCAGATTGACTGAGAGAAAGGGAAGAAGAGAGTGGAGAGCGAGCGGGTGTGGGTGAGGGAGGCAGATTGTCTGAGAGAAAGGGAAGCAGAGAGTGGAGAGCGAGCGGGTGTGGTTGAGGGAGTCAGATTTTCTGAGAGAAAGGGATGCAGAGAGTGGAGAGCGAGCGGGTGTGGGTGAGAGAGGCAGTTTGTGTGAGAGAAAGAGAAGCAGTGAGTGGAGAGCGAGCGGGTGAGCGGGTGAGGGAGTCAGATTGTCTGAGGGAAAAGGAAGCAGAGAGTGGAGGCCGAGCGGGTGTGGGTGAGGCAGGCAGATTGTGTGAGAGAAAGGGAAGCAGAGAGAGGAGTCCGAGCGTGTGTGGGTGAGGGAGGCAGATTGTTTGAGAGAAAGGGAAGCAGAGAGTGGGGAGCGAGTGGGTGTTGGTGAGGGAGGAAGATTGGGTGAGAGAAAGGGAAGCAGAGAGTGGGGAGCGAGCGGGTGTGGGTGAGGGAGGCAGATTGTCTGAGAGAAAGGGAAGCAGAGAGTGCAGACCGAGCGGGTATGAGTGAGGGAGGCAGATTGGGTATGATAAAGGGAAGCAGAGAGTGGAGAGCGAGCGGGTGTGGGTGAGGGAGGCAGATTGGGTGAGAGAAAGGGAAGCAGAGAGTGGAGAGCAGCGGGTGTGGGTGAGGGAGGCAAATTGTCGAGAGAAAGGGAAGCAGAGAGTTGGGACCGAGCAGGTGTGGGAGAGGAAGGCAGATTGTATGAGAGAAAGGGAAGCAGAGAGTGGAGAGGGAGAGGGTGTGGGTGAGGGAGGCAGATTGTCTGAGAGAAAGGGATGCAGAGAGTGGAGAGCGAGCGGGTGTGGGTGAGGGAGGCAGATTGTCTGAGAGAAAGCGAAGCAGAGAGTGGGGAGCGGGCGGGTGTGAGTGAGGGAGGCAGATTGGGTGATAGAAAGGGAAGCAGAGAGTGGAGGGCGAGCGGGTCTGGTCGAGGGAGGCAGATTGTCTGAGAGAAAGGGAAGCAGAGAGTGGAGACCGAGCGGGTGTGGCTAAGGGAGGCAGATTGTCTGAGGGAAAGGAAGAAGAGAGTGGAGACCGAGCGGGTGTTGGTGGGGGAGGCAGATTGGGTGATAGAAAGGGAAGCAGAGAGCGGAGACGGAGCGGGTGTGGGTGGGGGAGGCAGATTGGGTGAGAGAAAGGGAAACAGGTAGCGTAGTCGGAGCGGGTGTGGGTGAGGGAGGCAGATTGTCTGTGAGAAAGGGAAGCAGAGAGTGGCGACAGAGCGGGTGTGAGTGAGGGAGGCAGATTGGGTGAGAGAAAGGGAAGCAGAGAGTGGAGAGCGAGCGGGTGTGGGTGAGGGAGGCAGATTGTTTGAGAGAAAGGGAAGCAGAGAGTGGGGAGCGAGAGGGTGTTGGTGAGGGAGGAAGATTGGGTGAGAGAAAGGGATGCAGAGAGTGGGGAGCGAGCGGGTGTGGGTGAGGGAGGCAGATTGTCTGAGAGAAAGGGAAGCAGAGAGTGGAGAGCGAGCGGGTGTGGGTGAGGGAGGCAGATTGTCTGAGAGAAAGGGAAGCAGAGAGTGCAGACCGAGCGGGTATGAGTGAGGGAGGCAGATTGGGTATGATAAAGGGAAGCAGAGAGTGGAGAGCGAGCGGGTGTGGGTGAGGGAGGCAGATTGTCGAGAGAAAGGGAAGCAGAGAGTGGAGACCGAGCGGGTGTGGGTGAGGGAGGCAGATTGTCTGAGAGAAAGCGATGCAGAGAGTGGAGAGCGAGCGGGTGTGGGTGAGGGAGGCAGATTGGGTGATAGAAAGGGAAGCAGAGAGCGGAGACGGAGCGGGTGTGGGTGGGGGAGGCAGATTGGGTGAGAGAAAGGGAAACAGAGAGTGGCGACCGAGCGGGTGTGAGTGAGGGAGGCAGATTGTCTGAGAGAAAGAGAAGCAGAGAGTGGAGAGCGAGCGGGTGTGGGTGAGGGAGGCAGATTGGGTGTGAGAAAGGGAAGCAGAGAGTGGAGAGCGAGCGGGTGTGTGTGAGGGACACAGATTGTCTGAGAGAAAGGGAAGCAGAGAGTGGAGAGCGAGCGAGTGTGAGTGAGGGAGGCAGATTGTCTGAGAGAAAGGGAAGCAGAGAGTGGAGAGCGAGGGTGTGTGTGTGAGGGAGGCAGAAAGTCTGAGAAAGGGAAGCAGAGAGTGGAGAGCGAGCGGGTGTGGGTGAGGGAAGCAGTTTGTCTGAGAGAAAGGGAAGCAGAGAGTGGAGACCGAGCGGGTGTGGGTGGGGGAGGCAGATTGTCTGAGAGAAAGGGAAGCAGAGAGTGGAGAGCGAGCGGGTGTGGGTGAGGGAAGCAGTTTGTCTGAGAGAAAGGGAAGCAGAGAGTGGAGACCGAGCGGGTGTGGGTGGGGGAGGCAGATTGTCTGAGAGAAAGGGAAGCAGAGAGTGGGGAGCGGGCGGGTGTGGGTGAGTGAGGCAGATTGGATGAGAGAACGGGAAGCAGAGAGTGGAGAGCGAGCGGGTGTGGGTGAGGGAGGCAGATTGTCTGAGAGAAAGGGAAGCAGAGAGTGGAGAGCGAGCGGGTGTGTGTGTAAGGGACACAAATTGTCTGAGAAAAAGGGAAGCAGAGAGTGGAGAGCGAGCGGGTGTGGGTGGGGGAGGCAGATTGTCTGAGAGAAAGGGAAGCAGAGAGTGGAGAGCGAGGGGGTGTGAGTGAGAGAGGCAGATTGTCTGAGAGGAAGGGAAGCAGAAAGTGGAGAGCGAGCGGGTGTGGGTGAGGGAGGCAGATTGTTTGAGAGAAAGGGACGCAGAGAGTGGTGACGGAGCGGATGTGGGCCAGGGAGGCAGATTGTCTGAGAGAAAGGGAAGCAGAGAGTGGAGACAGAGCGGGTGTGGGTGAGGGAGGCAGATTGCCTGAGAGAAAGGGAAGCAGAGAGTGGAGAGCGAGCGGGTGTGGGTGAGGGAGGCAGATTGCCTGAGAGAAAGGGAAGCAGAGAGTGGAGAGCGAGCGGGTGTGGGTGAGGGAGGCAGATTGTCTGAGAGAAAGGGAAGCAGAGAGTGGAGATAGAGCGGGTGTGGGTAAGGGAGGCAGATTGTCTGAGAGAAAGGGAAGAAGAGAGTGGAGAGCGAGCGGGTGTGGTTGAGCGAGGCAGATTGTTTGAGAGAAAGGGAAGCAGAGAGTGGAGAGCGAGCGGGTGTGGGTGCGGGAGGCAGATTGTCTGAGAGAAAGGGAAGCAGGGAGTGGAGTCCGAGCGGGTGTGGGTGAGGGAGGCAGATTGTCTGAGAGAAAGGGATGCAGAGAGTGGAGATAGAGCGGCTGTGGGTAAGGGAGGCAGATTGTCTTAGAGAAAGGGAAGAGGAGAGTGGAGAGCGAGCGGGTGTGGGTGAGGGAGGCAGATTGTCTGAGAGAAAGGGAAGCAGAGAGTGGAGAGCGAGCGGGTGTGGGTGAGGGAGGCAGATTGACTGAGAGAAAGGGAAGAAGAGAGTGGAGAGCGAGCGGGTGTGGGTGAGGGAGGCAGATTGTCTGAGAGAAAGGGAAGCAGAGAGTGGAGAGCGAGCGGGTGTGGGTGAGGGAGTCAGATTGTCTGAGAGAAAGGGAAGCAGAGAGTGGAGACCGAGTGGGTGTGTGTGAGGGATGCAGATTGTCTGAGAGAAAGGGAAGCAGAGAATGGAGAGCGAGTGGGTGTGGGTGAGGGAGGCAGATTAACTGAGAGAAAAGGAAGCAGAGAGTGGAGAGCGAGCGGGTGTGGGTGAGAGAGGCAGTTTGTGTGAGAGAAAGAGAAGCAGTGAGTGGAGAGCGAGTGGGTGAGCGGGTGAGGGAGTCAGATTGTCTGAGGGAAAAGGAAGCAGAGAGTGGAGGCCGAGCGGGTGTGGGTGAGGCAGGCAGATTGTGTGAGAGAAAGGGAAGCAGAGAGAGGAGTCCGAGCGTGTGTGGGTGAGGGAGGCAGATTGTTTGAGAGAAATGGAAGCAGAGAGTGGGGAGCGAGTGGGTGTTGGTGAGGGAGGAAGATTGGGTGAGAGAAAGGGAAGCAGAGAGTGGGGAGCGAGCGGGTGTGGGTGAGGGAGGCAGATTGTCTGAGAGAAAGGGAAGCAGAGAGTGCAGACCGAGCGGGTATGAGTGAGGGAGGCAGATTGGGTATGATAAAGGGAAGCAGAGAGTGGAGAGCGAGCGGTTGTGGGTGAGGGAGGCAGATTGGGTGAGAGAAAGGGAAGCTGAGAGTGGAGAGCGAGCGGGTGTGGGTGAGGGAGGCAGATTGTCTGAGAGAAAGGGAAGCAGAGAGTTGGGACCGAGCAGGTGTGGGAGAGGAAGGCAGATTGTATGAGAGAAAGGGAAGCAGAGAGTGGAGAGCGAGAGGGTGTGGGTGAGGGAGGCAGATTGTCTGAGAGAAAGGGATGCAGAGAGTGGAGAGCGAGCGGGTGTGGGTGAGGGAGGCAGATTGTCTGAGAGAAAGGGAAGCAGAGAGTGGGGAGCGGGCGGGTGTGAGTGAGGGAGGCAGATTGGGTGATAGAAAGGGAAGCAGAGAGTGGAGGGCGAGCGGGTCTGGTCGAGGGAGGCAGATTGGGTGATAGAAAGGGAAGCAGAGAGCGGAGACGGAGCGGGTGTGGGTGGGGGAGGCAGATTGGGTGAGAGAAAGGGAAACAGGTAGCGTAGTCGCAGCGGGTGTGGGTGAGGGAGGCAGATTGTCTGAGAGAAAGGGAAGCAGAGAGTGGAGACCGAGCGGGTGTGAGTGAGGGAGGCAGATTGGGTGAGAGAAAGGGAAGCAGAGAGTAGAGACCCAGCGTGTGTGGGTGAGGGAGGCAGAATGTCTGAGAGAAAGGGAAGCAGAGAGTGGAGACCGAGCGTGTGTGGGTGAGGGAGGCACATTGGGTGAGAGAAAGGGAAGCAGAAAGTGGAGAGATAGCGGGTGTGGGTGAGGGAGGCAGATTGTCTGAGAAAGGGAAGCAGAGAGTGGAGAGCGAGGGGGTGTGAGTGAGAGAGGCAGATTATCTGAGAGGAAGGGAAGCAGAAAGTGGAGAGCGAGCGGGTGTGGGTGAGGGAGGCAGATTGTTTGTGAGAAAGGGACGCAGAGAGTGGTGACGGAGCGGATGTGGGCGAGGGAGGCAGATTGTCTGAGAGAATGGGAAGCAGAGAGTGGAGACCGAGCGGGTGTGGGTGAGGGAGGCAGATTGCCTGAGAGAAAGGGAAGCAGAGAGTGGAGAGCGAGCGGGTGTGGGTGAGGGAGGCAGATTGCCTGAGAGAAAGGGAAGCAGAGAGTGGAGAGCGAGCGGGTGTGGGTGAGGGAGGCAGATTGTCTGAGAGAAAGGGATGCAGAGAGTGGAGATAGAACGGGTGTGGGTAAGGGAGGCAGATTGTCTGAGAGAAAGGGAAGAAGAGAGTGGAGAGCGAGCGGGTGTGGGTGAGCGAGGCAGATTGTTTGAGAGAAAGGGAAGCAGAGAGTAGAGAGCGAGCGGGTGTGGGCGAGGGAGGCAGATTGTCTGAGATAAAGGGCAGCAGAGAGTGGAGACCGAGCGGGAGTTGGTGAGGGAGGCAGATTGCCTGAGAGAAAGGGAAGCAGCGAGTGGAGTCCGAGCGGGTGTGGGTGAGGAAGGCAGATTGTCTGAGAGAAAGGGATGCAGAGAGTGGAGATAGAGCGGGTGTGTGTAAGGGAGGCAGATTGTCTGAGAAAAAGGGAAGAGGAGAGTGGAGAGCGAGCGGGTGTGGGTGAGGGAGGCAGATTGTCTGAGAGAAAGGGAAGCAGAGAGTGGAGAGCGAGCGGGTGTGGGTGAGGGAGTCAGATTGTCTGAGAGAAAGGGAAGCAGAGAGTGGAGACCGAGTGGGTGTGTGTGAGGGATGCAGATTGTCTGAGAGAAAGGGAAGCAGAGAATGGAGAGCGAGCGGGTGTGGGTGAGGGAGGCAGATTAACTGAGAGAAAAGGAAGCAGAGAGTGGAGAGCGAGCGGGTGTGGGTGAGAGAGGCAGTTTGGGTGAGAGAAAGAGAAAAAATGAGTGGAGAGCGAGCGGGTGAGCGGGTGAGGGAGTCAGATTGTCTGAGGGAAAAGGAAGCAGAGAGTGGAGGCCGAGCGGGTGTGGGTGAGGCAGGCAGATTGTCTGAGAGAAAGGGAAGCAGAGAGAGGAGTCCGAGCGTGTGTGGGTGAGGGGGGCAGATTGTTTGAGAGAAAGGGAAGCAGAGAGTGGGGAGCGAGTGGGTGTTGGTGAGGGAGGAAGATTGGGTGAGAGAAAGGGAAGCAGAGAGTGGGGAGCGAGCGGGTGTGGGTGAGGGAGGCAGATTGGGTGTGATAAAGGGAAGCAGAGAGTGGAGACCGAGCGGTTGTGGGTGAGGGAGGCAAATTATCTGAGAGAAAGGGAAGCAGAGAGTGGAGACCGAGCGGGTATGAGTGAGGGAGGCAGATTGGGTGTGATAAAGGGAAGCAGAGAGTGGAGAGCGAGCGGTTGTGGGTGAGGGAGGCAGATTGGGTGAGAGAAAGGGAAGCAGAGAGTGGAGAGCGAGCGGGTGTGGGTGAGGGAGGCAAATTGTCGAGTGAAAGGGAAGCAGAGAGTTGGGACCGAGCAGGTGTGGGAGAGGAAGGCAGATTGTATGAGAGAAAGGGAAGCAGAGAGTGGAGAGCGAGAGGGTGTGGGCGAGGGAGGCAGATTGTCTGAGATAAAGGGCAGCAGAGAGTGGAGACCGAGCGGGAGTTGGTGAGGGAGGCAGATTGCCTGAGAGAAAGGGAAGCAGCGAGTGGAGTCCGAGCGGGTGTGGGTGAGGAAGGCAGATTGTCTGAGAGAAAGGGATGCAGAGAGTGGAGATAGAGCGGGTGTGGGTAAGGGAGGCAGATTGTCTGAGAGAAAGGGAAGAGGAGAGTGGAGAGCGAGCGGGTGTGGGTGAGGGAGGCAGAATGTCTGAGAGAAAGGGATGCAGAGAGTGGAGAGCGAGCGGGTGTGGGTGAGGGAGGCAGATTTCTGAGAGAAAGGGAAGAAGAGAGTGGAGAGCGAGCGGGTGTGGGTGAGGGAGGCAGATTGTCTGAGAGAAAGGGAAGCAGAGAGTGGAGAGCGAGCGGGTGTGGGTGAGGGAGTCAGATTGTCTGAGAGAAAGGGAAGCAGAGAGTGGAGACCGAGTGGGTGTGTGTGAGGGATGCAGATTGTCTGAGAGAAAGGGAAGCAGAGAATGGAGAGCGAGCGGGTGTGGGTGAGGGAGGCAGATTAACTGAGAGAAAAGGAAGCAGAGAGTGGAGAGCGAGCGGGTGTGGGTGAGAGAGGCAGTTTGGGTGAGAGAAAGAGAAGTAGTGAGTGGAGAGCGAGCGGGTGAGCGGGTGAGGGAGTCAGATTGTCTGAGGGAAAAGGAAGCAGAGAGTGGAGGCCGAGCGGGTGTGGGTGAGGCAGGCAGATTGTGTGAGAGAAAGGGAAGCAGAGAGAGGAGTCCGAGCGTGTGTGGGTGAGGGAGGCAGATTGTTTGAGAGAAAGGGAAGCAGAGAGTGGGGAGCGAGTGGGTGTTGGTGAGGGAGGAAGATTGGGTGAGAGAAAGGGAAGCAGAGAGTGGGGAGCGAGCGGATGTGGGTGAGGGAGGCAGATTGTCTGAGAGAAAGGGAAGCAGAGAGTGCAGACCGAGCGGGTATGAGTGAGGGAGGCAGATTGGGTGTGATAAAGGGAAGCAGAGAGTGGAGAGCGAGCGGTTGTGGGTGAGGGAGGCAGATTGGGTGAGAGAAAGGGAAGCAGAGAGTGGAGAGCGAGCGGGTGTGGGTGAGGGAGGCAAATTGTCGAGAGAAAGGGAAGCAGAGAGTTGGGACCGAGCAGGTGTGGGAGAGGAAGGCAGATTGTATGAGAGAAAGGGAAGCAGAGAGTGGAGAGCGAGCGGGTGTGGGTGAGGGAGGCAGATTGTCTGAGAGAAAGGGATGCAGAGAGTGGAGAGCGAGCGGGAGTGGGTGAGGGAGGCAGATTGTCTGAGAGAAAGCGAAGCAGAGAGTGGGGAGCGGGCGGGTGTGAGTGAGGGAGGCAGATTGGGTGATAGAAAGGGAAGCAGAGAGTGGAGGGCGAGCGGGTCTGGTCGAGGGAGGCAGATTGTCTGAGAGAAAGAGAAGCAGAGAGTGGAGACCGAGCGGGTGTGGGTAAGGGAGGCAGATTGTTTGAGGGAAAGGAAGAAGAGAGTGGAGACCGAGCGGGTGTTGGTGGGGGAGGCAGATTGTCTGAGAGAAAGGGATGCAGAGAGTGGAGATAGAGCGGGTGTGGGTAAGGGAGGCAGATTGTCTGAGAGAAAGGGAAGAGGAGAGTGGAGAGCGAGCGGGTGTGGGTGAGGGAGGCAGAATGTCTGAGAGAAAGGGAAGCAGAGAGTGGAGAGCGAGCGGGTGTGGGTGAGGGAGGCAGATTTCTGAGAGAAAGGGAAGAAGAGAGTGGAGAGCGAGCGGGTGTGGGTGAGGGAGGCAGATTGTCTGAGAGAAAGGGAAGCAGAGAGTGGAGAGCGAGCGGGTGTGGGTGAGGGAGTCAGATTGTCTGAGAGAATGGGAAGCAGAGAGTGGAGACCGAGTGGGTGTGTGTGAGGGATGCAGATTGTCTGAGAGAAAGGGAAGCAGAGAATGGAGACCGAGCGTGTGTGGGTGAGGGAGGCAGATTAACTGAGAATAGGAAGCAGAGAGTGGAGAGCGAGCGGGTGTGGGTGAGAGAGGCAGTTTGGGTGAGAGAAAGAGAAGCAGTGAGTGGAGAGCGAGCGGGTGAGCGGGTGAGGGAGTCAGATTGTCTGAGGGAAAAGGAAGCAGAGAGTGGAGACCGAGCGTGTGTGGGTGAGGGAGGCAGATTGTTTGAGAGAAAGGGAAGCAGAGAGAGGAGTCCGAGCGTGTGTGGGTGAGGGAGGCAGATTGTTTGAGAGAAAGGGAAGCAGAGAGTGGGGAGCGAGCGGGTGTGGGTGAGGGAGGCAGATTGTCTGAGAGAAAGGGAAGCAGAGAGTGCAGACCGAGCGGGTATGAGTGAGGGAGGCAGATTGGGTGTGATAAAGGGAAGCAGAGAGTGGAGAGCGAGCGGTTGTGGGTGAGGGAGGCAGATTGGGTGAGAGAAAGGGAAGCAGAGAGTGGAGAGCGAGCGGGTGTGGGTGAGGGAGGCAAATTGTCGAGAGAAAGGGAAGCAGAGAGTTGGGACCGAGCAGGTGTGGGAGAGGAAGGCAGATTGTCTGAGAGAAAGGGAAGCAGAGAGTGGAGAGCGAGAGGGTGTGGGCGAGGGAGGCAGATTGTCTGAGATAAAGGGATGCAGAGAGTGGAGATAGAGCGGGTCTGGTCGAGGGAGGCAGATTGTCTGAGAGAAAGGGAAGCAGAGAGTGGAGACCGAGCGGGTGTGGGTAAGCGAGGCAGATTGTCTGAGGGAAAGGAAGAAGAGAGTGGAGACCGAGCGGGTGTTGGTGGGGGAGGCAGATTGGGTGATAGAAAGGGAAGCAGAGAGCGGAGACGGAGCGGGTGTGGGTGGGGGAGGCAGATTGGGTGAGAGAAAGGGAAACAGGTAGCGTAGTCGGAGCGGGTGTGGGTGAGGGAGGCAGATTGTCTGAGAGAAAGGGAAGCAGAGAGTGGCGACCGAGCGGGTGTGAGTGAGGGAGGCAGATTGGGTGAGAGAAAGGGAAGCAGAGAGTAGAGACCCAGCGTGTGTGGGTGAGGGAGGCAGAATGTCTGAGAGAAAGGGAAGCAGAGAGAGGAGTCCGAGCGTGTGTGGGTGAGGGAGGCAGATTGTTTGAGAGAAAGGGAAGCAGAGAGTGGGGAGCGAGCGGGTGTGGGTGAGGGAGGAAGATTGGGTGAGAGAAAGGGAAGCAGAGAGTGGAGAGCGAGAGGGTGTGGGTGAGGGAGGCAGATTGTCTGAGAGAAAGGGATGCAGAGAGTGGAGAGCGAGCGGGTGTTGGTGTGGGAGGCACATTGGGTGAGAGAAAGGGAAACAGGTAGCGTAGTCGGAGCGGGTGTGGGTGAGGGAGGCAGATTGTCTGAGAGAAAGGGAAGCAGAGAGTGGAGACCGAGCGGGTGTGGGTGAGGGAGGCAGATTGTCTGAGAGAAAGAGAAGCAGAGAGTGGAGAGCGAGCGAGTGTGGGTGAGGGAGGCACATTGGGTGAGAGAAAGGGAAGCAGAAAGTGGAGAGATAGCTGGTGTGGGTGAGGGAGGCAGATTGTCTGAGAGAAAGGGAAGCAGAGAGTGGAGAGCGAGCGGGTGTGGGTGAGGGAGGCAGATTGACTGAGAGAAAGGGAAGAAGAGAGTGGAGAGCGAGCGGGTGTGGGTGAGGGAGGCAGATTGTCTGAGAGAAAGGGAAGCAGAGAGTGGAGAGCGAGCGGGTGTGGGTGAGGGAGTCAGATTGTCTGAGAGAAAGGGAAGCAGAGAGTGGAGACCGAGTGGGTGTGTGTGAGGGATGCAGATTGTCTGAGAGAAAGGGAAGCAGAGAATGGAGAGCGAGCGGGTGTGGGTGAGGGAGGCAGATTAACTGAGAGAAAAGGAAGCAGAGAGTGGAGAGCGAGCGGGTGTGGGTGAGAGAGGCAGTTTGTGTGAGAGAAAGAGAAGCAGTGAGTGGAGAGCGAGTGGGTGAGCGGGTGAGGGAGTCAGATTGTCTGAGGGAAAAGGAAGCAGAGAGTGGAGGCCGAGCGGGTGTGGGTGAGGCAGGCAGATTGTGTGAGAGAAAGGGAAGCAGAGAGAGGAGTCCGAGCGGGTGTGGGTGAGGGAAGCAGATTGTTTGAGAGAAATGGAAGCAGAGAGTGGGGAGCGAGTGGGTGTTGGTGAGGGAGGAAGATTGGGTGAGAGAAAGGGAAGCAGAGAGTGGGGAGCGAGCGGGTGTGGGTGAGGGAGGCAGATTGTCTGAGAGAAAGGGAAGCAGAGAGTGCAGACCGAGCGGGTATGAGTGAGGGAGGCAGATTGGGTATGATAAAGGGAAGCAGAGAGTGGAGAGCGAGCGGTTGTGGGTGAGGGAGGCAGATTGGGTGAGAGAAAGGGAAGCAGAGAGTGGAGAGCGAGCGGGTGTGGGTGAGGGAGGCAAATTGTCGAGAGAAAGGGAAGCAGAGAGTTGGGACCGAGCAGGTGTGGGAGAGGAAGGCAGATTGTATGAGAGAAAGGGAAGCAGAGAGTGGAGAGCGAGAGGGTGTGGGTGAGGGAGGCAGATTGTCTGAGAGAAAGGGATGCAGAGAGTGGAGAGCGAGCGGGTGTGGGTGAGGGAGGCAGATTGTCTGAGAGAAAGCGAAGCAGAGAGTGGGGAGCGGGCGGGTGTGAGTGAGGGAGGCAGATTGGGTGATAGAAAGGGAAGCAGAGAGTGGAGGGCGAGCGGGTCTGGTCGAGGGAGGCAGATTGGGTGATAGAAAGGGAAGCAGAGAGCGGAGACGGAGCGGGTGTGGGTGGGGGAGGCAGATTGGGTGAGAGAAAGGGAAACAGGTAGCGTAGTCGGAGCGGGTGTGGGTGAGGGAGGCAGATTGTCTGAGAGAAAGGGAAGCAGAGAGTGGCGACCGAGCGGGTGTGAGTGAGGGAGGCAGATTGGGTGAGAGAAAGGGAAGCAGAGAGTAGAGACCCAGCGTGTGTGGGTGAGGGAGGCAGAATGTCTGAGAGAAAGGGAAGCAGAGAGTGGAGACCGAGCGTGTGTGGGTGAGGGAGGCACATTGGGTGAGAGAAAGGGAAGCAGAGAGTGGAGAGATAGCGGGTGTGGGTGAGGGAGGCAGATTGTCTGAGAAAGGGAAGCAGAGAGTGGAGAGCGAGGGGGTGTGAGTGAGAGAGGCAGATTATCTGAGAGGAAGGGAAGCAGAAAGTGGAGAGCGAGCGGGTGTGGGTGAGGGAGGCAGATTGTTTGAGAGAAAGGGACGCAGAGAGTGGTGACGGAGCGGATGTGGGCGAGGGAGGCAGATTGTCTGAGAGAATGGGAAGCAGAGAGTGGAGACCGAGCGGGTGTGGGTGAGGGAGGCAGATTGCCTGAGAGAAAGGGAAGCAGAGAGTGGAGAGCGAGCGGGTGTGGGTGAGGGAGGCAGATTGCCTGAGAGAAAGGGAAGCAGAGAGTGGAGAGCGAGCGGGTGTGGGTGAGGGAGGCAGATTGTCTGAGAGAAAGGGATGCAGAGAGTGGAGATAGAGCGGGTGTGGGTAAGGGAGGCAGATTGTCTGAGAGAAAGGGAAGCAGAGAGTGGAGAGCGAGCGGGTGTGGGTGAGCGAGGCAGATTGTTTGAGAGAAAGGGAAGCAGAGAGTGGAGAGCGAGCGGGTGTGGGCGAGGGAGGCAGATTGTCTGAGATAAAGGGCAGCAGAGAGTGGAGACCGAGCGGGAGTTGGTGAGGGAGGCAGATTGCCTGAGAGAAAGGGAAGCAGCGAGTGGAGTCCGAGCGGGTGTGGGTGAGGAAGGCAGATTGTCTGAGAGAAAGGGATGCAAAGAGTGGAGATAGAGCGGGTGTGGGTAAGGGAGGCAGATTGTCTGAGAGAAAGGGAAGAGGAGAGTGGAGAGCGAACGGGTGTGGGTGAGGGAGGCAGATTTCTGAGAGAAAGGGAAGAAGAGTGTGGAGAGCGAGCGGGTGTGGGTGAGGGAGGCAGATTGTCTGAGAGAAAGGGAAGCAGAGAGTGGAGAGCGAGCGGGTGTGGGTGAGGGAGTCAGATTGTCTGAGAGAAAGGGAAGCAGAGAGTGGAGACCGAGTGGGTGTGTGTGAGGGATGCAGATTGTCTGAGAGAAAGGGAAGCAGAGAATGGAGAGCGAGCGGGTGTGGGTGAGGGAGGCAGATTAACTGAGAGAAAAGGAAGCAGAGAGTGGAGAGCGAGCGGGTGTGGGTGAGAGAGGCAGTTTGGGTGAGAGAAAGAGAAGCAGTGAGTGGAGAGCGAGCGGGTGAGCGGGTGAGGGAGTCAGATTGTCTGAGGGAAAAGGAAGCAGAGAGTGGAGGCCGAGCGGGTGTGGGTGAGGCAGGCAGATTGTTTGAGAGAAAGGGAAGCAGAGAGTGGGGAGCGAGTGGGTGTTGGTGAGGGAGGAAGATTGGGTGAGAGAAAGGGAAGCAGAGAGTGGGGAGCGAGCGGGTGTGGGTGAGGGAGGCAGATTGTCTGAGAGAAAGGGAAGCAGACAGTGCAGACCGAGCGGGTATGAGTGAGGGAGGCAGATTGGGTGTGATAAAGGGAAGCAGAGAGTGGAGAGCGAGCGGTTGTTGGTGAGGGAGGCAGATTGGGTGAGAGAAAGGGAAGCAGAGAGTGGAGAGCGAGCGGGTGTGGGTGAGGGAGGCAAATTGTCGAGAGAAAGGGAAGCAGAGAGTTGGGACCGAGCAGGTGTGGGAGAGGAAGGCAGATTGTATGAGAGAAAGGGAAGCAGAGAGTGGAGAGCGAGAGGGTGTGGGCGAGGGAGGCAGATTGTCTGAGATAAAGGGCAGCAGAGAGTGGAGACCGAGCGGGAGTTGGTGAGGGAGGCAGATTGCCTGAGAGAAAGGGAAGCAGCGAGTGGAGTCCGAGCGGGTGTGGGTGAGGAAGGCAGATTGTCTGAGAGAAAAGGATGCAGAGAGTGGAGATAGAGCGGGTGTGGGTAAGGGAGGCAGATTGTCTGAGAGAAAGGGAAGAGGAGAGTGGAGAGCGAGCGGGTGTGGGTGAGGGAGGCAGAATGTCTGAGAGAAAGGGAAGCAGAGAGTGGAGAGCGAGCGGGTGTGGGTGAGGGAGGCAGATTTCTGAGAGAAAGGGAAGAAGAGAGTGGAGAGCGAGCGGGTGTGGGTGAGGGAGGCAGATTGTCTGAGAGAAAGGGAAGCAGAGAGTGGAGAGCGAGCGGGTGTGGGTGAGGGAGTCAGATTGTCTGAGAGAAAGGGAAGCAGAGAGTGGAGAGCGAGCGGGTGTGGGTGAGGGAGTCAGATTGTCTGAGAGAAAGGGAAGCAGAGAGTGGTGACCGAGCGGGTGTGGGTGAGGCAGGCAGATTGTGTGAGAGAAAGGGAAGCAGAGAGAGGAGTCCGAGCGGGTGTGGGTGAGGAAGGCAGATTGTCTGAGAGAAAGGGATGCAGAGAGTGGAGATAGAGCGGGTGTGGGTAAGGGAGGCAGATTGTCTGAGAGAAAGGGAAGAGGAGAGTGGAGACCGAGCGGGTGTGGGTGAGGGAGGCAGAATGTCTGAGAGAAAGGGAAGCAGAGAGTGGAGAGCGAGCGGGTGTGGGTGAGGGAGGCAGATTTCTGAGAGAAAGGGAAGAAGAGAGTGGAGAGCGAGCGGGTGTGGGTGAGGGAGGCAGATTGTCTGAGAGAAAGGGAAGCAGAGAGTGGAGAGCGAGCGGGTGTGGGTGAGGGAGTCAGATTGTCTGAGAGAAAGGGAAGCAGAGAGTGGAGACCGAGTGGGTGTGTGTGAGGGATGCAGATTGTCTGAGAGAAAGGGAAGCAGAGAATGGAGAGCGAGCGGGTGTGGGTGAGGGAGGCAGATTAACTGAGAGAAAAGGAAGCAGAGAGTGGAGAGCGAGCGGGTGTGGGTGAGAGAGGCAGTTTGGGTGAGAGAAAGAGAAGCAGTGAGTGGAGAGCGAGCGGGAGAGCGGGTGAGGGAGTCAGATTGTCTGAGGGAAAAGGAAGCAGAGAGTGGAGGCCGAGCGGGTGTGGGTGAGGCAGGCAGATTGTGTGAGAGAAAGGGAAGCAGAGAGAGGAGTCCGAGCGTGTGTGGGTGAGGGAGGCAGATTGTTTGAGAGAAAGGGAAGCAGAGAGTGGGGAGCGAGTGGGTGTTGGTGAGGGAGGAAGATTGGGTGAGAGAAAGGGAAGCAGAGAGTGGGGAGCGAGCGGGTGTGGGTGAGGGAGGCAGATTGTCTGAGAGAAAGGGAAGCAGAGAGTGCAGACCGAGCGGGTATGAGTGAGGGAGGCAGATTGGGTGTGATAAAGGGAAGCAGAGAGTGGAGAGCGAGCGGTTGTGGGTGAGGGAGGCAGATTGGGTGAGAGAAAGGGAAGCAGAGAGTGGAGAGCGAGCGGGTGTGGGTGAGGGAGGCAAATTGTCGAGAGAAAGGGAAGCAGAGAGTTGGGACCGAGCAGGTGTGGGAGAGGAAGGCAGATTGTATGAGAGAAAGGGAAGCAGAGAGTGGAGAGCGAGAGGGTGTGGGTGAGGGAGGCAGATTGTCTGAGAGAAAGGGATGCAGAGAGTGGAGAGCGAGCGGGAGTGGGTGAGGGAGGCAGATTGTCTGAGAGAAAGCGAAGCAGAGAGTGGGGAGCGGGCGGGTGTGAGTGAGGGAGGCAGATTGGGTGATAGAAAGGGAAGCAGAGAGTGGAGGGCGAGCGGGTCTGGTCGAGGGAGGCAGATTGTCTGAGAGAAAGGGAAGCAGAGAGTGGAGACCGAGCGGGTGTGGGTAAGGGAGGCAGATTGTTTGAGGGAAAGGAAGAAGAGAGTGGAGACCGAGCGGGTGTTGGTGGGGGAGGCAGATTGTCTGAGAGAAAGGGATGCAGAGAGTGGAGATAGAGCGGGTGTGGGTAAGGGAGGCAGATTGTCTGAGAGAAAGGGAAGAGGAGAGTGGAGAGCGAGCGGGTGTGGGTGAGGGAGGCAGAATGTCTGAGAGAAAGGGAAGCAGAGAGTGGAGAGCGAGCGGGTGTGGGTGAGGGAGGCAGATTTCTGAGAGAAAGGGAAGAAGAGAGTGGAGAGCGAGCGGGTGTGGGTGAGGGAGGCAGATTGTCTGAGAGAAAGGGAAGCAGAGAGTGGAGAGCGAGCGGGTGTGGGTGAGGGAGTCAGATTGTCTGAGAGAATGGGAAGCAGAGAGTGGAGACCGAGTGGGTGTGTGTGAGGGATGCAGATTGTCTGAGAGAAAGGGAAGCAGAGAATGGAGAGCGAGCGGGTGTGGGTGAGGGAGGCAGATTAACTGAGAGAAAAGGAAGCAGAGAGTGGAGAGCGAGCGGGTGTGGGTGAGAGAGGCAGTTTGGGTGAGAGAAAGAGAAGCAGTGAGTGGAGAGCGAGCGGGTGAGCGGGTGAGGGAGCCAGATTGTCTGAGGGAAAAGGAAGCAGAGAGTGGAGGCCGAGCGGGTGTGGGTGAGGCAGGCAGATTGTGTGAGAGAAAGGGAAGCAGAGAGAGGAGTCCGAGCGTGTGTGGGTGAGGGAGGCAGATTGTTTGAGAGAAAGGGAAGCAGAGAGTGGGGAGCGAGTGGGTGTTGGTGAGGGAGGAAGATTGGGTGAGAGAAAGGGAAGCAGAGAGTGGGGAGCGAGCGGGTGTGGGTGAGGGAGGCAGATTGTCTGAGAGAAAGGGAAGCAGAGAGTGCAGACCTAGCGGGTATGAGTGAGGGAGGCAGATTGGGTGTGATAAAGGGAAGCAGAGAGTGGAGAGCGAGCGGTTGTGGGTGAGGGAGGCAGATTGGGTGAGAGAAAGGGAAGCAGAGAGTGGAGAGCGAGCGGGTGTGGGTGAGGGAGGCAAATTGTCGAAAGAAAGGGAAGCAGAGAGTTGGGACCGAGCAGGTGTGGGAGAGGAAGGCAGATTGTATGAGAGAAAGGGAAGCAGAGAGTGGAGAGCGAGAGGGTGTGGGCGAGGGAGGCAGATTGTCTGAGATAAAGGGCAGCAGAGAGTGGAGACCGAGCGGGAGTTGGTGAGGGAGGCAGATTGCCTGAGAGAAAGGGAAGCAGCGAGTGGAGTCCGAGCGGGTGTGGGTGAGGAAGGCAGATTGTCTGAGAGAAAGGGATGCAGAGAGTGGAGATAGAGCGGGTCTGGTCGAGGGAGGCAGATTGTCTGAGAGAAAGGGAAGCAGAGAGTGGAGACCGAGCGGGTGTGGGTAAGGGAGGCAGATTGTCTGAGGGAAAGGAAGAAGAGAGTGGAGACCGAGCGGGTGTTGGTGGGGGAGGCAGATTGGGTGATAGAAAGGGAAGCATAGAGCGGAGACGGAGCGGGTGTGGGTGGGGGAGGCAGATTGGGTGAGAGAAAGGGAAACAGGTAGCGTAGTCGGAGCGGGTGTGGGTGAGGGAGGCAGATTGTCTGAGAGAAATGGAAGCAGAGAGTGGCGACCGAGCGGGTGTGAGTGAGGGAGGCAGATTGGGTGAGAGAAAGGGAAGCAGAGAGTAGAGACCCAGCGTGTGTGGGTGAGGGAGGCAGAATGTCGGAGAGAAAGGGAAGCAGAGAGTGGAGACCGAGCGTGTGTGGGTGAGGGAGGCAAATTGGGTGAGAGAAAGGGAAGCAGAAAGTGGAGAGATAGCGGGTGTGGGTGAGGGAGGCAGATTGTCTGAGAAAGGAAAGCAGAGAGTGGAGAGCGAGCGGGTGTGGGTGAGGGAGGCAGATTGTCTGAGAGAAAGAGAAGCAGAGAGTGGAGAGCGAGCGAGTGTGGGTGAGGTAGGCAGTTTGTATAAGAGAAAGGGAAGCAGAGAGAGGAGACCGAGCGGGTGTGGGTGAGGGAGGTAGATTGTCTGAGAGCAAGGGAAGCAGAGAGTGGAGAGCGAGCGTGTGTGGGGGAGGGAGGCAGATTGTCTGAGAAAGGGAAGCAGAGAGAGGAGAGCGAGCGCGTGTGGGTGAGCTAGGCAGATTGTCTGAGAGAAAGGGAAGCAGAGAGTGGAGACCGAGCATTTCTGGGTAAGGGAAGTAGATTGGATGAGAGAAAGGGAAGCAGAGAGTTGAGAGCGAGGGTGTGTGTGTGAGGGAGGCAGAATGTCTGAGAAAGGGAAGCAGAGAGTGGAGAGCGAGCGGGTGTGTGTGAGGGAGGCAGATTGTCTGAGAGAAAATGTAGCAGAGAGTGGAGAGCGAGCGGGTGTGAGTGAGGGAGGCAGATTGTCTGAGAGAAAGGGAAGCAGAGAGTGGAGACCGAGCGGGTGTGGGTGAGGGAGGCAGATTGGGTGTGAGAAAGGGAAGCAGAGAGTGGAGAGCGAGCGGGTGTGTGTGAGGGAGGCAGAAAGTCTGAGAAAGGGAAGCAGAGAGTGGAGAGCGAGCGGGTGTGGGTGAGGGAAGCAGTTTGTCTGAGAGAAAGGGAAGCAGAGAGTGGAGACCGAGCGGGTGTGGGTGGGGGAGGCAGATTGTCTGAGAGAAAGGGAAGCAGAGAGTGGGGAGCGGGCGGGTGTGGGTGAGTGAGGCAGATTGGATGAGAGAAAGGGAAGCAGAGAGTGGAGAGCGAGCGGGTGTGTGTGAGGGACACTGAGAAAAAGGGAAGCAGAGAGTGGAGAGCGAGCGGGTGTGGGTGGGGGAGGCAGATTGTCTGAGAGAAAGGGAAGCAGAGAGTGGAGAGCGAGCGGGTGTGAGTGAGAGAGGCAGATTGTCTGAGAGTAAGGGAAGCAGAAAGTGGAGAGCGAGCGGGTGTGGGTGAGGGAGGCAGATTGTTTGAGAGAAAGGGACGCAGAGAGTGGTGACGGAGCGGATGTGGGCGAGGGAGGCAGATTGTCTGAGAGAAAGGGAAGCAGAGAGTGGAGACCGAGCGGGTGTGGGTGAGGGAGGCAGATTGCCTGAGAGAAAGGGAAACAGAGAGTGGAGAGCGAGCGGGTGTGGGTGAGGGAGGCAGATTGCCTGAGAGAAAGGGAAGCAGAGAGTGGAGAGCGAGCGGGTGTGGGTGAGGGAGGCAGATTGTCTGAGAGAAAGGGATGCAGAGAGTGGAGATAGAGCGGGTGTGGGTAAGGGAGGCAGATTGTCTGAGAGAAAGCGAAGAAGAGAGTGGAGAGCGAGCGGGTGTGGGTGAGCGAGGCAGATAGTTTGAGAGAAAGGGAAGCAGAGAGTGGAGAGCGAGCGGGTGTGGGCGAGGGAGGGAGATTGTCTGAGATAAAGGGCAGCAGAGAGTGGAGACCGAGCGGGAGTTGGTGAGGGAGGCAGATTGCCTGAGAGAAAGGGAAGCAGCGAGTGGAGTCCGAGCGGGGGTGGGTGAGGGAGGCAGATTGTCTGAGAGAAAGGGATGCAGAGAGTGGAGTTAGAGCGGATGTGGGTAAGGGAGGCAGATTGTCTGAGAGAAAGGGAAGAGGAGAGTGGAGAGCGAGCGGGTGTGGGTGAGGGAGGCAGATTGTCTGAGAGAAAGGGAAGCAGAGAGTGGAGAGCGAGCGGGTGTGGGTGAGGGAGGCAGATTGTCTGAGAGAAAGGGAAGAAGAGAGTGGAGAGCGAGCGGGTGTGGGTGAGGGAGGCAGATTGTCTGAGAGAAAGGGAAGCAGAGAGTGGAGAGCGAGCGGGTGTGGGTGAGGGAGTCAGATTGTCTGAGAGAAAGGGAAGCAGAGAGTGGAGACCGAGTGGGTGTGTGTGAGGGATGCAGATTGTCTGAGAGAAAGGGAAGCAGAGAATGGAGAGCGAGCGCGTGTGGGTGAGGGAGGCAGATTAACTGAGAGAAAAGGAAGCAGAGAGTGGAGAGCGAGCGGGTGTGGGTGAGAAAGGCAGTTTGGGTGAGAGAAAGAGAAGCAGTGAGTGGAGAGCGAGCGGGTGAGCGGGTGAAGGAGTCAGATTGTCTGAGGGAAAAGGAAGCAGAGAGTGGAGACCGAGCGGGTGTGGGTGAGGCAGGCAGATTGTCTGAGAGAAAGGGAAGCAGAGAGAGGAGTCCGAGCGTGTGTGGGTGAGGGGGGCAGATTGTTTGAGAGAAAGGGAAGCAGAGAGTGGGGAGCGAGTGGGTGTTGGTGAGGGAGGAAGATTGGGTGAGAGAAAGGGAAGCAGAGAGTGGGGAGCGAGCGGGTGTGGGTGAGGGAGGCAGATTGTCTGAGAGAAAGGGAAGCAGAGAGTGCAGACCGAGCGGGTATGAGTGAGGGAGGCAGATTGGGTGTGATAAAGGGAAGCAGAGAGTGGAGAGCGAGCGATTGTGGGTGAGGGAGGCAGATTGGGTGAGAGAAAGGGAAGCAGAGAGTGGAGAGCGAGCGGGTGTGGGTGAGGGAGGCAAATTGTCGAGAGAAAGGGAAGCAGAGAGTTGGGACCGAGCAGGTGTGGGTGAGGGAGGCAGATTGTCTGAGAGAAAGGGATGCAGAGAGTGGAGAGCGAGCGGGTGTGGGTGAGGGAGGCAGATTGTCTGAGAGAAAGGGAAGCAGAGAGTGGAGAGCGAGCGGGTGTGGGTGAGGGAGGCAGATTGTCTGAGAGAAAGCGAAGCAGAGTGTGGGGAGCGGGCGGGTGTGGGTGAGGGAGGCAGATTGTCTGAGAGAAAGGGAAGCAGAGAGTGGAGGGCGAGCGGGTCTGGTCGAGGGAGGCAGATTGTCTGAGAGATAGGAAGCAGAGAGTGGAGGGCGAGCGGGTCTGGTCGAGGGAGGCAGATTGTCTGAGAGATAGGAAGCAGAGAGTGGAGACCGAGCGGGTGTGGGTGAGGGATGCAGATTGTGTGTGAGAAAGGGAAGCATAGAGTGGAGAGCGAGCGGGTGTTGGTGAGCGAGGCAGATTGGGTGAGAGAAAGGGTAGCAGAGAGCGGAGACGGAGCGGGTGTGGGTGAGAGAGGCAGATTGGATGAGAGAAAGGGAAACAGGTAGCGTAGTCGGAGCGGGTGTGGGTGAGGGAGGCAGATTGTCTGAGAGAAAGGGAAGCAGAGAGTGGCGACCGAGCGGGTGTGAGTGAGGGAGGCAGATTGGGTGAGAGAAAGGGAAGCAGAGAGTAGAGACCCAGCGTGTGTGGGTGAGGGAGGCAGAATGTCTGAGAGAAAGGGAAGCAGAGAGTGGAGACCGAGCGTGTGTGGGTGAGGGAGGCACATTGGGTGAGAGAAAGGGAAGCAGAAAGTGGAGAGATAGCGGGTGTGGGTGAGGGAGGCAGATTGTCTGAGAAAGGGAAGCAGAGAGTGGAGAGCGAGCGGGTGTGGGTGAGGGAGGCAGATTGTCTGAGAGAAAGAGAAGCAGAGTGTGGAGAGCGAGCGAGTGTGGGTGATGTAGGCAGTTTGTATAAGAGAAAGGGAAGCAGAGAGTGGAGACCGAGCGGGTGTGGGTGAGGGAGGCAGATTGTCTGCGAAAGGGAAGCAGAGAGAGGAGAGCGAGCGCGTGTGGGTGAGGGATGCAGATTGTATGAGAGAAAGGGAAGCAGAGAGTGGAGAGTGAGCGGGTGTGGGTGAGGGAGGCAGATTGTCTGAGAGAAAGGGAAGCAGAGAGTGGAGACCGAGCATTTGTGGGTGAGGGAGGCAGATTGTCTGAGAAAAAGGGAAGCAGGGAGTGGAGAGCGAGCCGGTGAGCGGGTGAGGGAGGCAGATTGTCTGAGAAAGGGAAGCATAGAGAGGAGTGCGGGCGGGTGTGGGTGAGGGATGCAGATTGTATGAGAGAAAGGGAAGCAGAGAGTGGAGAGTGAGCGGGTGTGGGTGAGGGAGGAAGATTGGGTGAGAGAAAGGGAAGCGGAGAGTGGAGAGCGCGCGGGTGTGGGTGAGGGAGGCAGATTGTCTGAGAGAAAGTGAAGCGGAGAGTGGAGAGCTAGCGGGTTTGGATGAGGGAGGCAGATTGTCTGAGAGAAAGGGAAGCAGAGAGTTGAGAGCGAGCGGGTGTGGGTGAGGGAGGCAGATTGTCTGAGAGAAAGGAAAGCAGAGAGTGGAGAGCTAGCGGGTGTGGGTGAGGTAGGCAGATTGGGTGAGAGATTGGGAAGCAGAGAGTGCAGAGCGAGCGGATGTGGGTGAGAGAGGCAGATTGTCTGAGAGAAATGGAAGCAGAAAGTGGAGTCCGAGCGGGTGTGGGTGAGGGACGCAGATTGGGAGAGAGAAAGAGAAGCAGAGAGTCGAGACCGAGCGGGTGTGGGTGAGGGAAGCAGATTGTCTGAGAGAAAGGTAAGCAAAGAGTGGAGAGCGAGCGGGTGTGGGTGTGGAAGGCAGATTGGGTGAGAGAAAGGAGAGCAGAGAGTGGAGACCGAGCGGGTGTGGGTGAGCGTGGCAGATTGGGTGAGCGAAAGAGAAGCAGAGAGTGGAGACCGAGCGGGTGTGGGTGAGGGAGGCAGATTTAGTGAGAGAAAGCGAAGCAGAGAGTGGAGAGTGAGCGGGTGTGGGTGAGGGAGGCAGATTGTCTGAGAGAAAGGTAAGCAGAGAGTGGAGAGCGGGCGGGTGAGGGTGAGGAAGGCAGATTGGGTGAGAGAAAGGGAAGAAGAGAGTGGAGACGGAGCTGGTGTGGGCGAGGGAGGGAGATTGTCTGAGAGAAAGGGAAGCAGAGAGTGGAGAGCGAGCGGGTGTGGGTGAGGGAGGCAGATTGTCTGAGAGAAAGGAAGCAGAGAGTGGAGAGCGAACGGGTGTGGGTGAGGGAGGCAGATTGTATGAGAGAAAGGGAAGCAGAGAGTGGAGACCGAGCGGGTGTGGGTGAGGGAAGCAGATTGTCTGAGAGAAAGGGAAGCAGAGAGTGGAGAGTGAGCGGGTGTGGGTGAGGGAGGCAGATTGTCTGAGCGAAATGGAAGCAGAGAGTAGAGACCGAGCGGGTGTAGGGGAGGGAGGCAGATTGTGTGAGAGAAAGGGAAGCAGAGAGAGGAGAGAGAGGGGGTGTGGGTGAGGGAGGCAGATTGGGTGAGAGATAGGGAAGCAGAGAGTGGAGAGAGAGCGGGTGTGGGTGAGAGAGTCAGATTGTCTGAGAGAAAGGGAAGCAGAGAGTGGAGAGCGAGCGGGTGTTAGTGAGGGAGGCAGACTGTCTGAGACAAAGGGCCGCAGAGAGTGGAGAGCGAGCGGGTGTGGGTGAGGGCGGCAGATTGTTTGAGAGATAGGGAAGCAGAGAGCGGTGACCGAGCGGATGTGGATGAGGGAGTCAGATTGTCTGAGAGAAAGGGCAGCAGAGAGTGGAGACCGAGCGGGTGTGTGTGAGGGAGGCAGATTGTCTGAGAGAAAGGGAAGCAGAGAGTGGAGTCCGAGCGGGTGTGGGTGAGGGAGGCAGATTGTCTGAGAGAAAGGGAAGCAGAGAGCGGAGAGCGAGCGGGTGTGGGTGCGGGAGGCAGATTGTCTGAGAGAAAGGGACGCAGAGAGTGGAGAGCGAGCGGGTGTGGGTGAGGGAGGCAGATTGTCTGAGAGAAAGGGAAGCAGAGAGCGGAGAGCGAGCGGGTGTGGGTGAGGGAGGCAGATTGTCTGAGACAAAGGGAAGCAGAGAGTGGAGACGGAGCGGATGTGGGTGAGGGAGGCAGATTGTCTGAGAGAAAGGAAGAAGAGAGTGTAGACCGAGCGGGTGTTGGTGTGGGAGGCAGATTGGGTGAGAGAAAGGGAAGCAGAGAGCGGAGACGGAGCGAGTGTTGGTGACGGAGGCAGATTGGGTGAGAGAAAGGGAAGCAGACAGCGGAGACGGAGCGGGTGTGGGTGAGGGAGGCAGATTGTCTGAGAGAAAGGGAAGCAGAGAGTGGAGACCGAGCGGGTGTGAGTGAGGGAGGCAGATTGGGTGAGAGAAAGGGAAGCAGAGAGTGGAGACCGAGCGGGTGTGGGTGGGGGAGGCAGATTGGGTGAGAGAAAGGGAAGCAGAGAGTGGAGACCCAGCGTGTGTGGGTGAGGGAGTCGGATTATCTGAGAGAAAGGGAAGCAGAGAATGGAGAGCGAGCGAGTGTGGGTGAGGTAGACAGATTGTATGAGAGAAAGGGAAGCAGAGAGTGGAGAGCGAGCGCGTGTGGGTGAGGGAGGCAGATTGTCTGAGAGAAAGGGAAGCAGAGAGTGGAGACCGAGCATTTGTGGGTAAGGGAGGCAGATTGTCTGAGAGAAAGGGAAGCAGGGAGTGGAGAGCGAGCCGGTGAGCGGGTGAGGGAGGCAGATTATCTGTGAAAGGGAAGCAGAGAGAGGAGTGCGAGCGGGTGTGGGTGAGGGAGGCAGATTGTATGAGAGAAAGGGAAGCAGAGAGTGGAGAGTGAGCGGGTGTGGGTGAGGGAGGAAGATTGGGTGAGAGAAAGGGAAGCGGAGAGTGGAGAGCGAGCGGGAGTGGGTGAGGGAGGCAGATTGTCTGAGAGAAAGGGAAGCAGAGAGTGCAGACCGAGCGGGTATGAGTGAGGGAGGCAGATTGGGTGTGATAAAGGGAAGCAGAGAGTGGAGAGCGAGGGGTTGTGGGTGAGGGAGGCAGATTGGGTGAGAGAAAGGGAAGCAGAGAGTGGAGAGCGAGCGGGTGTGGGTGAGGGAGGCAGATTGTATGAGAGAAAGGGAAGCAGAGAGTGGAGAGCGAGAGGTTGCGGGTGAGGGAGGCAGATTGTCTGAGAGAAAGGGAAGCAGAGAGTGGAGAGCGAGCGGGTGTGGGTGAGGGAGGCAGATTGTCTGAGAGAAAGGGAAGCAGAGAGTGGGGAGCGGGCGGGTGTGAGTGAGGGAGGCAGATTGGGTGATAGAAAAGGAAGCAGAGAGTGGAGGGCGAGCGGGTCTGTTCGAGGGAGGCAGATTGTCTGAGAGAAAGGGAAGCAGAGAGTGGAGACCGAGCGGGTGTGGGTGAGGGAGGCAGATTGTCTGAGAGAAAGGGAAGCAGAGAATGTAGAGCGAGCGGGTGTGGGTGAGGGAGGCAGATTGGGTGAGAGAAAGGGAAGCAGAGAGCGGAGACGGAGCGGGTGTGGGTGAGGGAGGCAGATAGTCTGAGAGAAAGGGAAGCAGAGAGTGGCGACCGAGCGGGTGTGAGTGAGGGAGGCAGATTGGGTGAGAGAAAGGGAAGCAGAGAGTGGAGACCGAGCGTGTGTGGGTGAGGGAGGCAGATTGGGTGAGAGAAAGGGAAGCAGAGAGTGGAGACCCAGCGTGTGTGGGTGAGGGAGGCAGATTGTCTGAGAGAAAGGGAAGCAGAGAGTGGAGACCGAGCGTGTGTGGGTGAGGGAGGCAGATTGGGTGAGAGAAAGGGAAGCAGAAAGTGGAGAGCGAGCGGGTGAAGCGGGTGAGGGAGGCAGATTGTCTGAGAAAGGGAAGCACAGAGAGGAGTGCGAGCGGGTGTGGGTGAGGGAGGCAGATTGTCTGAGAGAAAGGGAAGCGAAGAGTGGAGAGCGAGCGGGTGTGGGTGAGGGAGGCAGATTGTCTGAGAGAAAGGGAAGCAGAGAGTGGAGAGCGAGCGGGTGTGGGTGAGGGAGGCAGATTGGGTGAGAGAAAGGGAAGCAGAGAGTGGAGTCCATGCGGGTTTGGATGAGGGAGGAAGATTGTCTGAGAGAAAGGGAAGCAGAGAGTGGAGAGCTAGCGGGTGTGGGTGAGGGAGGCAGATTGGGTGAGAGAAAGGGAAGCAGAGAGTGGAGAGCGAGCGGGTGTCGGTGAGGGAGGCAGATTGTCTGAGAGAAAGGGAAGCAGAGAGTGGAGAGCGAGCGGGTGAGGGTGAGGAAGGCAGATTGTCTGAGAGAAAGGGAGGCAGAGAGTGGAGAGCGAGCGGGTGTGGGTGAGGGAGGCAGATTGGGTGAGAGAAAGAGAAGCAGAGAGTCGAGACCGAGCGGGTGTGGGTGTGGGAAGCAGATTGTCTGAGAGAAAGGTAAGCAGAGAGTGGAGAGCGAGCGGGTGTGGGTGTGGAAGGCAGTTTGGGTGAGAGAAAGGAAAGCAGAGAGTGGAGACCGAGCGGGTGTGGGTGAGGGAGGCAGATTTAGTGAGAGAAAGCGAAGCAGAGAGTGGAGAGTGAGCGGGTGTGGGTGAGGGAGGCAGATTGTCTGAGCGAAAGGGAAGCAGAGAGTGGAGAGCGAGCGGGTGAGGGTGAGGAAGGCAGATTGTCTGAGAGAAAGGGAGGCAGAGAGTGGAGAGCGAGCGGGTGTGGGTGAGGGAGGCAGATTGGGTGAGAGAAAGGTAAGCAGAGAGTGGAGAGCGGGCGGGTGAGGGTGAGGAAGGCAGATTGGGTGAGAGAAAGGGAAGCAGAGAGTGGAGACGGAGCTGGTGTGGGCGAGGGAGGGAGATTGTCTGAGAGAAAGGGAAGCAGAGAGTGGAGAGAGAGCGGGTGTGGGTGAGGGAGGCAGATTGCCTGAGAGAAAGGAAGCAGAGAGTGGAGAGCGAGCGGGTGTGGGTGAGGGAGGCAGATTGTATGAGAGAAGGGGAAGCAGAGAGTGGAGACCGAGCGGGTGTGGGTGAGGGAAGCAGATTGTCTGAGAGAAAGGGAAGCAGAGAGTGGAGACCGAGCGGGTGTGGGTGGGGGAGGCAGATTTTCTGAGAGAAAGGGAAGCAGAGAGTGCAGACCGAGCGGGTATGAGTGAGGGAGGCAGATTGGGTGTGATAAAGGGAAGCAGAGAGTGGAGAGCGAGGGGTTGTGGGTGAGGGAGGCAGATTGGGTGAGAGAAAGGGAAGCAGAAAGTGGAGAGCGAGCGGGTGTGGGTGAGGGAGGCAGATTGTCTGAGAAAAAGGGAAGCAGGGAGTGGAGAGCGAGCCGGTGAAGCGGGTGAGGGAGGCAGATTGTCTGAGAAAGGGAAGCACAGAGAGGAGTGCGAGCGGGTGTGGGTGAGGGATGCAGATTGTATGAGAGAAAGGGAAGCAGAGAGTGGAGAGTGAGCGGGTGTGGGTGAGGGAGGAAGATTGGGTGAGAGAAAGGGAAGCGAAGAGTGGAGAGCGAGCGGCTGTGGGTGAGGGAGGCAGATTGTCTGAGAGAAAGGGAAGCGGAGAGTGGAGAGCGAGTGGGTGTGGGTGAGGGAGGCAGATTGTCTGAGAGAAAGGGAAGCAGAGAGTGGAGAGCGAGCGGGTGTGGGTGAGGGAGGCAGATTGGGTGAGAGAAAGGGAAGCAGAGAGTGGAGTCCGAGCGGGTTTGGATGAGGGAGGAAGATTGTCTGAGAGAAAGGGAAGCAGAGAGTTGAGAGCGAGCGGGTGTGGGTGAGGGAGGCAGATTGTCTGAGAGAAAGGGAAGCAGAGAGTGGAGAGCTAGCGGATGTGGGTGAGGGAGGCAGATTGGGTGAGAGAAAGGGAAGCAGAGAGTGGAGAGCGAGCGGGTGTGGGTGAGGGAGGCAGATTGTCTGAGAGAAAGGGAAGCAGAAAGTGGAGTCCGAGCGGGTGTGGGTGAGGGACGCAGATTGGGAGAGAGAAAGAGAAGCAGAGAGTCGAGACCGAGCGGGTGTGGGTGTGGGAAGCAGATTGTCTGAGAGAAAGGTAAGCAGAGAGTGGAGAGCGAGCGGGTGTGGGTGTGGAAGGCAGTTTGGGTGAGAGAAAGGAAAGCAGAGAGTGGAGACCGAGCGGGTGTGGGTGAGGGAGGCAGATTTAGTGAGAGAAAGCGAAGCAGAGAGTGGAGAGTGAGCGGGTGTGGGTGAGGGAGGCAGATTGTCTGAGCGAAAGGGAAGCAGAGAGTGGAGAGCGAGCGGGTGAGGGTGAGGAAGGCAGATTGTCTGAGAGAAAGGGAAGCAGAGAGTGGAGAGCGAGCGGGTGTGGGTGAGGGAGGCAGATTGGGTGAGAGAAAGGTAAGCAGAGAGTGGAGAGCGGGCGGGTGAGGGTGAGGAAGGCAGATTGGGTGAGAGAAAGGGAAGCAGAGAGTGGAGACGGAGCTGGTGTGGGCGAGGGAGGGAGATTGTCTGAGAGAAAGGGAAGCAGAGAGTGGAGAGCGAGCGGGTGTGGGTGAGGGAGGCAGATTGTATGAGAGAAAGGGAAGCAGAGAGTGGAGACCGAGCGGGTGTGGGTGAGGGAGGCAGATTGTATGAGAGAAAGGGAAGCAGAGAGTGGAGACCGAGCGGGTGTGGGTGAGGGAAGCAGATTGTCTGAGAGAAAGGGAAGCAGAGAGTGGAGACCGAGCGGGTGTGGGTGGGGGAGGCAGATTGGGTGAGAGAAAGGGAAACAGGGAGCGGAGACGGAGCGGGTGTGGGTGAGGGAGGCAGATTGTCTGAGAGAAAGGGAAGCAGAGAGCGGCGACCGAGCGGGTGTGAGTGAGGGAGGCAGATTGGGTGAGAGAAAGGGAAGCAGAGAGTGGAGACCCAGCGTGTGTGGGTGAGGGAGGCGGATTGTCTGAGAGAAAGGGAAGCAGAGAGTGGAGAACGAGCGAGTGTGGGTGAGGTAGACAGATTGTATGAGAGAAAGGGAAGCAGAGAGTGGAGAGCGAGCGCGTGTGGGTGAGGTAGGCAGATTGTCTGAGAGAAAGGGAAGCAGAGAGTGGAGAGCGAGCGGGTGTGGGTGAGGGAGGCAGATTGTCTGAGAGAAAGGGAAGCAGAGAGTGGAGACCGAGCATTTGTGGGTAAGGGAGGCAGATTGTCTGAGAGAAAGGGAAGCAGGGAGTGGAGAGCGAGCCGGTGAGCGGGTGAGGGAGGCAGATTGTCTGTGAAAGGGAAGCAGAGAGAGGAGTGCGAGCGGGTGTGGGTGAGGGAGGCAGATTGTATGAGTGAAAGGGAAGCAGAGAGTGGAGAGTGAGCGGGTGTGGGTGAGGGAGGAAGATTGGGTGAGAGAAAGGGAAGCGGAGAGTGGAGAGCGAGAGGTTGTGGGTGAGGGAGGCAGATTGTCTGAGAGAAAGGGATGCAGAGAGTGGAGAGCGAGCGGGTGTGAGTGAGGGAGGCAGATTGTCTGAGAGAAAGGGAAGCAGAGAGTTGAGACCGTGCGGGTGCTGGTGAGGGAGGCAGATTGGGTGAGAGAAAGGGAAGCAGAGAGTAGAGACCCAGCGTGTGTGGGTGAGGGAGGCAGATTGTCTGAGAGAAAGGGAAGCAGAGAGTGGAGACCGAGCGTGTGTGGGTGAGGGAGGCAGATTGGGTGAGAGAAAGGGAAGGAGAAAGTGGAGAGCGAGCGGGTGTGGGTGAGGGAGGCAGATTGTCTGAGAGAAAGAGAAGCAGAGAGTGGAGAGCGAGCGAGTGTGTGTGAGGTAGGCGGTTTGTATAAGAGAAAGGGAAGCAGAGAGTGGTGACCGAGCGGGTGTGGGTGGGGGAGGCAGATTGTCTGAGAAAAAGGGAAGCAGGGAGTGGAGAGGGAGCCGGTGAAGCGGGTGAGGGAGGCAGATTGTCTGAGAAAGGGAAGCACAGAGAGGAGTGCGAGCGGGTGTGGGTGAGGGATGCAGATTGTATGAGAGAAAGGGAAGCAGAGAGTGGAGAGTGAGCGGGTGTGGGTGAGGGAGGAAGATTGGGTGAGAGAAAGGGAGGCGAAGAGTGGAGAGCGAGCGGGTGTGGGTGAGGGAGGCAGATTGTCTGAGAGAAAGGGAAGCGGAGAGTGGAGAGCGAGTGGGTGTGGGTGAGGGAGGCAGATTGTCTGAGAGAAAGGGAAGCAGAGAGTTGAGACCGAGCAGGTGTGGGTGAGGGAGGCAGATTGGGTGAGAGAAAGGGAAGCAGAGAGTGGAGTCCGAGCGGGTTTGGATGAGGGAGGAAGATTGTCTGAGAGAAAGGGAAGCAGAGAGTTGAGAGCGAGCGGGTGTGGGTGAGGGAGGCAGATTGTCTGAGAGAAAGGGAAGCAGAGAGTGGAGAGCTAGCGGGTGTGGGTGAGGGAGGCAGATTGGGTGAGAGAAAGGGAAGCAGAGAGTGGAGAGCGAGCGGGTGTGGGTGAGGGAGGCAGATTGTCTGAGAGAAAGGGAAGCAGAAAGTGGAGTCCGAGCGGGTGTGGGTGAGGGACGCAGATTGGGAGAGAGAAAGAGAAGCAGAGAGTCGAGACCGAGCGGGTGTGGGTGTGGGAAGCAGATTGTCTGAGAGAAAGGTAAGCAGAGAGTGGAGAGCGAGCGGGTGTGGGTGTGGAAGGCAGTTTGGGTGAGAGAAAGGAAAGCAGAGAGTGGAGACCGAGCGGGTGTGGGTGAGGGAGGCAGATTTAGTGAGAGAAAGCGAAGCAGAGAGTGGAGAGTGAGCGGGTGTGGGTGAGGGAGGCAGATTGTCTGAGCGAAAGGGAAGCAGAGAGTGGAGAGCGAGCGGGTGAGGGTGAGGAAGGCAGATTGTCTGAGAGAAAGGGAAGCAGAGAGTGGAGAGCGAGCGGCTGTGGGTGAGGGAGGCAGATTGGGTAAGAGAAAGGTAAGCAGAGAGTGGAGAGCGGGCGGGTGAGGGTGAGGAAGGCAGATTGGGTGAGAGAAAAGGAAGCAGAGAGTCGAGACCGAGCGGGTGTGGGTGAGGGAAGCAGATTGACTGAGGGAAAGGTAAGCAGAGAGTGGAGAGCGGGCGGGTGAGGGTGAGGAAGGCAGATTGGGTGAGAGAAAGGGAAGCAGAGAGTGGAGACGGAGCTGGTGTGGGCGAGGGAGGGAGATTGTCTGAGAGAAAGGGAAGCAGAGAGTGGAGAGAGAGCGGGTGTGGGTGAGGGAGGCAGATTGTATGAGAGAAAGGGAAGCAGAGAGTGGAGACCGAGCGGGTGTGGGTGAGGGAAGCAGATTGTCTGAGAGAAAGGGAAGCAGAGAGTGGAGAGTGAGCGGGTGTGGGTGAGGGAGGCAGATTGTCTGAGCGAAATGGAAGCAGAGAGTAGACACCGAGCTGGTGTGGGCGAGGGAGGGAGATTGTCTGAGAGAAAGGGAAGCAGAGAGTGGAGAGAGAGCGGGTGTGGGTGAGGGAGGCAGATTGTATGAGAGAAAGGGAAGCAGAGAGTGGAGACCGAGCGGGTGTGGGTGAGGGAAGCAGATTGTCTGAGAGAAAGGGAAGCAGAGAGTGGAGAGTGAGCGGGTGTGGGTGAGGGAGGCAGATTGTCTGAGCGAAATGGAAGCAGAGAGTAGAGACCGAGCGGGTGTAGGGGAGGGAGGCAGATTGTGTGAGAGAAAGGGAAGCAGAGAGAGGAGAGCGAGGGGGTGTGAGTGAGGGAGGCAGATTGGGTGAGAGATAGGGAAGCAGAGAGTGGAGAGAGAGCGGGTGTGGGTGAGAGAGTCAGATTGTGTGAGAGAAAGGGAAGCAGAGAGTGGAGTCCGAGCGGGTGTGGGTGAGGGAGGCAGACTGTCTGAGACAAAGGGCCGCAGAGAGTGGAGAGCGAGCGGGTGTGTGTGAGGGAGGCAGATTGTCTGAGAGAAAGGGAAGCAGAGAGTGGAGAGCGAGCGGGTGTGTGTGAGGGAGGCAGATTGTCTGAGAGAAAGGGAAGCAGAGAGCGGTGACCGAGCGGATGTGGGTGAGGGAGGCAGATTGTCTGAGAGAAAGGGCAGCAGAGAGTGGAGACCGAGCGGGAGTGGGTGAGGGAGGCAGATTGCCTGATAGAAAGGGAAGCATAGAGTTGAGAGCGAGCGGGTGTGTGTGAGGGAGGCAGATTGTCTGAGAGAAAGGGAAGCAGAGAGTGGAGTCCGAGCGGGTGTGGGTGAGGGAGGCAGATTGCCTGAGAGAAAGGGAAGCAGAGAGCGGAGAGCGAGCGGGTGTGGGTGAGGGAGGCAGATTGTCTGAGAGAAAGGGAAGCAGACAGCGGAGAGTGAGCGGGTGTGGGTGAGGCAGGCAGATTGGGTGAGAGAAAGGGAAGCAGAGAGCGGAGACGGAGCGGGTGTGGGTGAGGGAGCCAGATTGTCTGAGAGAAAGGAAGAAGAGAGTGTAGACCGAGCGAGTGTTGGTGAGGGAGGCAGATTGGGTGAGAGAAAGGGAAGCAGAGAGCGGAGACGGAGCGGGTGTGGGTGAGGGAGGCAGATTGGGTGAGAGAAAGGGAAGCAGAGAGTGGTGACCGAGCGGGTGTGGGTGGGGGAGGCAGATTGGGTGAGAGAAAGGGAAACAGGGAGCGGAGACGGAGCGGGTGTGGGTGAGGGAGGCAGATTGTCTGAGAGAAAGGGAAGCAGAGAGTGGAGACCCAGCGTGTGTGGGTGAGGGAGGCGGATTGTCTGAGAGAAAGGGAAGCAGAGAGTGGAGAGAGAGCGGGTGTGGGTGAGGGAGGCAGATTGGGTGAGAGAAAGGGAAGCAGAAAGTGTAGAGATAGCGGGTGTGGGTGAGGGAGGCAGATTGTCTGAGAAAGGGAAGCAGAGAGTGGAGAGCGAGCGGGTGTGGGTGAGGGAGGCAGATTGTCTGAGAGAAAGAGGATCAGAGAGTGGAGAGCGAGCGCGTGTGGGTGAGGGAGGCAGATTGTCTGAGAGAAAGGGAAGCAGAGAGTGGAGAGCGAGCGGGTGTGGGTGAGGGAGGCAGATTGGGTGAGAGAAAGGTAAGCAGAGAGTGGAGAGCGGGCGGGTGAGGGTGAGGAAGGCAGATTGGGTGAGAGAAAAGGAAGCAGAGAGTCGAGACCGAGCGGGTGTGGGTGAGGGAAGCAGATTGACTGAGAGAAAGGTAAGCAGAGAGTGGAGAGCGGGCGGGTGAGGGTGAGGAAGACAGATTGGGTGAGAGAAAGGGAAGCAGAGAGTGGAGACGGAGCTGGTGTGGGCGAGGGAGGGAGATTGTCTGAGAGAAAGGGAAGCAGAGAGCGGAGAGCGAGCGGGTGTGGGTGACGGAGGCAGATTGTCTGAGAGAAAGGGAAGCAGACAGCGGAGAGTGAGCGGGTGTGGGTGGGGGAGGCAGATTGTCTGAGAGAAAGGGAAGCAGAGAGTGGAGAGCGTGCGGGTGTGGGTGAGGGAGGAAGAATGTCTGAGAGAAAGGGACGCAGAGAGTGGAGATAGAGCGGATGTGGGTGAGGGAGGCAGATTGTCTGAGAGAAAAGGAAGCAGAGAGTGGAGACGGAGCGGATGTGGGTGAGGCAGACAGATTGGGTGAGAGAAAGGGAAGCAGAGAGCGGAGACGGAGCGGGTGTGGGTGAGGGAGCCAGATTGTCTGAGAGAAAGGAAGAAGAGAGTGTAGACCGAGCGGGTGTTGGTGAGGGAGGCAGATTGTGTGATAGAAAGGGAAGCAGAGAGCGGAGACGGAGCGAGTGTTGGTGAGGGAGGCAGATTGGGTGAGAGAAAGGGAAGCAGAGAGCGGAGACGGAGCGGGTGTGGGTGAGGGAGGCAGATTGGGTGAGAGAAAGGGAAGCAGAGAGTGGAGACCCAGCGTGTGTGGGTGAGGGAGGCGGATTGTCTGAGAGAAAGGGAAGCAGAGAGTGGAGAGCGAGCGGGTGTGGGTGAGGGAGGCATATTGTCTGAGAGAAAGGGAAGCAGAGAGTGGAGACCGAGCATTTGTGGGTGAGGGAGGCAGATTGTCTGAGAGAAAGGGAAGCAGAGAGTGGAGAGCGAGCCGGTGAGCGGGTGAGGGAGGCAAATTGTCTGTGAAAGGGAAGCAGAGAGAGGAGTGCGAGCGGGTGTGGGTGAGGGAGGCAGATTGTATGAGAGAAAGGGAAGCAGAGAGTGGAGAGTGAGCGGGTGTGGGTGAGGGAGGCAGATTGTCTGAGAGAAAGGGATGCAGAGAGTGGAGAGCGAGCGGGGGTGGGTGAGTGAGGCAGATTGTCTGAGAGGAAGGGAAGCAGAGAGTGGAGAGCGAGCGGGTGTGGGTGAGGGAGGCAGATTGGGTGAGAGAAACGGAAGCAGAGATTTGGACCGAGCGGGTGTGGGTGAGGGAGGCAGATTGTCTGAGAGAAAGGGAAGCAGAGAGTGGAGACCGAGCGGGTGTGAGTGAGGGAGGCAGATTGGGTGAGAGAAAGGGAAGCAGAGAGTGGAGACCCAGCGTGTGTGGGTGAGGGAGGCAGATTGGGTGAGAGAAAGGGAAGCAGAAAGTGGAGAGATAGCGGGTGTGGGTGAGGGAGGCAGATTGTCTGAGAAAGGAAAGCAGAGAGTGGAGGTCGAGCGGGTGTGGGTGAGGCAGGCAGATTGTGTGAGAGAAAGGGAAGCAGAGAGAGGAGTCCGAGCGTGTGTGGGTGAGGGAGGCAGATTGTTTGAGAGAAAGGGAAGCAGAGAGTGGGGAGCGAGTGGGTGTTGGTGAGGGAGGAAGATTGGGTGAGAGAAAGGGAAGCAGAGAGTGGGGAGCGAGCGGGTGTGGGTGAGGGAGGCAGATTGTCTGAGAGAAAGGGAAGCAGAGAGTGCAGACCGAGCGGGTATGAGTGAGGGAGGCAGATTGGGTGTGATAAAGGGAAGCAGAGAGTGGAGAGCGAGCGGTTGTGGGTGAGGGAGGCAGATTGGGTGAGAGAAAGGGAAGCAGAGAGTGGAGAGCGAGCGGGTGTGGGTGAGGGAGGCAAATTGTCGAAAGAAAGGGAAGCAGAGAGTTGGGACCGAGCAGGTGTGGGAGAGGAAGGCAGATTGTATGAGAGAAAGGGAAGCAGAGAGTGGAGAGCGAGAGGGTGTGGGCGAGGGAGGCTGATTGTCTGAGATAAAGGGCAGCAGAGAGTGGAGACCGAGCGGGAGTTGGTGAGGGAGGCAGATTGCCTGAGAGAAAGGGAAGCAGCGAGTGGAGTCCGAGCGGGTGTGGGTGAGGAAGGCAGATTGTCTGAGAGAAAGGGATGCAGAGAGTGGAGATAGAGCGGGTCTGGTCGAGGGAGGCAGATTGTCTGAGAGAAAGGGAAGCAGAGAGTGGAGACCGAGCGGGTGTGGGTGAGGGAGGCAGATTGTCTGAGAGAAAGGGAAGCAGACAGCGGAGAGTGAGCGGGTGTGGGTGAGGCAGGCAGATTGGGTGAGAGAAAGGGAAGCAGAGAGCGGAGACGGAGCGGGTGTGGGTGAGGGAGCCAGATTGTCTGAGAGAAAGGAAGAAGAGAGTGGAGACCGAGCGGGTGTTGGTGGGGGAGGCAGATTGGGTGATAGAAAGGGAAGCAGAGAGCGGAGACGGAGCGGGTGTGGGTGGGGGAGGCAGATTGGGTGAGAGAAAGGGAAACAGGTAGCGTAGTCGGAGCGGGTGTGGGTGAGGGAGGCAGATTGTCTGAGAGAAATGGAAGCAGAGAGTGGCGACCGAGCGGGTGTGAGTGAGGGAGGCAGATTGGGTGAGAGAAAGGGAAGCAGAGAGTAGAGACCCAGCGTGTGTGGGTGAGGGAGGCAGAATGTCGGAGAGAAAGGGAAGCAGAGAGTGGAGACCGAGCGTGTGTGGGTGAGGGAGGCAAATTGGGTGAGAGAAAGGGAAGCAGAAAGTGGAGAGATAGCGGGTGTGGGTGAGGGAGGCAGATTGTCTGAGAAAGGAAAGCAGAGAGTGGAGAGCGAGCGGGTGTGGGTGAGGGAGGCAGATTGTCTGAGAGAAAGAGAAGCAGAGAGTGGAGAGCGAGCGAGTGTGGGTGAGGTAGGCAGTTTGTATAAGAGAAAGGGAAGCAGAGAGAGGAGACCGAGCGGGTGTGGGTGAGGGAGGTAGATTGTCTGAGAGCAAGGGAAGCAGAGAGTGGAGAGCGAGCGTGTGTGGGGGAGGGAGGCAGATTGTCTGAGAAAGGGAAGCAGAGAGAGGAGAGCGAGCGCGTGTGGGTGAGCTAGGCAGATTGTCTGAGAGAAAGGGAAGCAGAGAGTGGAGACCGAGCATTTCTGGGTAAGGGAAGTAGATTGGATGAGAGAAAGGGAAGCAGAGAGTTGAGAGCGAGGGTGTGTGTGTGAGGGAGGCAGAATGTCTGAGAAAGGGAAGCAGAGAGTGGAGAGCGAGCGGGTGTGTGTGAGGGAGGCAGATTGTCTGAGAGAAAATGTAGCAGAGAGTGGAGAGCGAGCGGGTGTGAGTGAGGGAGGCAGATTGTCTGAGAGAAAGGGAAGCAGAGAGTGGAGACCGAGCGGGTGTGGGTGAGGGAGGCAGATTGGGTGTGAGAAAGGGAAGCAGAGAGTGGAGAGCGAGCGGGTGTGTGTGAGGGAGGCAGAAAGTCTGAGAAAGGGAAGCAGAGAGTGGAGAGCGAGCGGGTGTGGGTGAGGGAAGCAGTTTGTCTGAGAGAAAGGGAAGCAGAGAGTGGAGACCGAGCGGGTGTGGGTGGGGGAGGCAGATTGTCTGAGAGAAAGGGAAGCAGAGAGTGGGGAGCGGGCGGGTGTGGGTGAGTGAGGCAGATTGGATGAGAGAAAGGGAAGCAGAGAGTGGAGAGCGAGCGGGTGTGTGTGAGGGACACTGAGAAAAAGGGAAGCAGAGAGTGGAGAGCGAGCGGGTGTGGGTGGGGGAGGCAGATTGTCTGAGAGAAAGGGAAGCAGAGAGTGGAGAGCGAGCGGGTGTGAGTGAGAGAGGCAGATTGTCTGAGAGTAAGGGAAGCAGAAAGTGGAGAGCGAGCGGGTGTGGGTGAGGGAGGCAGATTGTTTGAGAGAAAGGGACGCAGAGAGTGGTGACGGAGCGGATGTGGGCGAGGGAGGCAGATTGTCTGAGAGAAAGGGAAGCAGAGAGTGGAGACCGAGCGGGTGTGGGTGAGGGAGGCAGATTGCCTGAGAGAAAGGGAAACAGAGAGTGGAGAGCGAGCGGGTGTGGGTGAGGGAGGCAGATTGCCTGAGAGAAAGGGAAGCAGAGAGTGGAGAGCGAGCGGGTGTGGGTGAGGGAGGCAGATTGTCTGAGAGAAAGGGATGCAGAGAGTGGAGATAGAGCGGGTGTGGGTAAGGGAGGCAGATTGTCTGAGAGAAAGGGAAGAAGAGAGTGGAGAGCGAGCGGGTGTGGGTGAGCGAGGCAGATAGTTTGAGAGAAAGGGAAGCAGAGAGTGGAGAGCGAGCGGGTGTGGGCGAGGGAGGGAGATTGTCTGAGATAAAGGGCAGCAGAGAGTGGAGACCGAGCGGGAGTTGGTGAGGGAGGCAGATTGCCTGAGAGAAAGGGAAGCAGCGAGTGGAGTCCGAGCGGGTGTGGGTGAGGGAGGCAGATTGTCTGAGAGAAAGGGATGCAGAGAGTGGAGTTAGAGCGGATGTGGGTAAGGGAGGCAGATTGTCTGAGAGAAAGGGAAGAGGAGAGTGGAGAGCGAGCGGGTGTGGGTGAGGGAGGCAGATTGTCTGAGAGAAAGGGAAGCAGAGAGTGGAGAGCGAGCGGGTGTGGGTGAGGGAGGCAGATTGTCTGAGAGAAAGGGAAGAAGAGAGTGGAGAGCGAGCGGGTGTGGGTGAGGGAGGCAGATTGTCTGAGAGAAAGGGAAGCAGAGAGTGGAGAGCGAGCGGGTGTGGGTGAGGGAGTCAGATTGTCTGAGAGAAAGGGAAGCAGAGAGTGGAGACCGAGTGGGTGTGTGTGAGGGATGCAGATTGTCTGAGAGAAAGGGAAGCAGAGAATGGAGAGCGAGCGCGTGTGGGTGAGGGAGGCAGATTAACTGAGAGAAAAGGAAGCAGAGAGTGGAGAGCGAGCGGGTGTGGGTGAGAAAGGCAGTTTGGGTGAGAGAAAGAGAAGCAGTGAGTGGAGAGCGAGCGGGTGAGCGGGTGAAGGAGTCAGATTGTCTGAGGGAAAAGGAAGCAGAGAGTGGAGACCGAGCGGGTGTGGGTGAGGCAGGCAGATTGTCTGAGAGAAAGGGAAGCAGAGAGAGGAGTCCGAGCGTGTGTGGGTGAGGGGGGCAGATTGTTTGAGAGAAAGGGAAGCAGAGAGTGGGGAGCGAGTGGGTGTTGGTGAGGGAGGAAGATTGGGTGAGAGAAAGGGAAGCAGAGAGTGGGGAGCGAGCGGGTGTGGGTGAGGGAGGCAGATTGTCTGAGAGAAAGGGAAGCAGAGAGTGCAGACCGAGCGGGTATGAGTGAGGGAGGCAGATTGGGTGTGATAAAGGGAAGCAGAGAGTGGAGAGCGAGCGATTGTGGGTGAGGGAGGCAGATTGGGTGAGAGAAAGGGAAGCAGAGAGTGGAGAGCGAGCGGGTGTGGGTGAGGGAGGCAAATTGTCGAGAGAAAGGGAAGCAGAGAGTTGGGACCGAGCAGGTGTGGGTGAGGGAGGCAGATTGTCTGAGAGAAAGGGATGCAGAGAGTGGAGAGCGAGCGGGTGTGGGTGAGGGAGGCAGATTGTCTGAGAGAAAGGGAAGCAGAGAGTGGAGAGCGAGCGGGTGTGGGTGAGGGAGGCAGATTGTCTGAGAGAAAGCGAAGCAGAGTGTGGGGAGCGGGCGGGTGTGGGTGAGGGAGGCAGATTGTCTGAGAGAAAGGGAAGCAGAGAGTGGAGGGCGAGCGGGTCTGGTCGAGGGAGGCTGATTGTCTGAGAGATAGGAAGCAGAGAGTGGAGGGCGAGCGGGTCTGGTCGAGGGAGGCAGATTGTCTGAGAGATAGGAAGCAGAGAGTGGAGACCGAGCGGGTGTGGGTGAGGTATGCAGATTGTGTGTGAGAAAGGGAAGCATAGAGTGGAGAGCGAGCGGGTGTTGGTGAGCGAGGCAGATTGGGTGAGAGAAAGGGTAGCAGAGAGCGGAGACGGAGCGGGTGTGGGTGAGAGAGGCAGATTGGATGAGAGAAAGGGAAACAGGTAGCGTAGTCGGAGCGGGTGTGGGTGAGGGAGGCAGATTGTCTGAGAGAAAGGGAAGCAGAGAGTGGCGACCGAGCGGGTGTGAGTGAGGGAGGCAGATTGGGTGAGAGAAAGGGAAGCAGAGAGTAGAGACCCAGCGTGTGTGGGTGAGGGAGGCAGAATGTCTGAGAGAAAGGGAAGCAGAGAGTGGAGACCGAGCGTGTGTGGGTGAGGGAGGCACATTGGGTGAGAGAAAGGGAAGCAGAAAGTGGAGAGATAGCGGGTGTGGGTGAGGGAGGCAGATTGTCTGAGAAAGGGAAGCAGAGAGTGGAGAGCGAGCGGGTGTGGGTGAGGGAGGCAGATTGTCTGAGAGAAAGAGAAGCAGAGTGTGGAGAGCGAGCGAGTGTGGGTGATGTAGGCAGTTTGTATAAGAGAAAGGGAAGCAGAGAGTGGAGACCGAGCGGGTGTGGGTGAGGGAGGCAGATTGTCTGCGAAAGGGAAGCAGAGAGAGGAGAGCGAGCGCGTGTGGGTGAGGGATGCAGATTGTATGAGAGAAAGGGAAGCAGAGAGTGGAGAGTGAGCGGGTGTGGGTGAGGGAGGCAGATTGTCTGAGAGAAAGGGAAGCAGAGAGTGGAGACCGAGCATTTGTGGGTGAGGGAGGCAGATTGTCTGAGAAAAAGGGAAGCAGGGAGTGGAGAGCGAGCCGGTGAGCGGGTGAGGGAGGCAGATTGTCTGAGAAAGGGAAGCATAGAGAGGAGTGCGGGCGGGTGTGGGTGAGGGATGCAGATTGTATGAGAGAAAGGGAAGCAGAGAGTGGAGAGTGAGCGGGTGTGGGTGAGGGAGGAAGATTGGGTGAGAGAAAGGGAAGCGGAGAGTGGAGAGCGCGCGGGTGTGGGTGAGGGAGGCAGATTGTCTGAGAGAAAGTGAAGCGGAGAGTGGAGAGCTAGCGGGTTTGGATGAGGGAGGCAGATTGTCTGAGAGAAAGGGAAGCAGAGAGTTGAGAGCGAGCGGGTGTGGGTGAGGGAGGCAGATTGTCTGAGAGAAAGGAAAGCAGAGAGTGGAGAGCTAGCGGGTGTGGGTGAGGTAGGCAGATTGGGTGAGAGATTGGGAAGCAGAGAGTGCAGAGCGAGCGGATGTGGGTGAGAGAGGCAGATTGTCTGAGAGAAAGGGAAGCAGAAAGTGGAGTCCGAGCGGGTGTGGGTGAGGGACGCAGATTGGGAGAGAGAAAGAGAAGCAGAGAGTCGAGACCGAGCGGGTGTGGGTGAGGGAAGCAGATTGTCTGAGAGAAAGGTAAGCAAAGAGTGGAGAGCGAGCGGGTGTGGGTGTGGAAGGCAGATTGGGTGAGAGAAAGGAGAGCAGAGAGTGGAGACCGAGCGGGTGTGGGTGAGCGTGGCAGATTGGGTGAGCGAAAGAGAAGCAGAGAGTGGAGACCGAGCGGGTGTGGGTGAGGGAGGCAGATTTAGTGAGAGAAAGCGAAGCAGAGAGTGGAGAGTGAGCGGGTGTGGGTGAGGGAGGCAGATTGTCTGAGAGAAAGGTAAGCAGAGAGTGGAGAGCGGGCGGGTGAGGGTGAGGAAGGCAGATTGGGTGAGAGAAAGGGAAGAAGAGAGTGGAGACGGAGCTGGTGTGGGCGAGGGAGGGAGATTGTCTGAGAGAAAGGGAAGCAGAGAGTGGAGAGCGAGCGGGTGTGGGTGAGGGAGGCAGATTGTCTGAGAGAAAGGAAGCAGAGAGTGGAGAGCGAACGGGTGTGGGTGAGGGAGGCAGATTGTATGAGAGAAAGGGAAGCAGAGAGTGGAGACCGAGCGGGTGTGGGTGAGGGAAGCAGATTGTCTGAGAGAAAGGGAAGCAGAGAGTGGAGAGTGAGCGGGTGTGGGTGAGGGAGGCAGATTGTCTGAGCGAAATGGAAGCAGAGAGTAGAGACCGAGCGGGTGTAGGGGAGGGAGGCAGATTGTGTGAGAGAAAGGGAAGCAGAGAGAGGAGAGAGAGGGGGTGTGGGTGAGGGAGGCAGATTGGGTGAGAGATAGGGAAGCAGAGAGTGGAGAGAGAGCGGGTGTGGGTGAGAGAGTCAGATTGTCTGAGAGAAAGGGAAGCAGAGAGTGGAGAGCGAGCGGGTGTTAGTGAGGGAGGCAGACTGTCTGAGACAAAGGGCCGCAGAGAGTGGAGAGCGAGCGGGTGTGGGTGAGGGCGGCAGATTGTTTGAGAGATAGGGAAGCAGAGAGCGGTGACCGAGCGGATGTGGGTGAGGGAGTCAGATTGTCTGAGAGAAAGGGCAGCAGAGAGTGGAGACCGAGCGGGTGTGTGTGAGGGAGGCAGATTGTCTGAGAGAAAGGGAAGCAGAGAATGGAGTCCGAGCGGGTGTGGGTGAGGGAGGCAGATTGTCTGAGAGAAAGGGAAGCAGAGAGCGGAGAGCGAGCGGGTGTGGGTGCGGGAGGCAGATTGTCTGAGAGAAAGGGACGCAGAGAGTGGAGAGCGAGCGGGTGTGGGTGAGGGAGGCAGATTGTCTGAGAGAAAGGGAAGCAGAGAGCGGAGAGCGAGCGGGTGTGGGTGAGGGAGGCAGATTGTCTGAGACAAAGGGAAGCAGAGAGTGGAGACGGAGCGGATGTGGGTGAGGGAGGCAGATTGTCTGAGAGAAAGGAAGAAGAGAGTGTAGACCGAGCGGGTGTTGGTGTGGGAGGCAGATTGGGTGAGAGAAAGGGAAGCAGAGAGCGGAGACGGAGCGAGTGTTGGTGAGGGAGGCAGATTGGGTGAGAGAAAGGGAAGCAGAGAGCGGAGACGGAGCGGGTGTGGGTGAGGGAGGCAGATTGTCTGAGAGAAAGGGAAGCAGAGAGTGGAGACCGAGCGGGTGTGAGTGAGGGAGGCAGATTGGGTGAGAGAAAGGGAAGCAGAGAGTGGAGACCGAGCGGGTGTGGGTGGGGGAGGCAGATTGGGTGAGAGAAAGGGAAGCAGAGAGTGGAGACCCAGCGTGTGTGGGTGAGGGAGTCGGATTATCTGAGAGAAAGGGAAGCAGAGAGTGGAGAGCGAGCGAGTGTGGGTGAGGTAGACAGATTGTATGAGAGAAAGGGAAGCAGAGAGTGGAGAGCGAGCGCGTGTGGGTGAGGGAGGCAGATTGTCTGAGAGAAAGGGAAGCAGAGAGTGGAGACCGAGCATTTGTGGGTAAGGGAGGCAGATTGTCTGAGAGAAAGGGAAGCAGGGAGTGGAGAGCGAGCCGGTGAGCGGGTGAGGGAGGCAGATTATCTGTGAAAGGGAAGCAGAGAGAGGAGTGCGAGCGGGTGTGGGTGAGGGAGGCAGATTGTATGAGAGAAAGGGAAGCAGAGAGTGGAGAGTGAGCGGGTGTGGGTGAGGGAGGAAGATTGGGTGAGAGAAAGGGAAGCGGAGAGTGGAGAGCGAGCGGGAGTGGGTGAGGGAGGCAGATTGTCTGAGAGAAAGGGAAGCAGAGAGTGCAGACCGAGCGGGTATGAGTGAGGGAGGCAGATTGGGTGTGATAAAGGGAAGCAGAGAGTGGAGAGCGAGGGGTTGTGGGTGAGGGAGGCAGATTGGGTGAGAGAAAGGGAAGCAGAGAGTGGAGAGCGAGCGGGTGTGGGTGAGGGAGGCAGATTGTATGAGAGAAAGGGAAGCAGAGAGTGGAGAGCGAGAGGTTGCGGGTGAGGGAGGCAGATTGTCTGAGAGAAAGGGAAGCAGAGAGTGGAGAGCGAGCGGGTGTGGGTGAGGGAGGCAGATTGTCTGAGAGAAAGGGAAGCAGAGAGTGGGGAGCGGGCGGGTGTGAGTGAGGGAGGCAGATTGGGTGATAGAAAAGGAAGCAGAGAGTGGAGGGCGAGCGGGTCTGTTCGAGGGAGGCAGATTGTCTGAGAGAAAGGGAAGCAGAGAGTGGAGACCGAGCGGGTGTGGGTGAGGGAGGCAGATTGTCTGAGAGAAAGGGAAGCAGAGAGTGGAAACCGTGCGGGTGCTGGTGAGGGAGGCAGATTGGGTGAGAGAAAGGGAAGCAGAGAGCGGAGACGGAGCGGGTGTGGGTGAGGGAGGCAGATAGTCTGAGAGAAAGGGAAGCAGAGAGTGGCGACCGAGCGGGTGTGAGTGAGGGAGGCAGATTGGGTGAGAGAAAGGGAAGCAGAGAGTGGAGACCGAGCGTGTGTGGGTGAGGGAGGCAGATTGGGTGAGAGAAAGGGAAGCAGAGAGTGGAGACCCAGCGTGTGTGGGTGAGGGAGGCAGATTGTCTGAGAGAAAGGGAAGCAGAGAGTGGAGACCGAGCGTGTGTGGGTGAGGGAGGCAGATTGGGTGAGAGAAAGGGAAGCAGAAAGTGGAGAGCGAGCGGGTGTGGGTGAGGGAGGCAGATTGTCTGAGAAAAAGGGAAGCAGGGAGTGGAGAGCGAGCCGGTGAAGCGGGTGAGGGAGGCAGATTGTCTGAGAAAGGGAAGCACAGAGAGGAGTGCGAGCGGGTGTGGGTGAGGGAGGCAGATTGTCTGAGAGAAAGGGAAGCGAAGAGTGGAGAGCGAGCGGGTGTGGGTGAGGGAGGCAGATTGTCTGAGAGAAAGGGAAGCAGAGAGTGGAGAGCGAGCGGGTGTGGGTGAGGGAGGCAGATTGGGTGAGAGAAAGGGAAGCAGAGAGTGGAGTCCATGCGGGTTTGGATGAGGGAGGAAGATTGTCTGAGAGAAAGGGAAGCAGAGAGTGGAGAGCTAGCGGGTGTGGGTGAGGGAGGCAGATTGGGTGAGAGAAAGGGAAGCAGAGAGTGGAGAGCGAGCGGGTGTCGGTGAGGGAGGCAGATTGTCTGAGAGAAAGGGAAGCAGAGAGTGGAGAGCGAGCGGGTGAGGGTGAGGAAGGCAGATTGTCTGAGAGAAAGGGAGGCAGAGAGTGGAGAGCGAGCGGGTGTGGGTGAGGGAGGCAGATTGGGTGAGAGAAAGAGAAGCAGAGAGTCGAGACCGAGCGGGTGTGGGTGTGGGAAGCAGATTGTCTGAGAGAAAGGTAAGCAGAGAGTGGAGAGCGAGCGGGTGTGGGTGTGGAAGGCAGTTTGGGTGAGAGAAAGGAAAGCAGAGAGTGGAGACCGAGCGGGTGTGGGTGAGGGAGGCAGATTTAGTGAGAGAAAGCGAAGCAGAGAGTGGAGAGTGAGCGGGTGTGGGTGAGGGAGGCAGATTGTCTGAGCGAAAGGGAAGCAGAGAGTGGAGAGCGAGCGGGTGAGGGTGAGGAAGGCAGATTGTCTGAGAGAAAGGGAGGCAGAGAGTGGAGAGCGAGCGGGTGTGGGTGAGGGAGGCAGATTGGGTGAGAGAAAGGTAAGCAGAGAGTGGAGAGCGGGCGGGTGAGGGTGAGGAAGGCAGATTGGGTGAGAGAAAGGGAAGCAGAGAGTGGAGACGGAGCTGGTGTGGGCGAGGGAGGGAGATTGTCTGAGAGAAAGGGAAGCAGAGAGTGGAGAGAGAGCGGGTGTGGGTGAGGGAGGCAGATTGCCTGAGAGAAAGGAAGCAGAGAGTGGAGAGCGAGCGGGTGTGGGTGAGGGAGGCAGATTGTATGAGAGAAGGGGAAGCAGAGAGTGGAGACCGAGCGGGTGTGGGTGAGGGAAGCAGATTGTCTGAGAGAAAGGGAAGCAGAGAGTGGAGACCGAGCGGGTGTGGGTGGGGGAGGCAGATTTTCTGAGAGAAAGGGAAGCAGAGAGTGCAGACCGAGCGGGTATGAGTGAGGGAGGCAGATTGGGTGTGATAAAGGGAAGCAGAGAGTGGAGAGCGAGGGGTTGTGGGTGAGGGAGGCAGATTGGGTGAGAGAAAGGGAAGCAGAAAGTGGAGAGCGAGCGGGTGTGGGTGAGGGAGGCAGATTGTCTGAGAAAAAGGGAAGCAGGGAGTGGAGACCGAGCGGGTGTGGGTGAGGGACGCAGATTGGGAGAGAGAAAGAGAAGCAGAGAGTCGAGACCGAGCGGGTGTGGGTGTGGGAAGCAGATTGTCTGAGAGAAAGGTAAGCAGAGAGTGGAGAGCGAGCCGGTGAAGCGGGTGAGGGAGGCAGATTGTCTGAGAAAGGGAAGCACAGAGAGGAGTGCGAGCGGGTGTGGGTGAGGGATGCAGATTGTATGAGAGAAAGGGAAGCAGAGAGTGGAGAGTGAGCGGGTGTGGGTGAGGGAGGAAGATTGGGTGAGAGAAAGGGAAGCGAAGAGTGGAGAGCGAGCGGCTGTGGGTGAGGGAGGCAGATTGTCTGAGAGAAAGGGAAGCGGAGAGTGGAGAGCGAGTGGGTGTGGGTGAGGGAGGCAGATTGTCTGAGAGAAAGGGAAGCAGAGAGTGGAGAGCGAGCGGGTGTGGGTGAGGGAGGCAGATTGGGTGAGAGAAAGGGAAGCAGAGAGTGGAGTCCGAGCGGGTTTGGATGAGGGAGGAAGATTGTCTGAGAGAAAGGGAAGCAGAGAGTTGAGAGCGAGCGGGTGTGGGTGAGGGAGGCAGATTGTCTGAGAGAAAGGGAAGCAGAGAGTGGAGAGCTAGCGGGTGTGGGTGAGGGAGGCAGATTGGGTGAGAGAAAGGGAAGCAGAGAGTGGAGAGCGAGCGGGTGTGGGTGAGGGAGGCAGATTGTCTGAGAGAAAGGGAAGCAGAAAGTGGAGTCCGAGCGGGTGTGGGTGAGGGACGCAGATTGGGAGAGAGAAAGAGAAGCAGAGAGTCGAGACCGAGCGGGTGTGGGTGTGGGAAGCAGATTGTCTGAGAGAAAGGTAAGCAGAGAGTGGAGAGCGAGCGGGTGTGGGTGTGGAAGGCAGTTTGGGTGAGAGAAAGGAAAGCAGAGAGTGGAGACCGAGCGGGTGTGGGTGAGGGAGGCAGATTTAGTGAGAGAAAGCGAAGCAGAGAGTGGAGAGTGAGCGGGTGTGGGTAAGGGAGGCAGATTGTCTGAGCGAAAGGGAAGCAGAGAGTGGAGAGCGAGCGGGTGAGGGTGAGGAAGGCAGATTGTCTGAGAGAAAGGGAAGCAGAGAGTGGAGAGCGAGCGGGTGTGGGTGAGGGAGGCAGATTGGGTGAGAGAAAGGTAAGCAGAGAGTGGAGAGCGGGCGGGTGAGGGTGAGGAAGGCAGATTGGGTGAGAGAAAGGGAAGCAGAGAGTGGAGACGGAGCTGGTGTGGGCGAGGGAGGGAGATTGTCTGAGAGAAAGGGAAGCAGAGAGTGGAGAGAGAGCGGGTGTGGGTGAGGGAGGCAGATTGTCTGAGAGAAAGGAAGCAGAGAGTGGAGAGCGAGCGGGTGTGGGTGAGGGAGGCAGATTGTATGAGAGAAAGGGAAGCAGAGAGTGGAGACCGAGCGGGTGTGGGTGAGGGAAGCAGATTGTCTGAGAGAAAGGGAAGCAGAGAGTGGAGACCGAGCGGGTGTGGGTGGGGGAGGCAGATTGGGTGAGAGAAAGGGAAACAGGGAGCGGAGACGGAGCGGGTGTGGGTGAGGGAGGCAGATTGTCTGAGAGAAAGGGAAGCAGAGAGCGGCGACCGAGCGGGTGTGAGTGAGGGAGGCAGATTGGGTGAGAGAAAGGGAAGCAGAGAGTGGAGACCCAGCGTGTGTGGGTGAGGGAGGCGGATTGTCTGAGAGAAAGGGAAGCAGAGAGTGGAGAACGAGCGAGTGTGGGTGAGGTAGACAGATTGTATGAGAGAAAGGGAAGCAGAGAGTGGAGAGCGAGCGCGTGTGGGTGAGGGAGGCAGATTGTCTGAGAGAAAGGGAAGCAGAGAGTGGAGACCGAGCATTTGTGGGTAAGGGAGGCAGATTGTCTGAGAGAAAGGGAAGCAGGGAGTGGAGAGCGAGCCGGTGAGCGGGTGAGGGAGGCAGATTGTCTGTGAAAGGGAAGCAGAGAGAGGAGTGCGAGCGGGTGTGGGTGAGGGAGGCAGATTGTATGAGTGAAAGGGAAGCAGAGAGTGGAGAGTGAGCGGGTGTGGGTGAGGGAGGAAGATTGGGTGAGAGAAAGGGAAGCGGAGAGTGGAGAGCGAGAGGTTGTGGGTGAGGGAGGCAGATTGTCTGAGAGAAAGGGATGCAGAGAGTGGAGAGCGAGCGGGTGTGAGTGAGGGAGGCAGATTGTCTGAGAGAAAGGGAAGCAGAGAGTTGAGTCCGTGCGGGTGCTGGTGAGGGAGGCAGATTGGGTGAGAGAAAGGGAAGCAGAGAGTGGAGACCGAGCGGGTGTGGGTGAGGGAGGCAGATAGTCTGAGAGAAAGGGAAGCAGAGAGTGGCGACCGAGCGGGTGTGAGTGAGGTAGGCAGATTGGGTGAGAGAAAGGGAAGCAGAGAGTAGAGACCCAGCGTGTGTGGGTGAGGGAGGCAGATTGTCTGAGAGAAAGGGAAGCAGAGAGTGGAGACCGAGCGTGTGTGGGTGAGGGAGGCAGATTGGGTGAGAGAAAGGGAAGGAGAAAGTGGAGAGCGAGCGGGTGTGGGTGAGGGAGGCAGATTGTCTGAGAGAAAGAGAAGCAGAGAGTGGAGAGCGAGCGAGTGTGTGTGAGGTAGGCAGATTGTCTGAGAAAAAGGGAAGCAGGGAGTGGAGACGGAGCTGGTGTGGGCGAGGGAGGGAGATTGTCTGAGAGAAAGGGAAGCAGAGAGTGGAGAGCGAGCGGGTGTGGATGAGGGAGGCAGATTGTCTGAGAAAAAGGGAAGCAGGGAGTGGAGAGGGAGCCGGTGAAGCGGGTGAGGGAGGCAGATTGTCTGAGAAAGGGAAGCACAGAGAGGAGTGCGAGCGGGTGTGGGTGAGGGATGCAGATTGTATGAGAGAAAGGGAAGCAGAGAGTGGAGAGTGAGCGGGTGTGGGTGAGGGAGGCAGATTGTCTGAGAGAAAGGGAAGCGGAGAGTGGAGAGCGAGTGGGTGTGGGTGAGGGAGGCAGATTGTCTGAGAGAAAGGGAAGCAGAGAGTTGAGACCGAGCAGGTGTGGGTGAGGGAGGCAGATTGGGTGAGAGAAAGGGAAGCAGAGAGTGGAGTCCGAGCGGGTTTGGATGAGGGAGGAAGATTGTCTGAGAGAAAGGGAAGCAGAGAGTTGAGAGCGAGCGGGTGTGGGTGAGGGAGGCAGATTGTCTGAGAGAAAGGGAAGCAGAGAGTGGAGAGCTAGCGGGTGTGGGTGAGGGAGGCAGATTGGGTGAGAGAAAGGGAAGCAGAGAGTGGAGAGCGAGCGGGTGTGGGTGAGGGAGGCAGATTGTCTGAGAGAAAGGGAAGCAGAAAGTGGAGTCCGAGCGGGTGTGGGTGAGGGACGCAGATTGGGAGAGAGAAAGAGAAGCAGAGAGTCGAGACCGAGCGGGTGTGGGTGTGGGAAGCAGATTTTCTGAGAGAAAGGTAAGCAGAGAGTGGAGAGCGAGCGGGTGTGGGTGTGGAAGGCAGTTTGGGTGAGAGAAAGGAAAGCAGAGAGTGGAGACCGAGCGGGTGTGGGTGAGGGAGGCAGATTTAGTGAGAGAAAGCGAAGCAGAGAGTGGAGAGTGAGCGGGTGTGGGTGAGGGAGGCAGATTGTCTGAGCGAAAGGGAAGCAGAGAGTGGAGAGCGAGCGGGTGAGGGTGAGGAAGGCAGATTGTCTGAGAGAAAGGGAAGCAGAGAGTGGAGAGCGAGCGGCTGTGGGTGAGGGAGGCAGATTGGGTAAGAGAAAGGTAAGCAGAGAGTGGAGAGCGGGCGGGTGAGGGTGAGGAAGGCAGATTGGGTGAGAGAAAAGGAAGCAGAGAGTCGAGACCGAGCGGGTGTGGGTGAGGGAAGCAGATTGACTGAGGGAAAGGTAAGCAGAGAGTGGAGAGCGGGCGGGTGAGGGTGAGGAAGGCAGATTGGGTGAGAGAAAGGGAAGCAGAGAGTGGAGACGGAGCTGGTGTGGGCGAGGGAGGGAGATTGTCTGAGAGAAAGGGAAGCAGAGAGTGGAGAGAGAGCGGGTGTGGGTGAGGGAGGCAGATTGTATGAGAGAAAGGGAAGCAGAGAGTGGAGACCGAGCGGGTGTGGGTGAGGGAAGCAGATTGTCTGAGAGAAAGGGAAGCAGAGAGTGGAGAGTGAGCGGGTGTGGGTGAGGGAGGCAGATTGTCTGAGCGAAATGGAAGCAGAGAGTAGACACCGAGCTGGTGTGGGCGAGGGAGGGAGATTGTCTGAGAGAAAGGGAAGCAGAGAGTGGAGAGAGAGCGGGTGTGGGTGAGGGAGGCAGATTGTATGAGAGAAAGGGAAGCAGAGAGTGGAGACCGAGCGGGTGTGGGTGAGGGAAGCAGATTGTCTGAGAGAAAGGGAAGCAGAGAGTGGAGAGTGAGCGGGTGTGGGTGAGGGAGGCAGATTGTCTGAGCGAAATGGAAGCAGAGAGTAGAGACCGAGCGGGTGTAGGGGAGGGAGGCAGATTGTGTGAGAGAAAGGGAAGCAGAGAGAGGAGAGCGAGGGGGTGTGAGTGAGGGAGGCAGATTGGGTGAGAGATAGGGAAGCAGAGAGTGGAGAGAGAGCGGGTGTGGGTGAGAGAGTCAGATTGTGTGAGAGAAAGGGAAGCAGAGAGTGGAGTCCGAGCGGGTGTGGGTGAGGGAGGCAGACTGTCTGAGACAAAGGGCCGCAGAGAGTGGAGAGCGAGCGGGTGTGTGTGAGGGAGGCAGATTGTCTGAGAGAAAGGGAAGCAGAGAGTGGAGAGCGAGCGGGTGTGTGTGAGCGAGGCAGATTGTCTGAGAGAAAGGGAAGCAGAGAGCGGTGACCGAGCGGATGTGGGTGAGGGAGGCAGATTGTCTGAGAGAAAGGGCAGCAGAGAGTGGAGACCGAGCGGGAGTGGGTGAGGGAGGCAGATTGCCTGATAGAAAGGGAAGCATAGAGTTGAGAGCGAGCGGGTGTGTGTGAGGGAGGCAGATTGTCTGAGAGAAAGGGAAGCAGAGAGTGGAGTCCGAGCGGGTGTGGGTGAGGGAGGCAGATTGCCTGAGAGAAAGGGAAGCAGAGAGCGGAGAGCGAGCGGGTGTGGGTGAGGGAGGCAGATTGTCTGAGAGAAAGGGAAGCAGACAGCGGAGAGTGAGCGGGTGTGGGTGAGGCAGGCAGATTGGGTGAGAGAAAGGGAAGCAGAGAGCGGAGACGGAGCGGGTGTGGGTGAGGGAGCCAGATTGTCTGAGAGAAAGGAAGAAGAGAGTGTAGACCGAGCGAGTGTTGGTGAGGGAGGCAGATTGGGTGAGAGAAAGGGAAGCAGAGAGCGGAGACGGAGCGGGTGTGGGTGAGGGAGGCAGATTGGGTGAGAGAAAGGGAAGCAGAGAGTGGTGACCGAGCGGGTGTGGGTGGGGGAGGCAGATTGGGTGAGAGAAAGGGAAACAGGGAGCGGAGACGGAGCGGGTGTGGGTGAGGGAGGCAGATTGTCTGAGAGAAAGGGAAGCAGAGAGTGGAGACCCAGCGTGTGTGGGTGAGGGAGGCGGATTGTCTGAGAGAAAGGGAAGCAGAGAGTGGAGAGAGAGCGGGTGTGGGTGAGGGAGGCAGATTGGGTGAGAGAAAGGGAAGCAGAAAGTGTAGAGATAGCGGGTGTGGGTGAGGGAGGCAGATTGTCTGAGAAAGGGAAGCAGAGAGTGGAGAGCGAGCGGGTGTGGGTGAGGGAGGCAGATTGTCTGAGAGAAAGAGGATCAGAGAGTGGAGAGCGAGCGCGTGTGGGTGAGGTAGGCATATTGTCTGAGAGAAAGGGAAGCAGAGAGTGGAGACCGAGCATTTGTGGGTGAGGGAGGCAGATTGTCTGAGAGAAAGGGAAGCAGAGAGTGGAGAGCGAGCCGGTGAGCGGGTGAGGGAGGCAGATTGTCTGTGAAAGGGAAGCAGAGAGAGGAGTGCGAGCGGGTGTGGGTGAGGGAGGCAGATTGTCTGAGAGAAAGGGAAGCAGAGAGTGGAGAGCGAGCGGGTGTGGGTGAGGGAGGCAGATTGGGTGAGAGAAAGGTAAGCAGAGAGTGGAGAGCGGGCGGGTGAGGGTGAGGAAGGCAGATTGGGTGAGAGAAAAGGAAGCAGAGAGTCGAGACCGAGCGGGTGTGGGTGAGGGAAGCAGATTGACTGAGAGAAAGGTAAGCAGAGAGTGGAGAGCGGGCGGGTGAGGGTGAGGAAGACAGATTGGGTGAGAGAAAGGGAAGCAGAGAGTGGAGACGGAGCTGGTGTGGGCGAGGGAGGGAGATTGTCTGAGAGAAAGGAAGCAGAGAGTGGAGAGAGAGCGGGTGTGGGTGAGGGAGGCCGATTGTCTGAGAGAAAGGAAGCAGAGAGTGGAGAGCGAGCGGGTGTGGGTGAGGGAGGCAGATTGTATGAGAGAAAGGGAAGCAGAGAGTGGAGACCGAGCGGGTGTGGGTGAGGGAATCAGATTGTCTGAGAGAAAGGGAAGCAGAGAGTGGAGAGTGAGCGGGTGTGGGTGAGGGAGGCAGATTGTCTGAGCGAAATGGAAGCAGAGAGTAGAGACCGAGCGGGTGTAGGGGAGGGAGGCAGATTGTGTGAGAGAAAGGGAAGCAGAGAGAGGAGAGCGAGGGTGTGTGAGTGAGGGAGGCAGATTGGGTGAGAGATAGGGAAGCAGAGAGTGGAGAGAGAGCGGGTGTGGGTGAGAGAGTCAGATTGTGTGAGAGAAAGGGAAGCAGAGAGTGGAGTCCGAGCGGGTGTGGGTGAGGGAGGCAGACTGTCTGAGACAAAGGGCCGCAGAGAGTGGAGAGCGAGCGGGTGTGTGTGAGGGAGGCAGATTGTCTGAGAGAAAGGGAAGCAGAGAGTGGAGAGCGAGCGGGTGTGGGTGAGGGAGGCAGATTGTCTGAGAGAAAGGGAAGCAGAGATTGGAGAGCGAGCGGGTGTGGGTGAGGGCGGCAGATTGTTTGAGAGATAGGGAAGCAGAGAGCGGTGACCGAGCGGATGTGGGTGAGGGAGGCAGATTGTCTGAGAGAAAGGGCAGCAGAGAGTGGAGACCGAGCGGGAGTGGGTGAGGGAGGCAGATTGCCTGATAGAAAGGGAAGCATAGAGTTGAGAGCGAGCGGGTGTGTGTGAGGGAGGCAGATTGTCTGAGAGAAAGGGAAGCAGAGAGTGGAGTCCGAGCGGGTGTGGGTGAGGGAGGCAGATTGCCTGAGAGAAAGGGAAGCAGAGAGCGGAGAGCGAGCGGGTGTGGGTGACGGAGGCAGATTGTCTGAGAGAAAGGGAAGCAGACAGCGGAGAGTGAGCGGGTGTGGGTGGGGGAGGCAGATTGTCTGAGAGAAAGGGAAGCAGAGAGTGGAGAGCGAGCGGGTGTGGGTGAGGGAGGAAGATTGTCTGAGAGAAAGGGACGCAGAGAGTGGAGATAGAGCGGACGTGGGTGAGGGAGGCAGATTGTCTGAGAGAAAAGGAAGCAGAGAGTGGAGACGGAGCGGATGTGGGTGAGGCAGACAGATTGGGTGAGAGAAAGGGAAGCAGAGAGCGGAGACGGAGCGGGTGTGGGTGAGGGAGCCAGATTGTCTGAGAGAAAGGAAGAAGAGAGTGTAGACCGAGCGGGTGTTGGTGAGGGAGGCAGATTGTGTGATAGAAAGGGAAGCAGAGAGCGGAGACGGAGCGAGTGTTGGTGAGGGAGGCAGATTGGGTGAGAGAAAGGGAAGCAGAGAGCGGAGACGGAGCGGGTGTGGGTGAGGGAGGCAGATTGGGTGAGAGAAAGGGAAGCAGAGAGTGGTGACCGAGCGGGTGTGGGTGGGGGAGGCAGATTGGGTGAGAGAAAGGGAAACAGGGAGCGGAGACGGAGCGGGTGTGGGTGAGGGAGGCAGATTGTCTGAGAGAAAGGGAAGCAGAGAGCGGCGACCGAGCGGGTGTGAGTGAGGGAGGCAGATTGGGTGAGAGAAAGGGAAGCAGAGAGTGGAGACCCAGCGTGTGTGGGTGAGGGAGGCGGATTGTCTGAGAGAAAGGGAAGCAGAGAGTGGAGAGCGAGCGGGTGTGGGTGAGGTAGGCATATTGTCTGAGAGAAAGGGAAGCAGAGAGTGGAGACCGAGCATTTGTGGGTGAGGGAGGCAGATTGTCTGAGAGAAAGGGAAGCAGAGAGTGGAGAGCGAGCCGGTGAGCGGGTGAGGGAGGCAAATTGTCTGTGAAAGGGAAGCAGAGAGAGGAGTGCGAGCGGGTGTGGGTGAGGGAGGCAGATTGTATGAGAGAAAGGGAAGCAGAGAGTGGAGAGTGAGCGGGTGTGGGTGAGGGAGGAAGATTGGGTGAGAGAAAGGGAAGCAGAGAGTGGAGAGCGAGCGGGTGTGGGTGAGGGAGGCAGATTGGGTGAGAGAAAGGGAGGCAGAGAGTGGAGACCGAGCGGGTGTGTGTGAGTGAGGCAGATTGTCTGAGAGAAAGGGATGCAGAGAGTGGAGAGCGAGCGGGGGTGGGTGAGTGAGGCAGATTGTCTGAGAGGAAGGGAAGCAGAGAGTGGAGAGCGAGCGGGTGTGGGTGAGGGAGGCAGATTGGGTGAGAGAAACGGAAGCAGAGATTTGGACCGAGCGGGTGTGGGTGAGGGAGGCAGATTGTCTGAGAGAAAGGGAAGCAGAGAGTGGAGACCGAGCGGGTGTGAGTGAGGGAGGCAGATTGGGTGAGAGAAAGGGAAGCAGAGAGTGGAGACCCAGCGTGTGTGGGTGAGGGAGGCAGATTGGGTGAGAGAAAGGGAAGCAGAAAGTGGAGAGATAGCGGGTGTGGGTGAGGGAGGCAGATTGTCTGAGAAAGGGAAGCAGAGAGTGGAGAGCGAGCGGGTTTGGGTGAGGGAGGTAGATTGTCTGAGAGAAAGAGAAGCAGAGAGTGGAGAGCGAGCGAGTGTGGGTGAGGTAGGCAGTTTGTATAAGAGAAAGGTAGGCAGAGAGTGGAGACCGAGCGGGTGTGGGTGAGGGAGGCAGATTGTCTGAGAGAAAGGGAAGCAGAGAGTGGAGTTAGAGCGTGTGTGGGGGAGGGAGGCAGATTGTCTGAGAAAGGAAAGCAGAGAGAGGAGAGCGAGCGCGTGTGGGTGAGCTAGGCAGATTGTCTGAGAGAAAGGGAAGCAGAGAGTGGAGACCGAGCATTTGTGGGTGAGGGAGGCAGATTGTCTGAGTAAAAGGGAAGCAGGGAGTGGAGAGCGAGCCGGTGAGCGGGTGAGGGAGGCAGATTGTCTGAGAAAGGGAAGCAGAGAGAGGAGTGCGAGCGGGTGTGGGTGAGTGATGCAGATTGTATGAGAGAAAGGGAAGCAGAGAGTGGAGAGTTAGCGGGTGTGGGTGAGCGAGGAAGATTGGGTGAGAGAAAGGGAAGCGGAGAGTGGAGAGCGAGCGGGTGTGGGTGAGGGAGGCAGATGGTCTGAGAGAAAGGGAAGCGGAGAGTGGAGAGCGAGTGGGTGTGGGTGAGGGAGGCAGATTGTCTGAGAGAATGGGAAGCAGAGAGTGGAGAGCGAGCGGGTGTGGGTGAGGGAGGCAGATTGTCTGAGAGAAAGGGAAGCAGAAAGTGGAGAGCGAGCGGGTTTGGATGAGGGAGGCAGATGGTCTGAGAGAAAGGGAAGCAGAGAGTTGAGAGCGAGCGGGTGTGTGTGAGGGTGGCAGATTGTCTGAGAGAAAGGGAAGCAGAGAGTGGAGAGCTAGCGGGTGTGGGTGAGGGAGGCAGATTGGGTGAGAGATTGGGAAGCACAGAGTGCAGAGCGAGCGGATGTGGGTGAGAGAGGCAGATTGTCTGAGAGAAAGGGAAGCAGAAAGTGGAGTCCGAGCGGGTGTGGGTGAGGGACGCAGATTGGGAGAGAGAAAGAGAAGCAGAGAGTCGAGACCGAGCGGGTGTGGGTGAGGGAAGCAGATTGTCTGAGAGAAAGGTAAGCAGAGAGTGGAGAGCGAGCGGGTGTGGGTGTGGAAGGTAGATTGGGTGAGCGAAAGAGAAGCAGAGAGTGGAGACCGAGCGGGTGTGGGTGAGGGAGGCAGATTTAGTGAGAGAAAGCGAAGCAGAGAGTGGAGAGTGAGCGGGTGTGGGTGAGGGAGGCATATTGTCTGAGCGAAAGGGAAGCAGAGAGAGGAGAGCGAGGGGGTGTGGGTGAGGGAGGCAGATTGGGTGAGAGATATGGAAGCAGAGAGCGGAGACCGAGCGGATGTGGGTGAGGGAGGCAGATTGTCTGAGAGAAAGGGAAGCAGAGAGTGGAGACCGAGCGGGCGTGGGTGAGGGAGGCAGATTGTCTGAGAGAAAGGGAAGCAGAGAGCGGAGAGCGAGCGGGTGTGGGTGAGGGAGGCAGATTGGGTGAGAGAAAGGGAAGCAGAGAGCGGAGAGCGAGCGGGTGTGGGTGGGGGAGGCAGATTGTCTGAGAGAAAGGGAAGCAGAGAGCGGAGAGCGAGCGGGTGTGGGTGAGGGAGGCAGATTGGGTGAGAGAAAGGGAAGCAGAGAGCGGAGAGCGAGCGGGTGTGGGTGGGGGAGGCAGATTGTCTGAGAGAAAGGGAAGCAGAGAGCGGAGTGCGAGCGGGTGTGGGTGAGGGAGGCAGATTGGGTGAGAGAAAGGGAAGCAGAGAGCGGAGAGCGAGCGGGTGTGGGTGGGGGAGGCAGATTGTCTGAGAGAAATGGAAGCAGAGAGTGGAGAGCGAGCGGGTGTGGGTGCGGGAGGAAGATTGTCTGAGAGAAAGGGACGCAGAGAGTGGAGATAGAGCGGAGGTGGGTGAGGGAGGCAGATTGTCTGAGAGAAAGGGAAGAAGAGAGTGGAGAGCGAGCCGGTGTGGGTGAGGGAGGCAGATTGTCTGAGAGAAAGGGAAGGAGAGAGTGGAGACCGAGCGGGTGTGAGTGAGGGAGGCAGATTGGGTGAGAGAAAGGGAAGCAGAGAGTGGAGACCGAGCGGGTGTGGGTGAGGGAGGCAGATTGTCTGAGAGAAAGGAAGAAGAGAGTGGAGACCGAGCGGGTGTGAGTGAGGGAGGCTGATTGGGTGAGAGAAAGGGAAGCAGAGAGTGGAGACCGAGCGGGTGTGAGTGAGGGAGGCTGATTGGGTGAGAGAAAGGGAAGCAGAGAGCGGCGACCGAGCGGGTGTGGTTGAGTGAGGCAGATTGTCTGATAGAAAGGGAAGCAGAGAGTGGAGACCGAGCGGGTGTGGGTGACGGAGGCAGGTTGTCTGAGAAAGGGAAGCAGAGAGTGGAGAGCGAGCGGGTGTGGGTGAGGGAGGCAGATTGTCTGAGAGAAAGAGAAGCAGAGAGTGGAGAGCGAGCGAGTGTGGGTGAGGTAGGCAGATTGTATGAGAGAAAGGGAAGCAGAGAGTGGAGAGCGAGCGGGTGTGGGTGAGGGAGGCAGATTGTCTGAGAGAAAGGGAAGCAGAGAGTGGAGACCGAGCGGGTGTGGGTGACGGAGGCAGGTTGTCTGAGAAAGGGAAGCAGAGAGTGGAGAGCGAGCGGGTGTGGGTGAGGGAGGCAGATTGTCTGAGAGAAAGAGAAGCAGAGAGTGGAGAGCGAGCGAGTGTGGGTGAGGTAGGCAGATTGGGTGAGAGAAAGGGAAGCAGAGAGTGGAGAGCGAGCGGGTGTGGGTGAGGGAGGCAGATTGTCTGAGAGAAAGGGAAGCAGAGAGTGGAGAGCGAGCGTGTGTGGGTGAGGGAGGCAGATTGTCTGTGAAAGGGAAGCAGAGAGAGAAGTGCGAGCGGGTGTGGGTGAGGGAGGCAGATTGTATGAGAGAAAGGGAAGCAGAAAGTGGAGAGTGAGCGGGTGTGGGTGAGGGAGGCAGATTGTCAGAGAGAAAGGGAAGCAGAGAGTGGAGAGCGAGCGGGAGTGGGTGATGGAGGCAGATTGTCTGAGAGAAAGGGAAGCGGAGAGTGGAGAGCGAGTGGGTGTGGGTGAGGGAGGCAGATTGTCAGAGAGAAAGGGAAGCAGAGAGTGGAGAGCTAGCGGGTGTGGGTGAGGGAGGCAGATTGTCTGAGAGAAAGGGAAGCAGAGAGTGGAGTCCGAGCGGGTGTGGGTGAGGGAGGCAGATTGGTAGAGAGAAAAAGAAGCAGAGAGTCGAGACCGAGCGGGTGTGGGTGAGGGAAGCAGATTGTCTGAGAGGAAGGGAAGCGGAGAGTGGAGACCGAGCGGGTGTGGGTGAAGGAGGCAGATTGGGTGAGAGAAAGGGAAGCAGAGATTGGAGGCTGAGCGGGTGTGGGTGAGGGAGGCAGATTGTCTGAAAGGGAAGCAGAGAGTGGAGACCGAGCGGGTGTGAGAGAGGGAGGCAGATTGGGTGAGAGAAAGGGAAGCAGAGAGTGGAGAGCGAGCCGGTGAGCGGGTGAGGGAGGCAGATTGTATGAGAGAAAGGGAAGCAGAGAGTGGAGAGTGAGCGGGTGAGGGTGAGGGAGGCAGATTGGGTGAGAGAAAGGGAAGCAGAGAGTGGAGAGCGAGCGGGTGTGGGTGAGGGAGGCAGATAGTCTGAGGGAAAGGGAAGCAGGGAGTGGAGACCGAGCGGGTGTGGGTGAGGGAGGCAGATTGTCTGAGCGAAAGGGAAGCAGAGAGTGGAGACCGAGCGGGTGTAGGTGAGAGAGGCAGATTGTGTGAGAGAAAGGGAAGCAGAGAGTGGAGTCCGAGCGGGTGTGGGTGAGGGAGGCAGATTGGGTGAGAGAAAAGTAAGCAGAGAGTGGAGAGCGAGCGGGTGTGGGTGAGGGAGGCAGATTGGGTGAGAGAAAGGGAAGCAGAGAGTGGAGAGCGAGCGGGTTTGTGTGAGGGAGGCAGATTGGGTGAGAGAAAAGTAAGCAGAGAGTGGAGAGCGAGCGGGTGTGGGTGAGGGAGGCAGATTGGGTGAGAGAAAGGGAAGCAGAGAGTGGAGAGCGAGCGGGTGTGGGTGAGGGAGGCAGATTGTCTGAGAGAAAGGGAAGCAGAGAGTGGAGAGCGAGCGGGTGTGTGTGAGGGACACAGATTGTCTGAGAAAAACTGAAGCAGAGAGTGGAGAGCGAGCGGGTGTGGGTGAGGGAGGCAGATTGTCTGAGAGAAACGGAAGCAGAGAGCGGTGACCGAGCAGATGTGGGTGAGGGAGGCAGATTGTCTGAGAGAAAGGGAAGCAGAGAGTGGAGAGTGAGCGGGTGTAGGTGAGGGAGGCAGCTTTTGTGAGAGAAAGGGAAGCAGAGAGTGGAGAGCGAGGGGGTGTGGGTGAGGGAGGCAGATTGTGTGAGCAAAAGGGAAGCAGAGAGTGGAGACAGAGCGGGTGTAGGTGAGGGAGGCAGATTGCGTGAGATAAAGGGAAGCAGAGAGTGGAGAGCGAGGGGGTGTGGGTGAGGGAGGCAGATTGGGTTAGAGATAGGGAAGCAGAGAGTGGAGAGCAAGCGGCTGTGGGTGAGGGAGGCAGATTGTCTGATAGAAAGGGAAGCAGAGAGTGGAGAGCGAGCGGGTGTGGGTGAGGGAGGCAGATTGTCTGAGAGAAAGGGAAGCTGAGAGTGGAGAGAGAGCGGGTGTGGGTGAGGGAGGCAGATTGTCTGAGAGAAAGAAATAAGAGAGTGGAGAGCGAGCGGGTGTGGGTGAGGGAGACAGATTGGGTGAGAGAAAGGGAAGCAGAGAGTGGAGAGCGAGCGGGTGTGGGTGAGGGAGGCAGATTGTCTAAGAGGAAGGGAAGCAGAGAGTGGAGCCCGAGCGGGTGTGGGTGAGGGAGGCAGATTGTCCTAGAGAAAGGGAAGCAGAGAGTGGAGACCGAGCGGGTGTGGGTGAGAGAGGCAGATTGGGTGAGAGAAAGGGAAGCAGAGAGTTGAGACCGAGCAGGTTTGGGTGAGAGAGGCAGATTGTCTGAGAGAAAGGGAAGCAGAGAGAGGAGAGCGAGCGCGTGTGGGTGAGGGAGGCAGATTGTCTGAGAGAAAGGGAAGCAGAGAGAGGAGAGCGAGCGGGTGTGGGTGAGGCAGGCAGATTGTCTGAGATAAAGTGAAGCAGAGCGTGGAGACGGAGCTGTTGTGGGCGAGAGAGGCAGATTGGGTGAGAGAAAGGGAAGCAGGGAGTCGAGACCGAGCGTGTGTGGGTGAGGGAATCAGATTGTCTGAGAGAAAGGGAAGCAGAGAGTGGAAACCGAGCGGGTGTGGGTGAGGGAGGCAGATTGTCTGAGAGAAAGGGAAGCAGAGAGTTGAGACCGAGCAGGTGTGGGTGAGGGAGGCAGATTGGGTGAGAGAAAGGGAAGCAGAGAGTGGAGACCGAGCGTGTGAGGGTGAGGGAGGCAGATTGTGTGAGAGATTGGGAAGCAGAGAGTGGAGACCGAGCGGGTGTGCGTGAGGGAGGCAGATTGTCTGAGAGAAAGGGAAGCAGAGAGTTGAGACCGAGCAGGTGTGGGTGAGGGAGGCAGATTGGGTGAGAGAAAGGGAAGCAGAGAGTGGAGACCGAGCGTGTGAGGGTGAGGGAGGCAGATTGTGTGAGAGATTGGGAAGCAGAGAGTGGAGAGGGAGCGGGTGTGGGTGAGGGATGCAGATTGTCTGAGGAAAAGGGAAGCAGAGAGCGGAGAATGAGCGGATGTGGGTGAGGGAGGCAGATTGTCTGAGAGAAATGGAAGCAGAGAGTCGAGACAGAGCGGGTGTGGGTGAGGGAGGCAGATTGTCTGAGAGAAAGGGAAGCAGAGAGTGGAGACCGAGCGGGTGTGAGTGAGGGAGGCTGATTGGGTGAGAGAAAGGGAAGCAGAGAGTGGAGACCGAGCGGGTGTGAGTGAGGGAGGCTGATTGGGTGAGAGAAAGGGAAGCAGAGAGCGGCGACCGAGCGGGTGTGGGTGACGGAGGCAGGTTGTCTGAGAAAGGGAAGCAGAGAGTGGAGAGCGAGCGGGTGTGGGTGAGGGAGGCAGATTGTCTGAGAGAAAGATAAGCAGAGAGTGGAGAGCGAGCGAGTGTGGGTGACGGAGGCAGGTTGTCTGAGAAAGGGAAGCAGAGAGTGGAGAGCGAGCGGGTGTGGGTGAGGGAGGCAGATTGTCTGAGAGAAAGGGAAGCAGAGAGTGGAGAGCGAGCGGGTGTGGGTGAGGCAGGCAGATTTTGTGAGAGAAAGTGAAGCAGAGAGCGGTGACCGAGCGGGTGTGGGTGAGGGAGGCAGATTGTCTGAGAGAAAGAGAAGCAGAGAGTGGAGAGCGAGCGAGTGTGGGTGAGGTAGGCAGATTGTATGAGAGAAAGGGAAGCAGAGAGTGGAGAGCGAGCGGGTGTGGGTGAGGGAGGCAGATTGTCTGAGAGAAAGGGAAGCAGAGAGTGGAGACCGAGCGGGTTTGGATGAGGGAGGCAGATTGTCTGAGAGAAAGGGAAGCAGAGAGTGGAGAGCGAGCGTGTGTGGGTGAGGGAGGCAGATTGTCTGTGAAAGGGAAGCAGAGAGAGAAGTGCGAGCGGGTGTGGGTGAGGGAGGCAGATTGTATGAGAGAAAGGGAAGCAGAAAGTGGAGAGTGAGCGTGTGTGGGTGAGGGAGGCAGATTGTCAGAGAGAAAGGGAAGCAGAGAGTGGAGAGCGAGCGGGAGTGGGTGATGGAGGCAGATTGTCTGAGAGAAAGGGAAGCGGAGAGTGGAGAGCGAGTGGGTGTGGGTGAGGGAGGCAGATTGTCAGAGAGAAAGGGAAGCAGAGAGTGGAGAGCTAGCGGGTGTGGGTGAGGGAGGCAGATTGTCTGAGAGAAAGGGAAGCAGAGAGTGGAGTCCGAGCGGGTGTGGGTGAGGGAGGCAGATTGGTAGAGAGAAAAAGAAGCAGAGAGTCGAGACCGAGCGGGTGTGGGTGAGAGAAGCAGATTGTCTGAGAGGAAGGGAAGCGGAGAGTGGAGACCGAGCGGGTGTGGGTGAAGGAGGCAGATTGGGTGAGAGAAAGGGAAGCAGAGATTGGAGGCTGAGCGGGTGTGGGTGAGGGAGGCAGACTGTCTGAAAGGGAAGCAGAGAGTGGAGACCGAGCGGGTGTGAGAGAGGGAGGCAGATTGGGTGAGAGAAAGGGAAGCAGAGAGTGGAGAGCGAGCCGGTGAGCGGGTGAGGGAGGCAGATTGTCTGAGAAAGGGAAGCAGAGAGAGGAGAGCGAGCGGGTGTGGGTGAGGGAGGCAGAATGTATGAGAGAAAGGGAAGCAGAGAGTGGAGAGTGAGCGGGTGAGGGTGAGGGAGGCAGATTGGGTGAGAGAAAGGGAAGCAGAGAGTGGAGAGCGAGCGGGTGTGGGTGAGGGAGGCAGATAGTCTGAGGGAAAGGGAAGCAGGGAGTGGAGACCGAGCGGGTGTGGGTGAGGGAGGCAGATTGTCTGAGCGAAAGGGAAGCAGAGAGTGGAGACCGAGCGGGTGTAGGTGAGAGAGGCAGATTGTGTGAGAGAAAGGGAAGCAGAGAGTGGAGTCCGAGCGGGTGTGGGTGAGGGAGGCAGATTGTCTGAGAGAAAGGGAAGCAGAGAGTGGAGAGCGAGCGGGTGTGTGTGAGGGAGGCAGATTGGGTGAGAGAAAAGTAAGCAGAGAGTGGAGAGCGAGCGGGTGTGGGTGAGGGAGGCAGATTGGGTGAGAGAAAGGGAAGCAGAGAGTGGAGAGCGAGCGGGTGTGGGTGAGGGAGGCAGATTGTCTGAGAGAAAGGGAAGCAGAGAGTGGAGAGCGAGCGGGTGTGTGTGAGGGACACAGATTGTCTGAGAAAAACTGAAGCAGAGAGTGGAGAGCGAGCGGGTGTGGGTGAGGGAGGCAGATTGTCTGAGAGAAACGGAAGCAGAGAGCGGTGACCGAGCAGATGTGGGTGAGGGAGGCAGATTGTCTGAGAGAAAGGGAAGCAGAGAGTGGAGAGTGAGCGGGTGTAGGTGAGGGAGGCAGCTTTTGTGAGAGAAAGGGAAGCAGAGAGTGGAGAGCGAGGGGGTGTGGGTGAGGGAGGCAGATTGTGTGAGCAAAAGGGAAGCAGAGAGTGGAGACCGAGCGGGTGTAGGTGAGGGAGGCAGATTGCGTGAGATAAAGGGAAGCAGAGAGTGGAGAGCGAGGGGCTGTGGGTGAGGGAGGCAGATTGGGTAAGAGATAGGGAAGCAGAGAGTGGAGAGCAAGCGGCTGTGGGTGAGGGAGGCAGATTGTCTGATAGAAAGGGAATCAGAGAGTGGAGAGCGAGCGGGTGTGGGTGAGGGAGGCAGATTGTCTGAGAGAAAGGGAAGCTGAGAGTGGAGAGAGAGCGGGTGTGGGTGAGGGAGGCAGATTGTCTGAGAGAAAGAAATAAGAGAGTGGAGAGCGAGCGGGTGTGGGTGAGGGAGACAGATTGGGTGAGAGAAAGGGAAGCAGAGAGTGGAGAGCGAGCGGGTGTGGGTGAGGGAGGCAGATTGTCTAAGAGGAAGGGAAGCAGAGAGTGGAGCCCGAGCGGGTGTGGGTGAGGGAGGCAGATTGTCCTAGAGAAAGGGAAGCAGATAGTGGAGACCGAGCGGGTGTGGGTGAGAGAGGCAGATTGGGTGAGAGAAAGGGAAGCAGAGAGTTGAGACCGAGCAGGTTTGGGTGAGAGAGGCAGATTGTCTGAGAGAAAGGGAAGCAGAGAGAGGAGAGCGAGCGCGTGTGGGTGAGGGAGGCAGATTGTCTGAGAGAAAGGGAAGCAGAGAGAGGAGAGCGAGCGGGTGTGGGTGAGGCAGGCAGATTGTCTGAGAGAAAGGGAAACAGAGAGTGGAGACCGAGCGGGTGTGGGTGAGGGAGGCAGATTGTCTGAGAGAAAGGGAAGCAGAGATTGGAGACCGAGCGGGTGTGGGCGAGGGATGCATATTGTCTGAGAGAAAGGGAAGCAGAGAGAGGAGACCGAGCGGGTGTGGGTGAGGGAGGCAGATTGTCTGAGAGAAAGGGAAGCAGAGAGTGGAGACCGAGCGCGTGTGGGTGAGGGAGGCAGATTGTCTGAGAGAAAGGGAAGCAGAGAGTGGAGACCGAGTGGGTGTGGGTGAGGGAGCCAGATTGTCTGAGAGAAAGGGAAGCAGAGAGTGGAGAGCGAGCGAGTGAGCGGGTGAGGGAGGCAGATTGTCTGAGAGAAAGGGAAGCAGAGATTGGAGAGCGAGCGGGTGTGGGTGAGGGAGGCAGATTGTCTGAGAGAAAGTGAAGCAGAGAGTGGAGAGCGAGCGGGTGTGGGTGAGGGAGGCAGATTGTCAGAGAGAATGGGAAGCAGAGAGTGGAGAGCGAGCGGGTGTGGGTGAGGGAGGCAGATTGTCTGAGAGAAAGGGAAGCAGAGAGTGGAGACCGAGCGGGTGTGGGTGAGGGAGGCAGATTGGGTGAGAGAAAGGGAAGCAGAGAGTGGAGAACGAGTGGGTGTGGGTGAGGGAGGCAGATTGTCTGAGAGAATGGAAAGCAGAGAGTGGTGACCGAGCGGGTGTGGGTGAGGGAGGCAGATTGTCTGAGAGAAAGGGAAGCAGAGAGTGGAGAGCGTGCGGGTGTGGGTGAGGGAGGCAGATTGGGTGAGAGAAAGGGAAGCAGAGAGTGGGGAGCGGGCGGTTGTGGGTGAGGGACGCAGATTGTCTGAGAGAAAGGTAAGCAGAGAGTGGAGAGCGAGCGGGTCTGGGTGAGGGAAGCAGATTGTCTGAGAGAAAGGGAAGCAGAGAGTGGAGAGCGAGCGGGTGAGGGTGAGGGAGGCAGATTGTCTGAGAGAAAGGGAAGCAGAGAGTGGAGAGCGAGCGGGTGTGGGAGAGGGAGGCAGATTGGGCGAGAGAAAGGGAAGCAGAGAGTGGAGACCGAGCGGGTGTGGGTGAGGGAGGCAGATTGTCAGAGAGAATGGGAAGCATAGAGTGGAGAGCGAGCGGGTGAGGGTGAGGGAGGCAGCTTGTCTGAGAGAAAGGGAAGCAGAGAGTGGAGACAGAGTGGGTGTGGGTGAGGGAGGCAGATTGTCTGAGAGAAAGGGAAGCAGAAAGTGGAGAGCGAGCGGGTGTGGGTGAGCGAGGCAGATTGTCTGAGAGAAAGATAAGCAGAAAGTGGAGAGCGAGCGGGTGTGGGTGAGCGGGACAGATTGTCTAAGAGAAAGGGAAGCAGAGAGTGGAGAACGAGCGGGTGTGGGTGAGCGGGACAGATTGTCTAAGAGAAAGGGAAGCAGAGAGTGGAGAGCGAGCGGGTGTGGGTGAGCGAGGAAGATTGTCTGAGAGAAAGATAAGCAGAGAGTGGAGAGCGAGCAGGTGTGGGTGAGAGAGGCATATTATCTGAGAGAAAGGGAAGCAGAGAGTGGAGAGCGAGCGGGTGTGGGTGAGGGAGGCAGATTGTCTGAGAGAAAGGGAAACTGAGAGTGGAGACCGAGCGGCTGTGGGTGAGGGAGGCAGATTGTCTGAGAGAAAGGGAAGCTGAGAGTGGAGACCGAGCGGGTGTGGGTGAGGAAGGCAGATTGTCTGAGAGAAAGGGAAGCAGAGAGTGTAGAGCGAGCGGGTGTGGGTGAGGGAAGCACCTGCCTGAGAGAAAGGGAAGCAGAGAGTGGAGAGCGAGCGGGTGTGGGTGAGGGAGGCAGATTGTCTGAGAGAAAGGGAAGCAGAGAGTGGAGAGCGAGCGGGTGTGGGTGAGGGAGGCAGATTGTCTGAGAGAAAGGGAAGCAGAGAGTGGAGACCGAGCGGGTGAGGGTGAGAGATGCAGATTGTCCTAGAGAAAGGGAAGCAGAGAGTGGAGATCGAGCGGGTGTGGGTGAGAGAGCCAGATTGGGTGAGAGAAAGGTAAGCAGGGAGTCGAGACCGAGCGTGTGTGGGTGAGGGAGGCAGATTGTCTGAGAGAAAGGGAAGCAGAGAGTGGAGACCGAGCGCGTGTGGGTGAGGGAGGCAGATTGGGTGAGAGAAAGGGAAGCAGAGAGTGGAGACCGAGCGGGTGTGGGTGAGGGAGGCAGATTGTCTGAGAGAAAGGGAAGCAGAGAGTGGAGACCGAGCTGGTGTGGGTGAGTGAGGCAGATTGTCTGAGAGAAAGGGAAGCAGAGAGTGGAGACCGAGTGGGGGTAGGGTGAGGGAGGCAGATTGCCAGAGAAAGGGAAGCAGAGAGTGGAGTCCGAGCAGGTGTGGGTGAGGGAGGCAGATTGTCTGAGATAAAGGGAAGCAGAGAGTGGAGAGCGAGCGGGTGTGGGTGAATGAGGCAAATTGTTTGAGAGAAAGGGAAGCAGAGAGTGGAGAGCGAGAGGGTGTGGGTGAGGGAGGCAGATTGTCTGAGAGAAAGGGAAGCAGAGAGTGGAGAGCGAGCGGGTGTGGGTGAGGGAGGCAGATTGTCTGAGAGAAAGGGAAGCAGAGAGTGGAGACCGAGAGGCTATGGGTGAGGGAGGCAGATTGTCTGAGAGAAAGTGAAGCTGAGAGTAGAGAGCGAGCGGGTGAGGGTGAGGGAGGCAAATTATCTGAGAGAAAGGGAAGCAGAGAGTGGAGACCGAGCGGGTGTGGGTGAGGGAGGCAGATTGGGTGAGAGAAAGGGAAGCAGAGAGTGGAGAGCGAGCGGGTGTGGGTGAGGGAGGCAGATTATCTGAGAGAAAGGGAAGCAGAGAGTGGAGACCGAGCGGGTGTGGGTGAGGGAGGCAGATTGTCTGAGAGAAAGGGAAGCAGAGAGTGTAGAGCGAGCGGGTGTGGGTGAGGGAGGCAGATTGTCTGAGAGAAAGGGAAGCAGAGAGTGGAGAGCGAGCGGGTGTGGGTGAGGGAGGCAGATTGGGTGAGAGAAAAGGAAGCAGAGAGTGGAGACCGAGCAGGTGTGGGTGAGGGAAGCAGATTCTCTGCGAGAAAGGGAAGCAGAGAGTGGAGAGCGAGCGGGTGTGGGTGAGGAAGGCAGATTGGGTGAGAGAAAGGGAAGCAGAGAGTGGAGACCGAGAGGGTGTGGGTGAGGGAAGCAGATTGCCTGAGAGAAAGGGAAGCAGGGAGTGGGGAGCGGGCGGGTGTGGGTGAGGGACGCAGATTGTCTGAGAGAAAGGGTAGCAGAGAGTGGAGAGCGAGCGGGTGTGGGTGAGGGAGGCAGATTGTCTGCGAGAAAGGGAAGCAGAGAGTGGAGACCGAGCGGGTGAGGGTGAGGGAGGCAGATTGTCTGAGAAAGGGAAGCAGAGAGTGGAGAGCGAGCGGATGTGGGTGAGGGAGGCAGATTGTCTGAGAGAAAGGGAAACAGAGAGTGGAGACCGAGCGGGTGTGGGTGAGGGAGGCAGATTGTCTGAGAGAAAGGGAAGCAGAGATTGGAGACCGAGCGGGTGTGGGTGAGGGATGCATATTGTCTGAGAGAAAGGGAAGCAGAGAGAGGAGAGCGAGCGCGTGTGGGTGAGGGAGGCAGATTGTCTGAGAGAAAGGGAAGCAGAGAGTGGAGACCGAGTGGGTGTGGGTGAGGGAGCCAGATTGTCTGAGAGAAAGGGAAGCAGAGAGTGGAGAGCGAGCGAGTGAGCGGGTGAGGGAGGCAGATTGTCTGAGAGAAAGGGAAGCAGAGAGTGGAGAGCGAGCGGGTGTGGGTGAGGGAGGCAGATTGTCTGAGAGAAAGTGAAGCAGAGAGTGGAGAGCGAGCGGGTGTGGGTGAGGGAGGCAGATTGTCAGAGAGAATGGGAAGCAGAGAGTGGAGAGCGAGCGGGTGTGGGTGAGGGAGGCAGATTGTCTGAGAGAAAGGGAAGCAGAGAGTGGAGACCGAGCGGGTGTGGGTGAGGGAGGCAGATTGGGTGAGAGAAAGGGAAGCAGAGAGTGGAGAACGAGTGGGTGTGGGTGAGGGAGGCAGATTGTCTGAGAGAATGGAAAGCAGAGAGTGGTGACCGAGCGGGTGTGGGTGAGGGAGGCAGATTGTCTGAGAGAAAGGGAAGCAGAGAGTGGAGAGCGTGCGGGTGTGGGTGAGGGAGGCAGATTGGGTGAGAGAAAGGGAAGCAGAGAGTGGGGAGCGGGCGGTTGTGGGTGAGGGACGCAGATTGTCTGAGAGAAAGGTAAGCGGAGAGTGGAGAGCGAGCGGGTCTGGGTGAGGGAAGCAGATTGTCTGAGAGAAAGGGAAGCAGAGAGTGGAGAGCGAGCGGGTGAGGGTGAGGGAGGCAGATTGTCTGAGAGAAAGGGAAGCAGAGAGTGGAGAGCGAGCTGGTGTGGGAGAGGGAGGCAGATTGGGCGAGAGAAAGGGAAGCAGAGAGTGGAGACCGAGCGGGTGTGGGTGAGGGAGGCAGATTGTCAGAGAGAATGGGAAGCATAGAGTGGAGAGCGAGCGGGTGAGGGTGAGGGAGGCAGCTTGTCTGAGAGAAAGGGAAGCAGAGAGTGGAGACAGAGTGGGTGTGGGTGAGGGAGGCAGATTGTCTGAGAGAAAGGGAAGCAGAAAGTGGAGAGCGAGCGGGTGTGGGTGAGCGAGGCAGATTGTCTGAGAGAAAGATAAGCAGAGAGTGGAGAACGAGCGGGTGTGTGTGAGCGGGACAGATTGTCTAAGAGAAAGGGAAGCAGAGAGTGGAGAGCGAGCGGGTGTGGGTGAGCGGGACAGATTGTCTAAGAGAAAGGGAAGCAGAGAGTGGAGAGCGAGCGGGTGTGGGTGAGCGAGGCAGATTGTCTAAGAGAAAGGGAAGCAGAGAGTGGAGAACGAGCGGGTGTGGGTGAGCGGGACAGATTGTCTAAGAGAAAGGGAAGCAGAGAGTGGAGAGCGAGCGGGTGTGGGTGAGCGAGGCAGATTGTCTGAGAGAAAGATAAGCAGAGAGTGGAGAGCGAGCAGGTGTGGGTGAGAGAGGCATATTATCTGAGAGAAAGGGAAGCAGAGAGTGGAGAGCGAGCGGGTGTGGGTGAGGGAAGCAGATTGTCTGAGAGAAAGGGAAGCAGAGAGTGGAGACCGAGCGGCTGTGGGTGAGGGAGGCAGATTGTCTGAGAGAAAGGGAAGCTGAGAGTGGAGACCGAGCGGGTGTGGGTGAGGAAGGCAGATTGTCTGAGAGAAAGGGAAGCAGAGAGTGGAGAGCGAGCGGGTGTGGGTGAGGGAGGCAGATTGTCTGAGAGAAAGGGAAGCAGAGAGTGGAGAGCGAGCGGGTGTGGGTGAGGGAGGCAGATTGTCTGAGAGAAAGGGAAGCAGAGAGTGGAGACCGAGCGGGTGAGGGTGAGAGATGCAGATTGTCCTAGAGAAAGGGAAGCAGAGAGTGGAGATCGAGCGGGTGTGGGTGAGAGAGACAGATTGGGTGAGAGAAAGGGAAGCAGGGAGTCGAGACCGAGCGTGTGTGGGTGAGGGAGGCAGATTGTCTGAGAGAAAGGGAAGCAGAGAGTGGAGACCGAGCGCGTGTGGGTGAGGGAGGCAGATTGGGTGAGAGAAAGGGAAGCAGAGAGTGGAGACCGAGCGGGTGTGGGTGAGTGAGGCAGATTGTCTGAGAGAAAGGGAAGCAGAGAGTGGAGACCGAGTGGGGGTAGGGTGAGGGAGGCAGATTGCCAGAGAAAGGGAAGCAGAGAGTGGAGTCCGAGCAGGTGTGGGTGAGGGAGGCAGATTGTCTGAGATAAAGGGAAGCAGAGAGTGGAGAGCGAGCGGGTGTGGGTGAATGAGGCAAATTGTTTGAGAGAAAGGGAAGCAGAGAGTGGAGAGCGAGAGGGTGTGGGTGAGGGAGGCAGATTGTCTGAGAGAAAGGGAAGCAGAGAGTGGAGAGCGAGCGGGTGTGGGTGAGGGAGGCAGATTGTCTGAGAGAAAGGGAAGCAGAGAGTGGAGACCGAGAGGCTATGGGTGAGGGAGGCAGATTGTCTGAGAGAAAGTGAAGCTGAGAGTAGAGAGCGAGCGGGTGAGGGTGAGGGAGGCAAATTATCTGAGAGAAAGGGAAGCAGAGAGTGGAGACCGAGCGAGTGTGGGTGAGGGAGGCAGATTGGGTGAGAGAAAGGGATGCAGAGAGTGGAGAGCGAGCGGGTGTGGGTGAGGGAGGCAGATTATCTGAGAGAAAGGGAAGCAGAGAGTGGAGACCGAGCGGGTGTGGGTGAGGGAGGCAGATTGTCTGAGAGAAAGGGAAGCAGAGAGTGTAGAGCGAGCGGGTGTGGGTGAGGGAGGCAGATTGTCTGAGAGAAAGGGAAGCAGAGAGTGGAGAGCGAGCGGGTGTGGGTGAGGGAGGCAGATTGGGTGAGAGAAAAGGAAGCAGAGAGTGGAGACCGAGCAGGTGTGGGTGAGGGAAGCAGATTCTCTGCGAGAAAGGGAAGCAGAGAGTGGAGAGCGAGCGGGTGTGGGTGAGGAAGGCAGATTGGGTGAGAGAAAGGGAAGCAGAGAGTGGAGACCGAGAGGGTGTGGGTGAGGGAAGCAGATTGCCTGAGAGAAAGGGAAGCAGGGAGTGGGGAGCGGGCGGGTGTGGGTGAGGGACGCAGATTGTCTGAGAGAAAGGGTAGCAGAGAGTGGAGAGCGAGCGGGTGTGGGTGAGGGAGGCAGATTGTCTGAGAGAAAGGGAAGCAGAGAGTGGAGACCGAGCGGGTGAGGGTGAGGGAGGCAGATTGTCTGAGAAAGGGAAGCAGAGAGTGGAGAGCGAGCGGGTGTGGGTGAGGGAGGCAGATTGTCTGAGAGAAAGGGAAACAGAGAGTGGAGACCGAGCGGGTGTGGGTGAGGGAGGCAGATTGTCTGAGAGAAAGGGAAGCAGAGATTGGAGACCGAGCGGGTGTGGGTGAGGGATGCATATTGTCTGAGAGAAAGGGAAGCAGAGAGAGGAGAGCGAGCGCGTGTGGGTGAGGGAGGCAGATTGTCTGAGAGAAAGGGAAGCAGAGAGTGGAGACCGAGTGGGTGTGGGTGAGGGAGCCAGATTGTCTGAGAGAAAGGGAAGCAGAGAGTGGAGAGCGAGCGAGTGAGCGGGTGAGGGAGGCAGATTGTCTGAGAGAAAGGGAAGCAGAGAGTGGAGAGCGAGCGGGTGTGGGTGAGGGAGGCAGATTGTCTGAGAGAAAGTGAAGCAGAGAGTGGAGAGCGAGCGGGTGTGGGTGAGGGAGGCAGATTGTCAGAGAGAATGGGAAGCAGAGAGTGGAGAGCGAGCGGGTGTGGGTGAGGGAGGCAGATTGTCTGAGAGAAAGGGAAGCAGAGAGTGGAGACCGAGCGGGTGTGGGTGAGGGAGGCAGATTGGGTGAGAGAAAGGGAAGCAGAGAGTGGAGAACGAGTGGGTGTGGGTGAGGGAGGCAGATTGTCTGAGAGAATGGAAAGCAGAGAGTGGTGACCGAGCGGGTGTGGGTGAGGGAGGCAGATTGTCTGAGAGAAAGGGAAGCAGAGAGTGGAGAGCGTGCGGGTGTGGGTGAGGGAGGCAGATTGGGTGAGAGAAAGGGAAGCAGAGAGTGGGGAGCGGGCGGTTGTGGGTGAGGGACGCAGATTGTCTGAGAGAAAGGTAAGCAGAGAGTGGAGAGCGAGCGGGTCTGGGTGAGGGAAGCAGATTGTCTGAGAGAAAGGGAAGCAGAGAGTGGAGAGCGAGCGGGTGAGGGTGAGGGAGGCAGATTGTCTGAGAGAAAGGGAAGCAGAGAGTGGAGAGCGAGCGGGTGTGGGAGAGGGAGGCAGATTGGGCGAGAGAAAGGGAAGCAGAGAGTGGAGACCGAGCGGGTGTGGGTGAGGGAGGCAGATTGTCAGAGAGAATGGGAAGCATAGAGTGGAGAGCGAGCGGGTGAGGGTGAGGGAGGCAGCTTGTCTGAGAGAAAGGGAAGCAGAGAGTGGAGACAGAGTGGGTGTGGGTGAGGGAGGCAGATTGTCTGAGAGAAAGGGAAGCAGAAAGTGGAGAGCGAGCGGGTGTGGGTGAGCGAGGCAGATTGTCTGAGAGAAAGATAAGCAGAGAGTGGAGAACGAGCGGGTGTGTGTGAGCGGGACAGATTGTCTAAGAGAAAGGGAAGCAGAGAGTGGAGAACGAGCGGGTGTGGGTGAGCGGGACAGATTGTCTAAGAGAAAGGGAAGCAGAGAGTGGAGAGCGAGCGGGTGTGGGTGAGCGAGGCAGATTGTCTGAGAGAAAGATAAGCAGAGAGTGGAGAGCGAGCAGGTGTGGGTGAGAGAGGCATATTATCTGAGAGAACGGGAAGCAGAGAGTGGAGAGCGAGCGGGTGTGGGTGAGGGAAGCAGATTGTCTGAGAGAAAGGGAAGCAGAGAGTGGAGAGCGAGCAGGTGTGGGTGAGGGAGGCAGATTGTCTGAGAGAAAGGGAAGCAGAGAGTGGAGAGCGAGCGGGTGAGGATGAGAGAGGCAGATTGTCTGAGAGAAAGGGAAGCAGAGAGTGGAGAGCGAGCGGGTGTGGGTGAGGGAGGCAGATTGTCTGAGAGAAAGGGAAGCAGAGAGTGGAGAGCGAGCGGGTGTGGGTGAGGGAGGCTGATTGGGTGAAAGAAAGGGAAGCAGAGAGTGGTGAGCGGGCGGGTGTGGGTGAGGGACGCAGATTGTCTGAGAGAAAGGGTAGCAGAGATTGGAGAGCGAGCGGGTGTGGGTGAGGGAGGCAGATTGGGTGAGAGAAAGGGAAGCAGAGAGTGGAGATCGAGCGGGTGTGGGTGAGGGAGGCAGATCGTCTGAGAGAAAGGGAAGCAGAGAGTGGAGAGCGAGCGGGTGAGGGTGAGGGAGGCAGATTGTCTGAGAGAAAGGGAAGCAGAGAGTGGAGAGCGAGCGGGTGTGGGTGAGGGAGGCAGATTGTCTGAGAGAAAGGGAAGCAGAGAGTGGAGAGCGAGCGGGTGTGGGTGAGGGATGCAGATTGTCTGAGAGAAAGTGAAGCAGAGATTGGAGACCGAGCGGGTGTGGGTGAGGGAGGCAGATTGTCTGAGAGAAAGTGAAGCAGAGATTGGAGACCGAGCGGGTGTAGGTGAGGGAGGCAGATTGTCTGAGAGAAAGAAATAAGAGAGTGGAGAGCGAGTGGGTGTGGGTGAGGGAGGCAGATTGGGTGAGAGAAAGGGAAGCAGAGAGTGGAGAGCGAGCGGGTGTGGGTGAGGGAGGCAGATTATCTGAGAGAAAGGGAAGCAGAGAGTGGAGACCGAGCGGGTGTGGGTGAGGGAGGCAGATTGTCTGAGAGAAAGGGAAGCAGAGAGTGTAGAGTGAGCGGGTGTGGGTGAGGGAGGCAGATTGTCTGAGAGAAAGGGAAGCAGAGAGTGGAGAGCGAGCGGGTGTGGGTGAGGGAGGCAGATTGGGTGAGAGAAAAGGAAGCAGAGAGTGGAGACCGAGCAGGTGTGGGTGAGGGAAGCAGATTCTCTGCGAGAAAGGGAAGCAGAGAGTGGAGAGCGAGCGGGTGTGGGTGAGGAAGGCAGATTGGGTGAGAGAAAGGGAAGCAGAGAGTGGGGAGCGAGCGGGTGTGGTGAGGGACGCAGATTGTCTGAGAGAAAGGGTAGCAGAGAGTGGAGAGCGAGCGGGTGTGGGTGAGGGAGGCAGATTGTCTGAGAGAAAGGGAAGCAGAGAGTGGAGACCGAGCGGGAGAGGGTGAGGGAGGCAGATTGTCTGAGAAAGGGAAGCAGAGAGTGGAGAGCGAGCGGGTGTGGGTGAGGGAGGCAGATTGTCTGAGAGAAAGGGAAGCAGAGAGTGGAGACCGAGCGGGTGTGGGTGAGGGAGGCAGATTGTCTGAGAGAAAGGGAAGCAGAGATTGGAGACCGAGCGGGTGTGGGTGAGGGATGCATATTGTCTGAGAGAAAGGGAAGCAGAGAGAGGAGAGCGAGCGCGTGTGGGTGAGGGAGGCAGATTGTCTGAGAGAAAGGGAAGCAGAGAGTGGAGACCGAGTGGGTGTGGGTGAGGGAGCCAGATTGTCTGAGAGAAAGGGAAGCAGAGAGTGGAGAGCGAGCGAGTGAGCTGGTGAGGGAGGCAGATTGTCTGAGAGAAAGGGAAGCAGAGAGTGGAGAGCGAGCGGGTGTGGGTGAGGGAGGCAGATTGTCTGAGAGAAAGTGAAGCAGAGAGTGGAGAGCGAGCGGGTGTGGGTGAGGGAGGCAGATTGACAGAGAGAATGGGAAGCAGAGAGTGGAGAGCGAGCGGGTGTGGGTGAGGGAGGCAGATTGTCTGAGAGAAAGGGAAGCAGAGAGTGGAGAACGAGTGGGTGTGGGTGAGGGAGGCAGATTGTCTGAGAGAATGGAAAGCAGAGAGTGGTGACCGAGCGGGTGTGGGTGAGGGAGGCAGATTGTCTGAGAGAAAGGGAAGCAGAGAGTGGAGAGCGTGCGGGTGTGGGTGAGGGAGGCAGATTGGGTGAGAGAAAGGGAAGCAGAGAGTGGGGAGCGGGCGGTTGTGGGTGAGGGACGCAGATTGTCTGAGAGAAAGGTAAGCAGAGAGTGGAGAGCGAGCGGGTCTGGGTGAGGGAAGCAGATTGTCTGAGATAAAGGGAAGCAGAGAGTGGAGAGCGAGCGGGTGAGGGTGAGGGAGGCAGATTGTCTGAGAGAAAGGAAGCAGAGAGTGGAGAGCGAGCGGGTCTGGGTGAGGGAGGCAGATTGTCTGAGAGAAAGGGAAGCAGAGAGTGGAGAGCGTGCGGGTGTGGGTGAGGGAGGCAGATTGGGTGAGAGAAAGGGAAGCAGAGAGTGGGGAGCGGGCGGTTGTGGGTGAGGGACGCAGATTGTCTGAGAGAAAGGTAAGCAGAGAGTGGAGAGCGAGCGGGTCTGGGTGAGGGAAGCAGATTGTCTGAGAGAAAGGGAAGCAGAGAGTGGTGAGCGAGCGGGTGTGGGAGAGGGAGGCAGATTGGGCGAGAGAAAGGGAAGCAGAGAGTGGAGACCGAGCGGGTGTGGGTGAGGGAGGCAGATTGTCTGAGAGAAAGGGAAGCAGAGAGTGGAGAGCGAGCGGGTGAGGGTGAGGGAGGCAGCTTGTCTGAGAGAAAGGGAAGCAGAGAGTGGAGACAGAGTGGGTGTGGGTGAGGGAGGCAGATTGTCTGAGAGAAAGGGAAGCAGAAAGTGGAGAGCGAGCGGGTGTGGGTGAGCGAGGCAGATTGTCTGAGAGAAAGATAAGCAGAGAGTGGAGAACGAGCGGGTGTGTGTGAGCGGGACAGATTGTCTAAGAGAAAGGGAAGCAGAGAGTGGAGAACGAGCGGGTGTGGGTGAGCGGGACAGATTGTCTAAGAGAAAGGGAAGCAGAGAGTGGAGAGCGAGAGGGTGTGGGTGAGCGAGGCAGATTGTCTGAGAGAAAGATAAGCAGAGAGTGGAGAGCGAGCAGGTGTGGGTGAGAGAGGCAGATTATCTGAGAGAAAGGGAAGCAGAGAGTGGAGAGCGAGCGGGTGTGGGTGAGGGAAGCAGATTGTCTGAGAGAAAGGGAAGCAGAGAGTGGAGACCGAGCGGGTGTGGGTGAGGGAGGCAGATTGTCTGAGAGAAAGGGAAGCTGAGAGTGGAGACCGAGCGGGTGTGGGTGAGGAAGGCAGATTGTCTGAGAGAAAGGGAAGCAGAGAGTGTAGAGCGAGCGGGTGTGGGTGAGGGAAGCACCTGCCTGAGAGAAAGGGAAGCAGAGTGTGGGAGCGGGCGGGTGTGGGTGAGGGACGCAGATTGTATGAGAGAACGGGTAGCAGAGAGTGGAGAGCGAGCAGGTGTGGGTGAGGGAGGCAGATTGTCTGAGAGAAAAGGAAGCAGAGAGTGGAGAGCGAGCGGGTGAGGATGAGAGAGGCAGATTGTCTGAGAGAAAGGGAAGCAGAGAGTGGAGAGCGATCGGGTGTGGGTGAGGGAGGCAGATTGTCTGAGAGAAAGGGAAGCAGAGAGTGGAGAGCGAGCGGGTGTGGGTGAGGGAGGCTGATTGGGTGAAAGAAAGGGAAGCAGAGAGTGGTGAGCGGGCGGGTGTGGGTGAGGGACGCAGATTGTCTGAGAGAAAGGGTAGCAGAGATTGGAGAGCGAGCGGGTGTGGGTGAGGGAGGCAGATTGGGTGAGAGAAAGGGAAGCAGAGAGTGGAGATCGAGCGGGTGTGGGTGAGGGAGGCAGATCGTCTGAGAGAAAGGGAAGCAGAGAGTGGAGAGCGAGCGGGTGAGGGTGAGGGAGGCAGATTGTCTGAGAGAAAGGGAAGCAGAGAGTGGAGAGCGAGCGGGTGTGGGTGAGGGAGGCAGATTGTCTGAGAGAAAGGGAAGCAGAGAGTGGAGAGCGAGCGGGTGTGGGTGAGGGATGCAGATTGTCTGAGAGAAAGTGAAGCAGAGATTGGAGACCGAGCGGGTGTGGGTGAGGGAGGCAGATTGGGTGAGAGAAATGGAAACATAGAGTGGAGACCGAGCGTGTGTGCGTGAGGGAGGCAGATTGTCTGAGAGAAAGGGAAGCAAAGAGTGGAGACAGAGCGGGTGTGGGTGAGGGAGGCTGATTGTCTGAGAAAGGGAAGCAGAGAGTGGAGAGCGAGCGGGTGTGGGTGAGGGAGGCAGATTGTCTGAGAGAATGTGAAGCAGAGAGTGGAGTCCGAGCGGGTGTAGGTGAGGGAGGCAGATTGTCTGAGAGAAAGAAATAAGAGAGTGGAGAGCGAGTGGGTGTGGGTGAGGGAGGCAGATTGGGTAAGAGATAGGGAAGCAGAGAGTGGAGAGCGAGCGGCTGTGGGTGAGGGAGGCAGATTGTCTGAGAGAAAGGTAGCAGAGAGTGAGGAGCGAGCGGGTGTGGGTGAGGGAGGCGGATAGTCTGAGAGAAAGGAAGAAGAGAATGGAGAGCGAGCAGGTGTGGGTGAGGGAAGCAGATTGGGTGGAGGAAGGAAAACAGAGAGTGGAGAGCGAGCGGGTGTGGGTGAGGGAGGCAGATTGTCTGAGAGAAAGTGAAGCTGAGAGTGGAGAGAGAGCGGGTGTGGGTGAGGGAGGCAGATTGTCTGAGAGAAAGGGATGCTGAGAGTGGAGAGAGAGCGGGTGTGCGTGAGGGAGGCAGATTGTCTGAGAGAAAGAAATAAGAGAGTGGAGAGCGAGTGGGTGTGGGTGAGGGAGACAGATTGGGTGAGAGAAAGGGAAGCAGAGAGTGGGGAGCGGGCGGGTGTGGGTGAGGGACGCAGATTGTCTGAGAGAAAGGGAAGCTGAGAGTGGAGAGAGAGCGTGTGTGGGTGAGGGAGGCGGATTGTCTGAGAGAAAGGGAAGCTGAGAGGAGAGAGAGCGGGGTTGGGTGAGGGAGGCAGATTGTCTGAGAGAAAGGGAAGCAGAGAGTGGAGAGCGAGCGGGTGTGGGTGAGGGAGGCTGATTGGGTGAGAGAAAGGGGAGCAGAGAGTGGGGAGCGGGCGGGTGTGGGTGAGGGACGCAGATTGTCTGAGAGAAAGGGAAGCAGAGAGAGGAGACCGAGCGGGTGTGGGTGAGGGAGGCAGATTGTCTGAGAGAAAGGGAAGCAGAGAGTGGAGAGCGAGCGGGTGAGGGTGATGGAGGCAGATTATCTGAGAGAATGGGAAGCAGAGAGTGGAGACCGAGCGGGTGTGGGTGAGGGAGGCAGATTGTCTGAGAGAAAGGGAAGCAGAGAGTGGAGAGCGAGCGGGTGAGGGTGAGGGAGGCAGATTATCTGAGAGAATGGGAAGCAGAGAGTGGAGAGCGAGCGGGTGTGGGTGAGGGATGCAGATTGTCTGAGAGAAAAGGAAGCAGAGAGTGGAGACCGAGCGGCTGTGGGTAAGGGAGGCAGATTTGCTGAGAGAAATGTAGAAGAGAGTGAGGAGCGAGCGGGTGTGGGTGAGGGAGGCGGATAGTCTGAGAGAAAGGAAGAAGAGAGTGGAGAGCGAGCGGGTGTGGGTGAGGGAGGCAGATTGGGTGAGAGGAAGGGAAACAGAGAGTGGAGAGCGAGCGGGTGTGGGTGAGGGAGGCAGATTGTCTGAGAGAAAGGGAAGCTGAGAGTGGAGAGAGAGCGGGTGTGGGTGAGGGAGGCAGATTGGGTGAGAGGAAGGGAAACAGAGAGTGGAGAGAGAGCGGGTGTGGGTGAGGGAGGCAGATTGTCTGAGAGAAAGGGAAGCTGAGAGTGTAGAGCGATCGGGTGTGGGTGAGGGATGCAGATTGTCTGAGAGAAAGGGAAGCTGAGAGTGGAGACCGAGCGGGTGTGGGTGAGGGAGGCAGATTGGGTGAGAGAAAGGGAAGCAGAGAGTGGAGACCGAGATGGTGTGGGTGAGGGAAGCAGACTGCCTGAGAGAAAGGGAAGCAGAGAGTGGGGAGCGGGCGTTGTGGGTGACGGACGCAGATTGTCTGAGAGAACGGGTAGCAGAGAGTGGAGAGCGAGCGGGTGTGGGTGAGGGAGGCTGATTGGGTGAGAGAAAGGGAAGCAGAGAGTGGAGACCAAGCGGGTGTGGGTGAGGGAGGCAGATTGTCTGAGAGAAAGGGAAGCAGAGAGTGGAGACCGAGTGGGTGTGGGTGAGGGAGGCAGATTGTCTGAGAAAGGGAAGCAGAGAGAGGAGAGGGAGCGTGTGAGGTAGGCAGATTGTCTGAGAAAGGGAAGCAGAGATAGGAGAGGGAGCGGGTGAGCGGGTGAGGTAGGCAGATTGCCTGAGAAAGGGAAGCAGCGAGTGGAGTCCGAGCGGGTGTGGGTGAGGGAGTCAGATTGTCTGAGAGAAAGGGAAGCAGAGAGTGGAGAGCGAGCGGGTGTGGGTGAATGAGGCAAAATGTTTGAGAGAAAGGGAAGCAGAGAGTGGAGTCCGAGCGGTTGTGGGTGAGGGAGGCAGATTGTCTGAGAGAAAGGGAAGCAGAGAGTGGAGAGCGAGAGGGTGTGGGTGAGGGAGGCAGATTGTCTGAGAGAAAGGGAAGCAGAGAGTGGAGAGCGAGCGGGTGTGGGTGAGGGAGGCAGATTGTCTGAGAGAAAGGGAAGCAGAGAGTGGAGACCGAGAGGGTGTGTGTGTGGGTGGCAGATTGGGTGAGAGAAAGGGAAGCAGAGAGTGGAGAGCGAGCGGGTGTGGGTGAGGGGGCAGATTGGGTGAGCGAAATGGAAGCAGAGAGTGGAGACCGAGCGGGTGTGGGTGAGGGAGGCAGATTGTCAGAGAGAAAGGAAAGCAGAGAGTGGAGAGCGAGCGGGTGTGGGTGAGGGCGGCAGATTGTCTGAGAGATAAGAAAGCAGAGAGTGGAGTCCGAGCGGGTGTGGGTGAGGGAGGCAGATTGGGTGAGAGAAAGGGAAGCAGAGAGTGGAGACCGAGCGGGTGTGGGTGAGGGAGGCAGATTATCTGAGAGAAAGGGAAGCTGAGAGTGGAGACCGAGCGGGTGTGGGTGAGGAAGGCAGATTGTCTGAGAAAGGGAAGCAGAGAGTGTAGAGCGAGCGGGTGTGGGTGAGGGAAGCAGACTGCCTGAGAGAAAGGGAAGCAGAGAGTGGGGAGCGGGCGGGTGTGGGTGAGGGACGCAGATTGTCTGAGAGAACGGATAGCAGAGAGTGGAGAGCGAGCAGGTGTGGGTGAGGGAGGCAGATTGTCTGAGAGAAAGGGAAGCAGAGAGTGGAGAGCGAGCGGGTGAGGGTGAGAGAGGCAGATTGTCTGAGAGAAAGGGAAGCAGAGAGTGGAGAGCGAGCGGGTGTGGGTGAGGGAGGCAGATTGTCTGAGAGAAAGGGTAGCAGAGATTGGAGAGCGAGCGGGTGTGGGTGAGGGAGGCAGATTGTCTGAGAGAAAGGGAAGCAGAGAGTGGAGAGCGAGCGGGTGTGGGTGAGGGAGACTGATTGGGTGAGAGAAAGGGAAGCAGAGAGTGGAGACCGAGTGGGGGTAGGGTGAGGGAGGCAGATTGTCTGAGAAAGGGAAGCAGAGAGAGGAGAGGGAGCGTGTGAGGTAGGCAAATTGCCAGAGAAAGGGAAGCAGAGAGTGGAGTCCGAGCAGGTGTGGGTGAGGGAGGCAGATTGTCTGAGATAAAGGGAAGCAGAGAGTGGAGAGCGAGCGGGTGTGGGTGAATGAGGCAAATTGTTTGAGAGAAAGGGAAGCAGAGAGTGGAGAGCGAGAGGGTGTGGGTGAGGGAGGCAGATTGTCTGAGAGAAAGGGAAGCAGAGAGTGGAGAGCGAGCGGGTGTGGGTGAGGGAGGCAGATTGTCTGAGAGAAAGGGAAGCAGAGAGTGGAGACCGAGAGGCTATGGGTGAGGGAGGCAGATTGTCTGAGAGAAAGTGAAGCTGAGAGTAGAGAGCGAGCGGGTGAGGGTGAGGGAGGCAAATTATCTGAGAGAAAGGGAAGCAGAGAGTGGAGACCGAGCGGGTGTGGGTGAGGGAGGCAGATTGGGTGAGAGAAAGGGAAGCAGAGAGTGGAGAGCGAGCGGGTGTGGGTGAGGGAGGCAGATTATCTGAGAGAAAGGGAAGCAGAGAGTGGAGACCGAGCGGGTGTGGGTGAGGGAGGCAGATTGTCTGAGAGAAAGGGAAGCAGAGAGTGTAGAGCGAGCGGGTGTGGGTGAGGGAGGCAGATTGTCTGAGAGAAAGGGAAGCAGAGAGTGGAGAGCGAGCGGGTGTGGGTGAGGGAGGCAGATTGGGTGAGAGAAAAGGAAGCAGAGAGTGGAGACCGAGCAGGTGTGGGTGAGGGAAGCAGATTCTCTGCGAGAAAGGGAAGCAGAGAGTGGAGAGCGAGCGGGTGTGGGTGAGGAAGGCAGATTGGGTGAGAGAAAGGGAAGCAGAGAGTGGAGACCGAGAGGGTGTGGGTGAGGGAAGCAGATTGCCTGAGAGAAAGGGAAGCAGAGAGTGGGGAGCGGGCGGGTGTGGGTGAGGGACGCAGATTGTCTGAGAGAAAGGGTAGCAGAGAGTGGAGAGCGAGCGGGTGTGGGTGAGGGAGGCAGATTGTCTGAGAGAAAGGGAAGCAGAGAGTGGAGACCGAGCGGGTGAGGGTGAGGGAGGCAGATTGTCTGAGAAAGGGAAGCAGAGAGTGGAGAGCGAGCGGGTGTGGGTGAGGGAGGCAGATTGTCTGAGAGAAAGGGAAACAGAGAGTGGAGACCGAGCGGGTGTGGGTGAGGGAGGCAGATTGTCTGAGAGAAAGGGAAGCAGAGATTGGAGACCGAGCGGGTGTGGGTGAGGGATGCATATTGTCTGAGAGAAAGGGAAGCAGAGAGAGGAGAGCGAGCGCGTGTGGGTGAGGGAGGCAGATTGTCTGAGAGAAAGGGAAGCAGAGAGTGGAGACCGAGTGGGTGTGGGTGAGGGAGCCAGATTGTCTGAGAGAAAGGGAAGCAGAGAGTGGAGAGCGAGCGAGTGAGCGGGTGAGGGAGGCAGATTGTCTGAGAGAAAGGGAAGCAGAGAGTGGAGAGCGAGCGGGTGTGGGTGAGGGAGGCAGATTGTCTGAGAGAAAGTGAAGCAGAGAGTGGAGAGCGAGCGGGTGTGGGTGAGGGAGGCAGATTGTCAGAGAGAATGGGAAGCAGAGAGTGGAGAGCGAGCGGGTGTGGGTGAGGGAGGCAGATTGTCTGAGAGAAAGGGAAGCAGAGAGTGGAGACCGAGCGGGTGTGGGTGAGGGAGGCAGATTGGGTGAGAGAAAGGGAAGCAGAGAGTGGAGAACGAGTGGGTGTGGGTGAGGGAGGCAGATTGTCTGAGAGAATGGAAAGCAGAGAGTGGTGACCGAGCGGGTGTGGGTGAGGGAGGCAGATTGTCTGAGAGAAAGGGAAGCAGAGAGTGGAGAGCGTGCGGGTGTGGGTGAGGGAGGCAGATTGGGTGAGAGAAAGGGAAGCAGAGAGTGGGGAGCGGGCGGTTGTGGGTGAGGGACGCAGATTGTCTGAGAGAAAGGTAAGCAGAGAGTGGAGAGCGAGCGGGTCTGGGTGAGGGAAGCAGATTGTCTGGGAGAAAGGGAAGCAGAGAGTGGAGAGCGAGCGGGTGAGGGTGAGGGAGGCAGATTGTCTGAGAGAAAGGGAAGCAGAGAGTGGAGAGCGAGCGGGTGTGGGAGAGGGAGGCAGATTGGGCGAGAGAAAGGGAAGCAGAGAGTGGAGACCGAGCGGGTGTGGGTGTGGGAGGCAGATTGTCAGAGAGAATGGGAAGCATAGAGTGGAGAGCGAGCGGGTGAGGGTGAGGGAGGCAGCTTGTCTGAGAGAAAGGGAAGCAGAGAGTGGAGACAGAGTGGGTGTGGGTGAGGGAGGCAGATTGTCTGAGAGAAAGGGAAGCAGAAAGTGGAGAGCGAGCGGGTGTGGGTGAGCGAGGCAGATTGTCTGAGAGAAAGATAAGCAGAGAGTGGAGAACGAGCGGGTGTGTGTGAGCGGGACAGATTGTCTAAGAGAAAGGGAAGCAGAGAGTGGAGAACGAGCGGGTGTGGGTGAGCGGGACAGATTGTCTAAGAGAAAGGGAAGCAGAGAGTGGAGAGCGAGCGGGTGTGGGTGAGCGAGGCAGATTGTCTGAGAGAAAGATAAGCAGAGAGTGGAGAGCGAGCAGGTGTGGGTGAGAGAGGCATATTATCTGAGAGAAAGGGAAGCAGAGAGTGGAGAGCGAGCGGGTGTGGGTGAGGGAAGCAGATTGTCTGAGAGAAAGGGAAGCAGAGAGTGGAGACCGAGCGGCTGTGGGTGAGGGAGGCAGATTGTCTGAGAGAAAGGGAAGCTGAGAGTGGAGACCGAGCGGGTGTGGGTGAGGGAAGCACCTGCCTGAGAGAAAGGGAAGCAGAGAGTGGAGAGCGAGCGGGTGTGGGTGAGGGAGGCAGATTGTCTGAGAGAAAGGGAAGCAGAGAGTGGAGAGCGAGCGGGTGTGGGTGAGGGAGGCAGATTGTCTGAGAGAAAGGGAAGCAGAGAGTGGAGACCGAGCGGGTGAGGGTGAGAGATGCAGATTGTCCTAGAGAAAGGGAAGCAGAGAGTGGAGATCGAGCGGGTGTGGGTGAGAGAGCCAGATTGGGTGAGAGAAAGGGAAGCAGGGAGTCGAGACCGAGCGTGTGTGGGTGAGGGAGGCAGATTGTCTGAGAGAAAGGTAAGCAGAGAGTGGAGACCGAGCGCGTGTGGGTGAGGGAGGCAGATTGGGTGAGAGAAAGGGAAGCAGAGAGTGGAGACCGAGCGGGTGTGGGTGAGGGAGGCAGATTGTCTGAGAGAAAGGGAAGCAGAGAGTGGAGAGAAAGCGGATGTGGGTGAGGGAGGCAGATTGTCTGAGAGAAAGGGAAGCAGAGAGTGGAGACCGAGTGGGGGTAGGGTGAGGGAGGCAGATTGTCTGAGAAAGGGAAGCAGAGAGAGGAGAGGGAGCGTGTGAGGTAGGCAGATTGCCAGAGAAAGGGAAGCAGAGAGTGGAGTCCGAGCAGGTGTGGGTGAGGGAGGCAGATTGTCTGAGAGAAAAGGAAGCAGAGAGTGGAGAGCGAGCGGGTGTGGGTGAGGGAGGCAGATTGTCTGAGAGAAAGGGAAGCAGAGAGTGGAGAGCGAGAGGGTGTGGGTGAGGGAGGCAGATTGTCTGAGAGAAAGGGAAGCAGAGAGTGGAGAGCGAGCGGGTGTGGGTGAGGGAGGCAGATTGTCTGAGAGAAAGGGAAGCAGAGAGTGGAGACCGAGAGGCTATGGGTGAGGGAGGCAGATTGTCTGAGAGAAAGTGAAGCTGAGAGTAGAGAGCGAGCGGGTGAGGGTGAGGGAGGCAAATTATCTGAGAGAAAGGGAAGCAGAGAGTGGAGACCGAGCGGGTGTGGGTGAGGGAGGCAGATTGGGTGAGAGAAAGGGAAGCAGAGAGTGGAGAGCGAGCGGGTGTGGGTGAGGGAGGCAGATTATCTGAGAGAAAGGGAAGCAGAGAGTGGAGACCGAGCGGGTGTGGGTGAGGGAGGCAGATTGTCTGAGAGAAAGGGAAGCAGAGAGTGGAGAGCGAGCGGGTGTGGGTGAGGGAGGCAGATTGTCTGAGAGAAAGGGAAGCAGAGAGTGGAGAGCGAGCGGGTGTGGGTGAGGGAGGCAGATTGGGTGAGAGAAAAGGAAGCAGAGAGTGGAGACCGAGCAGGTGTGGGTGAGGGAAGCAGATTCTCTGCGAGAAAGGGAAGCAGAGAGTGGAGAGCGAGCGGGTGTGGGTGAGGAAGGCAGATTGGGTGAGAGAAAGGGAAGCAGAGAGTGGAGACCGAGAGGGTGTGGGTGAGGGAAGCAGATTGCCTGAGAGAAAGGGAAGCAGAGAGTGGGGAGCGGGCGGGTGTGGGTGAGGGACGCAGATTGTCTGAGAGAAAGGGTAGCAGAGAGTGGAGAGCGAGCGGGTGTGGGTGAGGGAGGCAGATTGTCTGAGAGAAAGGGAAGCAGAGAGTGGAGACCGAGCGGGTGAGGGTGAGGGAGGCAGATTGTCTGAGAAAGGGAAGCAGAGAGTGGAGAGCGAGCGGGTGTGGGTGAGGGAGGCAGATTGTCTGAGAGAAAGGGAAACAGAGAGTGGAGACCGAGCGGGTGTGGGTGAGGGAGGCAGATTGTCTGAGAGAAAGGGAAGCAGAGATTGGAGACCGAGCGGGTGTGGGTGAGGGATGCATATTGTCTGAGAGAAAGGGAAGCAGAGAGAGGAGAGCGAGCGCGTGTGGGTGAGGGAGGCAGATTGTCTGAGAGAAAGGGAAGCAGAGAGTGGAGACCGAGTGGGTGTGGGTGAGGGAGCCAGATTGTCTGAGAGAAAGGGAAGCAGAGAGTGGAGAGCGAGCGAGTGAGCGGGTGAGGGAGGCAGATTGTCTGAGAGAAAGGGAAGCAGAGAGTGGAGAGCGAGCGGGTGTGGGTGAGGGAGGCAGATTGTCTGAGAGAAAGTGAAGCAGAGAGTGGAGAGCGAGCGGGTGTGGGTGAGGGAGGCAGATTGTCAGAGAGAATGGGAAGCAGAGAGTGGAGAGCGAGCGGGTGTGGGTGAGGGAGGCAGATTGTCTGAGAGAAAGGGAAGCAGAGAGTGGAGACCGAGCGGGTGTGGGTGAGGGAGGCAGATTGGGTGAGAGAAAGGGAAGCAGAGAGTGGAGAACGAGTGGGTGTGGGTGAGGGAGGCAGATTGTCTGAGAGAATGGAAAGCAGAGAGTGGTGACCGAGCGGGTGTGGGTGAGGGAGGCAGATTGTCTGAGAGAAAGGGAAGCAGAGAGTGGAGAGCGTGCGGGTGTGGGTGAGGGAGGCAGATTGGGTGAGAGAAAGGGAAGCAGAGAGTGGGGAGCGGGCGGTTGTGGGTGAGGGACGCAGATTGTCTGAGAGAAAGGTAAGCAGAGAGTGGAGAGCGAGCGGGTCTGGGTGAGGGAAGCAGATTGTCTGAGAGAAAGGGAAGCAGAGAGTGGAGAGCGAGCGGGTGAGGGTGAGGGAGGCAGATTGTCTGAGAGAAAGGGAAGCAGAGAGTGGAGAGCGAGCGGGTGTGGGAGAGGGAGGCAGATTGGGAGAGAGAAAGGGAAGCAGAGAGTGGAGACCGAGCGGGTGTGGGTGAGGGAGGCAGATTGTCAGAGAGAATGGGAAGCATAGAGTGGAGAGCGAGCGGGTGAGGGTGAGGGAGGCAGCTTGTCTGAGAGAAAGGGAAGCAGAGAGTGGAGACAGAGTGGGTGTGGGTGAGGGAGGCAGATTGTCTGAGAGAAAGGGAAGCAGAAAGTGGAGAGCGAGCGGGTGTGGGTGAGCGAGGCAGATTGTCTGAGAGAAAGATAAGCAGAGAGTGGAGAACGAGCGGGTGTGTGTGAGCGGGACAGATTGTCTAAGAGAAAGGGAAGCAGAGAGTGGAGAACGAGCGGGTGTGGGTGAGCGGGACAGATTGTCTAAGAGAAAGGGAAGCAGAGAGTGGAGAGCGAGCGGGTGTGGGTGAGCGAGGCAGATTGTCTGAGAGAAAGATAAGCAGAGAGTGGAGAGCGAGCAGGTGTGGGTGAGAGAGGCATATTATCTGAGAGAAAGGGAAGCAGAGAGTGGAGAGCGAGCGGGTGTGGGTGAGGGAAGCAGATTGTCTGAGAGAAAGGGAAGCAGAGAGTGGAGACCGAGCGGCTGTGGGTGAGGGAGGCAGATTGTCTGAGAGAAAGGGAAGCTGAGAGTGGAGACCGAGCGGGTGTGGGTGAGGAAGGCAGATTGTCTGAGAGAAAGGGAAGCAGAGAGTGTAGAGCGAGCGGGTGTGGGTGAGGGAAGCACCTGCCTGAGAGAAAGGGAAGCAGAGTGTGGGAGCGGGCGGGTGTGGGTGAGGGACGCAGATTGTATGAGAGAACGGGTAGCAGAGAGTGGAGAGCGAGCAGGTGTGGGTGAGGGAGGCAGATTGTCTGAGAGAAAGGGAAGCAGAGAGTGGAGAGCGAGCGGGTGAGGATGAGAGAGGCAGATTGTCTGAGAGAAAGGGAAGCAGAGAGTGGAGAGCGAGCGGGTGTGGGTGAGGGAGGCAGATTGTCTGAGAGAAAGGGAAGCAGAGAGTGGAGAGCGAGCGGGTGTGGGTGAGGGAGGCTGATTGGGTGAAAGAAAGGGAAGCAGAGAGTGGTGAGCGGGCGGGTGTGGGTGAGGGACGCAGATTGTCTGAGAGAAAGGGTAGCAGAGATTGGAGAGCGAGCGGGTGTGGGTGAGGGAGGCAGATTGGGTGAGAGAAAGGGAAGCAGAGAGTGGAGATCGAGCGGGTGTGGGTGAGGGAGGCAGATCGTCTGAGAGAAAGGGAAGCAGAGAGTGGAGAGCGAGCGGGTGAGGGTGAGGGAGGCAGATTGTCTGAGAGAAAGGGAAGCAGAGAGTGGAGAGCGAGCGGGTGTGGGTGAGGGAGGCAGATTGTCTGAGAGAAAGGGAAGCAGAGAGTGGAGAGCGAGCGGGTGTGGGTGAGGGATGCAGATTGTCTGAGAGAAAGTGAAGCAGAGATTGGAGACCGAGCGGGTGTGGGTGAGGGAGGCAGATTGGGTGAGAGAAAGGGAAGCAGAGAATGGAGAGCGAGCGGGTGTGGGTGAGGAAGGCAGATTGGGTGAGAGAAAGGGAAGCAGAGAGTGGAGAGCGAGCGGGTGTGGGTGAGGGAGGCAGATTGTCTGAGAGAAAGAAATAAGAGAGTGGAGAGCGAGTGGGTGTGGGTGAGGGAGGCAGATTGGGTGAGAGAAAGGGAAGCAGAGAGTGGAGAGCGAGCGGGTGTGGGTGAGGGAGGCAGATTATCTGAGAGAAAGGGAAGCAGAGAGTGGAGACCGAGCGGGTGTGGGTGAGGGAGGCAGATTGTCTGAGAGAAAGGGAAGCAGAGAGTGTAGAGCGAGCGGGTGTGGGTGAGGGAGGCAGATTGTCTGAGAGAAAGGGAAGCAGAGAGTGGAGAGCGAGCGGGTGTGGGTGAGGGAGGCAGATTGGGTGAGAGAAAAGGAAGCAGAGAGTGGAGACCGAGCAGGTGTGGGTGAGGGAAGCAGATTCTCTGCGAGAAAGGGAAGCAGAGAGTGGAGAGCGAGCGGGTGTGGGTGAGGAAGGCAGATTGGGTGAGAGAAAGGGAAGCAGAGAGTGGAGACCGAGAGGGTGTGGGTGAGGGAAGCAGATTGCCTGAGAGAAAGGGAAGCAGAGAGTGGGGAGCGGGCGGGTGTGGTGAGGGACGCAGATTGTCTGAGAGAAAGGGTAGCAGAGAGTGGAGAGCGAGCGGGTGTGGGTGAGGGAGGCAGATTGTCTGAGAGAAAGGGAAGCAGAGAGTGGAGACCGAGCGGGTGAGGGTGAGGGAGGCAGATTGTCTGAGAAAGGGAAGCAGAGAGTGGAGAGCGAGCGGGTGTGGGTGAGGGAGGCAGATTGTCTGAGAGAAAGGGAAGCAGAGAGTGGAGACCGAGCGGGTGTGGGTGAGGGAGGCAGATTGTCTGAGAGAAAGGGAAGCAGAGATTGGAGACCGAGCGGGTGTAGGTGAGGGATGCATATTGTCTGAGAGAAAGGGAAGCAGAGAGAGGAGAGCGAGCGCGTGTGGGTGAGGGAGGCAGATTGTCTGAGAGAAAGGGAAGCAGAGAGTGGAGACCGAGTGGGTGTGGGTGAGGGAGCCAGATTGTCTGAGAGAAAGGGAAGCAGAGAGTGGAGAGCGAGCGAGTGAGCTGGTGAGGGAGGCAGATTGTCTGAGAGAAAGGGAAGCAGAGAGTGGAGAGCGAGCGGGTGTGGGTGAGGGAGGCAGATTGTCTGAGAGAAAGTGAAGCAGAGAGTGGAGAGCGAGCGGGTGTGGGTGAGGGAGGCAGATTGACAGAGAGAATGGGAAGCAGAGAGTGGAGAGCGAGCGGGTGTGGGTGAGGGAGGCAGATTGTCTGAGAGAAAGGGAAGCAGAGAGTGGAGACCGAGCGGGTGTGGGTGAGGGAGGCAGATTGGGTGAGAGAAAGGGAAGCAGAGAGTGGAGAACGAGTGGGTGTGGGTGAGGGAGGCAGATTGTCTGAGAGAATGGAAAGCAGAGAGTGGTGACCGAGCGGGTGTGGGTGAGGGAGGCAGATTGTCTGAGAGAAAGGGAAGCAGAGAGTGGAGAGCGTGCGGGTGTGGGTGAGGGAGGCAGATTGGGTGAGAGAAAGGGAAGCAGAGAGTGGGGAGCGGGCGGTTGTGGGTGAGGGACGCAGATTGTCTGAGAGAAAGGTAAGCAGAGAGTGGAGAGCGAGCGGGTCTGGGTGAGGGAAGCAGATTGTCTGAGAGAAAGGGAAGCAGAGAGTGGAGAGCGAGCGGGTGAGGGTGAGGGAGGCAGATTGTCTGAGAGAAAGGGAAGCAGAGAGTGGAGAGCGAGCGGGTGTGGGAGAGGGAGGCAGATTGGGCGAGAGAAAGGGAAGCAGAGAGTGGAGACCGAGCGGGTGTGGGTGAGGGAGGCAGATTGTCTGAGAGAAAGGGAAGCAGAGAGTGGAGAGCGAACGGGTGAGGGTGAGGGAGGCAGCTTGTCTGAGAGAAAGGGAAGCAGAGAGTGGAGACAGAGTGGGTGTGGGTGAGGGAGGCAGATTGTCTGAGAGAAAGGGAAGCAGAAAGTGGAGAGCGAGCGGGTGTGGGTGAGCGAGGCAGATTGTCTGAGAGAAAGATAAGCAGAGAGTGGAGAACGAGCGGGTGTGTGTGAGCGGGACAGATTGTCTAAGAGAAAGGGAAGCAGAGAGTGGAGAACGAGCGGGTGTGGGTGAGCGGGACAGATTGTCTAAGAGAAAGGGAAGCAGAGAGTGGAGAGCGAGAGGGTGTGGGTGAGCGAGGCAGATTGTCTGAGAGAAAGATAAGCAGAGAGTGGAGAGCGAGCAGGTGTGGGTGAGAGAGGCAGATTATCTGAGAGAAAGGGAAGCAGAGAGTGGAGAGCGAGCGGGTGTGGGTGAGGGAAGCAGATTGTCTGAGAGAAAGGGAAGCAGAGAGTGGAGACCGAGCGGCTGTGGGTGAGGGAGGCAGATTGTCTGAGAGAAAGGGAAGCTGAGAGTGGAGACCGAGCGGGTGTGGGTGAGGAAGGCAGATTGTCTGAGAGAAAGGGAAGCAGAGAGTGTAGAGCGAGCGGGTGTGGGTGAGGGAAGCACCTGCCTGAGAGAAAGGGAAGCAGAGTGTGGGAGCGGGCGGGTGTGGGTGAGGGACGCAGATTATATGAGAGAACGGGTAGCAGAGAGTGGAGAGCGAGCAGGTGTGGGTGAGGGAGGCAGATTGTCTGAGAGAAAAGGAAGCAGAGAGTGGAGAGCGAGCGGGTGAGGATGAGAGAGGCAGATTGTCTGAGAGAAAGGGAAGCAGAGAGTGGAGAGCGATCGGGTGTGGGTGAGGGAGGCAGATTGTCTGAGAGAAAGGGAAGCAGAGAGTGGAGAGCGAGCGGGTGTGGGTGAGGGAGGCTGATTGGGTGAAAGAAAGGGAAGCAGAGAGTGGTGAGCGGGCGGGTGTGGGTGAGGGACGCAGATTGTCTGAGAGAAAGGGTAGCAGAGATTGGAGAGCGAGCGGGTGTGGGTGAGGGAGGCAGATTGGGTGAGAGAAAGGGAAGCAGAGAGTGGAGATCGAGCGGGTGTGGGTGAGGGAGGCAGATCGTCTGAGAGAAAGGGAAGCAGAGAGTGGAGAGCGAGCGGGTGAGGGTGAGGGAGGCAGATTGTCTGAGAGAAAGGGAAGCAGAGAGTGGAGAGCGAGCGGGTGTGGGTGAGGGAGGCAGATTGTCTGAGAGAAAGGGAAGCAGAGAGTGGAGAGCGAGCGGGTGTGGGTGAGGGATGCAGATTGTCTGAGAGAAAGTGAAGCAGAGATTGGAGACCGAGCGGGTGTGGGTGAGGGAGGCAGATTGGGTGAGAGAAAGGGAAGCAGAGAGTGGAGACAGAGCGGGTGTGGGTGAGGGAGGCTGATTGTCTGAGAAAGGGAAGCAGAGAGTGGAGAGCGAGCGGGTGTGGGTGAGGGAGGCAGATTGTCTGAGAGAATGTGAAGCAGAGAGTGGAGTCCGAGCGGGTGTAGGTGAGGGAGGCAGATTGTCTGAGAGAAAGAAATAAGAGAGTGGAGAGCGAGTGGGTGTGGGTGAGGGAGGCAGATTGGGTAAGAGATAGGGAAGCAGAGAGTGGAGAGCGAGCGGCTGTGGGTGAGGGAGGCAGATTGTCTGAGAGAAAGGTAGCAGAGAGTGAGGAGCGAGCGGGTGTGGGTGAGGGAGGCGGATAGTCTGAGAGAAAGGAAGAAGAGAATGGAGAGCGAGCAGGTGTGGGTGAGGGAAGCAGATTGGGTGGAGGAAGGAAAACAGAGAGTGGAGAGCGAGCGGGTGTGGGTGAGGGAGGCAGATTGTCTGAGAGAAAGTGAAGCTGAGAGTGGAGAGAGAGCGGGTGTGGGTGAGGGAGGCAGATTGTCTGAGAGAAAGGGATGCTGAGAGTGGAGAGAGAGCGGGTGTGCGTGAGGGAGGCAGATTGTCTGAGAGAAAGAAATAAGAGAGTGGAGAGCGAGTGGGTGTGGGTGAGGGAGACAGATTGGGTGAGAGAAAGGGAAGCAGAGAGTGGGGAGCGGGCGGGTGTGGGTGAGGGACGCAGATTGTCTGAGAGAAAGGGAAGCTGAGAGTGGAGAGAGAGCGTGTGTGGGTGAGGGAGGCGGATTGTCTGCGAGAAAGGGAAGCTGAGAGGAGAGAGAGCGGGGTTGGGTGAGGGAGGCAGATTGTCTGAGAGAAAGGGAAGCAGAGAGTGGAGAGCGAGCGGGTGTGGGTGAGGGAGGCTGATTGGGTGAGAGAAAGGGGAGCAGAGAGTGGGGAGCGGGCGGGTGTGGGTGAGGGACGCAGATTGTCTGAGAGAAAGGGAAGCAGAGAGAGGAGACCGAGCGGGTGTGGGTGAGGGAGGCAGATTGTCTGAGAGAAAGGGAAGCAGAGAGTGGAGAGCGAGCGGGTGAGGGTGAGGGAGGCAGATTATCTGAGAGAATGGGAAGCAGAGAGTGGAGACCGAGCGGGTGTGGGTGAGGGAGGCAGATTGTCTGAGAGAAAGGGAAGCAGAGAGTGGAGAGCGAGCGGGTGAGGGTGAGGGAGGCAGATTATCTGAGAGAATGGGAAGCAGAGAGTGGAGAGCGAGCGGGTGTGGGTGAGGGATGCAGATTGTCTGAGAGAAAAGGAAGCAGAGAGTGGAGACCGAGCGGCTGTGGGTAAGGGAGGCAGATTGGCTGAGAGAAATGTAGAAGAGAGTGAGGAGCGAGCGGGTGTGGGTGAGGGAGGCGGATAGTCTGAGAGAAAGGAAGAAGAGAGTGGAGAGCGAGCGGGTGTGGGTGAGGGAGGCAGATTGGGTGAGAGGAAGGGAAACAGAGAGTGGAGAGCGAGCGGGTGTGGGTGAGGGAGGCAGATTGTCTGAGAGAAAGGGAAGCTGAGAGTGGAGAGAGAGCGGGTGTGGGTGAGGGAGGCAGATTGGGTGAGAGGAAGGGAAACAGAGAGTGGAGAGAGAGCGGGTGTGGGTGAGGGAGGCAGATTGTCTGAGAGAAAGGCAAGCTGAGAGTGTAGAGCGATCGGGTGTGGGTGAGGGATGCAGATTGTCTGAGAGAAAGGGAAGCAGAGAGTGGAGTCAGAGCGGGTGTGGGTGAGGGAGGCAGATTGGGTGAGAGAAAGGGAAGCAGAGAGTGGAGACCGAGATGGTGTGGGTGAGGGAAGCAGACTGCCTGAGAGAAAGGGAAGCAGAGAGTGGGGAGCGGGCGTTGTGGGTGACGGACGCAGATTGTCTGAGAGAACGGGTAGCAGAGAGTGGAGAGGGAGCGGGTGTGGGTGAGGGAGGCAGATTGTCTGAGAGAAAGGGAATCAGAGAGTGGAGAGCGAGCGGGTGTGGGTGAGGGAGGCTGATTGGGTGAGAGAAAGGGAAGCAGAGAGTGGAGACCAAGCGGGTGTGGGTGAGGGAGGCAGATTGTCTGAGAGAAAGGGAAGCAGAGAGTGGAGACCGAATGGGTGTGGGTGAGGGAGGCAGATTGTCTGAGAAAGGGAAGCAGAGATAGGAGAGGGAGCGGGTGAGCGGGTGAGGTAGGCAGATTGCCTGAGAAAGGGAAGCAGCGAGTGGAGTCCGAGCGGGTGTGGGTGAGGGAGTCAGATTGTCTGAGAGAAAGGGAAGCAGAGAGTGGAGAGCGAGCGGGTGTGGGTGAATGAGGCAAAATGTTTGAGAGAAAGGGAAGCAGAGAGTGGAGTCCGAGCGGTTGTGGGTGAGGGAGGCAGATTGTCTGAGAGAAAGGGAAGCAGAGAGTGGAGAGCGAGAGGGTGTGGGTGAGGGAGGCAGATTGTCTGAGAGAAAGGGAAGCAGAGAGTGGAGAGCGAGCGGGTGAGGGAGGCAGATTGTCTGAGAGAAAGGGAAGCAGAGAGTGGAGACCGAGAGGGTGTGTGTGTGGGTGGCAGATTGGGTGAGAGAAAGGGAAGCAGAGAGTGGAGAGCGAGCGGGTGTGGGTGAGGGGGCAGATTGGGTGAGCGAAATGGAAGCAGAGAGTGGAGACCGAGCGGGTGTGGGTGAGGGAGGCAGATTGGGTGAGAGAAAGGGAAGCAGAGAGTGGAGACCGAGCGGGTGTGGGTGAGGGCGGCAGATTGTCAGAGAGAAAGGAAAGCAGAGAGTGGAGAGCGAGCGGCTGTTGGTGAGGGCGGCAGATTGTCTGAGAGATAAGAAAGCAGAGAGTGGAGTCCGAGCGGGTGTGGGTGAGGGAGGCAGATTGGGTGAGAGAAAGGGAAGCAGAGAGTGGAGACCGAGCGGGTGTGGGTGAGGGAGGCAGATTATCTGAGAGAAAGGGAAGCTGAGAGTGGAGACCGAGCGGGTGTGGGTGAGGAAGGCAGATTGTCTGAGAAAGGGAAGCAGAGAGTGTAGAGCGAGCGGGTGTGGGTGAGGGAAGCAGACTGCCTGAGAGAAAGGGAAGCAGAGAGTGGGGAGCGGGCGGGTGTGGGTGAGGGACGCAGATTGTCTGAGAGAACGGGTAGCAGAGAGTGGAGAGCGAGCAGGTGTGGGTGAGGGAGGCAGATTGTCTGAGAGAAAGGGAAGCAGAGAGTGGAGAGCGAGCGGGTGAGGGTGAGAGAGGCAGATTGTCTGAGAGAAAGGGAAGCAGAGAGTGGAGAGCGAGCGGGTGTGGGTGAGGGAGGCAGATTGTCTGAGAGAAAGGGTAGCAGAGATTGGAGAGCGAGCGGGTGTGGGTGAGGGAGGCAGATTGTCTGAGAGAAAGGGAAGCAGAGAGTGGAGAGCGAGCGGGTGTGGGTGAGGGAGACTGATTGGGTGAGAGAAAGTGAAGCAGAGAGTGGTGAGCGGGCGGTTGTGGGTGAGGGACGCAGATTGTCTGAGAGAAAGGGTAGCAGAGATTGGAGAGCGAGCGGGTGTGGGTGAGGGAGGCAGATTGGCTGAGAGAAAGGGAAGCAGAGAGTGGAGATCGAGCGGGTGTGGGTGAGGGAGGCAGATCGTCTGAGAGAAAGGGAAGCAGAGAGTGGAGAGCGAGCGGGTGAGGGTGAGGGAGGCAGATTGTCTGAGAGAAAGGGAAGCAGAGAGTGGAGAGCGAGCGGGTGTGGGTGAGGGAGGCAGATTGTCTGAGAGAAAGGGAAGCAGAGAGTGGAGAGCGAGCGGGTATGGGTGAGGGATGCAGATTGTCTGAGAGAAAGTGAAGCAGAGATTGGAGACCGAGCGGGTGTGGGTGAGGGAGGCAGATTGGGTGAGAGAAATGGAAACATAGAGTGGAGACCGAGCGGGTGTGGGTGAGGGAGGCAGATTATCTGAGAGAAAGGGAAGCAGAGAGTGGAGACAGAGCGGGTGTGGGTGAGGGAGGCAGATTGTCTGAGAAAGGGAAGCAGAGAGTGGAGAGCGAGCGGGTGTGGGTGAGGGAGGCAGATTGTCTGAGAGAATGTGAAGCAGAGAGTGGAGAGCGAGCGGGTGTGGGTGAGGGAGGCAGATTGGGTGAGAGAAAGGGAAGCAGAGAGTGGAGACCGAGCGGGTGTAGGTGAGGGAGGCAGATTGTGTGAGATAAAGGGAAGCACAGAGTGGAGAGCGAGGGGGTGTGGGTGAGGGAGGCAGATTGGGTAAGAGATAGGGAAGCAGAGAGTGGAGAGCGAGCGGCTGTGGGTGAGGGAGGCAGATTGTCTGAGAAAGGAAGAAGAGAGTGGAGAGCGAGCGGGTGTGGGTGAGGGAGGCAGATTGGGTGAGAGGAAGGAAAACAGAGAGTGGAGAGCGAGCGGGTGTGGGTGAGGGAGGCAGATTGTCTGAGAGAAAGGGAAGCTGAGAGTGGAGAGAGAGCGGGTGTGGGTGAGGGAGGCAGATTGTCTGAGAGAAAGGGATGTTGAGAGTGGAGAGAGAGCGGGTGTGCGTGAGGGAGGCAGATTGTCTGAGAGAAAGAAATAAGAGAGTGGAGAGCGAGTGGGTGTGGGTGAGGGAGACAGATTGGGTGAGAGAAAGGGAAGCAGAGAGTGGGGAGCGGGCGGGTGTGGGTGAGGGACGCAGATTGTCTGAGAGAAAGGGAAGCTGAGAGTGGAGAGAGAGCGGGTGTGGGTGAGGGAGGCAGATTGTCTGAGAGAAAGGGAAGCAGAGAGTGGAGAGCGAGCGGGTGAGGGTGAGGGAGGCAGATTATCTGAGAGAATGGGAAGCAGAGAGTGGAGAGCGAGCGGGTGAGGGTGAGGGAGGCAGATTATCTGAGAGAAAGGGAAGCGGAGAGTGGAGAGCGAGCGGGTGTGTGTGAGGGATGCAGATTGTCTGAGAGAAAGGGAAGCAGAGAGTGGAGACCGAGCGGGTGTGGGTGAGGGAGGCAGATTGTCTGAGAAAGGGAAGCAGAGATTGGAGAGCGAGCGGGTGTGGGTGAGGGAGGCAGATTGTCTGAGAGAATGTGAAGCAGAGAGTGGAGAGCGAGCGGGTGTGGGTGAGGGAGGCAGATTGTCTGAGAGAAAGGGAAGCAGAGAGTGGAGAGCGAGCGGGTGTGGGTGAGGGAGGCAGATTGTGTGAGATAAAGGGAAGCAGAGAGTGGAGAGCGAGGTGGTGTGGGTGAGGGTGGCAGATTGGGTAAGAGATAGGGAAGCAGAGAGTGGAGAGCGAGCGGCTGTGGGTGAGGGAGGCAGATTGTCTGAGAGAAAGGAAGAAGAGAGTGGAGAGCGAGCGGGTGTGGGTGAGGGAGGCAGATTGGGTGAGAGGAAGGGAAACAGAGAGTGGAGAGCGAGCGGGTGTGGGTGAGGGAGGCAGATTGTCTGAGAGAAAGGGAAGCTGAGAGTGGAGAGAGAGCGGGTGTGGGTGAGGGAGGCAGATTGTCTGAGAGAAAGGGAAGCGGAGAGTGGAGAGAGAGCGGGTGTGGGTGAGGGAGGCAGATTGTCTGAGAGAAAGGGAAGCTGAGAGTGGAAAGCGATCGGGTGTGGGTGAGGGATGCAGATTGTCTGAGAGAAAGGGAAGCAGAGAGTGGAGTCAGAGCGGGTGTGGGTGAGGGAGGCAGATTGGGTGAGAGAAAGGGAAGCAGAGAGTGGAGAGCGGGCGTTGTGGGTGAGGGACGCAGATTGTCTGAGAGAACGGGTAGCAGAGAGTGGAGAGCGAGCGGGTGTGGGTGAGGGAGGCAGATTGTCTGAGAGAAAGGGAAGCAGAGAGTGGAGAGCGAGCGTGTGAGGGTGAGAGAGGCAGATTGTCTGAGAGAAAGGGAAGCAGAGAGTGGAGAGCGAGTGGGTGTGGGTGAGGGAGGCTGATTGGGTGAGAGAAAGGGAATCAGAGAGTGGGGAGCGGGCGGGTGTGGGTGAGGGACGCAGATTGTCTGAGAGAAAGGGTAGCAGAGATTGGAGAGCGAGCGGGTGTGGGTGAGGGAGGCAAATTGGGTGAGAGAAAGGGAAGCAGAGAGTGGAGATCGAGCGGGTGTGGGTGAGGGAGGCAGATTGTCTAAGAGAAAGGGAAGCAGAGAGTGGAGATCGAGCGGGTGTGGGTGAGGGAGGCAGATTGTCTGAGAGAAAGGGAAGCAGAGAGTGGAGAGCGAGCGGGTGTGGGTGAGGGAGGCAGATTGTCTGAGAGAAAGGGAAGCAGAGAGTGGAGTCAGAGCGGGTGTGGGTGAGGGAGGCAGATTGGGTGAGAGAAAGGGAAGCAGAGAGTGGAGACCGAGATGGTGTGGGTGAGGGAAGCAGACTGCCTGAGAGAAAGTGAAGCAGAGAGTGGGGAGCGGGCGTTGTGGGTGAGGGACGCAGATTGTCTGAGAGAACGGGTAGCAGAGAGTGGAGAGCGAGCGGGTGTGGGTGAGGGAGGCAGATTGTCTGAGAGAAAGGGAAGCAGAGAGTGGAGAGCGAGCGTGTGAGGGTGAGAGAGGCAGATTGTCTGAGAGAAAGGGAAGCAGAGAGTGGAGAGCGAGCGGGTGTGGGTGAGGGAGGCAGGTTGGGTGAGAGAAAGGGAAGCAGAGAGTGGAGAGCGAGCGTGTGAGGGTGAGAGAGGCAGATTGTCTGAGAGAAAGGGAAGCAGAGAGTGGAGACCGAGCGGGTGTGGGTGAGGGAGGCAGATTGGGTGAGAGAAATGGAAACATAGAGTGGAGACCGAGCGTGTGTGCGTGAGGGAGGCAGATTGTCTGAGAGAAAGGGAAGCAGAGAGTGGAGACAGAGCGGGTGTGGGTGAGGGAGGCAGATTGTCTGAGAAACGGAAGCAGAGAGTGGAGAGCGAGCGGGTGTGGGTGAGGGAGGCAGATTGTCTGAGAGAATGTGAAGCAGAGAGTGGAGAGCGAGCGGGTGTGGGTGAGGGAGGCAGATTGTCTGAGAGAAAGGGAAGCAGAGAGTGGAGACCGAGCGGGTGCAGGTGAGGGAGGCAGATTGTGTGAGATAAAGGGAAGCAGAGAGTAGAGAGCGAGGGGGTGTGGGTGAGGGAGGCAGAGTGGGTAAGAGATAGGGAAGCAGAGAGTGGAGAGCGAGCGGCTGTGGGTGAGGGAGGCGGATAGTCTGAGAGAAAGGAAGAAGAGAGTGGAGAGGGAGCGGGTGTGGGTGAGGGAGGCAGATTGGGTGGAGGAAGGGAAACAGAGAGTGGAGAGCGAGCGGGTGTGGGTGAGGGAGGCAGATTGTCTGAGAGAAAGGGAAGCTGAGAGTGGAGAGCGAGCGGGTGTGGGTGAGGGAGACAGATTGGGTGGGAGAAAGGGAAGCAGAGAGTGGAGAGCGAGCGGGTGTGTGTGAGGGAGGCAGATTGTCTAAGAGGAAGGGAAGCAGAGAGTGGAGCCCGAGCGGGTGTGGGTGAGGCAGGCAGATTGTCTGATAGAAAGTGAAGCAGAGCGTGGAGACGGAGCTGTTGTGGGCGAGAGAGGCAGATTGGGTGAGAGAAAGGGAAGCAGAGAGTGGAGAGAGAGCGGGTGTGGGTGAGAGAGGCAGATTGGGTGAGAGAAAGGGAAGCAGAGAGTGGAGAGCGAGCGGGTGTGGGTGAGGGAGGCAGATTGTCTGAGAGAAAGGAAAGCAGAGAGTGGAGAGCGAGCGGGTGTTGGTGAGGGCGGCAGATTGTCTGAGAGATAAGAAAGCAGAGAGTGGAGGCCGAGCGGGTGTGGGTGAGGGAGGCAGATTGGGTGAGAGAAAGGGAAGCATAGAGTGGAGACCGAGCGGGTGTGGGTGAGGAAGGCAGATTGTCTGAGAAAGGGAAGCAGAGAGTGTAGAGCGAGCGGGTGTGGGTGAGGGAAGCAGACTGCCTGAGAGAAAGGGAAGCAGAGAGTGGGGAGCGGGCGGGTGTGGGTGAGGGACGCAGATTGTCTGAGAGAACGGGTAGCAGAGAGTGGAGAGCGAGCAGGTGTGGGTGAGGGAGGCAGATTGTCTGAGAGAAAGGGAAGCAGAGAGTGGAGAGCGAGCGGGTGAGGGTGAGAGAGGCAGATTGTCTGAGAGAAAGGGAAGCAGAGAGTGGAGAGCGAGCGGGTGTGGGTGAGGGAGGCAGATTGTCTGAGAGAAAGGGTAGCAGAGATTGGAGAGCGAGCGGGTGTGGGTGAGGGAGGCAGATTGTCTGAGAGAAAGGGAAGCAGAGAGTGGAGAGCGAGCGGGTGTGGGTGAGGGAGGCTGATTGGGTGAGAGAAAGGGAAGCAGAGAGTGGTGAGCGGGCGGGTGTGGGTGAGGGACGCAGATTGTCTGAGAGAAAGGGTAGCAGAGATTGGAGAGCGAGCGGGTGTGGGTGAGGGAGGCAGATTGGCTGAGAGAAAGGGAAGCAGAGAGTGGAGAGCGAGCGGGTGAGGGTGAGGGAGGCAGATTGTCTGAGAGAAAGGGAAGCAGAGAGTGGAGAGCGAGCGGGTGTGGGTGAGGGAGGCAGATTGTCTGAGAGAAAGGGAAGCAGAGAGTGGAGAGCGAGCGGGTATGGGTGAGGGATGCAGATTGTCTGAGAGAAAGGGAAGCAGAGAGTGGAGACCGAGCGGGTGTGGGTGAGGGAGGCAGATTGTCTGAGAGAAAGGGAAGCAGAGAGTGGAGACAGAGCGGGTGTGGGTGAGGGAGGCAGATTGTCTGAGAAAGGGAAGCAGAGAGTGGAGAGCGAGCGGGTGTGGGTGAGGGAGGCAGATTGGGTGAGAGAAAGGGAAGCAGAGAGTGGAGACCGAGCGGGTGTAGGTGAGGGAGGCAGATTGTGTGAGATAAAGGGAAGCACAGAGTGGAGAGCGAGGGGGTGTGGGTGAGGGAGGCAGATTGGGTAAGAGATAGGGAAGCAGATAGTGGAGAGCGAGCGGCTGTGGGTGAGGGAGGCAGATTGTCTGAGAAAGGAAGAAGAGAGTGGAGAGCGAGCGGGTGTGGGTGAGGGAGGCAGATTGGGTGAGAGGAAGGAAAACAGAGAGTGGAGAGCGAGCGGGTGTGGGTGAGGGAGGCAGATTGTCTGAGAGAAAGGGAAGCTGAGAGTGGAGAGAGAGCGGGTGTGGGTGAGGGAGGCAGATTGTCTGAGAGAAAGGGATGCTGAGAGTGGAGAGAGAGCGGGTGTGCGTGAGGGAGGCAGATTGTCTGAGAGAAAGGGAAGCTGAGAGGAGAGAGAGCGGGGTTGGGTGAGGGAGGCAGATTGTCTGAGAGAAAGGGAAGCAGAGAGTGGAGAGCGAGCGGGTGTGGGTGAGGGAGGCTGATTGGGTGAGAGAAAGGGAAGCAGAGAGTGGGGAGCGGGCGGGTGTGGGTGAGGGACGCAGATTGTCTGAGAGAAAGGGAAGCAGAGAGTGGAGACCGAGCGGGTGTGGGTGAGGGAGGCAGATTGTCTGAGAGAAAGGGAAGCAGAGAGTGGAGAGCGAGCGGGTGAGGGTGAGGGAGGCAGATTATCTGAGAGAATGGGAAGCAGAGAGTGGAGAGCGAGCGGGTGAGGGTGAGGGAGGCAGATTATCTGAGAGAAAGGGAAGCAGAGAGTGGAGAGCGAGCGGGTGTGGGTGAGGGATGCAGATTGTCTGAGAGAAAGGGAAGCAGAGAGTGGAGACCGAGCGGGTGTAGGTGAGGGAGGCAGATTGGGTGAGAGAAATGGAAACATAGAGTGGAGACCGAGCGTGTGTGCGTGAGGGACGCAGATTGTCTGAGAGAAAGTGAAGCAGAGAGTGGAGACAGAGCGGGTGTGGGTGAGGGAGGCAGATTGTCTGAGAAAGGGAAGCAGAGAGTGGAGAGCGAGCGGGTGTGGGTGAGGGAGGCAGATTGTCTGAGAGAAAGGGAAGCAGAGAGTGGAGAGCGAGCGGGTGTGGGTGAGGGAGGCAGATTGTCTGAGAGAAAGGGAACAGAGAGTGGAGAGCGAGCGGGTGTGTGTGAGGGAGGCAGATTGTCTGAGAGAAAGGGAAGCAGAGAGTGGAGAGCGAGCGGGTGTGGGTGAGGGAGGCAGATTGTCTGAGAGAAAGGGAAGCAGAGAGTGGAGAGCGAGCGGGTGTGGGTGAGGGAGGCAGATTGTGTGAGATAAAGGGATGCAGAGAGTGGAGATAGAGCGGGCGTGGGTAAGGGAGGCAGATTGACTGAGAGAAAGGGAAGAAAAGAGTGGAGACCGAGCGGGTGTAGGTGAGGGAGGCAGATTGTGTGAGATAAAGGGAAGCAGAGAGTGGAGAGCGAGGGGGTGTGGGTGAGGGAGGCAGATTGGGTAAGAGATAGGGAAGCAGAGAGTGGAGAGCGAGCGGCTGTGGGTGAGGGAGGCAGATTGTCTGAGAGAAAGGAAGAAGAGAGTGGAGAGCGAGCGGGTGTGGGTGAGGGTGGCAGATTGGGTGAGAGGAAGGGAAACAGAGAGTGGAGAGCGAGCGGGTGTGGGTGAGGGAGGCAGATTGTCTGAGAGAAAGGGAAGCGGAGAGTGGAGAGCGAGCGGGTGTGGGTGAGGGAGGCAGATTGTCTGAGAGAAAGGGAAGCTGAGAGTGGAGAGCGAGCGAGTGTGGGTGAGGGAGACAGATTGGGTGGGAGAAAGGGAAGCAGAGAGTGGAGAGCGAGCGGGTGTGTGTGAGGGAGGCAGATTGTCTAAGAGGAAGGGAAGCAGAGAGTGGAGCCCGAGCGGGTGTGTGTGAGGGAGGCAGATTGTCTAAGAGGAAGGGAAGCAGAGAGTGGAGCCCGAGCGGGTGTGGGTGAGGGAGGCAGATTGTCCTAGAGAAAGGGAAGCAGAGAGTGGAGACCGAGCGGGTGTGGGTGAGAGAGCCAGATTGGGTGAGAGAAAGGGAAGCAGAGAGTGGAGACAGAGCGGGTGTGGGTGAGGCAGGCAGATTGTCTGAGAGAAAGTGAAGCAGAGCGTGGAGACGGAGCTGTTGTGGGCGAGAGAGGCAGATTGGGTGAGAGAAAGGGAAGCAGGGAGTGGAGACCGAGCGGGTGTGGGTGAGGGAGGCAGATTGGGTGAGAGAAAGGGAAGCAGGGAGTCGAGACCGAGCGTGTGTGGGTGAGGGAGGCAGATTGTCTGAGAGAAAGGGAAGCAGAGAGTGGAGACCGAGCGCGTGTGGGTGAGGGAGGCAGATTGGGTGAGAGAAAGGGAAGCAGAGAGTGGAGACCGAGCGGGTGTGGGTGAGGGAGGCAGATTGTCTGAGAGAAAGGGAAGCAGAGAGTGGAGACCGAGCGGGTGTGGGTGAGGGAGGCAGATTGTCTGAGAGAAAGGGAAGCAGAGAGTGGAGAGAGAGCGGATGTGGGTGAGGGAGGCAGATTGTCTGAGAGAAAGGGAAGCAGAGAGTGGAGAGCGAGCGGGTGTGGGTGAGTGAGGCAGATTGTCTGAGAGAAAGGGAAGCAGAGAGTGGAGACCGAGTGGGTGTGGGTGAGGGAGGCAGATAGTCTGAGAAAGGGAAGCAGAGAGAGGAGAGGGACCGTGTGACGTAGGCAGATTGCCAGAGAAAGGGAAGCAGAGAGTGGAGTCCGAGCAGGTGTGGGTGAGGGAGGCAGATTGTCTGAGATAAAGGGAAGCAGAGAGTGGAGAGCGAGCGGGTGTGGGTGAATGAGGCAAATTGTTTGAGAGAAAGGGAAGCAGAGATGGAGAGCGAGAGGGAGTGGGTGAGGGAGGCAGATTGTCTGAGAGAAAGGGATGCAGAGAGTGGAGACCGAGAGGCTGTGGGTGAGGGAGGCAGATTGTCTGAGAGAAAGTGCAGCTGAGAGTAGAGAGCGAGCGGGTGAGGGTAAGGAAGGCAGATTGTCTGAGAGAAAGTGAAGCAGAGAGTGGAGTCCGAGCGGTTGTGGGTGAGGGAGGCAGATTGTCTGAGAGAAAGGGAAGCAGAGAGTGGAGAGCGAGCGGGTGTGTGTGTGGGTGGCAGATTGGGTGAGAGAAAGGGAAGCAGAGAGTGGAGAGCGAGCGGGTGTGGGTGAGGGGGCAGATTGGGCGAGAGAAAGGGAAGCAGAGAGTGGAGACCGAGCGGGTGTGTGTGAGGGCGGCAGATTGTCAGAGAGAAAGGAAAGCAGAGAGTGGAGACCGAGCGGGTGTGGGTGAGGGCGGCAGATTGTCTGAGAGAAAGGAAAGCAGAGAGTGGAGACCGAGCGGGTGTGGGTGAGGGCGGCAGATTGTCTGAGAGAAAGGGAAGCAGAGAGTGGAGACCGAGCGGGTGTGGGTGAGGGAGGCAGATTGTCTGAGAGAAAGGGAAGCAGAGAGTGGAGACCGAGCGGGTGTGGGTGAGGGAGGCAGATTGTCTGAAAGAAAGGGAAGCAGAGAGTGGAGACCGAGCGGGTGTGGGTGAGGGAGGCAGATTGGGTGAGAGAAAGGGAAGAAGAGAGTGGAGAGCGAGCGGGTGTGGGTGCGGGAGGCAGATTATCTGAGAGAAAGGGAAGGAGAGAGTGGAAACCGAGCGGGTGTGGGTGAGGGAGGCAGATTGTCTGAGAGAAAGGGAAGCAGAGAGTGGAGAGCGAGCGGGTGTAGGTGAGGGAGGCAGATTGTCTGAGAGAAAGGGAAGTAGAGAGTGTAGAGCGAGCGGGTGTGGGTGAGGGAGGCAGATTGTCTGAGAGAAAGGGAAGCAGAGAGTGGAGAGCGAGCGGGTGTGGGTGAGGGAGGCAGATTGTCTGAGAGAAAGGGAAGCAGAGAGTGGAGACCGAGCGGGTGTGGGTGAGGGAGGCAGATTGTCTGAGAGAAAGGGAAGCAGAGAGTGGAGAGCGAGCGGGTGTGGGTGAGGGAGGCAGATTGTCTGAGAGAAAGGGAAGCAGAGAGTGGAGAGCGAGCGGGTGTGGGTGAGGGAGGCAGATTGTCTGAGAGAAAGGGAAGCAGAGAGTGGAGTCAGAGCGGGTGTGGGTGAGGGAGGCAGATTGGGTGAGAGAAAGGGAAGCAGAGAGTGGAGACCGAGCAGGTGTGGGTGAGGGAAGCAGATTCTCTGCGAGAAAGTGAAGCAGAGAGTGGAGAGCGAGCGGGTGTGGGTGAGGAAGGCAGATTGTCTGAGAGAAAGGGAAGCAGAGAGTGGAGAGCGAGCGGGTGTGGGTGAGGGAGGATGATTGGGTGAGAGAAAGGGAAGCAGTGAGTGGAGACCGAGAGGCTGTGGGTGAGGGAGGCAGATTGTCTGAGAGAAAGTGAAGCTGAGAGTAGAGAGCGAGCGGGTGAGGGTGAGGAAGGCAGATTGTCTGAGAGAAAGTGAAGCAGAGAGTGGAGTCCGAGCGGTTGTGGGTGAGGGAGGCAGATTGTCTGAGAGAAAGGGAAGCAGAGAGTGGAGAGCGAGCGGGTGTGGGTGAGGGGGCAGATTGGGCGAGAGAAAGGGAAGCAGAGAGTGGAGACCGAGCGGGTATGGGTGAGGGAGGCAGATTGGGTGAGAGAAAGGGAAGCAGAGAGTGGAGACCGAGCGGGTGTGGGTGAGGGCGGCAGATTGTCAGAGAGAAAGGAAAGCAGAGAGTGGAGAGCGAGCGGGTGTTGGTGAGGGCGGCGGATTGTCTGAGAGAAAGGGAAGCAGAGAGTGGAGACCGAGCGGGTGTGGGTGAGGGAGGCAGATTGTCTGAGAGAAAGGGAAGCAGAGAGTGGAGACCGAGCGGGTGTGGGTGAGGGAGGCAGATTGGGTGAGAGACAGGGAAGCAGAGAGTGGAGACCGAGCGGGTGTGGGTGAGGGAGGCAGATTGGGTGAGAGAAAGGGAAGCAGAGAGTGGGGAGCGGGCGGGTGTGGGTGAGGGACGCAGATTGTCTGAGAGAAAGGGTAGCAGAGATTGGAGAGCGAGCGGGTGTGGGTGAGGGAGGCAGATTGTCTGAGAGAAAGGGATGCAGAGAGTAGAGAGAGAGCGGGTGTGGGTGAAGGAGGCAGATTGTCTGAGAGAAAGGGAAGCAGAGAGTGGAGACCGAGCGGGTGTGGGTGAGGGAAGCAGATTGTCTGAGAGAAAGGGAAGCAGAGAGTGGAGAGCGAGCGGGTGAGGGTGAGGGAGGCAGATTGTCTGAGAGAAAGGGAAGCAGAGAGTGGAGAGCGAGCGGGTGTGGGTGAGGGAGGCAGATTGTCTGAGAGAAAGGGAAGCAGAGAGTGGAGACCGAGCGGCTGTGGGTGAGGGAGGCAGATTGGGTGAGAGAAATGGAAACATAGAGTGGAGACCGAGCGTATGTGGGTGAGGGAGGCAGATTGTCTGAGAGAAAGGGATGCAGAGAGTGGAGACAGAGCGGGTGTGGGTGAGGGAGGCAGATTGTCTGAGAAAGGGAAGCAGAGACTGGAGAGCGAGCGGGTGTGGGTGAGGGAGGCAGATTGTCTGAGAGAGTGTGAAGCAGAGAGTGGAGAGCGAGCGGGTGTGGGTGAGGGAGGCAGATTGTCTGAGAGAAAGGGAAGCAGAGAGTGGAGACCGAGCGGGTGTGGGTGAGGGAGGCAGATTGTCTGAGAGAAAGGGAAGCAGAGAGAGGAGAGCGAGCGCGTGTGGGTGAGGGAGGCAGATTGTCTGAGAGAAAGGGAAGCAGAGAGTGGAGACCGAGTGGGTGTGGGTGAGGGAGCCAGATTGTCTGAGAGAAAGGGAAGCAGAGAGTGGAGAGCGAGCGAGTGAGCGGGTGAGGGACGCAGATTGTCTGAGAGAAAGGGTAGCAGAGATTGGAGAGCGAGCGGGTGTGGGTGAGGGAGGCAGATTGGGTGAGAGAAAGGGAAGCAGAGAGTGGAGATCGAGCGGGTGTGGGTGAGGGAGGCAGATCGTCTGAGAGAAAGGGAAGCAGAGAGTGGAGAGCGAGCGGGTGAGGGTGAGGGAGGCAGATTGTCTGAGAGAAAGGGAAGCAGAGAGTGGAGAGCGAGCGGGTGTGGGTGAGGGAGGCAGATTGTCTGAGAGAAAGGGAAGCAGAGAGTGGAGACAGAGCGGGTGTGGGTGAGGGAGGCAGATTGTCTGAGAAAGGGAAGCAGAGAGTGGAGAGCGAGCGGGTGTGGGTGAGGGAGGCAGATTGGGTGAGAGAAGTGGAGACCGAGCGTGTGTGGGTGAGGGAGGCAGATTGTCTGAGAGAAAGGGAAGCAGAGAGTGGAGACAGAGCGGGTGTGGGTGAGGGAGGCAGATTGTCTGAGAAAGGGAAACAGAGAGTGGAGAGCGAGCGGGTGTGGGTGAGGGAGGCAGATTGTCTGAGAGAATGTGAAGCAGAGAGTGGAGAGCGAGCGGGTGTGGGTGAGGGAGGCAGATTGGGTGAGAGAAAGGGAAGCAGAGAGTGGAGACCGAGCGGGTGTAGGTGAGGGAGGCAGATTGTGTGAGATAAAGGGAAGCACAGAGTGGAGAGCGAGGGGGTGTGGGTGAGGGAGGCAGATTGGGTAAGAGATAGGGAAGCAGAGAGTGGGGAGCGGGCGGGTGTGGGTGAGGGAGGCGGATAGTCTGAGAGAAAGGAAGAAGAGAGTGGAGAGCGAGCGGGTGTGGGTGAGGGAAGCAGATTGTCTGAGAGAAAGGGAAGCTGAGAGTGGAGAGAGAGCGGGTGTGGGTGAGGGAGGCAGATTGTCTGAGAGAAAGGGAAGCAGAGAGTGGAGAGCGTGCGGGTGTGGGTGAGGGAGGCAGATTGTCTGAGAGAAAGGGAAGCTGAGAGTGGAGAGAGAGCGGGTGTGGGTGAGGGAGGCAGATTGGGTGAGAGGAAGGAAAACAGAGAGTGGAGAGCGAGCCAGTGTGGGTGAGGGAGGCAGATTGTCTGAGAGAAAGGGAAGCTGAGAGTGGAGAGAGAGCGGGTGTGGGTGAGGGAGGCAGATTGTCTGAGAGAAAGGGAAGCAGAGAGTGGAGAGCGTGCGGGTGTGGGTGAGGGAGGCAGATTGTCTGAGAGAAAGGGAAGCTGAGAGTGGAGAGAGAGCGGGTGTGCGTGAGGGAGGCAGATTGTCTGAGAGAAAGAAATAAGAGAGTGGAGAGCGAGTGGGTGTGGGTGAGGGAGACAGATTGGGTGAGAGAAAGGGAAGCAGAGAGTGGGGAGCGGGCGGGTGTGGCTGAGGGACGCAGATTGTCTGAGAGAAAGGGAAGCTGAGAGTGGAGAGAGAGCGGGTGTGGGTGAGCGAGGCAGATTGTCTGAGAGAAAGGGAAGCTGAGAGGAGAGAGACCGGGGTTGGGTGAGGGAGGCAGATTGTCTGAGAGAAAGGGAAGCAGAGAGTGGAGAGCGAGCGGGTGTGGGTGAGGGAGGCTGATTGGGTGAGAGAAAGGGAAGCAGAGAGTGGGGAGCGGGCGGGTGTGGGTGAGGGACGCAGATTGTCTGAGAGAAAGGGAAGCAGAGAGTGGAGACCGAGTGGGTGTGGGTGAGGGAGGCAGATTGTCTGAGAGAAAGGGAAGCAGAGAGTGGAGAGCGAGCGGGTGAGGGTGAGGGAGGCAGATTATCTGAGAGAAAGGGAAGCAGAGAGTGGAGAGCGAGCGGGTGTGGGTGAGGGATGCAGATTGTCTGAGAGAAAGGGAAGCAGAGAGTGGAGACCGAGCGGGTGTGGGTGAGGGAGGCAGATTGTCTGAGAGAAAGGGAAGCAGAGAGTGGAGAGCGAGCGGGTGTGGGTGAGGGATGCAGATTGTCTGAGAGAAAGGGAAGCAGAGAGTGGAGACCGAGCGGGTGTAGGTGAGGGAGGCAGATTGGGTGAGAGAAATGGAAACATAGAGTGGAGACCGAGCGTGTGTGCGTGAGGGACGCAGATTGTCTGAGAGAAAGGGAAGCAGAGAGTGGAGACCGAGCGGGTGTGGGTGAGGGAGGCAGATTGTCTGAGAAAGGGAAGCAGAGAGTGGAGAGCGAGCGGGTGTGGGTGAGGGAGGCAGATTGTCTGAGAGAAAGGGAAGCAGAGAGTGGAGACCGAGCGGGTGTAGGTGAGGGAGGCAGATTGTGTGAGATAAAGGGAAGCAGAGAGTGGAGAGCGAGGGGGTGTGGGTGAGGGAGGCAGATTGGGTAAGAGATAGGGAAGCAGAGAGTGGAGAGCGAGCGGGTGTAGGTGAGGGAGGCAGATTGTGTGAGATAAAGGGAAGCAGAGAGTGGAGAGCGAGGGGGTGTGGGTGAGGGAGGCAGATTGGGTGAGAGGAAGGGAAACAGAGAGTGGAGAGCGAGCGGGTGTGGGTGAGGGAGGCAGATTGTCTGAGAGAAAGGGAAGCTGAGAGTGGAGAGAGAGCGGGTGTGGGTGAGGGAGGCAGATTGTCTGAGAGAAAGGGAAGCGGAGAGTGGAGAGAGAGCGGGTGAGGGTGAGGGAGGCAGATTGTCTGAGAGAAAGGGAAGCTGAGAGTGTAGAGCGATCGGGTGTGGGTGAGGGATGCAGATTGTCTGAGAGAAAGGTAAGCAGAGAGTGGAGTCAGAGCGGGTGTGGGTGAGGGAGGCAGATTGGGTGAGAGAAAGGGAAGCAGAGAGTGGAGAACGAGCGGGTGTGGGTGAGGGAAGCAGACTGCCTGAGAGAAAGGGAAGCAGAGAGTGGGGAGCGGGCGTTGTGGGTGAGGGACGCAGATTGTCTGAGAGAACGGGTAGCAGAGAGTGGAGAGCGAGCGGGTGTGGGTGAGGGAGGCAGATTGTCTGAGAGAAAGAGAAGCAGAGAGTGGAGAGCGAGCGGGTGAGGGTGAGAGAGGCAGATTTTCTGAGAGAAAGGGAAGCAGAGAGTGGAGAGCGAGCGGGTGTGGGTGAGGGAGGCAGATTGTCTGAGAGAAAGGGAAGCAGAGATTGGAGAGCGAGCGGGTGTGGGTGAGGGAGGAAGATTGTCTGAGAGAAAGGGTAGCAGAGATTGGAGAGCGAGCGGGTGTGGGTGAGGGAGGCAAATTGGGTGAGAGAAAGGGAAGCAGAGAGTGGAGAGCGAGCGGGTGTGGGTGAGGGACGCAGATTGTCTGAGAGAAAGGGTAGCAGAGATTGGAGAGCGAGCGGGTGTGGGTGAGGGAGGCAAATTGGGTGAGAGAAAGGGAAGCAGAGAGTGGAGATCGAGCGGGTGTGGGTGAGGGAGGCAGATTGTCTGAGAGAATCGGAAGCAGAGAGTGGAGAGCGAGCGGGTGAGGGTCAGGGAGGAAGATTGTCTGAGAGAAAGGGAAGCAGAGAGTGGAGAGCGAGCGGGTGTGGGTGAGGGACGCAGATTGTCTGAGAGAAAGGGTAGCAGAGAGTGGAGAGCGAGCGGGTGTGGGTGAGGGAGGCAGATTGTCTGAGAGAAAGGGAAGCAGAGAGTGGAGAGCGAGCGGGTGTGGGTGAGGGAGGCAGATTGTCTAAGAGGAAGGGAAGCAGAGAGTGGAGCCCGAGCGTGTGTGGGTGAGGGAGGCAGATTGTCCTAGAGAAAGGGAAGCAGAGAGTGAAGACCGAGCGGGTGTGGGTGAGAGAGCCAGATTGGGTGAGAGAAAGGGAAGCAGAGAGTGGAGACCGAGCGGGTTTGGGTGAGAGAGGCAGATTGTCTGAGAGAAAGGGAAGTAGAGAGTGGAGACAGAGCGGGTGTGGGTGAGGCAGGCAGATTGTCTGAGAGAAAGTGAAGCAGAGCGTGGAGACGGAGCTGTTGTGGGCGAGAGAGGCAGATTGGGTGAGAGAAAGGGAAGCAGGGAGTGGAGACCGAGCGGGTGTGGGTGAGGGAGGCAGATTGGGTGAGAGAAAGGGAAGCAGGGAGTCGAGACCGAGCGTGTGTGGGTGAGGGAGGCAGATTGTCTGAGAGAAAGGGAAGCAGAGAGTGGAGACCGAGCGCGTGTGGGTGAGGGAGGCAGATTGGGTGAGAGAAAGGGAAGCAGAGAGTGGAGACCGAGCGGGTGTGGGTGAGGGAGGCAGATTGTCTGAGAGAAAGGGAAGCAGAGAGTGGAGAGAGAGCGGATGTGGGTGAGGGAGGCAGATTGTCTGAGAGAAAGGGAAGCAGAGAGTGGAGACCGAGCGGGTGTGGGTGAGGGAGGCAGATTGTCTGAGATAAAGGGAAGCAGAGAGTGGAGAGCGAGCGGGTGTGGGTGAGGGAGGCAGATTGTCTGAGAGAAAGGGAAGCAGAGAGTGGAGAGCGAGCGGGTGTGGGTGAGGGAGGCAGATTGTCTGAGAAAGGGAAGCAGAGAGAGGAGAGGGAGCGTGTGAGGTAGGCAGATTGCCAGAGAAAGGGAAGCAGAGAGTGGAGTCCGAGCAGGTGTGGGTGAGGGAGGCAGATTGTCTGAGATAAAGGGAAGCAGAGAGTGGAGAGCGAGCGGGTGTGGGAGAATGAGGCAAATTGTTTGAGAGAAAGGGAAGCAGAGAGTGGAGAGCGAGAGGGTGTGGGTGAGGGAGGCAGATTGTCTGAGAGAAAGGGAAGCAGAGAGTGGAGAGCGAGCGGGTGTGGGTGAGGGAGGCAGATTGTCTGAGAGAAAGGGAAGCAGAGAGTGGAGACCGAGAGGCTGTGGGTGAGGGAGGCAGATTGTCTGAGAGAAAGTGAAGCTGAGAGTAGAGAGCGAGCGGGTGAGGGTGAGGAAGGCAGATTGTCTGAGAGAAAGTGAAGCAGAGAGTGGAGTCCGAGCGGTTGTGGGTGAGGGAGGCAGATTGTCTGAGAGAAAGGGAAGCAGAGAGTGGAGAGCGAGCGGGTGTGGGTGAGGGGGCAGATTGGGCGAGAGAAAGGGAAGCAGAGAGTGGAGACCGAGCAGGTATGGGTGAGGGAGGCAGATTGGGTGAGAGAAAGGGAAGCAGAGAGTGGAGACCGAGCGGGTGTGGGTGAGGGCGGCAGATTGTCAGAGATAAAGGAAAGCAGAGAGTGGAGAGCGAGCGGGTGTTGGTGAGGGCGGCAGATTGTCTGAGAGAAAGGGAAGCAGAGAGTGGAGACCGAGCGGGTGTGGGTGAGGGAGGCAGATTGGGTGAGAGAAAGGGAAGCAGAGAGTGGAGACCGAGCGGGTGTGGGTGAGGGAGGCAGATTATCTGAGAGAAAGGGAAGCAGAGAGTGGAGACAGAGCGGGTGTGGGTGAGGGAGGCAGATTGGGTGAGAGAAAGGGAAGCAGAGAGTGGGGAGCGAGCGGGTGTGGGTGAGGGAGGCAGATTATCTGAGAGAAAGGGAAGCAGAGAGTGGAGACCGAGCGGGTGTGGGTGAGGGAGGCAGATTGTCTGAGAGAAAGGGAAGCAGAGAGTGTAGAGCGAGCGGGTGTGGGTGAGGGAGGCAGATTGTCTGAGAGAAAGGGAAGCAGAGAGTGGAGACCGAGCGGGTGTGGGTGAGGGAGGCAGATTATCTGAGAGAAAGGGAAGCAGAGAGTGGAGACCGAGCGGGTGTGGGTGAGGGACACAGATTGTCTGAGAGAAAGGGAAGCAGAGAGTGGAGAGCGAGCGGGTGTGGGTGAGGGAGGCAGATTGTCTGAGAGAAAGGGAAGCAGAGCGTGGAGACGGAGCTGTTGTGGGCGAGAGAGGCAGATTGGGTGAGAGAAAGGGAAGCAGGGAGTGGAGACCGAGCGGGTGTGGGTGAGGGAGGCAGATTGGGTGAGAGAAAGGGAAGCAGGGAGTCGAGACCGAGCGGGTGTGGGTGAGGGAGGCAGATTGTCTGAGAGAAAGGGAAGCAGAGAGTGGAGACCGAGCGCGTGTGGGTGAGGGAGGCAGATTGGGTGAGAGAAAGGGAAGCAGAGAGTGGAGACCGAGCGGGTGTGGGTGAGGGAGGCAGATTGTCTGAGAGAAAGGGAAGCAGAGAGTGGAGAGAGAGCGGATTTGGGTGAGGGAGGCAGATTGTCTGAGAGAAAGGGAAGCAGAGAGTGGAGACCGAGCGGGTGTGGGTGAGTGAGGCAGATTGTGTGAGAGAAAGGGAAGCAGAGAGTGGAGATCGAGCGGGTGTGGGTGAGGGAGGCAGATTGTCTGAGAAAGGGAAGCAGAGAGAGGAGAGGGAGCGTGTGAGGTAGGCAGATTGCCAGAGAAAGGGAAGCAGAGAGTGGAGAGCGAGCGGGTGTGGGTGAGGGAGGCAGATTGTCTGAGAGAAAGGGAAGCAGAGAGTGGAGACCGAGAGGCTGTGGGTGAGGGAGGCAGATTGTCTGAGAGAAAGTGAAGCTGAGAGTAGAGAGCGAGCGGGTGAGGGTGAGGAAGGCAGATTGTCTGAGAGAAAGTGAAGCAGAGAGTGGAGTCCGAGCGGTTGTGGGTGAGGGAGGCAGATTGTCTGAGAGAAAGGGAAGCAGAGAGTGGAGAGCGAGCGGGTGTGGGTGAGGGGGCAGATTGGGCGAGAGAAAGGGAAGCAGAGAGTGGAGACCGAGCGGGTATGGGTGAGGGAGGCAGATTGGGTGAGAGAAAGGGAATCAGAGAGTGGAGACCGAGCTGGTGTGGGTGAGGGCGGCAGATTGTCAGAGAGAAAGGAAAGCAGAGAGTGGAGAGCGAGCGGGTGTTGGTGAGGGCGGCAGATTGTCTGAGAGAAAGGGAAGCAGAGAGTGGAGACCGAGCGGGTGTGGGTGAGGGAGGCAGATTGTCTGAGAGAAAGGGAAGCAGAGAGTGGAGACAGACCGGGTGTGGGTGAGGGAGGCAGATTGGGTGAGAGAAAGGGAAGCAGAGAGTGGAGACCGAGCGGGTGTGGGTGAGGGAGGCAGATTATCTGAGAGAAAGGGAAGCAGAGAGTGGAGACCGAGCGGGTGTGGGTGAGGGAGGCAGATTGGGTGGGAGAAAGGGAAGCAGAGAGTGGGGAGCGAGCGGGTGTGGGTGAGGGAGGCAGATTGACTGAGAGAAAGGGAAGCAGAGAGTGTAGAGCGAGCGGGTGTGGGTGAGGGAGGCAGATTATCTGAGAGAAAGGGAAGCAGAGAGTGGAGACCGAGCGGGTGTGGGTGAGGGAGGCAGATTGTCTGAGAGAAAGGGAAGCAGAGAGTGTAGAGCGAGCGGGTGTGGGTGAGGGAGGCAGAATGTCTGAGAGAAAGGGAAGCAGAGAGTGGAGAGCGAGCGGGTGTGGGTGAGGGAGGCAGAATGTCTGAGAGAAAGGGAAGCAGAGAGTGTAGAGCGAGCGGGTGTGGGTGAGGGAGGCAGATTGTCTGAGAGAAAGGGAAGCAGAGAGTGGAGTCAGAGCGGGTGTGGGTGAGGGAGGCAGATTGGGTGAGAGAAAGGGAAGCAGAGAGTGGAGACCGAGAGGGTGTGGGTGAGGGAATCAGATTGCCTGAGAGAAAGGGAAGCAGAGAGTGGGGAGCGGGCGGTTGTGGGTGAGGGACGCAGATTGTCTGAGAGAAAGGGTAGCAGAGAGTGGAGACCGAGCGGGTGTGGGTGAGGGAGGCAGATTGTCTGAGAGAAAGGGAAGCAGAGAGTGGAGACCGAGCGGGTGTGGGTGAGGGAGGCAGATTGTCTGAGAGAAAGGGAAGCAGAGAGTGTAGAGCGAGCGGGTGTGGGTGAGGGAGGCAGAATGTCTGAGAGAAAGGGAAGCAGAGAGTGGAGAGCGAGCGGGTGTGGGTGAGGGAGGCAGAATGTCTGAGAGAAAGGGAAGCAGAGAGTGTAGAGCGAGCGGGTGTGGGTGAGGGAGGCAGATTGTCTGAGAGAAAGGGAAGCAGAGAGTGGAGTCAGAGCGGGTGTGGGTGAGGGAGGCAGATTGGGTGAGAGAAAGGGAAGCAGAGAGTGGAGACCGAGAGGGTGTGGGTGAGGGAATCAGATTGCCTGAGAGAAAGGGAAGCAGAGAGTGGGGAGCGGGCGGTTGTGGGTGAGGGACGCAGATTGTCTGAGAGAAAGGGTAGCAGAGAGTGGAGAGCGAGCGGGTGTGGGTGAGGGAGGCAGATTGTCTGAGAGAAAGGGAAGCAGAGAGTGGAGACCGAGCGGGTGAGGGTGAGAGATGCAGATTGTCTGAGAGAAAGGGAAGCAGAGAGTGGAGAGCGAGCGGGTGTGGGTGAGAGAGGCAGATTGTCTGAGAGAAAGGGAAGCAGAGAGTGGAGAGCGAGCGGGTGTGGATGAGGGAGGATGATTGGGTGAGAGAAAGGGAAGCAGAGAGTGGGGAGCGGGCGGGTGTGGGTGAGGGACGCTGATTGTCTGAGAGAAATGGTAGCAGAGATTGGAGAGCGAGCGGGTGTGGGTGAGGGAGGCAGATTGGGTGAGAGAAAGGGAAGCAGAGAGTGGAGACCGAGCGGGTGTGGGTGAGGGAGGCAGATTGTCTGAGAGAAAGGGAAGCAGAGAGTGGAGAGCGAGCGGGTGAGGGTGAGGAAGGCAGATTGTCTGAGAGAAAGGGAAGCAGAGAGTGGAGACCGAGCGGCTGTGGGTGAGGGAGGCAGATTGGGTGAGAGAAATGGAAACATAGAGTGGAGACCGAGCGTGTGTGGGTGAGGGAGGCAGATTGTCTGAGAGAAAGGGATGCAGAGAGTGGAGACAGAGCGGGTGTGGGTGAGGGAGGCAGATTTTCTGAGAGAAAGGGAAGCAGAGATTGGAGACCGAGCGGGTGTGGGTGAGGGATGCAGATTGTCTGAGAGAAAGGGAAGCAGAGAGAGGAGAGCGAGCGCGTGTGGGTGAGGGAGGCAGATTGTCTGAGAGAAAGGGAAGCAGAGAGTGGAGACCGAGTGGGTGTGGGTGAGGGAGCCAGATTGTCTGAGAGAAAGGGAAGCAGAGAGTGGAGAGCGAGCGAGTGAGCGGGTGAGGGAGGCAGATTGTCTGAGAGAAAGGGAAGCAGAGAGTGGAGAGCGAGCGGGTGTGAGTGAGTGAGGCAGATTGTCTGAGAGAAAGTGAAGCAGAGAGTGGAGAGCGAGCGGGTGTGGGTGAGGGAGGCAGATTGTAATAGAGAATGGGAAGCAGAGAGTGGAGAGCGAGCGGGTGAGGGTGAGGGAGGCAGATTGGGTGAGAGAAAGGGAAGCAGAGAGTGGAGAACGAGTGGGTGTGGGTGAGGGAGGCAGATTGTCTGAGAGAATGGAAAGCAGAGAGTGGTGACCGAGCGGGTGTGGGTGAGGGAGGCAGATTGTCTGAGAGAAAGGGAAGCAGAGAGTGGAGAGCGTGCGGGTGTGGGTGAGGGAGGCAGATTGGGTGAGAGAAAGGGAAGCAGAGAGTAGGGAGCGGGCGGGTGTGGGTGAGGGACGCAGATTGTCTGAGAGAAAGGGAAGCAGAGAGTGGAGAGCGAGCGGGTGAGGGTGAGGGAGGCAGATTGTCTGAGAGAAAGGGAAGCAGAGAGTGGAGAGCGAGCGGGTGTGGGAGAGGGAGGCAGATTGGGCGAGAGAAAGGGAAGCAGAGAGTGGAGACCGAGCGGGTGTGGGTGAGGGAGGCAGATTGTCAGAGAGAATGGGAAGCATAGAGTGGAGAGCGAGCGGGTGAGGGTGAGGGAGGCAGCTTGTCTGAGAGAAAGGGAAGCAGAGAGTGGAGACAGAGTGGGTGTGGGTGAGGGAGGCAGATTGTCTGAGAGAAAGGGAAGCAGAAAGTGGAGAGCGAGCGGGTGTGGGTAAGCGAGGCAGATTGTCGGAGAGAAAGATAAGCAGAGAGTGGAGAACGAGCGGGTGTGGGTGAGCGGGACAGATTGTCTAAGAGAAAGGGAAGCAGAGAGTGGAGAACGAGGGGGTGTGGGTGAGCGGGACAGATTGTCTAAGAGAAAGGGAAGCAGAGAGTGGAGAGCGAGCGGGTGTGGGTGAGCGAGGCAGATTGTCTGAGAGAATGATAAGCAGAGAGTGGAGAGCGAGCAGGTGTGGGTGAGAGAGGCAGATGATCTGAGAGAAAGGGAAGCAGAGAGTGGAGAGCGAGCGGGTGTGGGTGAGGGAAGCAGATTGTCTGAGAGAAAGGGAAGCAGAGAGTGGAGACGGAGCGGCTGTGGGTGAGGGAGGCAGATTGTCTGAGAGAAAGGGAAGCTGAGAGTGGAGACCGAGCGGGTGTGGGTGAGGAAGGCAGATTGTCTGAGAGAAAGGGAAGCAGAGAGTGTAGAGCGAGCAGGTGTGGGTGAGGGAAGCACCTGCCTGAGAGAAAGGGAAGCAGAGTGTGGGAGCGGGCGGGTGTGGGTGAGGGACGCAGATTGTCTGAGAGAACGGTAGCAGAGAGTGGAGAGCGAGCAGGTGTGGGTGAGGGAGGCAGATTGTCTGAGAGAAAGGGAAGCAGAGAGTGGAGAGCGAGCGGGTGAGGGTGAGAGAGGCAGATTGTCTGAGAGAAAGGGAAGCAGAGAGTGGAGAGCGAGCGGGTGTGGGTGAGGGAGGCAGATTGTCTGAGAGAAAGGGAAGCAGAGAGTGGAGAGCGAGCGGGTGTGGGTGAGGGAGGCAGATTGTCTGAGAGAAAGGGAAGCAGAGAGTGGAGAGCGAGCGGGTGAGGGTGAGAGAGGCAGATTGTCTGAGAGAAAGGGAAGCAGAGAGTGGAGAGCGAGCGGGTCTGGGTGAGGGAGGCTGATTGGGTGAAAGAAAGGGAAGCAGAGAGTGGTGAGCGGGCGGGTGTGGGTGAGGGACGCAGATTGTCTGAGAGAAAGGGAAGCAGGGAGTCGAGACCGAGCGTGTGTGGGTGAGGGAGGCAGATTGTCTGAGAGAAAGGGAAGCAGAGAGTGGAGACCGAGCGCGTGTGGGTGAGGGAGGCAGATTGGGTGAGAGAAAGGGAAGCAGAGAGTGGAGACCGAGCGGGTGTGGGTGAGGGAGGCAGATTGTCTGAGAGAAAGGGAAGCAGAGAGTGGAGAGAGAGCGGATTTGGGTGAGGGAGGCAGATTGTCTGAGAGAAAGGGAAGCAGAGAGTGGAGACCGAGCGGGTGTGGGTGAGTGAGGCAGATTGTGTGAGAGAAAGGGAAGCAGAGAGTGGAGACCGAGCGTGTGTGGGTGAGGGAGGCAGATTGTATGAGAAAGGGAAGCAGAGAGTGGAGAGCGAGTGGGTGTGGGTGAGGTAGGCAGATTGCCAGAGAAAGGGAAGCAGAGAGTGGAGTCCGAGCAGGTGTGGGTGAGGGAGGCAGATTGTCTGAGATAAAGGGAAGCAGAGAGTGGAGAGCGAGCGGGTGTGGGTGAATGAGGCAAATTGTTTGAGAGAAAGGGAAGCAGAGAGTGGAGACCGAGCGGGTGTGGGTGAGGGAGGCAGATTGTATGAGAAAGGGAAGCAGAGAGTGGAGAGCGAGTGGGTGTGGGTGAGGTAGGCAGATTGCCAGAGAAAGGGAAGCAGAGAGTGGAGTCCGAGCAGGTGTGGGTGAGGGAGGCAGATTGTCTGAGATAAAGGGAAGCAGAGAGTGGAGAGCGAGCGGGTGTGGGTGAATGAGGCAAATTGTTTGAGAGAAAGGGAAGCAGAGAGTGGAGAGCGAGAGCGTGTGGGTGAGGGAGGCAGATTGTCTGAGAGAAAGGGAAGCAGAGAGTGGAGAGCGAGCGGGTGTGGGTGAGGGAGGCAGATTGTCTGAGAGAAAGGGAAGCAGAGAGTGGAGACCGAGAGGCTGTGGGTGAGGGAGGCAGATTGTCTGAGAGAAAGTGAAGCTGAGAGTAGAGAGCGAGCGGGTGAGGGTGAGGAAGGCAGATTGTCTGAGAGAAAGTGAAGCAGAGAGTGGAGTCCGAGCGGTTGTGGGTGAGGGAGGCAGATTGTCTGAGAGAAAGGGAAGCAGAGAGTGGAGAGCGAGCGGGTGTGGGTGAGGGGGCAGATTGGGCGAGAGAAAGGGAAGCAGAGAGTGGAGACCGAGCGGGTATGGGTGAGGGAGGCAGATTGGGTGAGAGAAAGGGAAGCAGAGAGTGGAGACCGAGCGGGTGTGGGTGAGGGCGGCAGATTGTCAGAGAGAAAGGAAAGCAGAGAGTGGAGAGCGAGCGGGTGTTGGTGAGGGTGGCAGATTGTCTGAGAGAAAGGGAAGCAGAGAGTGGAGACCGAGCGGGTGTGGGTGAGGGAGGCAGATTGTCTGAGAGAAAGGGAAGCAGAGAGTGGAGACAGAGCGGGTGTGGGTGAGGGAGGCAGATTGGGTGAGAGAAAGGGAAGCAGAGAGTGGAGACCGAGCGGGTGTGGGTGAGGGAGGCAGATTATCTGAGAGAAAGGGAAGCAGAGAGTGGAGACCGAGCGGGTGTGGGTGAGGGAGGCAGATTGGGTGGGAGAAAGGGAAGCAGAGAGTGGGGAGCGAGCGGGTGTGGGTGAGGGAGGCAGATTATCTGAGAGAAAGGGAAGCAGAGAGTGGAGACCGAGCGGGTGTGGGTGAGGGAGGCAGATTGTCTGAGAGAAAGGGAAGCAGAGAGTGTAGAGCGAGCGGGTGTGGGTGTTGGAGGCAGATTGTCTGAGAGAAAGGGAAGCAGAGAGTGGAGTCAGAGCGGGTGTGGGTGAGGGAGGCAGATTGGGTGAGAGAAAGGGAAGCAGAGAGTGGAGACCGAGAGGGTGTGGGTGAGGGAATCAGATTGCCTGAGAGAAAGGGAAGCAGATAGTGGGGAGCGGGCGGTTGTGGGTGAGGGACGCAGATTGTCTGAGAGAAAGGGTATCAGAGAGTGGAGAGCGAGCGGGTGTGGGTGAGGGAGGCAGATTGTCTGAGAGAAAGGGACGCAGAGAGTGGAGTCCGAGCGGGTGTGGGTGAGGGAGGCAGATTGTCTGAGAGAAAGGGATGCAGAGAGTGGAGATAGAGCGGGTGTGGGTAAGGGAGCAGATTGTCTGAGAGAAAGGGAAGAAGAGAGTGGAGAGCGAGCGGGTGTGGGTGAGGGAGGCAGATTGTCTGAGAGAAAGGGAAGCAGAGAGTGGAGAGCGAGCGGGTGTGGGTGAGGGAGGCAGATTGTCAGAGAGAAAGGGAAGAAGAGAGTGGAGAGCGAGCGGGTGTGGGTGAGGGAGGCAGATTGTCTGAGAGAAAGGGAAGCAGAGAGTGCAGACCGAGCGGGTGTGGGTGAGGGGGGCAGATTGTCTGAGAGAAAGAGAAGCAGAGAGTGGAGACCGAGCGGGTGTGGGTGAGGGATGCAGATTGTCTGAGAGAAAGGGAAGCAGAGAATGGAGACCGAGCGTGTGTGGGTGAGGTCGGCAGATTGTCTGAGAGAAAGGGAAGCAGAGAGTGGAGAGCGAGCGGGTGTGGGTGAGAGAGGCAGATTGGGAGAGAGAAAGAGAAGCAGTGAGTGGAGAGCGAGCGGTTGTGCGTGAGGGAGGCAGATTGGGTGAGAGAAAGGGAAGCAGAGAGTGGAGAGCGAGCGGGTGTGTGTGAGGGAGGCAGATTGTTTGAGAGAAAGGGACGCAGAGAGTGCTGACCGAGCGGATGTGGGCGAGGGAGGCAGATTGTCTGAGAGAAAGGGAAGCAGAGAGTGGAGACCGAGCGGGTGTGGGCGAGGGATGCAGATTGCCTTAGAGAAAGGGAAGCAGAGAGTGGAGAGCGAGCGGGTGTGGGTGAGGGAGGCAGATTGTCAGAGAGAAAGGGAAGAAGAGAGTGGAGAGCGAGCGGGTGTGGGTGAGGGAGGCAGATTGTCTGAGAGAAAGGGAAGCAGAGAGTGGAGAGCGAGCGGGTGTGGGTGAGGGAGGCAGATTGTCTGAGAGAAAGGGAAGCAGAGATTGGAGACCGAGCGGGTGTGGGTGAGGGATGCAGATAGTCTGAGAGAAAGGGAAGCAGAGATTGGAGACCGAGCGTGTGTGCGTGAGGTAGGCAGATTGTCTGAGAGAAAGGGAAGCAGAGAGTGGAGAGCGAGCGGGTGTGGGTGAGAGAGGCAGATTGGGAGAGAGAAAGAGAAGCAGTGAGTGGAGAGCGAGCGGGTGTGCGTGAGGGAGGCAGATTGGGTGAGAGAAAGGGAAGCAGAGAGTGGAGAGCGAGCGGGTGTGTGTGAGGGACACAGATTGTCTGAGAGAAAGGGAAGCAGAGAGTGGAGAGCGAGCGGGTGTGAGTGAGGGAGGCAGAATGTCTGAGAGAAAGGGAAGCAGAGAGTGGAGAGCGAGGGTGTGTGTGTGAGGGAGGCAGAATGTCTGAGAAAGGGAAGCAGAGAGTGGGGAGCGGGCGGGTGTGGGTGAGGGAGGCAGATTGTCTGAGAGAAAGGGAAGCAGAGTGTGGAGAGCGAGCGGGTGTGGGTGAGGGTGGCAGATTGTCTGAGCGAAAGGGAAGCAGAGAGTGGAGAGCGAGCGGGTGTGGGTGAGGGAGGCAGATTGGGTGAGAGAAAGGGAAGCAGAGAGTGGAGAGTGAGCGGGTGTGGTGAGGGAGGCAGATTGTCTGAGAGAAAGGGATGCAGAGAGTGGAGAGAGAGCGGGTGTGGGTGAGGGTGGCAGATTGTCTGAGAGAAAGGGACGCAGAGAGTGGAGACCGAGCGGGTGTGGGTGAAGGAGGCAGATTGTCTGAGAAAGGGAAGCAGAGAGTGGAGAGCGAGAGGGTGTGGGTGAGGGAGGCAGATTGTCTGAGAGAAAGGGAAGCAGAGTGTGGAGAGCGAGCGGGTGTGGGTGAGGGTGGCAGATTGTCTGAGCGAAAGGGAAGCAGAGAGTGGAGAGCGAGCGGGTGTGGGTGAGGGAGGCAGATTGTATGAGACAAAAGGAAGCAGAGAGTGGAGAGTGAGCGGGTGTGGGTGAGGGAGGCAGATTGTCTGAGAGAAAGGGAAGCAGAGAGAGGAGAGCGAGCGGGTGTGGGTGAGGGAGGCAGATTGTCTGAGAGAAAGGGAAGCAGAGAGAGGAGAGCGAGCGTGTGTGGGTGAGGGAGGCAGATTGTATGAGACAAAGGGAAGCAGAGAGTGGAGAGTGAGCGGGTGTGGGTGATGGAGGCAGGTTGGGTGAGAGAAAGGGAAGCAGAGAGTGGAGACCGAGCGGGTGTGGGTGACGAGGCAGATTGTCTGAGAGAAAGGGAAGCAGAGAGTGGAGAGCGAGCGGGTGTGGGTGAGGGAGGCAGATTGGGTGAGAGAAAGGGAAGCAGAGAGTGGAGAGCGAGCGGGTGTTGGTGACGAGGCAGATTATCTGATAGAAAGGGAAGCAGAGAGTGGAGAGCGAGCGGGTGTGGGTGAGGGAGCCAGATTGTCTGATAGAAAGGGAAGCAGAGCGTGGAGACCGAGTGGGTGTGGGTGAGGGAGGCAGATTGTCTGAGAGAATGGGAAGCAGAGAGTGGAGACCGAGCGGTTGTGGGTGAGGGAGGCAGATTGTCTGAGAGAAAGGGAAGCAGTGAGTGGAGACCGAACGGGTGTGGGTGAGGGAGGCAGATTGCCTGAGAGAAAGGGACGCAGAGAGTGGAGTCCGAGCGGGTGTGGGTGAGGGAGGCAGATTGTCTGAGAGAAAGGGATGCAGAGAGTGGAGATAGAGCGGGTGTGGGTAAGGGAGCAGATTGTCTGAGAGAAAGGGAAGAAGAGAGTGGAGAGCGAGCGGGTGTGGGTGAGGGAGGCAGATTGTCTGAGAGAAAGGGAAGCAGAGAGTGGAGAGCGAGCGGGTGTGGGTGAGGGAGGCAGATTGTCAGAGAGAAAGGGAAGAAGAGAGTGGAGAACGAGCGGGTGTGGGTGAGGGAGGCAGATTGTCTGAGAGAAAGGGAAGCAGAGAGTGCAGACCGAGCGGGTGTGGGTGAGGGGGGCAGATTGTCTGAGAGAAAGAGAAACAGAGAGTGGAGACCGAGCGGGTGTGGGTGAGGGAGGCAGATTGTCTGAGAGAAAGGGAAGCAGAGAGTGGAGACCGAGCGGGTGTGGGTGAGGGATGCAGATTGTCTGAGAGAAAGGGAAGCAGAGAATGGAGACCGAGCGTGTGTGCGTGAGTGAGGCAGATTGTCTGAGAGAATGGGAAGCAGAGAGTGGAGAGCGAGCGGGTGTGGGTGAGAGAGGCAGATTGGGAGAGAGAAAGAGAAGCAGTGAGTGGAGAGCGAGCGGGTGTGCGTGAGGGAGGCAGATTGGGTGAGAGAAAGGGAAGCAGAGAGTGGAGAGCGAGCGGGTGTGTGTGAGGGACACAGATTGTCTGAGAGAAAGGGAAGCAGAGAGTGGAGAGCGAGCGGGTGTGAGTGAGGGAGGCAGAATGTCTGAGAGAAAGGGAAGCAGAGAGTGGAGAGCGAGGGTGTGTGTGTGAGGGAGGCAGAATGTCTGAGAAAGGGAAGCAGAGAGTGGGGAGCGGGCGGGTGTGGGTGCGGGAGGCAGATTGGGTGAGAGAAAGGGAAGCAGAGAGTGGAGAGCGAGCGGGTGTGGGTGAGGGAGGCAGATTGTCTGAGAGAAAGGGAAGCAGAGAGTGGAGAGCGAGCGGGTGTGTGTGAGGGACACAGATTGTCCAAGAAAAAGGGAAGCAGAGAGTGGAGAGCGAGCGGGTGTGGGTGGGGGAGGCAGATTGTCTGAGAGAAAGGGAAGCAGAGAGTGGAGAGCGAGCGGGTGTTGGTGAGGGAGGCAGATTGCCTGAGAGAAAGGGAAGCAGAGAGTGGAGAGCAAGCGGGTGTGTGTGAGGGAGGCAGATTGTTTGAGAGAAAGGGACGCAGAGAGTGGTGACCGAGCGGATGTGGGCGAGGAAGGCAGATTGTCTGAGAGAAAGGGAAGCAGAGAGTGGAGACCGAGCGGGTGTGGGTGAGGGAGGCAGATTGCCTGAGAGAAAGGGAAGCAGAGAGTGGAGAGCGAGCGGGTGTGGGCGAGGGAGGCAGATTGCCTGAGAGAAAGGGAAGCAGAGAGTTGAGAGCGAGCGGGTGTGGGTGAGGGAGGCAGATTGTCTGAGAGAAAGGGATGCAGAGAGTGGAGATAGAGCGGGTGTGGGTAAGGGAGGCAGATTGTCTGAGAGAAAGGAAGAAGAGAGTGGAGAGCGAGCGGGTGTGGGTGAGGGAGGCAGATTGTCTGAGAGAAAGGGAAGCAGAGAGTGGAGAGCGAGCGGGTGTGGGCGAGGGAGGCAGACTGTCTGAGGAAAGGGAAGCAGAGAGTGGAGACCGAACGGGAGTGGGTGAGGGAGGCAGATTGCCTGAGAGAAAGGGAAGCAGAGAGTGGAGTCCGAGCGGGTGTGGGTGAGGGAGGCAGATTGTCTTAGAGAAAGGGAAGCAGAGAGTGGAGAGCGAGCGGGTGTGAGTGAGGGAGGCAGATTGTCTGAGAGGAAGGGAAGCAGAAAGTGGAGACCGAACGGGAGTGGGTGAGGGAGGCAGATTGTCTGAGAAAAAGGGAAGCAGAGAGTGGAGAGCGAGCGGGTGTGGGTGGGGGAGGCAGATTGTCTTAGAGAAAGGGAAGCAGAGAGTGGAGAGCGAGCGGGTGTGAGTGAGGGAGGCAGATTGTCTGAGAGGAAGGGAAGCAGAAAGTGGAGAGCGAGCGGGTGTGGTTGAGGGAGGCAGATTGTTTGAGAGAAAGGGACGTAGAGAGTGGTGACGGAGCGGATGTGGGCGATGGAGGCAGATTGTCTGTGAGAAAGGGAAGCAGAGAGTGGAGACCGAGCGGGTGTGTGTGAGGGAGGCAGATTTCCTGAGAGAAAGGGAAGCAGAGAGTGGAGAGCGATGGGGTGTGGGTGAGGGAGGCAGATTGCCTGAGAGAAAGGGAAGCAGAGAGTGGAGAGCGAGCGGGTGTGGGTGAGGGAGGCAGATTGTCTGAGAGAAAGGGATGCAGATAGTGGAGATAGAGCGGGTGTGGGTAAGGGAGGCAGATTGTCTGAAAGAAAGGGAAGAAGAGAGTGGAGAGCGAGCGGGTGTGGGTGAGGGAGGCAGATTGTCTGAGAGAAAGGGAAGCAGAGAGTGGAGAGCGAGCGGGTGTGGGTGAGGGAGGCAGATTGTCTGAGAGAAAGGGAAGCAGAGAGTGGAGTCCGAGCGGGTGTGGGTGAGGGAGGCAGATTGTCTGAGAGAAAGGGATGCAGAGAGTGGAGATAGAGCGGGTGTGGGTAAGGAGGCAGATTGTCTGAGAGAAAGGGGAGAAGAGAGTGGAGAGCGAGCGGGTGTGGGTGAGGGAGGCAGATTGTCTGAGAGAAAGGGAAGCAGAGAGTGGAGAGCGAGCGGGTGTGGGTGAGGGAGGCAGATTGTCTGAGAGAAAGGGAAGAAGAGAGTGGAGAGCGAGCGGGTGTGGGTGAGGGAGGCAGATTGTCTGAGAGAAAGGGAAGCAGAGAGTGTAGAGCGAGCGGGTGTGGGTGAGGGAGGCAGATTGTCTGAGAGAAAGGGAAACAGAGAGTGGAGACCGAGCGGGTGTGGGTGAGGGATGCAGATTGTCTGAGAGAAAGGGAAGCAGAGAATGGAGACCGAGCGTGTGTGGGTGAGGTCGGCAGATTGTCTGAGAGAAAGGGAAGCAGAGAGTGGAGAGCGAGCGGGTGTGGGTGAGAGAGGCAGATTGGGAGAGAGAAAGAGAAGCAGTGAGTGGAGAGCGAGCGGTTGTGCGTGAGGGAGGCAGATTGGGTGAGAGAAAGGGAAGCAGAGAGTGGAGAGCGAGCGGGTGTGTGTGAGGGAGGCAGATTGTTTGAGAGAAAGGGACGCAGAGAGTGCTGACCGAGCGGATGTGGGCGAGGGAGGCAGATTGTCTGAGAGAAAGGGAAGCAGAGAGTGGAGACCGAGCGGGTGTGGGCGAGGGAGGCAGATTGCCTGAGAGAAAGGGAAGCAGAGAGTGGAGAGCGAGCGGGTGTGGGTGAGGGAGGCAGATTGTCAGAGAGAAAGGGAAGAAGAGAGTGGAGAGCGAGCGGGTGTGGGTGAGGGAGGCAGCTTGTCTGAGAGAAAGGGAAGCAGAGAGTGGAGAGCGAGCGGGTGTGGGTGAGGGAGGCAGATTGTCTGAGAGAAAGGGAAGCAGAGAGTGGAGACCGAGCGGGTGTGGGTGAGGGATGCAGATTGTCTGAGAGAAAGGGAAGCAGAGAATGGAGACCGAGCGTGTGTGCGTGAGGTAGGCAGATTGTCTGAGAGAAAGGGAAGCAGAGAGTGGAGAGCGAGCGGGTGTGGGTGAGAGAGGCAGATTGGGAGAGAGAAAGAGAAGCAGTGAGTGGAGAGCGAGCGGGTGTGCGTGAGGGAGGCAGATTGGGTGAGAGAAAGGGAAGCAGAGAGTGGAGAGCGAGCGGGTGTGTGTGAGGGACACAGATTGTCTGAGAGAAAGGGAAGCAGAGAGTGGAGAGCGAGCGGGTGTGAGTGAGGGAGGCAGAATGTCTGAGAGAAAGGGAAGCAGAGAGTGGAGAGCGAGGGTGTGTGTGTGAGGGAGGCAGAATGTCTGAGAAAGGGAAGCAGAGAGTGGGGAGCGGGCGGGTGTGGGTGCGGGAGGCAGATTGGGTGAGAGAAAGGGAAGCAGAGAGTGGAGAGCGAGCGGGTGTGGGTGAGGGAGGCAGATTGTCTGAGAGAAAGGGAAGCAGAGAGTGGAGAGCGAGCGGGTGTGTGTGAGGGACACAGATTGTCCAAGAAAAAGGGAAGCAGAGAGTGGAGAGCGAGCGGGTGTGGGTGGGGGAGGCAGATTGTCTGAGAGAAAGGGAAACAGAGAGTGGAGAGCGAGCGGGTGTTGGTGAGGGAGGCAGATTGCCTGAGAGAAAGGGAAGCAGAGAGTGGAGAGCAAGCGGGTGTGTGTGAGGGAGGCAGATTGTTTGAGAGAAAGGGACGCAGAGAGTGGTGACCGAGCGGATGTGGGCGAGGAAGGCAGATTGTCTGAGAGAAAGGGAAGCAGAGAGTGGAGTCCGAGCGGGTGTGGGCGAGGGAGGCAGATTGCCTGAGAGAAAGGGAAGCAGAGAGTTGAGAGCGAGCGGGTGTGGGTGAGGGAGGCAGATTGTCTGAGAGAAAGGGATGCAGAGAGTGGAGATAGAGCGGGTGTGGGTAAGGGAGGCAGATTGTCTGAGAGAAAGGAAGAAGAGAGTGGAGAGCGAGCGGGTGTGGGTGAGGGAGGCAGATTGTCTGAGAGAAAGGGAAGCAGAGAGTGGAGAGCGAGCGGGTGTGGGCGAGGGAGGCAGACTGTCTGAGGAAAGGGAAGCAGAGAGTGGAGACCGAACGGGAGTGGGTGACGGACACAGATTGTCTGAGAAAAAGGGAAGCAGAGAGTGGAGAGCGAGCGGGTGTGGGTGGGGGAGGCAGATTGTCTTAGAGAAAGGGAAGCAGAGAGTGGAGAGCGAGCGGGTGTGAGTGAGGGAGGCAGATTGTCTGAGAGGAAGGGAAGCAGAAAGTGGAGAGCGAGCGGGTGTGGTTGAGGGAGGCAGATTGTTTGAGAGAAAGGGACGTAGAGAGTGGTGACGGAGCGGATGTGGGCGATGGAGGCAGATTGTCTGAGAGAAAGGGAAGCAGAGAGCGGTGACCGAGCGGGTGTGGGTGAGGGAGGCAGATTGCCTGAGAGAAAGGGAAGCAGAGAGTGGAGAGCGAGCGGGTGTGGGTGAGGGAGGCAGATTGTCTGAGAGAAAGGGATGCAGATAGTGGAGATATAGCGGGTGTGGGTAAGGGAGGCAGATTGTCTGAAAGAAAGGGAAGAAGAGAGTGGAGAGCGAGCGGGTGTGGGTGAGGGAGGCAGATTGTCTGAGAGAAAGGGAAGCAGAGAGTGGAGAGCGAGCGGGTGTGGGTGAGGGAGGCAGATTGTCTGAGAGAAAGGGAAGCAGAGAGTGGAGTCCGAGCGGGTGTGGGTGAGGGAGGCAGATTGTCTGAGAGAAAGGGATGCAGAGAGTGGAGATAGAGCGGGTGTGGGTAAGGAGGCAGATTGTCTGAGGGAAAGGGGAGAAGAGAGTGGAGAGCGAGCGGGTGTGGGTGAGGGAGGCAGATTGTCTGAGAGAAAGGGAAGCAGAGAGTGGAGAGCGAGCGGGTGTGGGTGAGGGAGGCAGATTGTCTGAGAGAAAGGGAAGAAGAGAGTGGAGAGCGAGCGGGTGTGGGTGAGGGAGGCAGATTGTCTGAGAGAAAGGGAAGCAGAGAGTGTAGAGCGAGCGGGTGTGGGTGAGGGAGGCAGATTGTCTGAGAGAAAGGGAAACAGAGAGTGGAGACCGAGCGGGTGTGGGTGAGGGATGCAGATTGTCTGAGAGAAAGGGAAGCAGAGAATGGCGACCGAGCGGGTGTGGGTGAGGGAGGCAGATTGTCTGAGAGAAAGGGAAGCAGAGAGTGGAGAGCGAGCGGGTGTGTGTGAGAGAGGCAGATTGGGTGAGAGAAAGAGAAGCAGTGAGTGGAGAGCGAGCTGGTGAGCGGGTGAGGGAGGCAGATTGTGTGAGTGAAAGGGAAGCAGAGAGTGGAGACCGAGCTGGTGTGGGTGAGGCAGGCAGATTGTGTGAGTGAAAGGGAAGCAGAGAGTGGAGTCCGAGCATGTGTGGGTGAGGGAGGCAGATTGTTTGAGAGAAAGGGAAGCAGAGAGTGGAGAGCGAGGGGGTGTGGGTGAGGAGGCAGATTGGGTGAGAGATAGGGAAGCAGAGAGTGGAGAGAGAGCGGGTGTGGGTGAGAGAGTCAGATTGTCTGAGAGAAAGGGAAGCAGAGAGTGGATAGCGAGGGGTTGTGTGTGAGGGAGGCAGAATGTCTGAGAAAGGGAAGCAGAGAGTGGAGAGCGAGCGGGTGTGTGTGAGTGAGGCAGATTGTCTGAGAGAAAGGGAAGCAGAGAGTGGAGAGTGAGCGGGTGTGAATGAGGGAGGCAGATTGTCTGAGAGAAAGGGAAGCAGAGAGTGGAGACCGAACGGGTGTGGGGAAGGGAGGCAGATTGGGTGTGAGAAAGGGAAGCAGAGAGTGGAGAGCGAGCGGGTGTGTGTGAGGGACCCAGATTGTCTGAGAGAAAGGGAAGCAGAGAGTGGAGAGCGAGGGGGTGTATGTGAGGGACGCAGAATGTCTGAGAAAGGGAAGCAGAGAGTGGAGAGCGAGCGGGTGTGGGTGAGGGAGGCAGATTGTCTGAGAGAAACGGATGCAGAGAGTGGAGATAGAGCGGGTGTGGGTAAGGGAGGCAGATTGTCTGAGAGAAAGGGAAGAAGAGAGTGGAGAGCGAGCGGGTGTGGGTGAGGGAGGCAGATTGTCTGAGAGAAAGGGAAGCAGAGAGTGGAGAGCGAGCGGGTGTGGGCGAGGGAGGCAGACTGTCTGAGGAAAGGGAAGCAGAGAGTGGAGACCGAACGGGAGTGGGTGAGGGAGCCAGATTGCCTGAGAGAAAGGGACGCAGAGAGTGGAGTCCGAGCGGGTGTGGGTGAGGGAGGCAGATTGTCTGAGAGAAAGGGATGCAGAGAGTGGAGATAGAGCGGGTGTGGGTAAGGGAGCAGATTGTCTGAGAGAAAGGGAAGAAGAGAGTGGAGAGCGAGCGGGTGTGGGTGAGGGAGGCAGGTTGTCTGAGAGAAAGGGAAGCAGAAAGTGGAGAGCGAGCGGGTGTGGGTGAGGGAGGCAGATTGTCAGAGAGAAAGGGAAGAAGAGAGTGGAGAGCGAGCGGGTGTGGGTGAGGGAGGCAGATTGTCTGAGAGAAAGGGAAGCAGAGAGTGGAGACCGAGCGGGTGTGGGTGAGGGAGGCAGATTGTCTGAGAGAAAGAGAAGCAGAGAGTGGAGACCGAGCGGGTGTGGGTGAGGGATGCAGATTGTCTGAGAGAAAGGGAAGCAGAGAATGGAGACCGAGCGTGTGTGGGTGAGGTAGGCAGATTGTCTGAGAGAAAGGGAAGCAGAGAGTGGAGAGCGAGCGGGTGAGGGTGAGAGAGGCAGATTGGGAGAGAGAAAGAGAAGCAGTGAGTGGAGAGCGAGCGGGTGTGCGTGAGGGAGGCAGATTGTTTGAGAGAAAGGGACGCAGAGAGTGGTGACCGAGCGGATGTGGGCGAGGGAGACAGATTGTCTGAGAGAAAGGGAAGCAGAGAGTGGAGAGCGAGCGGGTGTGGGTGAGGGAGGCAGATTGTCAGAGAGAAAGGGAAGAAGAGAGTGGAGAGCGAGCGGGTGTGGGTGAGGGAGGCAGATTGTCTGAGAGAAAGGGAAGCAGAGAGTGGAGAGCGAGCGGGTGTGGGTGAGGGAGGCAGATTGTCTGAGAGAAAGGGAAGCAGAGAGTGGAGACCGAGCGGGTGTGGGTGAGGGATGCAGATTGTCTGAGAGAAGGGGAAGCAGAGAATGGAGACCGAGCGTGTGTGCGTGAGGTAGGCAGATTGTCTGAGAGAAAGGGAAGCAGAGAGTGGAGAGCGAGCGGGTGTGGGTGAGAGAGGCAGATTGGGAGAGAGAAAGAGAAGCAGTGAGTGGAGAGCGAGCGGGTGTGCGTGAGGGAGGCAGATTGGGTGAGAGAAAGGGAAGCAGAGAGTGGAGAGCGAGCGGGTGTGTGTGAGGGACACAGATTGTCTGAGAGAAAGGGAAGCAGAGAGTGGAGAGCGAGCGGGTGTGGGTGAGGGAGGCAGATTGTCTGAGAGAAAGGGAAGCAGAGAGTGGAGACCGAGCGGGTGTGGGTGAGGGATGCAGATTGTCTGAGAGAAGGGGAAGCAGAGAATGGAGACCGAGCGTGTGTGCGTGAGGTAGGCAGATTGTCTGAGAGAAAGGGAAGCAGAGAGTGGAGAGCGAGCGGGTGTGGGTGAGAGAGGCAGATTGGGAGAGAGAAAGAGAAGCAGTGAGTGGAGAGCGAGCGGGTGTGAGTGAGGGAGGCAGATTGGGTGAGAGAAAGGGAAGCAGAGATAGGAGGGCGAGCGGGTCTGGTCGAGGGAGGCAGATTGTCTGAGAGAAAGGGAAGCAGAGAGTGGAGACCGAGCGGGTGTGGGTGAGGGAGGCAGATTGTCTGAGAGAAAGGAAGAAGAGAGTGGAGACCGAGCGGGTGTTGGTGAGGGAGGCAGATTGGGTGATAGTAAGGGAAGCAGAGAGCGGAGACGGAGCGGGTGTGGGTGAGGGAGGCAGATTGTCTGAGAGAAAGGGAAGCAGAGAGTGGAGACCGAGCGGGTGTGGGTGGGGGAGGCAGATTGTCTGAGAGAAAGGGAAGCAGAGAATGGAGACCGAGCGGGTGTGTGTGAGGGACACAGATTGTCTGAGAGAAAGGGAAGCAGAGAGAGGAGACCGAGCGGGTGTGGGTGGGGGAGGCAGATTGTCTGAGAGAAAGGGAAGCAGAGAGTGGAGACCGAGCGTGTGTGGGTGAGGGAGGCAGATTGGGTGAGAGAAAGGGAAACAGGGAGCGGAGACGGAGCGGGTGTGGGTGAGGGAGGCAGATCGTCTGAGAGAAAGGGAAGCAGAGAGTGGAGACCGAGCGTGTGTGGGTGAGGGAGGCAGATTGGGTGAGAGAAAGGGAAGCAGAGAGTGGAGAGCGAGCGGGTGTGGGTGAGAGAAGCAGATTCGGTGTGAGAAAAAGAAGCAGTGAGTGGAGAGCGAGCGGGTGAGCGGGTGAGGGAGGCAGATTGTCTGAGGGAAAACGAAGCAGAGAGTGGAGACCGAGCGGGTGTGGGTGAGGCAGGCAGATTGTGTGAGAGAAAGGGAAGCAGAGAGTGGAGTCCGAGCGGGTGTGGGTGAGGGAGGCAGATTGTTTGAGAGAAATGGAAGCAGAGAGTGGGGAGCGAGCGGGTGTGGGTGAGGGAGGCAGATTGGGTGAGAGAAAGGGAAGCAGAGAGTGGGGAGCGAGCGGGTGTGGGTGAGAGAGGCAGATTGTCTGAGAGAAAGGGAAGCAGAGAGTGCAGACCGAGCGGGTGTAAGTGAGGGAGGCAGATTGGGTGAGAGAAAGGGAAGCAGAGAGTGGAGAGCGAGCGGTTGTGGGTGAGGGAGGCAGATTGGCTGAGGGAAAGGGAAACAGAGAGTGGAGAGCGAGCGGGTGTGGGTGAGGGAGGCAGATTGTCTGAGAGAAAGGGAAGCAGAGAGTGGAGACCGAGCGGGTGTGGGTGAGGGAGGCAGATTGTCTGAGAGAAAGGGAAGCAGAGAGTGGAGAGCGAGCGGGTGTGTGTGAGGGAGGCAGATTGTTTGAGAGAAAGGGACGCAGAGAGTGGTGACCGAGCGGATGTGGGCGAGGGAGGCGGATTGTCTGAGAGAAAGGGAAGCAGAGAGTGGAGAGCGAGCGGGTGTGGGTGAGGGAGGCAGATTACCTGTGAGAAAGGGAAGCAGAGAGTGGAGAGCGAGCGGGTGTGGGTGAGGGAGGCAGATTGCCTGAGAGAAAGGGAAGCAGAGAGTTGAGAGCGAGCGGGTGTGGGTGAGGGAGGCAGATTGTCTGAGACAAAGGGATGCAGAGAGTGGAGATAGAGCGGGTGTGGGTAAGGGAGGCAGATTGTCTGAGAGAAAGGGAAGAAGAGAGTGGAGAGCGAGCGGGTGTGGGTGAGGGAGGCAGATTGTCTGAGAGAAAGGGAAGCAGAGAGTGGAGAGCGAGCGGGTGTGGGTGAGGGAGGCAGATTGTCTGAGAGAAAGGGAAGCAGAGAGTGGAGAGCGAGCGGGTGTGGGCGAGGGAGGCAGACTGTCTGGGGAAAGGGAAGCAGAGAGTGGAGACCGAACGGGAGTGGGTGAGGGAGGCAGATTGCCTGAGAGAAAGGGAAGCAGAGAGTGGAGTCCGAGCGGGTGTTGGTGAGGGAGGCAGATTGTCTGAGAGAAAGGGATGCAGAGAGTGGAGATAGAGCGGGTGTGGGTAAGGGAGGCAGATTGTCTGAGAGAAAGGGAAGAAGAGAGTGGAGAGCGAGCGGGTGTGGGTGAGGGAGGCAGATTGTCTGAGAGAAAGGGAAGCAGAGAGTGGAGAGCGAGCGCGTGTGGGTGAGGGAGGCAGATTGTCAGAGAGAAAGGGAAGAAGAGAGTGGAGAGCAAGCGGGTGTGGGTGAGGGAGGCAGATTGTCTGAGAGAAAGGGAAGCAGGGAGTGGAGAGCGAGCGGGTGTGGGTGAGGGAGGCAGATTGTCTGAGAGAAAGAGAAGCAGAGAGTGGAGACCGAGCGGGTGTGGGTGAGGGATGCAGATTGTCTGAGAGAAAGGGAAGCAGAGAATGGAGACCGAGCGTGTGTGGGTGAGGTAGGCAGATCGTCTGAGAGAAAGGGAAGCAGAGAGTGGAGAGCGAGCGGGTGTGGGTGAGAGAGGCAGATTGGGAGAGAGAAAGAGAAGCAGTGAGTGGAGAGCGAGCGGGTGTGCGTGAGGGAGGCAGATTGGGTGAGAGAAAGGGAAGCAGAGACTGGAGAGAGAGCGGGTGTGTGTGAGGGAGGCAGATTGTTTGAGAGAAAGGGACGCAGAGAGTGGTGACCGAGCGGATGTTGGCGAGGGAGGCAGATTGTCTGAGAGAAAGGGAAGCAGAGAGTGGAGACCGAGCGGGTGTGGGTGAGGGAGGCAGATTGCCAGAGAGAAAGGGAAGCAGAGAGTGGAGAGCGAGCGGGTGAGGGTGAGGGAGGCAGATTGTCTGAGAGAAAGGAAGAAGAGAGTGGAGACCGAGCGGGTGTTGGTGAGGGAGGCAGATTGGGTGAGAGAAAGGGAAGCAGAGAGCGGAGACGGAGCGGGTGTGGGTGAGGGAGGCAGATTGTCTGAGAGAAAGGGAAGCAGAGAGTGGAGACCGAGCGGGTGTGAGTGAGGGAGGCAGATTGGGTGAGAGAAAGGGAAGCAGAGAGTGGAGTCCGAGTGGGTGTGGGTGGGGGAGGCAGATTGGGTGAGAGAAAGGGAAGCAGAGAGTGGCGACCGAGCGGTTGTGAGTGAGGGAGGCAGATTGTGTGAGAGAAAGGGAAGCAGAGAGTGGAGACCCAGCGTGTGTGGGTGAGGGAGGCAGATTGTCTGAGAGAAAGGGAAGCAGAGAGTGGAGACCGAGCGTGTGTGGGTGAGGGAGGCAGATTGGGTGAGAGAAAGGGAAGCAGAAAGTGGAGAGATAGCGGGTGTGGGTGAGGGAGGCACATTGTCTGAGAGAAAGGGAAGCAGAGAGTGGAGAGCGAGCGGGTGTGGGTGAGAGAGGCAGATTATGTGAGAGAAAGAGAAGCAGTGAGTGGAGAGCGAGCGGGTGAGCGGGTGAGGGAGGCAGATTGGGTGAGAGAAAGGGAAGCAGAGAGTGGAGATAGAGCGGGTGTGGGTAAGGGAGGCAGATTGTCTGAGAGAAAGGGAAGCAGAGAGTGGAGAGCGAGCGGTTGAGGGTGAGGGAGGCAGATTGGGTGAGGGAAAGGGAAACAGAGAGTGGAGAGCGAGCGGGTGTGGGTGAGGGAGGCAGATTGTATGAGAGAAAGGGAAGCAGAGAGTGGAGGGCGAGCGGGTGTGGGTGAGGGAGGCAGATTGTTTGAGAGAAAGGGACGCAGAGAGTGGTGACCGAGCGGATGTGGGCGAGGGAGGCAGATTGTCTGAGAGAAAGGGAAGCAGAGAGTGGAGACCGAGCGGGTGTGGGTGAGGGAGGCAGATTGCCTGAGAGAAAGGGAAGCAGAGAGTGGAGAGCGAGCGGGTGTGGGTGAGGGAGGCAGATTGTCAGAGAGAAAGGGAAGCAGAGAGTGGAGAGCGAGCGGGTGTGGGTGAGGGAGGCAGATTGTCTGAGAGAAAGGGAAGCAGAGAGTGGAGAGCGAGCGGGTGTGGGCGAGGGAGGCAGACTGTCTGAGGAAAGGGAAGCAGAGAGTGGAGACCGAACGGGAGTGGGTGAGGGAGGCAGATTGTCTGAGAGAAAGGGATGCAGAGAGTGGAGATAGAGCGGGTGTGGGTAAGGGAGGCAGATTGTCTGAGAGAAAGGGAAGAAGAGAGTGGAGAGCGAGCGGGTGTGGGTGAGGGAGGCAGATTGTCTGAGAGAAAGGGAAGCAGAGAGTGGAGAGCGAGCGGGTGTGGGTGAGGGAGGCAGATTGTCAGAGTGAAAGGGAAGAAGAGAGTGGAGAGCAAGCGGGCGTGGGTCAGGGAGGCAGATTGTCTGAGAGAAAGGTAAGCAGGGAGTGGAGAGCGAGCGGGTGTGGGTGAGGGAAGCAGATTGTCTGAGAGAAAGGGAAGCAGAGAATGGAGACCGAGCGGGTGTGGGTGAGGGAGGCAGATTGTCTGAGAGAAAGGGAAGCAGAGAGTGGAGAGCGAGCGGGTGTGGGTGAGGGAGGCAGATTGGGAGAGAGAAAGAGAAGCAGTGAGTGGAGAGTGAGCGGGTGTGCGTGAGGGAGGCAGATTGGGTGAGAGAAAGGGAAGCAGGGAGTGGAGAGCGAGCGGGTGTGTGTGACGGAGGCAGATTGTTTGAGAGAAAGAGACGCAGAGAGTGGTGACCGAGCGGGTGTGGGTGAGGGAGGCAGATTGTCTGAGAGAAAGGGAAGCAGAGAGTGGAGACCGAGCGGGTGTGGGTGAGGGATGCAGATTGTCTGAGAGAAGGGGAAGCAGAGAATGGAGACCGAGCGTGTGTGCGTGAGGTAGGCAGATTGTCTGAGAGAAAGGGAAGCAGAGAGTGGAGAGCGAGCGGGTGTGGGTGAGAGAGGCAGATTGGGAGAGAGAAAGAGAAGCAGTGAGTGGAGAGCGAGCGGGTGTGAGTGAGGGAGGCAGATTGGGTGAGAGAAAGGGAAGCAGAGAGTGGAGGGCGAGCGGGTCTGGTCGAGGGAGGCAGATTGTCTGAGAGAAAGGGAAGCAGAGAGTGGAGACCGAGCGGGTGTGGGTGAGGGAGGCAGATTGTCTGAGAGAAAGGAAGAAGAGAGTGGAGACCGAGCGGGTGTTGGTGAGGGAGGCAGATTGGGTGATAGTAAGGGAAGCAGAGAGCGGAGACGGAGCGGGTGTGGGTGAGGGAGGCAGATTGTCTGAGAGAAAGGGAAGCAGAGAGTGGAGACCGAGCGGGTGTGGGTGGGGGAGGCAGATTGTCTGAGAGAAAGGGAAGCAGAGAATGGAGACCGAGCGGGTGTGTGTGAGGGACACAGATTGTCTGAGAGAAAGGGAAGCAGAGAGAGGAGACCGAGCGGGTGTGGGTGGGGGAGGCAGATTGTCTGAGAGAAAGGGAAGCAGAGAGTGGAGACCGAGCGTGTGTGGGTGAGGGAGGCAGATTGGGTGAGAGAAAGGGAAACAGGGAGCGGAGACGGAGCGGGTGTGGGTGAGGGAGGCAGATCGTCTGAGAGAAAGGGAAGCAGAGAGTGGAGACCGAGCGTGTGTGGGTGAGGGAGGCAGATTGGGTGAGAGAAAGGGAAGCAGAGAGTGGAGAGCGAGCGGGTGTGGGTGAGAGAAGCAGATTCGGTGTGAGAAAAAGAAGCAGTGAGTGGAGAGCGAGCGGGTGAGCGGGTGAGGGAGGCAGATTGTCTGAGGGAAAACGAAGCAGAGAGTGGAGACCGAGCGGGTGTGGGTGAGGCAGGCAGATTGTGTGAGAGAAAGGGAAGCAGAGAGTGGAGTCCGAGCGGGTGTGGGTGAGGGAGGCAGATTGTTTGAGAGAAATGGAAGCAGAGAGTGGGGAGCGAGCGGGTGTGGGTGAGGGAGGCAGATTGGGTGAGAGAAAGGGAAGCAGAGAGTGGGGAGCGAGCGGGTGTGGGTGAGAGAGGCAGATTGTCTGAGAGAAAGGGAAGCAGAGAGTGCAGACCGAGCGGGTGTAAGTGAGGGAGGCAGATTGGGTGAGAGAAAGGGAAGCAGAGAGTGGAGAGCGAGCGGTTGTGGGTGAGGGAGGCAGATTGGCTGAGGGAAAGGGAAACAGAGAGTGGAGAGCGAGCGGGTGTGGGTGAGGGAGGCAGATTGTCTGAGAGAAAGGGAAGCAGAGAGTGGAGACCGAGCGGGTGTGGGTGAGGGAGGCAGATTGTCTGAGAGAAAGGGAAGCAGAGAGTGGAGAGCGAGCGGGTGTGTGTGAGGGAGGCAGATTGTTTGAGAGAAAGGGACGCAGAGAGTGGTGACCGAGCGGATGTGGGCGAGGGAGGCGGATTGTCTGAGAGAAAGGGAAGCAGAGAGTGGAGAGCGAGCGGGTGTGGGTGAGGGAGGCAGATTACCTGTGAGAAAGGGAAGCAGAGAGTGGAGAGCGAGCGGGTGTGGGTGAGGGAGGCAGATTGCCTGAGAGAAAGGGAAGCAGAGAGTTGAGAGCGAGCGGGTGTGGGTGAGGGAGGCAGATTGTCTGAGACAAAGGGATGCAGAGAGTGGAGATAGAGCGGGTGTGGGTAAGGGAGGCAGATTGTCTGAGAGAAAGGGAAGAAGAGAGTGGAGAGCGAGCGGGTGTGGGTGAGGGAGGCAGATTGTCTGAGAGAAAGGGAAGCAGAGAGTGGAGAGCGAGCGGGTGTGGGTGAGGGAGGCAGATTGTCTAAGAGAAAGGGAAGCAGAGAGTGGAGAGCGAGCGGGTGTGGGCGAGGGAGGCAGACTGTCTGGGGAAAGGGAAGCAGAGAGTGGAGACCGAACGGGAGTGGGTGAGGGAGGCAGATTGCCTGAGAGAAAGGGAAGCAGAGAGTGGAGTCCGAGCGGGTGTTGGTGAGGGAGGCAGATTGTCTGAGAGAAAGGGATGCAGAGAGTGGAGATAGAGCGGGTGTGGGTAAGGGAGGCAGATTGTCTGAGAGAAAGGGAAGAAGAGAGTGGAGAGCGAGCGGGTGTGGGTGAGGGAGGCAGATTGTCTGAGAGAAAGGGAAGCAGAGAGTGGAGAGCGAGCGCGTGTGGGTGAGATAGGCAGATTGTCAGAGAGAAAGGGAAGAAGAGAGTGGAGAGCAAGCGGGTGTGGGTGAGGGAGGCAGATTGTCTGAGAGAAAGGGAAGCAGGGAGTGGAGAGCGAGCGGGTGTGGGTGAGGGAGGCAGATTGTCTGAGAGAAAGAGAAGCAGAGAGTGGAGACCGAGCGGGTGTGGGTGAGGGATGCAGATTGTCTGAGAGAAAGGGAAGCAGAGAATGGAGACCGAGCGTGTGTGGGTGAGGTAGGCAGATCGTCTGAGAGAAAGGGAAGCAGAGAGTGGAGAGCGAGCGGGTGTGGGTGAGAGAGGCAGATTGGGAGAGAGAAAGAGAAGCAGTGAGTGGAGAGCGAGCGGGTGTGCGTGAGGGAGGCAGATTGGGTGAGAGAAAGGGAAGCAGAGACTGGAGAGAGAGCGGGTGTGTGTGAGGGAGGCAGATTGTTTGAGAGAAAGGGACGCAGAGAGTGGTGACCGAGCGGATGTTGGCGAGGGAGGCAGATTGTCTGAGAGAAAGGGAAGCAGAGAGTGGAGACCGAGCGGGTGTGGGTGAGGGAGGCAGATTGCCAGAGAGAAAGGGAAGCAGAGAGTGGAGAGCGAGCGGGTGAGGGTGAGGGAGGCAGATTGTCTGAGAGAAAGGAAGAAGAGAGTGGAGACCGAGCGGGTGTTGGTGAGGGAGGCAGATTGGGTGAGAGAAAGGGAAGCAGAGAGCGGAGACGGAGCGGGTGTGGGTGAGGGAGGCAGATTGTCTGAGAGAAAGGGAAGCAGAGAGTGGAGACCGAGCGGGTGTGAGTGAGGGAGGCAGATTGGGTGAGAGAAAGGGAAGCAGAGAGTGGAGTCCGAGTGGGTGTGGGTGGGGGAGGCAGATTGGGTGAGAGAAAGGGAAGCAGAGAGTGGCGACCGAGCGGTTGTGAGTGAGGGAGGCAGATTGTGTGAGAGAAAGGGAAGCAGAGAGTGGAGACCCAGCGTGTGTGGGTGAGGGAGGCAGATTGTCTGAGAGAAAGGGAAGCAGAGAGTAGAGACCGAGCGTGTGTGGGTGAGGGAGGCAGATTGGGTGAGAGAAAGGGAAGCAGAAAGTGGAGAGATAGCGGGTGTGGGTGAGGGAGGCACATTGTCTGAGAGAAAGGGAAGCAGAGAGTGGAGAGCGAGCGGGTGTGGGTGAGAGAGGCAGATTATGTGAGAGAAAGAGAAGCAGTGAGTGGAGAGCGAGCGGGTGAGCGGGTGAGGGAGGCAGATTGGGTGAGAGAAAGGGAAGCAGAGAGTGGAGATAGAGCGGGTGTGGGTAAGGGAGGCAGATTGTCTGAGAGAAAGGGAAGCAGAGAGTGGAGAGCGAGCGGTTGAGGGTGAGGGAGGCAGATTGGGTGAGGGAAAGGGAAACAGAGAGTGGAGAGCGAGCGGGTGTGGGTGAGGGAGGCAGATTGTATGAGAGAAAGGGAAGCAGAGAGTGGAGGGCGAGCGGGTGTGGGTGAGGGAGGCAGATTGTTTGAGAGAAAGGGACGCAGAGAGTGGTGACCGAGCGGATGTGGGCGAGGGAGGCAGATTGTCTGAGAGAAAGGGAAGCAGAGAGTGGAGACCGAGCGGGTGTGGGTGAGGGAGGCAGATTGCCTGAGAGAAAGGGAAGCAGAGAGTGGAGAGCGAGCGGGTGTGGGTGAGGGAGGCAGATTGTCAGAGAGAAAGGGAAGCAGAGAGTGGAGAGCGAGCGGGTGTGGGTGAGGGAGGCAGATTGTCTGAGAGAAAGGGAAGCAGAGAGTGGAGAGCGAGCGGGTGTGGGCGAGGGAGGCAGACTGTCTGAGGAAAGGGAAGCAGAGAGTGGAGACCGAACGGGAGTGGGTGAGGGAGGCAGATTGTCTGAGAGAAAGGGATGCAGAGAGTGGAGATAGAGCGGGTGTGGGTAAGGGAGGCAGATTGTCTGAGAGAAAGGGAAGAAGAGAGTGGAGAGCGAGCGGGTGTGGGTGAGGGAGGCAGATTGTCTGAGAGAAAGGGAAGCAGAGAGTGGAGAGCGAGCGGGTGTGGGTGAGGGAGGCAGATTGTCAGAGAGAAAGGGAAGAAGAGAGTGGAGAGCAAGCGGGCGTGGGTCAGGGAGGCAGATTGTCTGAGAGAAAGGGAAGCAGGGAGTGGAGAGCGAGCGGGTGTGGGTGAGGGAAGCAGATTGTCTGAGAGAAAGGGAAGCAGAGAATGGAGACCGAGCGGGTGTGGGTGAGGGAGGCAGATTGTCTGAGAGAAAGGGAAGCAGAGAGTGGAGAGCGAGCGGGTGTGGGTGAGAGAGGCAGATTGGGAGAGAGAAAGAGAAGCAGTGAGTGGAGAGTGAGCGGGTGTGCGTGAGGGAGGCAGATTGGGTGAGAGAAAGGGAAGCAGGGAGTGGAGAGCGAGCGGGTGTGTGTGACGGAGGCAGATTGTTTGAGAGAAAGAGACGCAGAGAGTGGTGACCGAGCGGATGTTGGCGAGGGAGGCAGATTGTCTGAGAGAAAGGGAAGCAGAGAGTGGAGAGCGAGCGGGTGTGAGTGAGGGAGGCAGAATGTCTGAGAGAAAGGGAAGCAGAGAGTGGAGAGCGAGGGGGTGTGTGTGAGGGAGGCAGAATGTCTGAGAAAGGGAAGCAGAGAGTGGGGAGCGGGCCGGTGTGGGTGAGGTAGGCAGATTGGGTGAGAGAAAGGGAAGCAGAGAGTGGAGAGCGAGCGGGTGTGGGTGAGGGAGGCAGATTGTCTGAGAGAAAGGGAAGCAGAGAGTGGAGAGCGAGCGGGTGTGGGTGGGGGAGGCAGATTGTCTGAGAGAAAGGGAAGCAGAGATTGGAGAGCGAGCGGGTGTTGGTGAGGGAGGCAGATTGCCTGAGAGAAAGGGAAGCAGAGAGTGGAGAGCGAGCGGGTGTGTGTGAGGGAGGCAGATTGTTTGAGAGAAAGGGACGCAGAGAGTGGTGACCGAGCGGATGTGGACGAGGGAGGCAGATTGTCTGAGAGAAAGGGAAGCAGAGAGTGGAGACCGAGCGGGTGTGAGTGAGGGAGGCAGATTGCCTGAGAGAAAGGGAAGCAGAGAGTGGAGAGCGAGCGGGTGTGGGAGAGGGAGGCAGATTGCCTGAGAGAAAGGGAAGCAGAGAGTTGAGAGCGAGCGGGTGTGGGTGAGGGAGGCAGATTGTCTGAGAGAAAGGCATGCAGAGAGTGGAGATAGAGCGGGTGTGGGTGAGGGAGGCAGATTGTCTGAGAGAAAGGGAAGAAGAGAGTGGAGAGCGAGCGGGTGTGGGTGAGGGAGGCAGATTGTCTGAGAGAAAGGGAAGCAGAGAGTGGAGAGCGAGCGGGTGTGGGCGAGGGAGGCAGACTGTCTGAGGAAAGGGAAGCAGAGAGTGGAGACCGAACGGGAGTGGGTAAGGGAGGCAGATTGCCTGAGAGAAAGGGAAGCAGAGAGTGGAGTCCGAGCGGGTGTGGGTGAGGGAGGCAGATTGTCTGAGAGAAAGGGAAGCAGAGAGTGGAGAGCGAGCGGGTGTGGGTGAGGGAGGCAGATTGTCAGAGAGAAAGGGAAGCAGAGAGTGGAGAGCGAGCGAGTGTGGGTGAGTGAGGCAGATTGTCTGAGAGAAAGGGAAGCAGAGAGTGGAGACCGAGCGGGTGTGGGTGAGGAATGCAGATTGTCTGAGAGAAAGGGAAGCAGAGAATGGAGACCGAGCGTGTGTGGGTGAGGTAGGCAGATTGTCTGAGAGAAAGGGAAGCAGAGAGTGGAGAGCGAGCGGGTGTGGGTGAGAGAGACAGATTGGGAGAGAGAAAGAGAAGCAGTGAGTGGAGAGCGAGCGGGTGTGCGTGAGGGAGGCAGATTGGGTGAGAGAAAGGGAAGCAGAGAGTGGAGAGCGAGCGGTTGTGGGTGAGGGAGGCAGATTGGGTGAGAGAAAGGGAAGCAGAGAGTGGAGAGCGAGCGGGTGTGGGTGAGGGAGGCAGATTGTCTGAGAGAAAGGGAAGCAGAGAGTGGAGACCGAGCGGGTGTGGGTGAGGGAGGCAGATTGTCTGAGAGAAAGGAAGAAGAGAGTGGAGACCGAGCGGGTGTTGGTGAGGGAGGCAGATTGGGTGATAGAAAGGGAAGCAGAGAGCGGAGACGGAGCGGGTGCGAGCGGGTGTGGGTGAGGGAGGCAGATTGGGTGAGAGATTGGGAAGCAGAGAGTGGAGAGCGAGCGGATGTGGGTGAGAGGCAGATTGTCTGAGAGAAAGGGAAGCAGAGATTGGATTCCGAGCGGGTGTGGGTGAGGGAGGCAGATTGGGTGAGAGAAAATGAAGCAGAGAGTCGAGACCGAGCGGGTGTGGGTGAGGGAAGCAGATTGACTGAGAGAAAGGTAAGCAGAGAGCGGAGAGCGGGCGCGTGTGGGTGTGGAAGGCAGATTGACTGAGAGAAATTGAAGCACAGAGTGGAGACGGAGCTGGTGTGGGCGAGGGAGGGAGATTGTCTGAGAGAAAGGGAAGCAGAGAGTGGAGACCGAGCGGGTGTGGGTGAGGGAAGCAGATTGTCTGAGAGAAAGGGAAGCAGAGAGTGGAGAGTGAGCGGGTGTGGGTGAGGGAGGCAGATTGTCTGAGCGAAAGGGAAGCAGAGAGTAGAGACCGAGCGGGTGTAGGGGAGGGAGGCAGATGCTGTGAAAGTAAGGGAAGCAGAGAGTGGAGAGCGAGGGGGTGTGGGTGAGGGAGGCAGATTGGGTGAGAGATAGGGAAGCAGAGAGTGGAGAGAGAGCGGGTGTGGGTGAGAGAGTCAGATTGTCTGAGAGAAAGGGATGCAGAGAGTGGAGATAGAGCGGGTGTGGGTAAGGGCGGCAGATTGTCTGAGAGAAAGGGAAGAAGAGAGTGGAGAGCGAGCGGGTGTGGGTGAGGGAGGCAGATTGTCTGAGAGAAAGGGAAGCAGAGAGTGGAGAGCGAGCGGGTGTGGGTGAGGGAGGCAGATTGTCAGAGAGAAAGGGAAGCAGAGAGTGGAGAGCGAGCGAGTGTGGGTGAGTGAGGCAGATTGTCTGAGAGAAAGGGAAGCAGAGAGTGGAGACCGAGCGGGTGTGGGTGAGGAATGCAGATTGTCTGAGAGAAAGGGAAGCAGAGAATGGAGACCGAGCGTGTGTGGGTGAGGTAGGCAGATTGTCTGAGAGAAAGGGAAGCAGAGAGTGGAGAGCGAGCGGGTGTGGGTGAGAGAGACAGATTGGGAGAGAGAAAGAGAAGCAGTGAGTGGAGAGCGAGCGGGTGTGCGTGAGGGAGGCAGATTGGGTGAGAGAAAGGGAAGCAGAGAGTGGAGAGCGAGCGGTTGTGGGTGAGGGAGGCAGATTGGGTGAGAGAAAGGGAAGCAGAGAGTGGAGAGCGAGCGGGTGTGGGTGAGGGAGGCAGATTGTCTGAGAGAAAGGGAAGCAGAGAGTGGAGACCGAGCGGGTGTGGGTGAGGGAGGCAGATTGTCTGAGAGAAAGGAAGAAGAGAGTGGAGACCGAGCGGGTGTTGGTGAGGGAGGCAGATTGGGTGATAGAAAGGGAAGCAGAGAGCGGAGACGGAGCGGGTGCGAGCGGGTGTGGGTGAGGGAGGCAGATTGGGTGAGAGATTGGGAAGCAGAGAGTGGAGAGCGAGCGGATGTGGGTGAGAGGCAGATTGTCTGAGAGAAAGGGAAGCAGAGATTGGATTCCGAGCGGGTGTGGGTGAGGGAGGCAGATTGGGTGAGAGAAAATGAAGCAGAGAGTCGAGACCGAGCGGGTGTGGGTGAGGGAAGCAGATTGACTGAGAGAAAGGTAAGCAGAGAGCGGAGAGCGGGCGCGTGTGGGTGTGGAAGGCAGATTGACTGAGAGAAATTGAAGCACAGAGTGGAGACGGAGCTGGTGTGGGCGAGGGAGGGAGATTGTCTGAGAGAAAGGGAAGCAGAGAGTGGAGACCGAGCGGGTGTGGGTGAGGGAAGCAGATTGTCTGAGAGAAAGGGAAGCAGAGAGTGGAGAGTGAGCGGGTGTGGGTGAGGGAGGCAGATTGTCTGAGCGAAAGGGAAGCAGAGAGTAGAGACCGAGCGGGTGTAGGGGAGGGAGGCAGATGCTGTGAAAGTAAGGGAAGCAGAGAGTGGAGAGCGAGGGGGTGTGGGTGAGGGAGGCAGATTGGGTGAGAGATAGGGAAGCAGAGAGTGGAGAGAGAGCGGGTGTGGGTGAGAGAGTCAGATTGTCTGAGAGAAAGGGATGCAGAGAGTGGAGAGCGAGCGGGTGTTAGTGAGGGAGGCAGACTGTCTGAGAGAAAGGGCCGCAGAGATTGGAGACGGAGCTGGTGTGGGCGAGGGAGGCAGATTGGGTGAGAGTATGGAAAGCAGAGAGTGGAGAGCGAGCGGGTGTGGGTGAGGGAGGCAGATTGTCTGAGAGAAAGGGAAGCAGAGAGTGGAGAGCGAGCGGCTGTTTGTGAGGGAGGCAGATTGTCTGAGAGAAAGGGAAGCAGAGAGTGGAGAGCGAGCGGGTGTGAGTGAGGGAGGCAGAATGTTTGAGAGAAAGGGAAGCAGAGAGTGGAGAGCGAGGGGGTGTGTGTGAGGGAGGCAGAATGTCTGAGAAAGGGAAGCAGAGAGTGGGGAGCGGGCGGTGTGGGTGAGGGAGGCAGATTGGGTGAGAGAAAGGGAAGCAGAGAGTGGAGAGCGAGCGGGTGTGGGTGAGGGAGGCAGATTGTCTGAGAGAAAGGGAAGCAGAGAGTGGAGAGCGAGCGGGTGTGTGTGAGGGACACAGATTGTCTGAGAAAAAGGGAAGCAGAGAGCGGAGAGCGAGCGGGTGTGGGTGGGGGAGGCAGATTGTCTGAGAGAAAGGGAAGCAGAGAGTGGAGAGCGAGCGGGTGTTGGTGAGGGTGGCAGATTGCCTGAGAGAAAGGGAAGCAGAGAGTGGAGAGCGAGCGGGTGTGTGTGAGGGAGGCAGATTGTTTGAGAGAAAGGGACGCAGAGAGTGGTGACCGAGCGGATGTGGGCGAGGGAGGCAGATTGTCTGAGAGAAAGGGAAGCAGAGAGTGGAGACCGAGCGGGTGTGGGTGAGGGAGGCAGATTGCCTGAGAGAAAGGGAAGCAGAGAGTTGAGAGCGAGCGGGTGTGGGTGAGGGAGGCAGATTGTCTGAGAGAAAGGGATGCAGAGAGTGGAGATAGAGCGGGTGTGGGTAAGGGAGGCAGATTGTCTGAGAGAAAGGGAAGAAGAGAGTGGAGAGCGAGCGGGTGTGGGTGAGGGAGGCAGATTGTCTGAGAGAAAGGGAAGCAGAGAGTGGAGAGCGAGCGGGTGTGGGCGAGGGAGGCAGACTGTCTGAGGAAAGGGAAGCAGAGAGTGGAGACCGAACGGGAGTGGGTGAGGGAGGCAGATTGCCTGAGAGAAAGGGAAGCAGAGAGTGGAGTCCGAGCGGGTGTGGGTGAGGGAGGCAGATTGTCTGAGAGAAAGGGATGCAGAGAGTGGAGATAGAGCGGGTGTGGGTAAGGGAGGCAGATTGTCTGAGAGAAAGGGAAGAAGAGAGTGGAGAGCGAGCGGGTGTGGGTGAGGGAGGCAGATTGTCTGTGAGAAAGGGAAGCAGAGAGTGGAGAGCGAGCGGGTGTGGGTGAGGGAGGCAGATTGTCAGAGAGAAAGGGAAGAAGAGAGTGGAGAGCGAGCGGGTGTGGGTGAGGGAAGCAGATTGTCTGAGAGAAAGGGAAGCAGAGAGTGGAGAGCGAGCGAGTGTGGGTGAGGGAGGCAGATTGTCTGAGAGGAAGAGAAGCAGAGAGTGGAGACCGAGCGGGTGTGGGTGAGGGATGCAGATTGTCTGAGAGAAAGGGAAGCAGAGAATGGAGACCGAGCGTGTGTGGGTGAGGTAGGCAGATTGTCTGAGAGAAAGGGAAGGACAGAGTGGAGAGCGAGCGGGTGTGGGTGAGAGAGGCAGATTGGGAGAGAGAAAGAGAAGCAGTGAGTGGAGAGCGAGCGGGTGTGCGTGAGGGAGGCAGATTGGGTGAGAGAAAGGGAAGCAGAGAGTGGAGAGCGAGCGGGTGTGTGTGAGGGAGGCAGATTGTTTGAGAGAAAGGGACGCAGAGAGTGGTGACCGAGCGGATGTGGGCGAGGGAGGCAGATTGTATGAGAGAAAGGGAAGCAGAGAGTGGAGACAGAGCGGGTGCGGGTGAGGGAGGCAGATTGTCTGAGAGAAAGGGAAGCAGAGAGCGGAGAGCGAGCGGGTGTGCGTGAGGGAGGCAGATTGGGTGAGAGAAAGGGAAGCAGAGAGTGGAGAGCGAGCGGGTGTGTGTGAGGGAGGCAGATTGTTTGAGAGAAAGGGACGCAGAGAGTGGTGACCGAGCGGGTGTGGGTGAGGGAGGCAGATTGCCTGAGAGAAAGGGAAGCAGAGAGTGGAGAGCGAGCGGGTGTGGGTGAGGGAGGCAGATTGTCAGAGAGAATGGGAAGAAGAGAGTGGAGAGCGAGCGGGTGTGGGTGAGGGAGGCAGATTGTCTGAGAGAAAGGGAAGCAGAGAATGGAGACCGAGCGTGTGTGGGTGAGGTAGGCAGATTGTCTGAGAGAAAGGGAAGCAGAGAGTGGAGAGCGAGCGGGTGTGGGTGAGAGAGGCAGATTGGGAGAGAGAAAGAGAAGCAGTGAGTGGAGAGCGAGCGGGTGTGCGTGAGGGAGGCAGATTGGGTGAGAGAAAGGGAAGCAGAGAGTGGAGAGCGAAAGGGTGTGGGTGAGGGAGGCAGATTGGGAGAGAGAAAGAGAAGCAGTGAGTGGAGAGCGAGCGGGTGTGCGTGAGGGAGGCAGATTGGGAGAGAGAAAGAGAAGCAGTGAGTGGAGAGCGAGCGGGTGTGTGTGAGGGACACAGATTGTCTGAGAGAAAGGGAAGCAGAGAGTGGAGAGCGAGCGGGTGTGAGTGAGGGAGGCAGAATGTCTGAGAGAAAGGGAAGCAGAGAGTGGAGACCGAGCATTTGTGGATGAGGGAGGCAGATTGTCTGAGAGGAAGGGAAGCAGGGAGTGGAGAGCGAGCCGGTCAGCGGGTGAGGGAGGCAGATTGTCTGAGAAAGGGAAGCAGAGAGAGGAGTGCGAGCGGGTGTGGGTGAGGGAGGCAGATTGTATGAGAGAAAGGGAAGCAGAGAGTGGAGAGTGAGCGGGTGTGGGTGAGGGAGGAAGATTGGGTGAGAGAAAGGGAAGCAGAGAGTGGAGTCCGAGCTGGTGTGGGTGAGGGAGGCAGATTGTCTGAGAGAAAGGGAAGCAGAGAGTGGAGAGCGAGCGGGTTTGGGTGAGGGAGGCAGATTGGGTGAGAGATTGGGAAGCAGAGAGTGGAGAGCGAGCGGGTGTGGGTGAGCGAGGCAGATTGGGTGAGAGAAAGGGATGCAGAGAGTGGAGATAGAGCGGGTGTGGGTGAGGGAGGCAGATTGTCTGGGAGAAAGGGAAGAAGGGAAGAAGAGAGTGGAGAGCGAGCGGATGTGGGTGAGGGAGGCAGATTGTATGAGAGAAAGGGAAGCAGAGAGTGGAGAGTGAGCGGGTGTGGGTGAGGGAGGAAGATTGGGTGAGAGAAAGGGAAGCAGAGAGTGGAGTCCGAGCTGGTGTGGGTGAGGGAGGCAGATTGTCTGAGAGAAAGGGAAGCAGAGAGTGGAGAGCGAGCGGGTTTGGGTGAGGGAGGCAGATTGGGTGAGAGATTGGGAAGCAGAGAGTGGAGAGCGAGCGGGTGTGGGTGAGCGAGGCAGATTGGGTGAGAGATAGGGATGCAGAGAGTGGAGATAGAGCGGGTGTGGGTGAGGGAGGCAGATTGTCTGGGAGAAAGGGAAGAAGGGAAGAAGAGAGTGGAGAGCGAGCGGATGTGGGTGAGGGAGGCAGATTGTCTGAGAGAAAGGGAAGAAGAGAGTGGAGAGGGAGCGGGTGTGGGTGAGGGAGGCAGACTGTCTGAGAGAAAGAGAAGCAGAGAGTGGAGAGCGAGCGGGTGTGGGTGAGCGAGGCAGATTGGGTGAGAGAAAGGGAAGCAGAGAGTGGAGAGCGAGCGGGTGTGGGTGAGGAAGGCAGATTGTCTGAGAGAAAGGGAAGCAGAGAGTGGAGACGGAGCTGGTGTGGGCGAGGGAGACAGATTGGTTGAGAGAAAGGAAAACAGAGAGTGGATAGCGAGCGGGTGTGGGTGAGCGAGGCAGATTGGGTGAGAGAAAGAGAAGCAGTGAGCGGAGAGCGAGCGGGTGAGGGAGGCAGATTGTCTGAGGAAAAAGTAAGCAGAGAGCGGTGACCGAGCGGGTGTGGGTGAGGGAGGCAGATTGTCTGAGAGAAAGGGATGCAGAGAGTGGAGACCGAGCGGGTGTGGGTGAGGGAGGCAGATTGTCTGAGAGAAAGGGAAGCAGAGAGTGGAGACGGAGCTGGTGTGGGTGAGGGAGGCAGATTGTCTGAGAGAAAGAGAAGCAGAGAGTGGAGAGCGAGCGGGTGTGGGTGAGGGAGGCAGATTGTTTGAGAGAAAGGGAAGCAGAGAGTGGAGAGCGAGCGGGTGTGGGTGAGGGAGGCAGATTGGGTGAGAGAAAGGGAAGCAGAGAGTGGAGACCGAGCGTGAGTGGGTGAGGGAGGCAGATTGGGTGAGAGAAAGGGAAGCAGAGAGTGGAGACGGAGCTGGTGTGGGCGAGGGAGGCAGATTGGGTGAGAGAAAGGAAAGCAGAGAGTGGATAGCGAGCGGGTGTGGGTGAGCGAGGCAGATTGGGTGAGAGAAAGAGAAGCAGTGAGTGGAGAGCGAGCGGGTGAGGGAGGCAGATTGTCTGAGGAAAAAGGAAGCAGAGAGCGGTGACCGAGCGGGTGTGGGTGAGGGAGGCAGATTGTCTGAGAGAAAGGGATGCAGAGAGTGGAGACCGAGCGGGTGTGGGTGAGGGATGCAGATTGTCTGAGAGAAAGGGAAGCAGAGAATGGAGACCGAGCGTGTGTGGGTGAGGTAGGCAGATTGTCTGAGAGAAAGGGAAGGACAGAGTGGAGAGCGAGCGGGTGTGGGTGAGAGAGGCAGATTGGGAGAGAGAAAGAGAAGCAGTGAGTGTAGAGCGAGCGGGTGTGCGTGAGGGAGGCAGATTGGGTGAGAGAAAGGGAAGCAGAGAGTGGAGAGCGAGCGGGTGTGTGTGAGGGAGGCAGATTGTTTGAGAGAAAGGGACGCAGAGAGTGGTGACCGAGCGGATGTGGGCGAGGGAGGCAGATTGTATGAGAGAAAGGGAAGCAGAGAGTGGAGACAGAGCGGGTGCGGGTGAGGGAGGCAGATTGTCTGAGAGAAAGGGAAGCAGAGAGCGGAGAGCGAGCGGGTGTGCGTGAGGGAGGCAGATTGGGTGAGAGAAAGGGAAGCAGAGAGTGGAGAGCGAGCGGGTGTGTGTGAGGGAGGCAGATTGTTTGAAAGAAAGGGACGCAGAGAGTGGTGACCGAGCGGGTGTGGGTGAGGGAGGCAGATTGCCTGAGAGAAAGGGAAGCAGAGAGTGGAGAGCGAGCGGGTGTGGGTGAGGGAGGCAGATTGTCAGAGAGAATGGGAAGAAGAGAGTGGAGAGCGAGCGGGTGTGGGTGAGGGAGGCAGATTGTCTGAGAGAAAGGGAAGCAGAGAATGGAGACCGAGCGTGTGTGGGTGAGGTAGGCAGATTGTCTGAGAGAAAGGGAAGCAGAGAGTGGAGAGCGAGCGGGTGTGGGTGAGAGAGGCAGATTGGGAGAGAGAAAGAGAAGCAGTGAGTGGAGAGCGAGCGGGTGTGCGTGAGGGAGGCAGATTGGGTGAGAGAAAGGGAAGCAGAGAGTGGAGAGCGAAAGGGTGTGGGTGAGGGAGGCAGATTGGGAGAGAGAAAGAGAAGCAGTGAGTGGAGAGCGAGCGGGTGTGCGTGAGGGAGGCAGATTGGGAGAGAGAAAGAGAAGCAGTGAGTGGAGAGCGAGCGGGTGTGTGTGAGGGACACAGATTGTCTGAGAGAAAGGGAAGCAGAGAGTGGAGAGCGAGCGGGTGTGAGTGAGGGAGGCAGAATGTCTGAGAGAAAGGGAAGCAGAGAGTGGAGACCGAGCATTTGTGGATGAGGGAGGCAGATTGTCTGAGAGGAAGGGAAGCAGGGAGTGGAGAGCGAGCCGGTCAGCGGGTGAGGGAGGCAGATTGTCTGAGAAAGGGAAGCAGAGAGAGGAGTGCGAGCGGGTGTGGGTGAGGGAGGCAGATTGTATGAGAGAAAGGGAAGCAGAGAGTGGAGAGTGAGCGGGTGTGGGTGAGGGAGGAAGATTGGGTGAGAGAAAGGGAAGCAGAGAGTGGAGTCCGAGCTGGTGTGGGTGAGGGAGGCAGATTGTCTGAGAGAAAGGGAAGCAGAGAGTGGAGAGCGAGCGGGTTTGGGTGAGGGAGGCAGATTGGGTGAGAGATTGGGAAGCAGAGAGTGGAGAGCGAGCGGGTGTGGGTGAGCGAGGCAGATTGGGTGAGAGAAAGGGATGCAGAGAGTGGAGATAGAGCGGGTGTGGGTGAGGGAGGCAGATTGTCTGGGAGAAAGGGAAGAAGGGAAGAAGAGAGTGGAGAGCGAGCGGATGTGGGTGAGGGAGGCAGATTGTATGAGAGAAAGGGAAGCAGAGAGTGGAGAGTGAGCGGGTGTGGGTGAGGGAGGAAGATTGGGTGAGAGAAAGGGAAGCAGAGAGTGGAGTCCGAGCTGGTGTGGGTGAGGGAGGCAGATTGTCTGAGAGAAAGGGAAGCAGAGAGTGGAGAGCGAGCGGGTTTGGGTGAGGGAGGCAGATTGGGTGAGAGATTGGGAAGCAGAGAGTGGAGAGCGAGCGGGTGTGGGTGAGCGAGGCAGATTGGGTGAGAGATAGGGATGCAGAGAGTGGAGATAGAGCGGGTGTGGGTGAGGGAGGCAGATTGTCTGGGAGAAAGGGAAGAAGGGAAGAAGAGAGTGGAGAGCGAGCGGATGTGGGTGAGGGAGGCAGATTGTCTGAGAGAAAGGGAAGAAGAGAGTGGAGAGGGAGCGGGTGTGGGTGAGGGAGGCAGACTGTCTGAGAGAAAGAGAAGCAGAGAGTGGAGAGCGAGCGGGTGTGGGTGAGCGAGGCAGATTGGGTGAGAGAAAGGGAAGCAGAGAGTGGAGAGCGAGCGGGTGTGGGTGAGGAAGGCAGATTGTCTGAGAGAAAGGGAAGCAGAGAGTGGAGACGGAGCTGGTGTGGGCGAGGGAGACAGATTGGTTGAGAGAAAGGAAAACAGAGAGTGGATAGCGAGCGGGTGTGGGTGAGCGAGGCAGATTGGGTGAGAGAAAGAGAAGCAGTGAGCGGAGAGCGAGCGGGTGAGGGAGGCAGATTGTCTGAGGAAAAAGTAAGCAGAGAGCGGTGACCGAGCGGGTGTGGGTGAGGGAGGCAGATTGTCTGAGAGAAAGGGATGCAGAGAGTGGAGACCGAGCGGGTGTGGGTGAGGGAGGCAGATTGTCTGAGAGAAAGGGAAGCAGAGAGTGGAGACGGAGCTGGTGTGGGTGAGGGAGGCAGATTGTCTGAGAGAAAGAGAAGCAGAGAGTGGAGAGCGAGCGGGTGTGGGTGAGGGAGGCAGATTGTTTGAGAGAAAGGGAAGCAGAGAGTGGAGAGCGAGCGGGTGTGGGTGAGGGAGGCAGATTGGGTGAGAGAAAGGGAAGCAGAGAGTGGAGACCGAGCGTGAGTGGGTGAGGGAGGCAGATTGGGTGAGAGAAAGGGAAGCAGAGAGTGGAGACGGAGCTGGTGTGGGCGAGGGAGGCAGATTGGGTGAGAGAAAGGAAAGCAGAGAGTGGATAGCGAGCGGGTGTGGGTGAGCGAGGCAGATTGGGTGAGAGAAAGAGAAGCAGTGAGTGGAGAGCGAGCGGGTGAGGGAGGCAGATTGTCTGAGGAAAAAGGAAGCAGAGAGCGGTGACCGAGCGGGTGTGGGTGAGGGAGGCAGATTGTCTGAGAGAAAGGGATGCAGAGAGTGGAGACCGAGCGGGTGTGGGTGAGGGAGGCAGATTGTCTGAGAGAAAGGGAAGCAGAGAGTGGAGACGGAGCTGGTGTGGGTGAGGGAGGCAGATTGTCTGAGAGAAAGAGAAGCAGAGAGTGGAGAGCGAGCGGGTGTGGGTGAGGGAGGCAGATTGTTTGAGAGAAAGGGAAGCAGAGAGTGGAGAGCGAGCGGGTGTGGGTGAGGGAGGCAGATTGGGTGAGAGAAAGGGAAGCAGAGAGTGGAGACCGAGCGTGAGTGGGTGAGGGAGGCAGATTGGGTGAGAGAAAGGGAAGCAGAGAGTGGAGACGGAGCTGGTGTGGGCGAGGGAGGCAGATTGGGTGAGAGAAAGGAAAGCAGAGAGTGGATAGCGAGCGGGAGTGGGTGAGCGAGGCAGATTGGGTGAGAGAAATAGAAGCAGTGAGTGGAGAGCGAGCGGGTGAGGGAGGCAGATTGTCTGAGGAAAAAGGAAGCAGAGAGCGGTGACCGAGCGGGTGTGGGTGAGGGAGGCAGATTGTCTGAGAGAAAGGGATGCAGAGAGTGGAGACCGAGCGGGTGTGGGTGAGGGAGGCAGATTGTCTGAGAGAAAGGGAAGCAGAGAGTGGAGACGGAGCTGGTGTGGGTGAGGGAGGCAGATTGTCTGAGAGAAAGAGAAGCAGAGAGTGGAGAGCGAGCGGGTGTGGGTGAGGGAGGCAGATTGTTTGAGAGAAAGGGAAGCAGAGAGTGGAGAGCGAGCGGGTGTGGGTGAGGGAGGCAGATTGGGTGAGAGAAAGGGAAGCAGAGAGTGGAGACCGAGCGTGCGTGGGTGAGGGAGGCAGATTGGGTGAGAGAAAGGGAAGCAGAGAGTGGAGACGGAGCTGGCGTGGGCGAGGGAGGCAGATTGGGTGAGAGAAAGGAAAGCAGAGAGTGGATAGCGAGCGGGTGTGGGTGAGCGAGGCAGATTGGGTGAGAGAAAGAGAAGCAGTGAGTGGAGAGCGAGCGGGTGAGCGGGTGAGGGAGGCAGATTGTCTGAGGGAAAAGGAAGCAGAGAGCGGTGAACGAGCGGGTGTGGGTGAGGGAGGCAGATTGTCTGAGAGAAAGGGATGCAGAGAGTGGAGACCGAGCGGGTGTGGGTGAGAGAGGCAGATTGTCTGAGAGAAAGGGAAGCAGAGAGTGGAGACGGAGCTGGTGTGGGTGAGGGAAGCAGATTGTCTGAGAGAAAGAGAAGCAGAGAGTGGAGAGCGAGCGGGTGTGGGTGAGGGACGCAGATTGTTTGCGAGAAAGGGAAGCAGAGAGTGGAGAGCGAGCGGGTGTGGGTGAGGGAGGCAGATTGGGTGAGAGAAAGGGAAGCAGAGAGTGGAGAGTGAGCGTGTGTGGGTGAGGGAGGCAGATTGTCTGAGAGAAAGGGAAGCAGAGAGTGGAGAGCGAGCGGGTGTGGGTGAGGAAGGCCGATTGTCTGAGAGAAAGGGAAGCAGGGAGTGGACACCGAGTGGGTGTGGGTGAGGGAGGCAGATTGGGTGAAAGAAAGGGAAGCAGAGAGTGGAGAGCGAGCGGGGGTGGGTGAGGGAGGCAGAATGGGTGAGAGAATGGGAGCAGAGGGTGGAGAGCGAGCCGGTGAGCGAGTGAGGGATGCAGATTGTCTGAGAAAGGGAAGCAGAGAGAGGAGTGCGAGCGTGTGTGGGTGAGGGAGGCAGATAGTATGAGAGAAAGGGAAGCAGAGAGTGGAGAGTGAGCGGGTGTGGGTGAGGGAGGCAGATTGGGTGAGAGAAAGGGAAGCAGAGAGTGGAGACCGAGCGGGTGTGGGTGAGGGAGGCAGATTGTCTGAGGGAAAGGGAAGCAGGGAGTGGAGACCGAGCGGGTGTGGGTGAGGGAGGCAGATTGTCTGAAAGAAAGGGAAGCAGAGAGTGGAGACCGAGCGGGTGTGGGTGAGGGAGGCAGATTGTCTGAGAGAAAGGGAAGCAGAGAGTGGAGACCGAACGGGTGTGGGGAGGTAGGCAGAATGTCTGAGAGAAAAGGAAGCAGAGAGTGGAGACCGAGCATTTGTGGATGAGGGAGGCAGATTGTCTGAGAGAAAGGGAAGCAGGGAGTGGAGAGCGAGCCGGTCAGCGGGTGAGGGAGGCAGATTGTCTGAGAAAGGGAAGCAGAGAGAGGAGTGCGAGCGGGTGTGGGTGAGGGAGGCAGATTGTATGAGAGAAAGGAAAGCAGAGAGTGGAGCGGGAGCGGGTGTGGGTGAGGGAGGAAGATTGGGTGAGAGAAAGGGAAGCAGAGAGTGGAGAGCGAGCGGTTGTGGGTGAGGGAGGCAGATTGTCTGAGGGAAAGGGAAGCAGTGAGTGGAGACCAAGCGGGTGTGGCGTAGGCAGGTAATTTGTGTGAGAGAAAGGGAAGCGGAGAGTGGAGAGCGAGCGGGTGTGGGTGAGGGAGCCAGATTGTCTGATAGAAAGGGAAGCAGAGCGTGGAGACCGAGTGGGTGTGGGTGAGGGAGGCAGATTGTCTGAGAGAATGGGTAGTAGAGAGTGGAGAGCGAGCGGGTGTGGGTGAGGGAGGCAGATTGTCTGAGAGAAAGGGAAGCAGAGAGTTGAGAGCGAGCGGGTGTGGGTGAGGGAGGCAGAATGTCTGAAAGAAAGGGAAGCAGAGAGTGGAGAGCGAGTTAGTGTGGTTGAGGGAGGCAGATTGGGTGAGAGAAAAGGAAGCAGAGAGTGGAGAATGAGCGGGTGTGTGTGAGGGAGGCAGATTGTCTGAGCGAAAGGGAAGCAGAGAGTGGAGACCGAGCGGGTGTAGGTGAGAGAGGCAGATTGTGTGAGAGAAAGGGAAGCAGAGAGTGGAGACCGAGCGGGTGTGGGTGAGGGAGGTAGATTGTCTGAGAGAAAGGGAAGCAGAGAGTGGAGACCGAGCGGGTGTGGGTGAGGGAGGCAGATTGTGTGAGAGAAAAGGAAGCAGAGAGTGGAGGCCGAGCGGGTGTGGGTGAGGGAAGCAGGTTGTCTGAGAGAAAGGGAAGCAGAGAGTGGAGACCGAGCGGGTGTGGGTGAGGGAAGTAGATTGGATCAGAGAAAGGGAAGCAGAGAGTGGAGAGCGAGCTGGTGTGTGTGAGGGACACAGATTGTCTGAGAAAAAGGGAAGCAGAGAGTGGAGAGCGAGCGGGTGTGGGTGAGGGAGGCAGATTGTTTGAGAGAAAGGGAAGCAGAGAGTGGAGACCGAGCGGGATTGGGTGAGGGAGGCAAATTGCCTGAGAGAAAGGGAAGCAGAGAGTGGAGACCGAGCGGGATTGGGTGAGTGAGGCAGATTGTCTGAGAGAAAGGGAAGCAGAGAGTGGAGACCGAGCGGGATTGGGTGAGGGAGGCAAATTGCCTGAGAGAAAGGGAAGCAGAGAGTGGAGACCGAGCGGGATTGGGTGAGTGAGGCAGATTGTCTGAGAGAAAGGGAAGCCGAGAGTGGAGTCGGGCGGGTGTGGGTGAGGGAGAAAGATTGTCTGAGAAAGGGAAGCAGAGTGTGGAGAGCGAGCGGGTGTGGGTGAGGCAGGCAGATATGGTGAGAGAAAGGGAAGCAGAGAGCGGTGACAGAGCGGGTGTAGGTGAGGGAGGCAGATTGTCTGAGAGAATGGGAAGCAGAGAGCGGTGACAGAGCGGGAGTGGGTGAGGGAGGCAGATTGTCTGAGAGAATGGGAAGCAGAGAGTGGAGAGCGAGCGGGTGTGGGTGAGGGAGGCAGATTGTCTGAGAGAAAAGAAAGCAGAGAGTGGAGACCGAGCGGGTGTAGGTGAGAGAGGCAGATTGTGTGAGAGAAAGGGAAGCAGAGAGTGGAGTCCGAGCGGGTGTGGGTGTGGGAGGCAGATTGTCTGAGAGAAAGGGAAGCAGAGAGTGGAGAGCGAGCGGGTGTGGGTGAGGGAGGCAGATTGTTTGAGAGAAACGGAAGCAGAGAGCGGTGACCGAGCGGATGTGGGTGAGGGAGACAGATTGTCTGTGAGAAAGGGAAGCAGAGAGTGGAGACCGAGCGGGAGTGGGTGAGGGAGGCAGATTGCCTGAGAGAAAGGGAAGCAGAGAGTGGAGTCCGAGCGGGTGTGGGTGAGGGAGGCAGATTGTCTGAGAGAAAGGGATGCAGAGAGTGGAGATAGAGCGGGTGTGGGTGAGGGAGGCAGATTGTCTGAGAGAAAGGGAAGAAGAGAGTGGAGAGCGAGCGGGTGTGGGTGAGCGAGGCAGATTGGGTGAGAGAAAGGGATGCAGAGAGTGGAGATAGAGCGGGTGTGGGTGAGGGAGGCAGATTGTCTGAGAGAAAGGGAAGAAGAGAGTGGAGAGCGAGCGGGTGTGGGAGAGGGAGGCAGATTGTCTGAGAGAGAAAGGGAAGAAGACAGTGGAGAGGAAGCGGGTGTGGGTGAGGGAGGCAGATTGTCTGAGAGAAAGGGAAGCAGAGAGTGGAGAGCGAGCGGGTGTGGGTGAGCGAGGCAGATTGGGTGAGAGAAAGGGAAGCAGAGAGTGGAGAGTGAGCGGGTGTGGGTGAGGAAGGCAGATTGTCTGAGAGAAAGGGAAGCAGAGAGTGGAGACGGAGCTGGTGTGGGCGAGGGAGGCAGATTGGGTGAGAGAAAGGAAAGCAGAGAGTGGATAGCGAGCGTGTGTGGGTGAGGGAGGCAGATTGTCTGAGAGAAAGAGAAGCAGAGAGTGGAGAGCGAGCGGGTGTGGGTGAGCGAGGCAGATTGGGTGAGAGAAAGAGAAGCAGTGAGTGGAGAGCGAGCGGGTGAGCGGGTGAGGGAGGCAGATTGTCTGAGGGAAAATGAAGCAGAGAGCGGTGACCGAGCGGGTGTATGTGAGGGAGGCAGATTGTCTGAGAGAAAGGGATGCAGAGAGTGGAGACCGAGCGGGTGTGGGTGAGAGAGGCAGATTGAGAGAAAGGGAAGCAGAGAGTGGAGACGGAGCTGGTGTGGATGAGGGAGGCAGATTGTCTGAGAGAAAGAGAAGCAGAGAGTGGAGAGCGAGCGGGTGTGGGAGGCAGATTGTCTGAGAGAAAGGGAAGCAGAGATTGGAGAGCGAGCGGGTGTGGGTGAGGGAGGCAGATTGTCTGAGAGAAAGGGAAGCAGAGAGTGGAGAGCGAGCGGGTGTGGGTGAGGGAGGCAGATTGTGTGAGAGAAAGGGAAGCAGAGAGTGGAGACCGAGCGGGTGTGGGTGAGGGAGGCAGATTGTCTGAGAGAAAGGGAAGCAAAGAGTGGAGACCGAGCGGGTGTGGGTGAGGGAGGCAGATTGTCTGAGTGAAAGGGAAGCAGAGCGTGCAGAGAGAGCGGGTGTGGGTGAGGGATGCAGATTGTCTGAGTGAAAGGGAAGCAGAGATTGGAGAGCGAGCGGGTGTGGGTGAGGGAGGCAGATTGTCTGAGAGAAAGCGAAGCAGAGACTGGAGAGCGAGCGGGTGCGGGTGAGGGAGGCAGATTGTCTGAGAGAAAGGGAAGCAGAGAGTGGAGGCCGAGCGGGTGTGGGTGAGGGAGGCAGATTGTCTGAGAGAAAGCGAAGCAGAGAGTGGAGTCCGAGCGTGTGTGGGTGAGGGAGGCAGATTGTCTGAGAGAAATGGAAGCAGAGAGTGGAGAGCGAGCGGGTGTGGGTGAGGGAGGCAGATTGTCTTAGAGAAAGGGAAGCAGAGAGTGGAGAGCGAGCGGGTGTGGGTGAGGGAGGCAGATTGTCTGAGAGAAAGGGAAGCAGAGAGTGGAGAGCGAGCGGGTGTGGGTGAGGGAGGCAGATTGTCTGAGAGAAAGGGAAGCAGAGAGTGGAGTCCGAGCGGGTGTGGGTGAGGGAGGCAGATTGTCTGAGAGAAAGGGAAGAATAGAGTGGAGAGCGAGCGGGTGTGGGTGAGCGAGGCAGATTGGGTGAGAGAAAGGGATGCAGAGAGTGGAGATAGAGCGGGTGTGGGTGAGGGAGGCAGATTGTCTGAGAGAAAGGGAAGAAGAGAGTGGAGAGCGAGCGGGTGTGGGTGAGGGAGGCAGATTGTCTGAGAGAGAAAGGGAAGAATAGAGTGGAGAGGGAGCGGGTGTGGGTGAGGGAGGCAGATTGTCGGAGAGAAAGGGAAGCAGAGAGTGGAGAGCGAGCGGGTGTGGGTGAGCGAGGCAGATTGGGTGAGAGAAAGGGAAGCAGAGAGTGGAGAGCGAGCGGGTGGGTGAGGAAGGCAGATGGTCTGAGAGAAAGGGAAGCAGAGAGTGGAGACGGAGTTGGTGTGGGCGAGGGAGGCAGATTGGGTGAGAGAAAGGAAAGCAGAGAGTGGATAGCGAGCGGGTGTGGGTGAGGGAGGCAGATTGTCTGAGAGAAAGAGAAGCAGAGAGTGGAGAGCGAGCGGGTGTGGGTGAGCGAGGCAGATTGGGTGAGAGAAAGAGAAGCAGTGAGTGGAGAGCGAGCGGGTGAGCGGGTGAGGGAGGCAGATTGTCTGAGGGAAAAGGAAGCAGAGAGCGGTGACCGAGCGGGTGTGGGTGAGGGAGGCAGATTGTCTGAGAGAAAGGGATGCAGAGGGTGGAGACGGAGCTTGTTTGGGTGCAGATTATCTTGACAAATATATGAATAGGATGGGAATAGAAGGATACGGACCCAGGAAGTGTAGAAGATTGTAGTTTAGTCGGGCAGTATGGTCGGCACGGGCTTGGAGGGCCGATGGGCCTGTTCCTGTGCTGTACATTTCTTTGTTCTTTGTATTAGAGAAAGGGAAGCAGAGAGTGGAGAGCGAGCGGGTGTGGGTGAGGGAGGCAGATTGTCTGAGAGAAAGGGAAGCAGAGAGTGGTGACCGAGCGGGTGTGGGTGAGGGAGGCAGATTGTCTGAGAGAAAGGGAAGCAGAGAGTGGAGACCGAGCGGGTGTGGGTGAGGGAGGCAGATTGTCTGAGAGAAAGGCAAGCAGAGAGTGGAGTCCGAGCGTGTGTGAGTGAGGGAGGCAGATTGTCTGAGAGAAAGGGAAGCAGAGAGTGGAGAGCGAGCGGGTGTGGGTGAGGGAGGCAGATTGTCTGAGAGAAAGGGAAGCAGAGAGTGGAGTCCGAGCGGGTGTGGGTGAGGGAGGCAGATTGTCTGAGAGAAAGGGAAGCAGAGAGTGGAGAGCGAGCGGGTGTGGGTGAGGGAGGCAGATTGTCTTAGAGAAAGGGAAGCAGAGAGTGGAGAGCGAGCGGGTGTGGGTGAGGGAGGCAGATTGGGTGAGAGAAAGGGAAGCAGAGAGTGGAGTCCGAGCGGTTTGAGTGAGGGAGGCAGATTGTCTGAGAGAAAGGGAAGCAGAGAGTGGAGAGCGAGCGGGTGTGGGTGAGGAAGGCCGATTGTCTGAGAGAAAGGAAAGCAGAGAGTGGAGACCGAGCGGGTGTGGGTGAGGGAGGCAGATTGGGTGATAGAAAGGGAAGCAGAGAGTGGAGACGGAGCCGGTGTGGGTGTGGGAGGCAGATTGTCTGAGAGAAAGGGAAGCAGGGAGTGGACACCGAGCGGGTGTGGGTGAGGGAGGCAGATTGGGTGAAAGAAAGGGAAGCAGAGAGTGGAGAGCGAGCGGGGGTGGGTGAGGGAGGCAGAATGGGTGAGAGAATGGGAGCAGAGGGTGGAGAGCGAGCCGGTGAGCGAGTGAGGGAGGCAGATTGTCTGAGAAAGGGAAGCAGAGAGAGGAGAGCGAGCGTGTCTGGGTGAGGGAGGCAGATAGTATGAGAGAAAGGGAAGCAGAGAGTGGAGACGGAGCCGGTGTGGGTGTGGGAGGCAGATTGTCTGAGAGAAAGGGAAGCAGGGAGTGGAGACCGAGCGAGTGTGGGTGAGGGAGGCAGATTGTCTGAGAGAAAGGGAAGCAGGGAGTGGAGACCGAGCGGGTGTGGGTGAGGGAGGCAGATTGTCTGAGAAAGGGAAGCAGAGAGAGGAGTGCGAGCGGGTGTGGGTGAGGGAGGCAGATTGTATGAGAGAAAGGGAAGCAGAGAGTGGAGAGTGAGCGGGTGTGGGTGAGGGAGGAAGATTGGGTGAGAGAAAGGGAAGCAGAGAGTGGAGTCCGAGCTGGTGTGGGTGAGGGAGGCAGATTGTCTGAGAGAAAGGGAAGCAGAGAGTGGTGTCCGAGCGGGTGTGGGTGAGGGAGACAGATTGTCTGAGAAAGGGAAGCAGAGAGTGGAGAGCGAGCGGGTGTGGGAGAGGCAGGCAGATATGGTGAGAGAAAGGGAAGCAGAGAGCGGTGACAGAGCGGGTGTGGGTGAGGGAGGCAGATTGTCTGAGAGAAAGGGAAGCAGAGAGCGGCGACAGAGCGGGTGTGGGTGAGGGAGGCAGATTGTCTGCGAGAAAGGGAAGCAGAGAGTGGAGAGCGAGCGGGTGTGAGTGAGGGAGGCAGATTGTCAGGCCAGGCCACTCCCGGCCAGCCCACACACACACTCCAGGCCACTCCCGGCCAGCCCACACACACACTCCAGGCCACTCCCGGCCAGCCCACACACTCACTCCAGGCCACTCCCGGCCAGCCCACACACACACTCCAGGCCACTTCCGGCCAGCCCACACACACACTCCAGGCCACTCCCGGGCAGCCCACACACACACTCCAGGCAACTCCCGGGCAGCCCAGACACAATCCAGGCCACTCCCGGCCAGCCCACACACACACTCCAGGCAACTCCCGGGCAGCCCAGACACAATCCAGGCCACTCCCGGCCAGCCCACACACACACTCCAGGCCACTCCCGGCCAGCCCACACACACACTCCAGGCCAGGCCCGGCCAGCCCACACACACACTCCAGACCACTCCCGGCCAGCCCACACACACACCAAGCCATTCCCGGCCAGCCCACACACACTCCAGGCCAGACCCGGCCAGCCCACACACAGACTCCAGGCCACTCCCGGCCGGCCCACACACACACTCCAGGCCACTCCCGACCAGCCCACACACACACTCCAGGGCCACTCCCGGCCAGTCCACACTCACAATCCCGACCACTCCCGGCCAGCCCACACACACACTCCAGGCCACTCCCGGCCAGCCCACACACACACTCCAGTCCACTCCCGGCCAGCCCACACACACACTCCAGGCCACTCCCGGCCAGCCCACACACACACTCCAGGCCACTCCCGGCCAGCCCACACACACATTCCAGGCCACTCCCGGCCAGCACACACACACACTCCAGGCCACTCCCGGCCAGCCCACACACACACTCCAGTGGAACCCTTTCTGCTCACTCTCTCTAAACTCCTTCCAAATTTGGAGTCCTCTGTGAAATTGCTCTTTACCTTAAACTGATCTACAGATTACAATTCCAGTTCACTAATCCCCATATTTAACTGAAATCCTCCATTCCTGACAACACTCCATTAAATACCCTTTGTTTTGTCTCCAAGATCCTCACATCCTTTTGTATATTTAGCGGCAGAACAAGAAGCAATTCCTCCGCTATGGTCCTCTCTATAAACCTGGTTATAACTCTATAGGCTATTGGCAAAGTGTTAGAAAGTGGGATTCAAATACTCAGGTGGTTGTTTTTGACCTGCCCAGTCCAGATGGGCCGAATGGCCTTTCTGTGCTCTGGACCTCGATGATTCTATGATCCTGACATCCTTCTTTTAGGAGTCTCCGCCTCTATTGATCAAGTTAAATATCTTCTGAGGTTTTTCCAATCTTATCCCCATGACTTTCCAGTGCAAAGTGTGGACATGTCCCCGCTCCCTTCCTGTACACTTTTTAAACTTGTCCCGTTTAGTTTATATTTCCTGTCCTCTGCCCTCCTCCCTAATCCATCACCCACACGACAGTGATTTAAATTTACTTTCCCCGTGACCCTCCCTTTCACAGATCTGGGAACATGCTGCTGAAGATTGCTGCTACCCTGCTCACTGTGTCATTGCTGAGTGTCTGTCATTTGTGAATGTTGAAATTCTTTCCATTGAAGCCTATCGCAGTGAATTGTGTCTTGAAGAGCAATTGTCCTCATGTGGACCCCGAGTGAACATCAGTGTCTCCTCCCCTCCTGTCTGAACAACTAACATTCACCTCTTCTCTCTGCTTTCTGTTTCTTAGCCAATATCACATTCTCACTGTCACAGACCCTTTAATCCACAGCTTTGGGACTCGATAACATCTCTAATAAATGGCATTTGATCACAATATGTCCCAGTACATAAATTCATATCAGTTCCCTCATTAACCCTCCAGTTATTTTGAAATATAACTGCAATAACAACATGCGATGTGATTTCCCACGAATATCGCCGCGTTTCTGGTCACATAACACCATTTCCTCGCGAAGGAGCAATATTCCTGTTGCCCAGTCTGACCCCTAGAAATGTCCTGGTGACTAACATTATACTGACTGCTCTGTCCCTCCAGGGTCTATCCCTCTCTCTCCTTTTATAAACAGGATGGGGCAGTGAAAATGCCCCAGTCCCCTGGAACCACTCAGATATCAATGAGGATTGAGTATCAGGGTCAGTGTGTCCACTATTTCCACACTCCATCCCTCAGTCACTGTCACACAACCGATCCAGACCCGGCTAATCTTCTATTTCATTGTGATAGAAAAAGTATTGGATTGAAAGGGGTTAACTGAGACTGTTTGTTTAGTGACTGTGATTAATGTCACTCTCTATGGATTTAACCACGTCACTGGAGGGTTTGTCGCTGCTATTAATAAGCGATTCCTTTCACTGTGTTATCCCAAACTGTCAGCGGGAGCGTCAAGTCCAACACTGCCAGAGATCAGCGGCTCCAGAGAGACCGAGAGGAGGGAGAAAATCTGGGAGCTACCCACAGGAACGTTACAGCAATGGATCAGAGTCTGGGAACTACCCACAGGAACGTTACAGCAATGGATCAGAATCTGGGAACTACCCACAGGAACGTTACAGCAATGGATCAGAATCTGGGAACTACCCACAGGAACGTTACAGCAATGGATCAGAATCTGGGATCTAACCACAGGAACGTTACAGCAATGGATCAGAATCTGGGATCTAACCACAGGAACGTTACAGCAATGGATCAGAATCTGGGATCTAACCACAGGGACTTAACAGCAATGGACAGGAGTTTATCCCAGGGTCTTTATTGGATTGCTCGAGATCCTTTCCTTTCAGCATATTGGATCCTAGATGTCCTCTATATAATTCAGGCGGGTTACTATCCGCTCCTGGCTGTTGTTGGTGTCCCTGGTAAGTCTCACTATCCAGTTATTTATTGTATAAACTACTTTAAGTGTATTATTGCTCTGGACATTTCCATCTTGGTAAGATTGAATGCATGTTCTTCAGTTCCAGTCACGAATCTCAGTCCCTATCCAGTATCCACACACCGCTCTCTGGCTGAAATCGGAGACTGGGGTCACAATCTCCGCGCTCCCTTTGACACTGAAATTATTTATATCCAGATGTTCTTTCTATTCCCAATCCTGCCCACTTGCCATCGCCTCATCGCAGAACAATCCATCATCTGTGTCTGTGTCAAATCCAGACTCGACTATTGCGATTAAATTCGAGTCACTCAATTGCTGTTATAAATCTTCATGAAGCCAGACCACCCCCAACTCTGCTGTCCATATCCTAACCCACACACAATGCCAGTTACGTACCGTCCCTCTGCTCACTGATCTACATTAGTTCCCAATCTGGCAGCATCTCAATATCAATGTGCTCATTCTGTGATTGAAATTCTCCACAGTCTCACACAATAACTTCTACCATTTCCAACGAAAGTGAAAACAGTTAATTTTCATTCAGTGTCCAGTTCTGCAATTGGGAAGTTACTGGAGGTGATGAGGATGTGTTTCTGGTGGTTGTGTTATTGGGAAGTTAGTGGAGGTGATGAGGATGTGTTTCTGGAGGTTGTGTTATTGGGAAGTGAGTGGAGGTGATGAGGATGTGTTTCTGGTGGTTGTGTTATTGGGAAGTTACTGGAGGTGATGAGGATGTGTTTCTGGTGGTTGTGTTATTGGGAAGTTAGTGGAGGGGCTGTGGATGTGTTTCTGGAGGGTGCGTTATTGGGGAGTTAGTGGAAGGGCTGTGGATGTGTTTCTGGAGGGTGCGTTATTGGGGAGTTAGTGGAGGGGCTGTGGATGTGTTTCTGGAGGGTGCGTTATTGGGGAGTTAGTGGAGGGGCTGTGGATGTGTTTCTGGAGTTCGTGTTATTGGGAAGTTAGTGAGGTGATGTGGATGTGTTTCTGCAGGTGGTGTTACTGGGATGTTAGATGAGGTGATGAGGACGTGTTTCTGGAGGTTGTGTTCTTGGGAAGTTAGTGGAGGTGATGAGGACGTGTTTCTGGAGGTTATGTTTTTGGGAAGTTAGTGGGGGTGATGAGGATGTGTTTCTGGAGGTTGTGTTATTGGGAAGTTAATGGAGGTGATGTGGATGTATTTCTGGAGGTTGTGTTATTGGGAAGTTAGTGGAGGTGATGTGATGAGTTTCTGGAGGTTGTGTTATTGGGAAGTTAGTGGAGGTGATGAGGATGTGTTTCTGGAGGTTGTGTTATTGGGAAGTTAGTGGTGGTGATGAGGATGTGTTTCTGGAGGTTGTGTTATTGGGAAGTTAGTGGAGGTGATGAGGATGTGTTTCTGGAGATTGTGTTATTGGGAAGTTAGTAGAGGTGATGAGGATGTGTTTCTGCAGGCTGCGTTATAGGGGAGTTAGTGGAGGTGATGAGGATGTGTTTCTGGAGATTGTGTTATTGGGAAGTTAGTAGAGGTGATGAGGATGTGTTTCTGCAGGCTGTGTTATTGGGAAGTTAGTGGAGGTGATGAGGATGTGTTTCTTCAGGCTGTGTTATAGGGAAGTTAGTGGTGGTGATGAGGATGTGTTTCTGGAGGCTGTGTTATTGGCAAGTTAGTTGTGCAGATGAGGATGTGTTTATGGATTTTGTGTTATTGGGATGTTTATGGGGGTGAAGTGGATGTCATTCAGGAGGTTGTGTTATTGGGAAATTCGTGGAGGTGATGTGGCTGTGTTTCTGGAGGTTTTGTTAATGGGAGGTTAGTGGAGGTGATGTGGATGGATATCTGAAGGTTGTATTATTGGGAAGTTAGTGGAGCTGATGTGTTTCTGGAGGTTGTGTTATTGGGAGGTTAGTGGAGGTGATGAGGATGTGTTTCTGGAGGTTATGTTATTGGGAAGTTAGTGGACGTGATTTGGATGTATTTCTGTAGGTTGTGTTATTGGGAAGTTAATGGAGGTGATGAGGATGTGTTTCTGGAGGTTGTGTTATTGGGAAGTTAGTGGAGGTGATGTGGATGTGTTTCTGGAGGTTGTGTTATTGGGAAGTTAATGGAGGTGAAGAGGACGTGTTTCTGGAGGTTGTGTTATTGGGAAGTTAGTGGAGGTGATGAGGATGTGTTTCTGGAGGTTGTGTTATTGGGAAGTTCGTGGAGGTGATGAGGACGTGTTTCTGGAGGTTGTGTTATTGGGAAGTTAGTGGAGGTGATGAGGATGTGTTTCTGGAGGTTGTGTTATTGGGAAGTTATTGGAGGTGAAGAGGACGTGTTTCTGGAGGTTCTTTAATTGGGAAGTTATTGGAGGTGATGAGGGTGGGTTTCTGGAGGTTGTGTTATTGGGAAGTTAGTGGAGGTGATGAGGATGTGTTTCCGGATGTTGTTTTATTGGGAAGTTATTGGAGGTGATGAGGACGTGTTTCTGGAGGTTGTGTTATTGGGAAGTTATTGGAGGTGATGAGGACGTGTTTCTGGAGGTTGTGTTATTGGGAAGTTAATGGAGGTGATGAGGACGTGTTTCTGGAGGTTGCGTTATTGGGAAGTTAGTGGAGGTGATGAGGACGTGTTTCTGGAGGTTGTGTTATTGGGTAGTTAGTGGAGGTGATGATGACGTGTTTCTGGAGGTTGAATTATTGGGAAGCTAGTGGAGGTGGTGGTTCGATTTCTGGTGGTTCTGTAATTGAGGAGTTAGCGGAGTTGATGAGGATGTGTTTCTGGAGTTGGTGTTATTGGGAGGTTCGTGGAGTTGATGAGGATGTGTTCCTGCAGGTTGTGTTATTGGGAAGTTAGTGGAGGAAATGTGGATGTGTTTCTGGAGTTGGTGTTATTGGGAAGTTAGTGGAGGGGATCAGGATGGGTTTCTGGGGTTTGGGTCATTAGGAAGATGGCAGATGTAATGAGAATGGATTTCTCGAGGTATTGTTATTGGGGATTTAATGGAGGTGATGTGGATGTGTTTCTGGAGGTTGTGTTATTGTGAAGTTAGTGGTGGTGATGAGGATGTGGTTCTGGTGGTTGTGTTATTGGGAAGTTAGTGGCGGTGATGAGGATGTGTTTCTGGAGGTTGTGTTATTGGGACGTTAGTGGAGGTGATGAGGATGTGTTTCTGGAGGTTGTGTTATTAGGAAGTTACTTGGGTTGATGAAGATGTGTTTCTGGAAGTTGAGTTATTGGGAAGTTAGTGGAGGTGATGAGGTTGTGTTTCTGGAGGTTGTGTTATTGGGAAGTTAGTGGAGGTGATGTGGATGTGTTTCTGGAGTTGGTGTTATTGGGAAGTTAGTGGAGGTGATGTGGATGTGTTTCTGGTGGTTGTGTTATTGGGAAGTTAGTAGAGGTGATGGGGATGTGTTTCTGGAGGTTGTGTTATTGGGGTTACTTGGGTTGATGAGGATGTGTTTCTGGAGGTTGTGTTACTGGAAAGTTAGTGGAGGTGATGAGGTTGTGTTTCTGGAGGTTGTGCTATTGTGAAGTTAGTGGAGGTGATGAGGATGTGTTTCTGGAGGTTGTGTTCTTGAGGAGTTAGTGGAGGTGATGAGGATGTGTTTCTGGAGGCTGTGTTATTGGGAAGTTAGTGGAGGTGATGTGGATGTGTTTCTGGAGTTGGTGTTATTGGGAAGTTAGTGGACGTGATGTGGATGTGTTTCTGGTGGTTGTGTTATTGGGAAGTCAGTGGAGGTGATGAGGATCTGTTTCTGGTGGTTGTGTTATTGGGACGTTAGTGGAGGTGATGAGGATGTGATTCTGGAGGTTGTGATGTTGGGAAGTTAGTGGAGGTGATGAGGATGTGTATCTGGAGGGTATGTTCTTGAGGAGTTAGTGGAGGTGATGAGGATGTGTTTCTGGAGGCTGTGTTATTGGAAAGTTAGTGGAGGTGATGAGGATGTGGTTCTGGAGGTTGTGTTATTGCAAAGTTATTGGAGGTCGTGAGGATGTGTTTCTGGAGGTTGTGTTATTGGGAAGTTAGTGGAGGTGATGAGGATGTGTTTCTGGAGGTTGTGTTATAGGGAAGTTAGTGGAGGTGATAAGGACGTGTTTCTGGAGGTTATGTTATTGGGAAGTTAGTGGACGTGATGTGGATGTGTTTCTGGAGGTTGTGTTATTGGGAAGTTAGTGGAGGTGATGTGGATGTGTTTCTGGAGGTTGTGTTATTGGGAAGTTAGTGGAGGTGATGAGGACGTGTTTCTGGAGGTTGTTTTATTGGGAAGTTAGTGGAGGTGATGTGGATGGTTTTCTGGAAGTTGTGTTATTGGGAAGTTCGTGGAGGTGATGAGGACGTGTTTCTGGAGGTTATGTTATTGGGAAGTTAGTGGACGTGATGTGGATGTGTCTCTGGAGGTTGTGTTATTGGGAAGTTAGTGGAGGTGATGTGGATGGGTTTCTGGAAGTTGTGTTATTGGGCAGTTAGTGGAGGTGATGAGGACGTGTTTCTGGAGGTTGTGTTATTGGGAAGTTATTGGAGGTGATGAGGACGTGTTTCTGGTGGGTGTTTTATTGGGAAGTAATTGGAGGTGATGAGGACGTGTTTCTGGAGGTTGTTTTATTGGGAAGTTATTGGAGGTGATGAGGACGTGTTTCTGGAGGTTGTGTTATTGGGAAGTTAGTGGAGGTGATGTGGATGTGTTTATGGAGGTTGTGTTATTGGGAAGTTAGTGGAAATGATGTGGATGGGTATCTGAAGGTTCTATTATTGGGATGTTAGTGGAGCTGATGTGTTTCTGCAGGCTGTGTTATAGGGAAGTTAGTGGAGGTGATGAGGATGTGTTTCTGGAGGTTGTGTTATTGGGGAGATAGTGGGGGTGATGAGGATGTGATTCTGGAGGTTGTGTTATTGGGAAGTTAGTGGAGGTGATGAGGATGTGTTTCTGGAGGTTGTGTTATTGGGAGGTTAGTTGAGGTGATGTGGATGGGTTTCTGGAGGTTGTGTTATTGGGAAGTTAGTGGAGATAATGAGGATATGTTTCTGGAGGTTGTGTTATTGGGAGGTTAGTGTAGGTGATGAGGATAGGTTTCTGGAGGTTGTGTTATTGGGAAGATAGTGGAGGTGATGTGGATGTTTTTGTGGAGGTTGTGTTATTGGGAGGTTAGTGGAGGTGATGAGGATGTGTTTCTGGAGGTTGTGTTATTGGGAGGTTAGTGGAGGTGATGAGGATGTGATTCTGGAGGTTGTGTTATAGGGAAGTTAATGGAGGTGATCAGGATGTGTTTCTGGAGGTTGTGTTATTGGGAAGTTCGTGGTGGTGATGTGGATGTGTTTCTTGAAGTTGTGTTATTGGGAGGTTAGTGGAGGTGATGAGTATGTGTTTCTGGAGATTGTGTTATTGGTAAGTTAGTGAAGTGATGTGGATGTGTTTCTGGAGGTTGTGTTATTGGGAAGTTAGTGGAGGTGATGAGGATGTGTTTCTCGATGTTGTATTATTGGGAAGTTATTGGAGGTGATGTGGATGTGTTTCTGGAGGTTGTGTTATTGGGAAGGTCTCTGAAACAGCTTTTTAATTGGGAGCTCCCGAGGCCACACTGCCTGTCCCCTGCTCCCAGGGATTATTGAGCAGTAAATGTTGAACTATATTCAGCACAGAGGTCTCTGAAACAGCATTTTAATTGGGGGCTCCCGAGGCCACACTGCCTGAACCCTGCTTCCAGGAATTATTGAGCAGTAAATTGTTAACTATATTCAGCACAGAGGTCTCTGAAACAGCATTTTAATTGGGCGCTCCCGAGGCCACACTGCCTGTCCCCTGCTCGCAGGGATTATTGAGCAGTAAATGGTTAACTATATCCAGCACAGAGGTCTCTGAAACAGCTTTTTAATTGGGGGCTCCCGAGGCCACACTGCCTGTACCCTGCTCCCAGGGATTATTGAGCAGTAAATGGTTAACTATACACAGGCACAGAGGTCACTGAAAGAGCTTTTTAATTGGGGCTCCCGAGGCCACACTGCCTGTCCCCTGCTCCCAGGGATTATTGAGCCGTAAATGGGAAACTATATACAGCACAGAGATCTCTGAAACAGCTTTTCAATTGGGGGCTCCCAGACCACACTGCCAGTCCCCTGCTCCCAGGGATAATTGAGAGGAAGTAAATGGATAACTATACTCAGCACAGAGGTCTCTGAAACAGCTTTTTAATTGGGAGCTCCCGACCACACTGCTTGTCCCCTGCTCCCAGGGATTATTGAGTAGTAAATGGTTAACTATATACAGCACAGAGGTCACTGAAACAGCTTTTTAATTGGGGGCTCCCGAGGCAACACTGCCTGTCCCCTGCTCCCATGGATTATTGAGAAGTAAATGGTTAACTATATAGAGCACAGAGGTCTCTGACACAGCTTTTTAATTGGGGGCTCCCAAGGCCACACTGCCTGACCCCTGCTCCCCGGGGTTATTGAGCAGTAAATGGTTAACTCTATATAGGCACAGCGTTCCCTGAAAGAGATTTTTAATTGTGAGCTCCCGAGGCCACACAGCCTGTCCCCTGCTCCCAGGGATTATTGAGTAGGAAATGGTTAACTGTGAACAGCACAGAGGTCTCTGTAACAGCTTTTTAATTGGAGGCTCCCGACCAGACTGCCTGTCCCCTGGTCCCAGGGATTAATGGGCACTAAATGCAGAACTATATGCAGCACAGAGGTTTCTGAAGCAACTTTTTAATTGGGGGCTCCCGAGGCCACACTGCCTGTCCCCTGCTCCCAGGGATTATTGAGCAGTAAATGGTTAACTATATCCAGCACAGAGGTCTCTGAAACAGATTAACCCGCAATTTCCTCCCTCGCCTCCCACAACACCCTGGGATACATTTCATCAGGTCCCGGGGATTTATCTACCTTGATGCGCTTTAAGACTTCCAGCACCTCCTCCTCTGTAATATGCACACTTCTCAAGACATCACTATTTATTTCCCTTAGTTTCCTAACATCCATGCCTTTCTCCACCGTGAATACCGATGAGAAATATTCATTCAGGATCTCACCCAACTCTTGTGGCTCTGCACATAGATGCCCTTGTTGATCCTTAAGAGGCCCTACTCTGTCCCTAGTTACTCTTTTCCCCTTTATGTAATTGTAGAATCTCTTTGGATTCTCCCTTGCATTATTTGCCAAAGCAATTTCATGTCCCCTTTTTGCCCTCCTGATTTCCCTCTTAACTCTATTTCGACAATCTCTATACTCTTCAAGGGATCCACTTGATCCCAGTTGCTTATGTACGTCATATGCCTCCTTCTTCTTTTTGACCAGAGTCTCAATATCTCGAGTCATCCAGGGTTTCCTACTTCTACCAGCCTTACCCTTCACTCTAAAGGGAATGTGCTTACCCTGCACCCTGGTTAACACATTTTTAAAAGCCTTCCATTTACCAGCCGTCCCTTTGCCTGCCAACAGTCTCCCCCAATCTACCTCTGCAAGTTCCTGTCTGATACCATTAAAATTGGCCTTGCCCCAATTAAGAAATTTAACTCTTGGGCCAGACCTATCATTCTCCATAGCTATCTTAAAACTAATGGAGTTATGGTCACTTGTCCCAAAGTGATCTCTCACTAGCACTTCTGTCACTTGCCCTTCCTTATTTCCCAAGACGAGGTCAAGTTTTGCCCCCTCTCTAGTCGGTCCATCCACATACTGAATGAGAAATTCCTCCTTAATACACTCAACAAATTTCCCTCCATCCAAGCACCTAATGCTCTGGCTGTCCCAGTCAATGTTGGGAACGTTAAAGTCCCCTACTACTACCACCCTATTATTCTTGCAGCTATCTGTAATCTCCTTACATATTTGCTCCTCAATTTCCCGCTGACTATTTGGGGGCCTGTAGTACAGTCCTACCAAGGTGATCTCTCCCTTCTTATTTTTCAGCTCCACCCATATAGACTCAGTGGGCGAACCCTCGGATATATCCCCTCTAAGTACTGCCGTGATGTTCTCCCTAATCAAAAACGCCACTCCCCCTCCTCTCTTACCTCCTGTTCTATCCTTTCTATAGCATCTCTACCCCGGAACATTGAGCTGCTAGTCCTGACTCTCCCTTAGCCATGTTTCAGTCATAGCTATAATATCCCAGTCCCATGTGCCCGTCCATGCCCTGAGTTCATCCGCTTTGCCCGTCAGGCCCCTTGCATTGAAATAAATGCAGTTTAATGTAGACCTTCCTTGCTCTCTGCCCTGCATTCTCAGGTCATGCTTTACACACTCTCTCTTCCTGCCTTTTGTTTCTGTCCCCACTGACTTCCTACATCGGTTCCCATCCCCCTGCCACATTAGTTTAAACCCGCCCAAACTGCACTAACAAACACACCCCCGAGAACATTGGTTCCGGTCCCACCCAGATGCAGACCGTCCGATTTGTACAGGTCCCACCTCCCCCAGAACCGGTCCCAATGTCCCAGGAATTTGAAACCCTCCCTCTTGCACCATCCCTCAAGCCACGTATTCACCCTAGCTATCCTGTCATTCCTACTGTGACTATCACGTGGCACTGGTAGCAATCCTGAGATTACTACCTTTGAGGTCCTACTTTTTAGTTTAACTCCTAACTCCCTAAATTCAGCTTGTAGGACCTCATCCCGTTTTTTACCTATATCATTGGTGCCTATATGCACCACGACAGCTGGCTGTTCACCCCCCCCCCCCTCCAGAATGCCCTGCAGCCGCTCCTAGACATCCTTGACCCTTGCACCAGGGAGGCAACATACCAACCTGGATTCTCGTTTGCGTCCACAGAAACGCCTGTCTTTTCCCCTTACAATTGAATCCCCTATCACTATAGCTCTGCCATTCTTTTTCCCGCCCTTCTGTGCAGCAGAGCCAGCCACGGTGCCATGAACCTGGCTGCTGCCACCTTCCCCTGGTGAGCCATCTCCCCCAACAGTTTCCAAAACGGTAAATCTGTTTTGGAGGGAGATGACCGCAGGGGATCCCTGCACTGCCTTCCTTGGTTAACTATACACAGCACAGAGGTCTCTGAAACAGCATTTTAATTGGGGGCTCCCGAGGCCACACTGCCTGTCTCCTGCTCCCAGGGATTATTGAGCAGTAAATGGTTCACTATATACAGCACAGAGGTCTCTGAAACAGCTTTTTAATTGGGGGCTCCCGAGGCCACACTGCCTGACCCCTGCTCCCGGGGATTATTGAGCAGTAAATGGTTAACTCTATATAGGCACAGAGGTCTCCGAAAGAGATTTTTAATTGGGGGCTCCCGAGGCCACACTGCCTGTCCCCTGCTCCCAGTGATTATTGAGCACTAAATGGTTAACGAAAAACAGCACAGAGGTCTCTGAAACAGCTTTTTAATTGGGGCGATCCCGAGGCCACACTGCCTGTCCCCTGCTCCCAGGGATCATTGAGCACTAAATGGTTAACAATATACAGCACAGAGGTACCTGAAACAGCTTTTTAACTGGGGGCTCCCGAGGCCACATTGCCTGTCCCCTGCTCCCAGGGATTATTGAGATGTAAATGGTTAACCATATACAGCACAGAGGTCTCTGAAACAGCTTTTTAATTGGGGGCTCCCGTGGCCACACTGCCTGTCCCCTGATCCCAGGGATTATTGAGAAGTAAATGGTTAACCTTGTACAGCACAGATGTCTCTGAAACAGCTTTTCAATTGGCGCCTCCCATACCACACTGCCTGTCCCCTGCTCCCAGGGATTATTGAGTAGTAAATGGTTAACTCTACATAGGCACAGCGTTCCCTGAAAGAGATTTTTCATTGGGGACTCCCGAGGCCAAACTGCCTGTCCCCTGCTCCCAGGGATTATTGAGCAGTAAATGGTTAAATATATACAGGCGCAGACGTCTCTGAAACAGCTTTTTAATTGGTGGCTCCCGAGGCCACACTGCCTGACCCCTGCTCCCAGGGATTATTGAGCAGTAAATGGTTAACTATATACAGCGCAAAGGTCTGTGAAACAGATTTTTAATTTGGGGCTCCCGCTGCCACACTGCATGTCCCCTGCTCCCAGGGATTATTGAGCAGTAAATGGTTAACTATATCCAGCACAGAGGTCTCTAAAACAGCTTTTTAATTGGGGGCTCCCGGACAACACTGCCTGTCCCCTGTTCCCAGGAATTATTGAGCAGTAAATGGTTAACTATATGCACAGAGGTCTCTGGAACATCTTTTTAATTGGGGGCTCCCGAGGCCACACTGCCTGTCCCCTGCTCCCAGGGATTATTGAGCAGTAAATGGTTAACTATGTAGAGCACAGAGGTCTCTGAAACTGCTTTTTAATTGGGGGATTCCGAGGCCACACTGCCTGACCCCTGCTCCCAGGGATTATTGAGAAGTAAATAGTTAACTATATACAGGCACAGAGGTCTCTGAAACAGCTTTTTAATTGGGGGATTCCGAGGCGACACTGCCTGTCCCCTGCTCCCAGGGATTATTGAGAAGTAAATAGTTAACTATATACAGGCACAGAGATCTCTGCAACAACTTTTAAATTCGGGGCTCCCGAGGCCACACTGCCTGTCCCCTGCTCCCAGGGATTATTGAGAAGTAAATGGTTAACCTTGTACAGCACAGATGTCTCTGAAACAGCTTTTCAATTGGCGCCTCCCATACCACACTGCCTGTCCCCTGCTCCCAGGGATTATTGAGTAGTAAATGGTTAACTCTACATAGGCGCAGCGTTCCCTGAAAGAGATTTTTCATTGGAGACTCCCGAGGCCAAACTGCCTGTCCCCTGCTCCCAGTTATTATTGAGCAGTAAATGGTTAAATATATACAGGCGCAGAGGTCTCTGAAACAGCTTTTTAATTGGGGGCTCCAGAGGCCACACTGCCTGACCCCTGCTCCCATGGATTATTGAGCAGTAAATGGTTAACTATATACAGCACAGAGGTCTCTGAAACAGCTTTTTAATTGGGGGCTCCCGAGGCCACACTGCCTGACCCAAACTCACAGGGATTATTGAGCAGTAAATGGTTAACTATATACAGGCACAGAGGTCTCTGAAACAGCTTTTTAATTGGGGGCTCCCTGACCACACTGACTGTCCCCTGCTCCCAGGGATTATTGAGCAGTAAATGGTTAACTATATACAGCACAAATGTCTCTGAAACAGCTTTTTAATTGAGGGCTCCCAAGGCCACATTGCCTGTCCCCTGCTCACAGGGATTATTGAGAGGAAGTAAATGGTTAACTTTCTACAGCACAGAGGTCTCTGAAACAGCGTTTTAATTGGGGGCTCCCGAGGCCACACTCCCTGTTCCCTGCTCCCAGGGATTATTGAGCAGTAAATGGTTAACTATATACAGCACAGAGGCCACTGAAACTACTTTTTAATTGGGGGCTCCCAAGGGCACACTGCCTGACCCCTGCTTCCAGGGATTATTGAGCAGGAAATGGTTAACTTTATACAATACAGAGTTCTCTGAAATAGCTTTATCATAGGGGGCTCCCTTATCTACACTGCCTGTACACTGCTCCCAGGGATTATTGAGCAGTAAATGCTTAACTATATACAGCACAGAGGTCTCTGAAACAGCTTTTTAATTGGGAGCTCCCGGAGCCACACTGCCTGACCTCTGCTCCTGACAAAATACAAATTTCTTTACCCGTCAGTCTGGCCTCAATAAAAGTCGAGATGGATTTGCAGGTACAGCATTAGTTATTTTATTTGGCTTGCAAGCCTGATTCATTTCACAGAACCATAGGACACATCCAGTCTCCTACACCCCGGAAAGCGAATGAACAAAGAGACAAAGGGATTTCTGCAAATAAATTCAAATGGTGTCAAGTTTCACAGACACGATTCCCGTAGGTCACCCTATACCCCTCCTGACCTGGTCATACATTCTGATTGGCTCACTTGCAATCCCTTTCTCTGGCCCCTATTACCCAGCATCCTTTTCTCCTCCTTTGGTGGACACACCTCCTCCTTGCTTTATCATGCGGTCTGAAATCCTTTGTCTGTGAACTCACCAGAATGAGACTGGCCTATCTCTACATTACAGTAACTAATATCTCTAAAGTAACTATTTTATATCACATTCGTCATTCCCTCCTTTTATCATTCCATGATAGCCGAACTATCCAATCCATAGCTACGGTCCCTCATCTAAAAAGATCCGTCGCTGCATTTCCAATTCCTGGCGTAGCCCCCCTTCATCTGCTGCACCCTCATGGATTTTGACAGCCAAGATTTTAGGAGCGTTGATCTGTTCCAGTGCACCCCGCATTCTTCCCATCACACATTTAAGGATAGCTGGGCCCACAAAGATGCAGCCAATAGCCACTGCTATATACATGGCCATATTTATCAACCAGTCCTTCCAACCTCCAAATCCCCAGTTACCCCAAGTGCCAGGATCCTGCATTCCGTCCAGGTGATCCCGTATGCGATCCATAAATTTAGTGATGTTAGCGGTCAAGTCTTGAACACCCATGATACACTTGCCCTGTACTATGGCGCATAACCCACCCTCACGGGCCATAAGATAGTCAAGAGCATACCGGTTCTGCATTGCAAACAACCGTAGCTGAGACAACACCTTGGTTATTGCCCCAAGGGCTCCCAAGGTTTCATTTCCCAAGATGGTAAGGCCACAAATAAAATAATTCCTGTCGCTGACAGCCAAGGAACCCCCCACACCTCCCAGTGTCAAGATGCTCCGAATTCCCCGCCCGGCTGAGTGGCCCCGGTTGGGCGTGAGAAACTGAGGTTTTTTCCAGTTCTCATCAGAATTCAGCAGACTGCCCGGCATGCTAACTGATTATGCAGCATCCACGCCGAGGGGCAGGGGACTGTGGTAGGGACTAGAGTCCCAATAGCAATTTGGCGGGGAAATGGGGGTGACAAAACATTAGTTGCTGTACCATTTTTTTTTTAAAGTAGTATCCTTGCTCCGTGTACAGGTGAGCATCACAATCAGTATATCGGTTGCGTAGGGATCCCCCAGTAGCCCAGTTTATCCAGCTTTGGAACGCCCATTCGGGCCGCCTAGCAATGCGGAAAGCCCTAGTCCCAACAGTGATATGAGAAACATTCGCCCAGCCACAAAGGAGCTGGAGGCCAGCGTTCAATGGAACGCAAGTGGTGTTATAACAAACGCATTGGCCAGACGCCTGGGTGATATGGCACCTCCTGTCCGTACAGGTGGGAAACAGACATGTTATATTTCTGTCCACCTCGACCAGCAAACAGCCATATCCTTCACTGCTGAAACAATTCTCGTAAGACCGGGAATCCCTATTGGGAGTGAAGTGGCTAGGTATGTACGCCCTCCACCGTTGCAGCCTATCATACTGTGAGTGGAAATTATCCCGAGGAAGGGGAAGGCGAATAGCTGGTGGTGCTGAATCTGGATCGTAAGGAAGAGACTTGCTCGGGCGGTGGCTCGGAATGCTGACAATGACCCACCGTTTGGGGAGTGCCCCAAAGCGGTGAAACAGAAAATAACCTAGACACCGCTGCGGGGTTCGGGTAGCAGACAACCCGTCCGTGGCCATACAAGCGGTGGTAAATCTGATAGAAGAGATTCATACTACCCGGGTTTTCCTCAGTGTGGTCTTTAACTAAATTAAGTGTATCTCCTGATAACCTACGTTCTAGCTGTACTTCCTTTCTCACACGCCCCGTCCTTTCTCTCTAGTCCCTCTCTCTCTCTCACAACCTCTTCCTACCTTCTCCTGACGGTCTGATGTTACCTTTATTGCACCAATCTTAACACATCCAAAATCAAATTTACATGTACTCCAAAAACAAGGCAATGTCCATATAATGTTCCCTTCCCATCGCCGGGACCCGTGCAATTGCTTCATGACTCCTGCATTCTCCTTAACTTTGACGACCTTCCATGAGTCGATACCATGTCCTCGTATATGGGGGCAGCGAAGAACATCACCTCTGCATAAACAAAATGTCCTCGTAGATTGGTTGGGGTTACAAATGTAGATAATATATCCCTTTTCCATGTCCGTCGCCAATAACACTCCAAGCGAGGTGAGGCCGAATATCACACAGACGGTGCGTAATCACCCCATCATGCTCCACACCTGGAAAATAGCACTGGGGAAGGGAGGCAGGTTAATCTGTCCAAGAAAATGAGGTCCGATATGAGAACTCAACTGAGCTGGTATACTGTACCGGGGAATGATTTCCCGCATCAGAACTTTAACCACAGTAGCAGCTTTATTATCGGTAGTCGGATACGCCTCAACCCATCTGCTGAACACATCCACAATGACCAAAACATATTTATAACATTGACACCTTTCCAACTCAATGTAATCCATTTGGAGCGTCTCAAAGGGACCACTGGGCAACGGGGTTTGCCCCATCCCACAAGGGATACCTTTTCCGGTGTTATATTGCTGACAAATCAAACACCGATTACTGATACTCTGGGCCAACCCCTGCATTTCAGGGTGCCACCAAGTGTCCAGCAACAAATCACTAGTCCCCCGAGCCCCACAATGAGTTGCAAAGTGTACACATTCAGTGACCCATAAAGCCAGTACATTAGGCATACAAGTCTGATGTGCTGGCGTGGTCCATAAAGAGGTAACAGAATCATATGTACAACCTAACCGTTTCCACATTTGTTTATCACTCTCAGGAGCGTCCTCCTGTAACCTTATGACGTCTTGGATGGTTGGCATTGACTTGTCAGAAGCAGACATATTTATAGTAGATCGTTTAGTCTGACTTAACATTTTAGGCACCATCTCTTGCTGAATTTGCGCGGCGGTCCGCGCTGCACAACCTGCTTGTTCATTACCAACGTCAACTGGGGTCTTACCATTTGTGTGGGCAGCGCATTTAATGACGAAAATCTGCGCGGGCATAAGGAGGGCCTGCACTAAGTCATTAACTAAACCCCGGTGGGATATTTGACCACACATAATCATGTCAGGTTGTTCTGACGAAATATCACTCAAATCGTCCCTTATTGTGGTAGTTTCCTGAATCAAGGCTAAAAAGTCGTGGCCAGGTGCGTCTTCATGGACAGGGGGACCACTAAGAAAACAGGCTGGATTGATAGTGGTACAGTATTTAAATGTCAGACGTGGATTGTTCAAAAGGTATATCTCATACCTATTCTGACGAGCTGCGGTAAGATGCTGAGTCTGCAGTTGCCTCAGAAGTGCGATGACCGAGTGGGAGCTATACACCGTAATATCCTGTTGGAGAGTGAGAGCATGTAACGGCTGTGCGATGGCATTGATCGAACGTAAATCCTGTACTAATCGGTACTGGTCTGGCTTGGCTGGTTTAGGCACAGCAAGTATGGGGGTGTTACATTCTGATTGGTAAGGGACCAAAGTACCCTGTTGCAACAGCTCTCGGATTAATTTGTCCATAGATGGGGCTGCAGTTGAGTGTTAATCGGTTCAGGGACCTCAAAATATTTTATGGCAGTGACGTCTGGCGTGACTTGAAGTGCGTACTCTGTTGGATCTGAATGATCCACTGCCCTCCTTACCATAGGCCCCAGATCCCTGGCATGGTACTGGTCGTGGACCTGACGTGTAATATGAGGGCTTACCGAAGCTGACTGTGGCCATAAATGTGGTGGTATTGTAACAAAATCGGCTGTACTTTCTTTTCCCGTGACTGTGGCTGTAACCTTGACTGGCCATTCGGTCCCAATTAATGGCCGGTATTTGTCCTCCAACTCCCTGTTTTGTCCGGTTCTGTCATAGGCCAGGGTAACGTGATGCAGTGACTGTTCAATGTCTAACGTCCACCACTGGGGGGGGGGGGGTGATAGAAATATAGCACTGTTGTCTCATCCTCCATGATTTAACCATTACCCCCTCGTCTCCGCACTCTAGCTGTAGCTGGAAAATACACAGTAAATCTCGGGCCAACAAGTTACAGTCCAATCCAGTAGTCACTACAAACTGATGATCTGCAGACTTATTCTCGTAAGTGACTGTCACAGGTTCAGAAATAGGATACTCACACACCTGTCCTTGGAACCCCGACAATTGCTGCGTGTGGTCGGATAGTGGTAGTCGAAGTTCTGATTGCACAGAAGACATGGCTGCTCCAGTGTCGATTCCAAATGAGTGATGTTAATCTCCTATCTGCAGAGAGATAATAGGTTCCCTGTCCGATTGGAGAGTCCTTATGACTAAATTAGCTAGTCAATCCTGTGTTGGGAAAGGGTTTGCCTAGGAGAAGTCAGTGTATCTCGTCTGTCCTCCCCTTGGTGGGTACCCCCTCCTTCTGCTGCCTGTCTTTTAAAGGGGCATTCCTGTTGCCAGTGATCTGCACGGCCGCAATTAAAACATGCATTGCTCCCTCTATATCTGCCCCGTCCTCTTCTCCCAGTAGACCAATGGCCCCTCAGAGGGGGCGGCGGTTGTAAAGCTGTTGGTGCATACGGTGGGCCATAAAAAGGAACTGAGGGTCCCTTTGGGTGGGTTTGATATCCTCCCCCTCGCTGATCCACCCACCCAAAGTCACAATATTGGGGCTCCAGCTGGTAAGCTACCATTTCTGCCGCTTGTTGGGGTCGCAGATCATTCTTTTTCAATACATACTCAGTCTTAATCTTTGTAACTGAGCCTCCTTCCTGGCCTACACCCTCCTTCCAATAAAATCTGACTGCCCTTGCCATCTGGGAAGGGTCGTTCTCTGTCCAATTCATGTTGTTACATTTCACAGCAGTAGCCACGGAAGGTGGTAGGCAATGTATTAACATAGCACAATATTGAGGGGAATTCTGACCATTTCGATATGGCAAGTCGCCAGAATGCCCACGGTAGATTTCATTAAAACGTTCCAGAAATTCCTCTGGCTCTTCAGTCTTTTTAGGTTTGAGGTCTAAGATAGCAGAAAGATTTATGGGCTTTTGAAATGTGCTATTCAACGCATTCAGGTTTTGTGTCCGTCTATCGTCGTCTAACGCATGGGCTTGCTGAAGTGTGGCGTGGCTAGCATAATTCAGGTGATTGGTATCTTCCTAATCGGCAACTGTCTCCGAGTCTCACCAGGGGGCACTCTAGCTATTTCCTCTGGTTCTTCCAAGACTTCGACGTCCCTCCCTGTCACTAGAGGGAGTTCTTTCTCTTTCAATCCTGGCATCTCCCTTTGTTCTCAATTTGCTGTTTCCCCTTGGTCTGAAGGGATTTAGGTGGTATGCTTAATTGTTTCTGGTTAGGATCAAGCCCTTCTCTCGCTGTCCGAGATCGGGTCCTAGAGCTAACTGGGCTTGTGGAACAGAGCTCCTCCTCCCCCACTGATCGTGAAGATGGTAAATCGGGACCCACGCTATCAACCAAAAGGGCTGGAGTGACTGGCATGATTGGGATCTGGGGAGCAGTGACTGGATATAAATTATTATACTCTGGCGGTTCTGGAATTAGTGCAGGCAATGCTACAGGTGCAGTCGAAATCCTTTGCTGACATAGAACATAGAACAGAGAAAATACAGCACAGAACAGGCCCTTCGGCCCACGATGTTGTGCCAAACCTTTGTCCTAGATTAATCATAGATTATCATTGAATTTACAGTGCAGAAGGAGGCCATTCGGCCCCCTGAGTCTGCACCGGCTCTTGGAAAGAGCACCCCACCCAAACTCAACACCTCCACCCAACACCAAGGGCAATTTTGGACACTAAGGGCAATTTATCATGGCCAATCCACCTGCCCTGCACATCTTTGGACTGTGGGAGGAAATCGGAGCACCCGGAGGAAACCCACGCAGGCACGGGGAGGACGTGCAGACTCCGCACAGACAGTGACCCAAGCCGAAATCAAACCTGGGACCCTGGAGCTGTGAAGCAATTGTGCTATCCACAATGCTACCGTGCTGCCCTTAAGAACTAATAAATCTACACTATATAATTTTACCGTAATCCATGTACCTATCCAATAGCTGCTTGAAGGTCCCTAATGTTTCCTACTCAACTACTTCCACAGGCAGTGCATTCCATGCCCCCACTACTCTCTGGGTAAAGAACCTACCTCTGATATCCCTCCTATATCTTCCACCTTTCACCTTAAATTTATGTCCCCTTGTAATGGTTTATTCCACCCGGGGAAAAAGTCTCTGACTGTCTACTCTATCTGTTCCCCTGATCATCTTATAAACCTCTATCAAGTCGCCCCTCATTCTTCTCCGTTCTAACGAGAAAAGGCCTAGCACCCTCAACCTTTCCTCGTAAGACCTACTCTCCATTCCAGGTAACATCCTGGTAAATCTCCTTTGCACCTTTTCCAAAGCTTCCACATCCTTCCTAAAATGAGGTGACCAGAACTGTACACAGTACTCCAAATGTGGCCTTACCAAAGTTTTGTACATCTGCATCGTCACCTCACGGCTCTTAAATTCAATCCCTCTGTTAATGAACGCGAGCACACCATAGGCCTTCTTCACAGCTCTATCCACTTGAGTGGCAACTTTCAAAGATGTATGAACATAGACCCCAAGATCTCTCTGCTCCTCCACATTGCCAAGAACTCTACCGTTAACCCTGTATTCCGCATTCATATTTGTCCTTCCATAATGGACAACCTCACACTTTTCAGGTTTAAACTCCATCTGCCACTTCTCAGCCCAGCTATGCATCCTATCTATGTCTCTTTGCAGCCGACAACAGCCCTCCTTACTATCCTGACATTTTCAAATTATCGAATTGGTCATTTTCTGTCAATTCAAGGCCAGCCATTGAACTATGTAGCCCATCTTTTGTTTGACCCGAGCCTTTCCTGTCTCTACTTGCGCGTTTTTTGAATGCACATTCCTTTTTCAAGACCTGTAATGTCTTTTTGTTACCCTGTTCACTAATTGGAATTCCCATTTTAAGGGCATTGTCCTGCCAACTTGATAACATGATCCTATCTCTTTCCTCGTGACAATATTGTCTCCATAATCTAATTAACTCTTTAGCTTTCATACTTTGGCTCTTTCTTTTTTTTAATTATATATATATATTTTTATTTGCTTATCTATAACCAATGGCAATTTTTTGCTCCTTGGCAAAATGATTGAAAAGGTTCTAACAGTGTTCTTTTAAAACTTAAAATGTTTGAAAATTCAAATTGAATTACTGCAACTTGCAAGCTTAGCTCTGATCTCAACTCAGAACTAAATTTACGATTTGCTTAACACAAACTTGTATAACATTTGCAACTTAATTAATTCTTTATCTTAACAATTTTTCTTTTCACAAGTTTTTCTTACATTCTCAAAAATGTTGGCTGCTATCAATGAGGGAGCAGTTAGCTGCGGTGATGTATACCGGGGCAAAGTCAACTGTCATCTCCAGATTTACACTTTTTAAAATGGTGTCAGTGAGTTTCTTTAAGTTTCTGTTAATTCACAAATAAAATGAGATAAACATTATTTCAAGTCAGTAAAACTTAAGATTCTGGCAATTTCAATCAATTGCTTTCGAAAATAATAACTTTTATCAAAGAGGTGGAGAAACCCACTGGTTTCCTTTAATTAATTCAAAACGTAACTTTGCTGGAGTTCACTGACTCAAAGGAAAGGTATCCGATTACACTACAGGCTGCTGCTGTTATCTCAAGGCCTGAGTGAGAAGCACTGTCTGTCGTCTTTAACTTTGGCTGCTGCTGTTAACCCTTTGAGAGACTTCTGCTTCAACCAACATGCAGCATCCAGCTCTATGGATGTTCTTTGTCTTGAAATTTATCCAAGCAATTCCCCACAATCTCAACTAGTCCTCAGAACTGCGTTTTTCGCCACCACAGTCCAAGGATACAATTTTAGCTTAATCAATTATAGATTTAAAACACTCACACATGGAATTGAATCATCTTCAGATTTAAAAACACTGAACTGAACCTTCATCTACTGAAGTCCCATCAGCCTTAAGAACACTTACTTAACTGAACCTTCATCTACTGAAGTCCCATCAGCCTTAAAAACACTTACATGGAATTGAATCATCGTTTTAGATGTCCCATCAACCCAAAACCTAACCCAAGCCGAATCAGAACTCACACATGGAGTTGAACCATCTTCAGATTTAAAAACACTTATTTAACTGAACCCTCATCTGCTGAAGTCACATCAGTCGTCAACAACACAATTAACCCAAAACTGAACTATTAATTATGACATCCCGTCAGTTTAATTTTCTAATCCCCAGACTGACATATTATTTCGTCGAGACGATCTCTCCGTACCAACCGCGAGTGACCAGACTAATCAGACGATAAGAAGAGGGGAAAAAGCAATGCACGGTCATTTTCCAGCTATACATTGTGGGCCCCTTCTTCCAACTCTCCCTGTTCATAACCAGTCTAATTCTGATTTCGCGGTTGGTCAGAACCGTCTTGAGAAATCCCGGGTTTCCGGCACCAAATTGCAAAATACAAATTTCTTTACCCGTCAGTCTGGCCTCAATAAAAGTCGAGATGGATTTGCAGGTACAGCATTAGTTATTTTATTTGGCTTGCAAGCCTGATTCATTTCACAGAACCATAGGACACATCCAGTCTCCTACACCCCGGAAAGCGAATGAACAAAGAGACAAAGGGATTTCTGCAAATAAAATCAAATGGTATCAAGTTTCACATACACGATTCCCGTAGGTCATCCTATACCCCTCCTGACCTGGCCATACATTCTGATTGGCTCACTTCCATTCATTTCCTCTGGCCCCTATTACCCAGCATCCTTTTCTCCTCCTTTGGTGGACACACCTCCTCCTTGCTTTGCCATGCGGTCTGAAATCCTTTGTCTGTGAACTCACCAGAATGAGACTGGCCTATCTCTACATTACAGTAACTAATATCTCTAAAGTAACTATTTTATATCACATTCGTCACTCCCAGGGAATATTGAGCAGTAAATGGTTAACTATATACAGCACAGAGGTCACTGAAGCAGATTTTTAACTGGGGAGATCCCAGGCCACACTGCCTGTCCCCTGCCACCAGGGATTATTGAGCAGTAAATGGTTAACTATATACAGCACAGAGGTCTCTGAAACAGCTTTTTAACTGGGGAGATCACGAGGCCACACTGCCTGTCCCCTGCCACCAGGGATTATTGAGCAGGAAATGGTTAACTATACGCAGCACAGAGGTCCCTGAAACAGCTTTTTAATTGGGGGCTCCCGAGGCCACACTGCCTGCCCCCTGCTCACAGGGATTATTGAGCAGTAAATGGTTAACTATACACAGCACAGAGGTCACTGAAACAGCTTTTTAATTGGGTTCTCCCGGAGCCACACTGCCTGCCTCCTGCTCCCAGTGATTATTGAACAGTAAATGGTTCACTATATACAGCACAGAGGTCTCTGAAACAGATTTTTAATTGGGTCTCCCGGAGCCACACTGACTGTCCCCTGCTCCCAGGGATTATTGAGAAGTAAATGGTTAACCTTGTACAGCACAAAAGGTCACTGAAACAGCTTTTTAATTGGGGGCTCCCGGAGCCACACTGCCTGCCCCCTGCTCCCAGGGATTATTGAGTAGTAAATGGTTAACTATATACAGCACAGAGGTCACTGAAACAGCTTTTTAATTGGGGTCTCCCGGAGACACTGCCTGTCCCCTTCTCCCACGGATTATTGAGCAGTAAATGTTTAACTATATACAGCACAGAGATCTCTGATACAGCTTTTTAATTGGGGGCTCCCGTGGCCACACTGCCTGTCCCCTGCTCCCAGGGATTATTGAGCAGTAAATGGTTAACTATATTCAGCAAAGAGGTCTCTGAAACAGCTTTTTAATTGGGGGTTCCCAGACCACACTGCCTGCTCCCTGCTCCCAGGGATAATTGAGAGGAAGTAAATGGTTAACTATACACAGTAACAGAGGTCTCTGAAAGAGCTTTTTAATTGGGAGCTCCCGACCATACTGCCTGTCCCCTGCTCCCAGGGATTATTGAGAAGTAAATGGTTAACTATATAAAGCACAGAGGTCTCTGAAACAGCTTTTTAATTGGATGTTCCCGAGGCCACACTGCCTGACCCGTGCTCCCTGGAATTATTGAGAAGGAAATGGTTAATGAAAAACAGCACAAAGGTCACTGAAACAGCTTTTTAACTGGGGGCTACCGGACCACAATGATAGTCCCCTGTTCACAGGGATTATTGAGAAGGAAATGGTTAACTATACACAGCACAGAGGTCTCTGAAACAGCTTATTAATCGTGGGCTCCCGGAGCAACACTGCCTGTCCCCTGCTCCCAGGGATTATTGAGCAGTAAATGGTTAACTATATACAGGCACAGAGGTCTCTGAAACAGTTTTTAATTGGAGGCTTTCGAGGATAACACTGCCTGACCCCTGCTCCCAGGGATAATTGACAGGAAGTAAATGGTTAACTATACACCGTAACAGAGGTCTCTGAAAGAGCTTTTTAATTGGGAGCACCCGACCACACTGCCTGTCCCCTGCCCCCAGGGATTATTGAGTAGTAAATGGTTAACTGTACACAGCACAGAGGTCTCTGAAACAGCTTTTTAATTGGTGGCTCCCGAGGCCACACTGCCTGTCCCCTGCTCCCAGGGATTATTGAGCAGTAAATGGTTAACGAAAAACAGCACAGAGGTCACTGAAACAGCTTTTTAATTGGGGGCTCCCGAGGCCACACTGCCTGTCCCCTGCTCCCAGGGATTATTGCGCAGTAAATGGTTAACTATATACAGCACAGAGGTCTCTGAAACAGCTTTTTAATTGGGGGCTTCCGTGGCCACACTGCCTGTCCCCTGCTCGCAGGGATTATTGAGCAGTAAATGGTTAACGAAAAACAGCACAGAGGTCTCTGAAACAGCTTTTTAATTGGGGGCTCCCGAGGCCACACTGCCTGACCCCTGCTCCCAGGGATTATTGAGTAGTAAATGGTTAACTATATACAGGCACAGAGTTCTCTGACACAGCTTTTTAATTGGGGGCTCCCGAGGCCACACTGCCTGTCCACTGCTCCCAGGGATTATTGTGCAGTAAATGCGAACGACATACAGGCACAGAGGTCACTGAAACAGCTTTTTAAAAGGGGGCTCCCGAGGCCACACTGCCTGACTCCTGCTCCCTGGGATTATTGAGAAGGAAATGATCAACTATATACAGCACAGAGGTCAGAGTGTGCTCTGTATAACCCCTGCAGCTACTGGTCAACATTCCCATCTGTGTGGCCAGGGTGTTCTCTGTATACCCCTGCTCCTGGTCAACATTCCCATCTCTGTGTGGCCAGGGTGTGCTCTGTATAACCTCTGCATCTCCTGGTCAACATTCCCATCTCTGTGTGGCCACGATGTGCTCTGTATATCCCCTGCAGCTCATGGTCAACATTCCCATTTCTGTGTGGCCACGATGTGCTCTGTATATCCCCTGCAGCTCATGGTCAACATTCCCATTTCTGTGTGGCCAGGATGTGCTCTGCATAACCCCTGCTCCTGATCAACATTCCCATCTCTGTGTGGCCAGGGTGTGCTCTGTATAACCCCTGCAGCTCATGGTCAACATTCCCATCTGTGTGGCCACGGTGTGCTCTGTATCACCACAGCAGCTACTGGTCAACATTCCCATCTGTGTGGCCAGGGTGTGCTCTGTATAACACCTGCATCTCCTGGTCAACATTCCCATCTCTGTGTGTGGCCAGGGCGTGCTCTGTATAACCCCTGCATCTCCTGGTCAACATTCCCATCTCTGTGTGGCCACGATGTGCTCGGTATAACCCCTGCTCCTGGTCAACATTCCCATCTCTGTGTGGCCAAGGTGTGCTCTGTATAGCCCCTGCAGCTCATGGTCAACATTCCCATCTGTGTGGCCAGGGTGTTCTCTGTATACCCCTGCTCCTGGTCAACATTCCCATCTCTGTGTGGCCAGGGTGTGCTCTGTATAACCTCTGCATCTCCTGGTCAACATTCCCATCTCTGTGTGGCCACGATGTGCTCTGTATATCCCCTGCAGCTCATGGTCAACATTCCCATTTCTGTGTGGCCACGATGTGCTCTGTATATCCCCTGCAGCTCATGGTCAACATTCCCATTTCTGTGTGGCCAGGATGTGCTCTGCATAACCCCTGCTCCTGATCAACATTCCCATCTCTGTGTGGCCAGGGTGTGCTCTGTATAACCTCTGCATCTCCTGGTCAACATTCCCATCTCTGTGTGGCCACGATGTGCTCTGTATAACCCCTGCAGCTCATAGTCAACATTCCCAGCTCTGTGTGGCCAGGATGTGCTCTGCATAACCCCTGCATCTCCTGGTCAACATTCCCATCTCTGTGTGGCCAGGGTGTGCTCTGTATAACCTCAGCATCTCCTGGTCAACATTCCCATCTCTGTGTGGCCACGATGTGCTCTGTATATCCCCTGCAGCTCATGGTCAACATTCCCATTTCTGTGTGGCCAGGATGTGCTCTGCATAACCCCTGCTCCTGATCAACATTCCCATCTCTGTGTGGCCAGGGTGTGCTCTGTATAACCTCTGCATCTCCTGGTCAACATTCCCATCTCTGTGTGGCCACGATGTGCTCTGTATAACCCCTGCAGCCCATGGTCAACATTCCCAGCTCTGTGTGGCCAGGATGTGCTCTGCAAAACCCCTGCATCTCCTGGTCAACATTCCCATCTCTGTGTGGCCAGGGTGTGCTCTGTATGAACCCTGCTCCTGGTCAACATTCCCGTCTCTGTGTGGCCAGGGTGTGCTCTGTATAACCCCTGCAGCTAGAGGTCAACATTCCCATCTGTGTGGCCAGGATGTGCTCTGTATACCCCTGCTCCTGGTCAACATTCCCATCTCTGTGTGGCCAGGGAGTGCTCTGTCTAACCCCAGCAGCTCCTGGTCAACATTTCCATCTGTGTGTGGCCAGGGTGTGCTTAGGAGAACCCCTGCATCTCCTGGTCAACATTCCCATCTCTGTGTGGACACGATGTGCTCTGTATAACCCCTGCAGCTCCTGGTCAACATTCCCATCTCTGTGTGGTCTGAGTGTGCTCTGTATAACCCCTGCTCCTGGTCAACATTCCCTTCTCTGTGTGGCCAGGGTGTGCTCTGTATAACAACTGCAGCTCTTGGTCAAAATTCCCATCTCTGTGTGGCCAGAATGTGCTCTGCATAACCCCTGCTCCTGGTCAACATTCCCATCTGTGTGTGGCCAGGGTGTGCTCTGTATAAACCCTGCAGCTCATGGTCAACATTCCCATCTCTGTGTGGCCAGGATGTGCTCTGCATAACCCCTGCATCTCCTGCTCAACATTCCCATCTCTGTGTGGCCAGGGCGTGCTCTGTATAACCCCAGCAGCTCCTGGACAACATTCCCATCTCTGTGTGGCCAGGGTGTGCTCTGTATATCCCTGCTCCTGGTCAACATTCCCATACTGTGTGGCCAGGGTGTGCTCTGTCTAACCCCAGCAGCTCCTGGTCAACGTTCCCATCTGTGTGTGGCCAGGGTATGCTCTGTATAACCCCTGCAGCTCCTGGTCAACATTCGCATCTCTGTGTGGCCAGGATGTGCTCTGTATAACCCCTGCAGCTCCTGGTCAACATTCCCATCTGTGTGTGGCCAGGGTGTGCTCTGTATAAACCCTGCTCCTGGTCAACATTCCCTTCTCTGTGTGGCCAGGGTGTGCTCGGTATAACCCCTGCAGCGCCTGGTGTACATTCCCATCTGTGTGTGGCCAGGGTGTGCTCTGTATAACCCCTGCATCTCCTGGTCAACATTCGCATCTCTGTGTGGCCACGATGTGCTCTGTATAACCCCTGCAGCTCATGGTCAACATTCCCAGCTCTGTGTGGCCAGGATGTGCTCTGCATAACCCCTGCATCTCCTGGTCAACATTCCCATCTCTGTGTGGCCAGGGTGTGCTCTGTATAAACCCTGGAGCTAGAGGTCAACATTCCCATCTGTGTTGCCAGGATGTGCTCTGTATACCCCTGCTCCTGGTCAACATTCCCATCTCTGTGTGGCCAGGGAGTGCTCTGTCTAACCCCAGCATCTCCTGGTCAACATTTCCATCTGTGTGTGGCCAGGGTGTGCTCTGTATAACCCCTGCATCTCCTGGTCAACATTCCCATCTCTGTGTGGACACGATGTGCTCTGTATAACCCCTACAGCTCCTGGTCAACATTCCCATCTCTCTGTGGCCAGGATGTGCTCTGCATAACCCCTGCTCCTGGTCAACATTCCCATCTCTGTGTGGTCTGAGTGTGCTCTGCATAGCCCCTGCTCCTGGTCAACATTCCCATCTCTGTGTGGCCAGGGTGTGCTCTGTATAACCCCTGCAGCTCATGGTCAACATTCCCATCTGTGTGGCCACGGTGTGCTCTGTATCACCACAGCAGCTACTGGTCAACATTCCCATCTGTGTGGCCAGGGTGTGCTCTGTATAACACCTGCATCTCCTGGTCAACATTCCCATCTCTGTGTGTGGCCAGGGCGTGCTCTGTATAACCCCTGCATCTCCTGGTCAACATTCCCATCTCTGTGTGGCCACGATGTGCTCGGTATAACCCCTGCTCCTGGTCAACATTCCCATCTCTGTGTGGCCAGGGTGTGCTCTGTATATCCCTGCTCCTGGTCAACATTCCCATACTGTGTGGCCAGGGTGTGCTCTGTCTAACCCCAGCAGCTCCTGGTCAACGTTCCCATCTGTGTGTGGCCAGGGTATGCTCTGTATAACCCCTGCAGCTCCTGGTCAACATTCGCATCTCTGTGTGGCCAGGATGTGCTCTGTATAACCCCTGCAGCTCCTGGTCAACATTCCCATCTGTGTGTGGCCAGGGTGTGCTCTGTATAAACCCTGCTCCTGGTCAACATTCGCATCTCTGTGTGGCCACGATGTGCTCTGTATAACCCCTGCAGCTCATGGTCAACATTCCCAGCTCTGTGTGGCCAGGATGTGCTCTGCATAACCCCTGCATCTCCTGGTCAACATTCCCATCTCTGTGTGGCCAGGGTGTGCTCTGTATAAACCCTGGAGCTAGAGGTCAACATTCCCATCTGTGTTGCCAGGATGTGCTCTGTATACCCCTGCTCCTGGTCAACATTCCCATCTCTGTGTGGCCAGGGAGTGCTCTGTCTAACCCCAGCATCTCCTGGTCAACATTTCCATCTGTGTGTGGCCAGGGTGTGCTCTGTATAACCCCTGCATCTCCTGGTCAACATTCCCATCTCTGTGTGGACACGATGTGCTCTGTATAACCCCTACAGCTCCTGGTCAACATTCCCATCTCTCTGTGGCCAGGATGTGCTCTGCATAACCCCTGCTCCTGGTCAACATTCCCATCTCTGTGTGGTCTGAGTGTGCTCTGCATAGCCCCTGCTCCTGGTCAACATTCCCATCTCTGTGTGGCCAGGGTGTGCTCTGTATAACCCCTGCAGCTCATGGTCAACATTCCCATCTGTGTGGCCACGGTGTGCTCTGTATCACCACAGCAGCTACTGGTCAACATTCCCATCTGTGTGGCCAGGGTGTGCTCTGTATAACACCTGCATCTCCTGGTCAACATTCCCATCTCTGTGTGTGGCCAGGGCGTGCTCTGTATAACCCCTGCATCTCCTGGTCAACATTCCCATCTCTGTGTGGCCACGATGTGCTCGGTATAACCCCTGCTCCTGGTCAACATTCCCATCTCTGTGTGGCCAAGGTGTGCTCTGTATAGCCCCTGCATCTCATGGTCAACATTCCCATCTGTGTGGCCAGGGTGTTCTCTGTATACCCCTACTCCTGGTCAACATTCCCATCTCTGTGTGGCCAGGGTGTGCTCTGTATAACATCTGCATCTCCTGGTCAACATTCCCATCTCTGTGTGGCCACGATGTGCTCTGTATATCCCCTGCAGCTCATGGTCAACATTCCCATTTCTGTGTGGCCAGGTTGTGCTCTGCATAACCCCTGCCCTTGGCCAACATTCCCATCTCTGTGTGGCCAGGGTGTGCTCTGTATAACCTCTGCATCTCCTGGTCAACATTCCCATCTCTGTGTGGCCACGATGTGCTCTGTATAACCCCTGCAGCTCATGGTCAACATTCCCAGCTCTGTGTGGCCAGGATGTGCTCTGCATAACCCCTGCATCTCCGGGGCAACATTCCCATTTCTGTGTGGCCAGGGTGTGCTCTGTATAACCTCTGCATCTCCTGGTCAACATTCCCATCTCTGTGTGGCCACGATGTGCTCTGTATATCCCCTGCAGCTCATGGTCAACATTCCCATTTCTGTGTGGCCAGGATGTGCTCTGCATAACCCCTGCTCCTGATCAACATTCCCATCTCTGTGTGGCCAGGGTGTGCTCTGTATAACCTCTGCATCTCCTGGTCAACATTCCCATCTCTGTGTGGCCACGATGTGCTCTGTATAACCCCTGCAGCTCATGGTCAACATTCCCAGCTCTGTGTGGCCAGGATGTGCTCTGCATAACCCCTGCATCTCCTGGTCAACATTCCCATCTCTGTGTGGTCTGTGTGCTCTGTATACCCCTGCTCCTGGTCAACATTCCCATCTCTGTGTGGCCAGGGAGTGCTCTGTCTAACCCCAGCAGCTCCTGGTCAACATTTCCATCTGTGTGTGGCCAGGGTGTGCTCTGGAGAACCCCTGCATCTCCTGGTCAACATTCCCATCTCTGTGTGGCCAGGGTGTGCTTTGTATAAACCCTGCTCCTGGTCAACATTCCCTTCTCTGTGTGGCCACGGTGTGCTCTGTATAACCCCTGCAGCTCCTGGTCAACATTCCCATCTCTGTGTGGCCAGGATATGCTCTGCATAACCCCTGCTCCTGGTCAACATACCCATCTCTGTGTGGCCAGGGTGTGCTCTGTCTAACCCCAGCAGCACCTGGTCAACATTCCCATCTGTGTGTGGCCAGGATGTGCTCTGTCTAACCCCAGCAGCTCCTGGTCAACATTCCCATCTGATTGTGGCCAGGGTGTGCTCTGTATAACCCCTGCAGCTCCTGGTCAACATTCCAATCTCTGTGTGTCCAGGGTGTGCTCTGTATAACCCCAGCAGCTCCTGGTCAACATTCCCATCTCTGTGTGGCCAGGGTGTGCTCTGTATAACCCCTGCAGCTCCTCGTCAACATTCCCAATTCTGTGTGGCCAGGGTGTGCTCTGTATAACCACTGCAGCTACTGGTAAACATTCCCATCTGTGTGGCGAGGGTGTGCTCTGTATACCCCTGCTCCTGGTCAACATTCCCATCTCTGTGTGGCCAGGGTGTGCTCTATCTAACCCCAGCAGCTCCTGGTCAACATTCCCATCTCTGTGTGGCCAGGATGTGCTCTGCATAACCCCTGCTCCTGGTCAACATTCCCATCTCTGTGTGGCCAGGTTGTGCTCTGTATAACCCCTGCATCTCCTGGTCAACATTCCCATCTCTGTGCGGCCAGGATGTGCTCTGCATAACCCCTGCATCTCCTGGTCAACATTCCCATCTGTGTGTGGCCAGGGTGTGCTCTGTATAACCCCTGCAGCTCCTGGTCAACATTCCCATCTCTGTGTGGCCAGGGTGTGCTCTGTATAACCCCTGCAGCTCCTGGTCAACATTCCCATCTCTGTGTGGCCAGGGTGTGCTCTGGATAACCCCTGCAGCTCATGGTCAACAGTCCCATCTCTGTGTGGCCAGGATGTGCTCTCCATAACCCATGCAGCTCCTGGTCAACATTCCAATCTATGTGTGTCCAGGGTGTGCTCTGTATAACCCCAGCAGCTCCTGGTCAACATTCCCATCTCTGTCTGGCCAGGGTGTGCTCTGTATAACCCCTGCAGCTCCTGGTCAACATTCCCAATTCTGTGTGGCCAGGGTGTGCTCTGTATAACCCCTGCAGCTACTGGTCAACATTCCCGTCTCTGTGTTGCCAGGGTGTGCTCTGTCTAACCCCAGCAGCTCCTGGTCAACATTCCCATCTGTGTGTGGCCAGGGTGTGCTCGGTATAACCCCTGCATCTCCTGGTCAACATTCCCATCTCTGTGTGGCCAGGGTGTGCTCTGTATAACCCCAGCAGCTCCTGGACAACATTCCCATCTCTGTGTGGCCAGGGTGTGCTCTGTATACCCCTGCTCCTGGTCAACATTCCCATACTGTGTGGCCAGGGTGTGCTCTGCCTAACCCCAGCTGCTCCTGGTCAACATTCCCATCTGTGTGTGGCCAGGATATGCTCTGTATAAGCCCTGCAGCTCCTGGTCAACATTCGCATCTCTGTGTGGCCAGGATGTGCTCTGTCTAACTCCAGCAGCTCATGGTCAACATTCCCATCTCTGTGTGGCCAGGATGTTCTCTGCATAACCCCTGCATCTCCTGGTCAACATTCCCATCTCTGTGTGGCCACGATGTGCTCTGTATAACCCCTGCAGCTCCTGGTCAACATTCCCATCTGTGTGTGGCCAGGGTGTGCTCTGTATAAACCCTGCTCCTGGTCAACATTCCCTTCTCTGTGTGGCCTAAGTGTGCTCTGTATAACCCCTGCAGCGCCTGGTCAACATTCCCATCTGTGTGTGGCCAGGGTGTGCTCTGTATAACCCCTGCATCTCCTGGTCAACATTCGCATCTCTGTGTGGCCACGATGTGCTCTGTATAACCCCTGCAGCTCATGGTCAACATTCCCAGCTCTGTGTGGCCAGGATGTGCTCTGCATAACCCCTGCATCTCCTGGTCAACATTCCCATCTCTGTGTGGCCAGGGTCTGCTCTGTGTAAACCCTGCTCCTGGTCAACATTCCCATCTCTGTGTGGCCAGGGTGTGCTCTGTATAACCCCTGCAGCTAGAGGTCAACATTCCCATCTGTGTGGCCAGGATGTGCTCTGTATACCCCTGCTCCTGGTCAACATTCCCATCTCTGTGTGGCCAGGGAGTGCTCTGTCTAACCCCAGCAGCTCCTGGTCAACATTTCCATCTGTGTGTGGCCAGTGTGTGCTCTGTATAACCCCTGCATCTCCTGGTCAACATTCCCATCTCTGTGTGGACACTATGTGCTCTGTATAACCCCTGCAGCTCCTGGTCAACATTCCCATCTCTCTGTGGCCAGGATGTGCTCTGCATAACCCCTGCTCCTGGTCAACATTCCCATCTCTGTGTGGTCTGAGTGTGCTCTGTATAACCCCTGCTCCTGGTCAACATTCCCTTCTCTGTGTGGCCAGGGTGTGCTCTGTATAACAACTGCAGCTCCTGGTCAAAATTCCCATCTCTGTGTGGCCAGAATGTGCTCTGCATAACCCCTGCTCCTGGTCAACATTCCCATCTCTGTGTGGCCAGGATGTGCTCTGTATAACCCCTGCAGCTCATGGTCAACATTCCCATCTCTGTGTGGCCAGGATGTGCTCTGCATAACCCCTGCATCTCCTGGTCAACATTCCCATCTCTGTGTGGCCAGGGTGTGCTCTGTATAACCCCAGCAGCTCCTGGTCAACATTCCCATCTCTATGTGGACAGGGTGTGCTCTGTATACCCCTGCTCCTGGTCAACATTCGCATCTCTGTGTGGCTAGGATGTGCTCTGTCTAACTCCAGCAGCTCATGGTCAACATTCCCATCTGTGTATGGCCAGGATGTTCTCTGAATAAACCCTGCTCCTGGTCAACATTCCCTTCTCTGAGTGGCCAGGGTGTGCTCTGTAAAACCCCTGCAGCGCCTGGTCAACATTCCCATCTGTGTGTGGCCAGGGTGTGCTCTGTATAACCCCTGCATCTCCTGGTCAACATTCGCATCTCTGTGTGGCCACAATGTGCTCTGTATAACCCCTGCAGCTCATGGTCAACATTGCCATCTCTGTGTGGCCAGGATGTGCTCTGCATAACCCCTGCTCCTGGTCAACATTCCCATCTCTGTGTGGCCAGGGTGTGCTCTGTATAACCCCTGCAGTTCATGGTCAACATTCCCATCTCTGTGTGGCCAGGATGTGCTCTGCAAAACCCCTGCATCTCCTGGTGAACATTCCCATCTCTGTGTGGCCAGGGTGTGCTTTATATAAACCCTGCTCCTGGTCAAGATTCCCTTCTCTGTGTGGCCACGGTGTGCTCTGTATAACCCCTGCAGCTCCTGGTCAATATTCCCATCTCTGAGTGGCCAGGATGTGCTCTGCATAACCCCTGCTCCTGCTCAACATTCCCATCTCTGTGTGGCCAGGGTGTGCTCTGTCTAACCCCAGCAGCTCCTGGTCAACATTCCCATCTGGGTGTGGCCAGGATGTGCTCTGTCTAACCCCAGCAGCTCCTGTTCAACATTCCCATCTATGTGAAGCCAGGGTGGGCTCTGTATAACCCCTGCAGCTCCTGGTCAACATTCCAATCTCTGTGTGTCCAGGGTGTGCTCTGTATAACCCCAGCAGCTCCTGGTCAACATTCCCATCTCTGTGTGGCCAGGGGGTGCTCTGTATAACCCCTGCAGCTCCTCGTCAACATTCCCAATTCTGTGTGGCCAGGGTGTGCTCTGTATAACCACTGCAGCTACTGGTCAACATTCACATCTGTGTGGCGAGGGTGTGCTCTGTATACCCCTGCTCCTGGTCAACATTCCCATCTCTGTGTGGCCAGGGTGTGCTCTGTCTAACCCCAGCAGCTCCTGGTCAACATTCCCATCTGTGTGTGGCCAGGGTGTGCTCTGTATAACCCCTGCATCTCCTGTTCAACATTCCCATCTCTGTGTGGCCAGGGTGTGCTCTGTATAACACCTGCAGCTCCAGGTCAACATTCCCATCTCTGTGTGGCCAGGATGTGCTCTGCATAACCCCTGCTCCTGGTCAACATTCCCATCTCTGTGTGGCCAGGTTGTGCTCTGTATAACCCCTGCAGCTCATGGTCAACATTCCCATCTCTGTGCGGCCAGGATGTGCTCTGCATAACCCCTGCATCTCCTGGTCAACATTCCCATCTCTGTGTGGCCAGGGTGTGCTCTGTATAAACACTGCTCCTGGTCAACATTCCCATCTCTGTGTGGTCAGAGTGTGCTCTGTATAACCCCTGCTCCTGGTCAACATTCCCTTCTCTGTGTGGCCAGGGTGTGCTCTGTATAACCCCTGCTGCTCCTGGTCAAACTTTCCATCTCTGTGTGGCCAGGGTGTGCTCTGTATACCCCTGCTCCTGGTCAACATTCCCATACTGTGTGGCCAGGGTGTGCTCTGTCTAACCCCAGCAGCTCCTGGTCAACATTCCCATCTGTGTGTGGCCAGGGTATGCTCGGTATAACCCCTGCAGCGCCTGGTCAACATTCGCATCTCTGTGTGCCACGATGTGCTATGTATAACCCCTGCAGCGTCTGGTCAACATTCCCATCTCTGTGTGGCCAGGATGTGCTCTGCATAACCCCTGCTCCTGGTCAACATTCCCATCTCTGTGTGGCCAGGGTGTGCTCTGTATAACCCCTGCAGCGCCTGGTCAACATTCGCATCTCTGTGTGCCACGATGTGCTCTGTATAACCCCTGCAGCGTCTGGTCAACATTCCCATCTCTGTGTGGCCAGGATGTGCTCTGCATAACCCCTGCTCCTGGTCAACATTCCCATCTCTGTGTGGCCAGGGTGTGCTCTGTATAACGCCTGCAGCTCATTGTCAACATTCCCATCTCTGTGTGGCCATGATGTGCTCTGCATAACCCCTGCATCTCCTGGTGAACATTCCCATCTCTGTGTGGCCAGGGTGTGCTATGTATAAACCCTGCTCCTGGTCAACAATCCCTTCTCTGTGTGGCCAGGGTGTGCTCTGTATAACCCCTGCAGCTCCTGGTCAACATTCCCAATTCTCTGTGGCCAGGGTGTGCTCTGTATAACCCATGCAGCTACTGGTCAACATTCCCATCTGTGTGGCCAGGGTGTGCTCTGTATGCCCCTGCTCCTCGTCAACATTCCCATCTCTGTGTGGCCAGGGTGTGCTCTTTCTAACCCCAGCATCTCCTGGTCAACATTCCCATCTGTGTGTGGCCAGGGTGTGCTCTGTATACACCCTGCATCTCCAGGTCAACATTCCCATCTCTGTGTGGCCATGATGTGCTCTGTATAACCCCTGCAGCTCCTGGTCAACATTCCCATCTCTGTGTGGCCAGGGTGTGCTCTGCATAACCCCTGCTCCTGGTCAACATTCCCATCTCTGTGTGGGCAGGGTGTGCTCTGTCTAACCCCAGCAGTTCCTGGTCAACATTCCCATCTGTGTGTGGCCAGGGTGTGCTCTGTCTAACCCCAGCAGCTCCTGGTCAACATTCCCATCTGTGTGTGGCCAGGGTGTGCTCTGTATACCCCCTGCAGGTCCTGGTCAACATTCCCATCTCGGTGTGGCCAGGGTGTGCTCTGTATAACCCCTGCAGATCCTGGTCAACATTCCCATCTCTGTGTGGCCAGGGTGTGCTCCGTATAAACCCTTCTCCTGGTCAACATTTCCTTCTCTGTGTGGCCAGGGTGTGCTCTGTATAACCACTGCAGCTACTGGTAAACATTCCCATCTGTGTGGCGAGGGTGTGCTCTGTATACCCCTGCTCCTGGTCAACATTCCCATCTCTGTGTGGCCAGGGTGTGCTCTATCTAACCCCAACAGCTCCTGGTCAACATTCCCATCTCTGTGTGGCCAGGATGTGCTCTGCATAACCCCTGCTCCTGGTCAACATTCCCATCTCTGTGTGGCCAGGTTGTGCTCTGTATAACCCCTGCATCTCCTGGTCAACATTCCCATCTCTGTGCGGCCAGGATGTGCTCTGCATAACCCCTGCATCTCCTGGTCAACATTCCCATCTGTGTGTGGCCAGGGTGTGCTCTGTATAACCCCTGCAGCTCCTGGTCAACATTCCCATCTCTGTGTGGCCAGGGTGTGCTCTGTATAACCCCTGCAGCTCCTGGTCAACATTCCCATCTCTGTGTGGCCAGGGTGTGCTCTGGATAACCCCTGCAGCTCATGGTCAACAGTCCCATCTCTGTGTGGCCAGGATGTGCTCTCCATAACCCATGCAGCTCCTGGTCAACATTCCAATCTATGTGTGTCCAGGGTGTGCTCTGTATAACCCCAGCAGCTCCTGGTCAACATTCCCATCTCTGTCTGGCCAGGGTGTGCTCTGTATAACCCCTGCAGCTCCTGGTCAACATTCCCAATTCTGTGTGGCCAGGATGTGCTCTGTATAACCCCTGCAGCTACTGGTCAACATTCCCGTCTCTGTGTTGCCAGGGTGTGCTCTGTCTAACCCCAGCAGCTCCTGGTCAACATTCCCATCTGTGTGTGGCCAGGGTGTGCTCGGTATAACCCCTGCATCTCCTGGTCAACATTCCCATCTCTGTGTGGCCAGGGTGTGCTCTGTATAACCCCAGCAGCTCCTGGACAACATTCCCATCTCTGTGTGGCCAGGGTGTGCTCTGTCTAACTCCAGCAGCTCATGGTCAACATTCCCATCTCTGTGTGGCCAGGATGTTCTCTGCATAACCCCTGCATCTCCTGGTCAACATTCCCATCTCTGTGTGGCCACGATGTGCTCTGTATAACCCCTGCAGCTCCTGGTCAACATTCCCATCTGTGTGTGGCCAGGGTGTGCTCTGTATAAACCCTGCTCCTGGTCAACATTCCCTTCTCTGTGTGGCCTAAGTGTGCTCTGTATAACCCCTGCAGCGCCTGGTCAACATTCCCATCTGTGTGTGGCCAGGGTGTGCTCTGTATAACCCCTGCATCTCCTGGTCAACATTCGCATCTCTGTGTGGCCACGATGTGCTCTGTATAACCCCTGCAGCTCATGGTCAACATTCCCAGCTCTGTGTGGCCAGGATGTGCTCTGCATAACCCCTGCATCTCCTGGTCAACATTCCCATCTCTGTGTGGCCAGGGTGTGCTCTGTATAAACCCTGCTCCTGGTCAACATTCCCATCTCTGTGTGGCCAAGGTGTGCTCTGTATAACCCCTGCAGCTAGAGGTCAACATTCCCATCTGTGTGGCCAGGATGTGCTCTGTATACCCCTGCTCCTGGTCAACATTCCCATCTCTGTGTGGCCAGGGAGTGCTCTGTCTAACCCCAGCAGCTCCTGGTCAACATTTCCATCTGTGTGTGGCCAGTGTGTGCTCTGTATAACCCCTGCATCTCCTGGTCAACATTCCCATCTCTGTGTGGACACGATGTGCTCTGTATAACCCCTGCAGCTCCTGGTCAACATTCCCATCTCTCTGTGGCCAGGATGTGCTCTGCATAACCCCTGCTCCTGGTCAACATTCCCATCTCTGTGTGGTCTGAGTGTGCTCTGTATAACCCCTGCTCCTGGTCAACATTCCCTTCTCTGTGTGGCCAGGGTGTGCTCTGTATAACAACTGCAGCTCCTGGTCAAAATTCCCATCTCTGTGTGGCCAGAATGTGCTCTGCATAACCCCTGCTCCTGGTCAACATTCCCATCTCTGTGTGGCCAGGATGTGCTCTGCATAACCCCTGCAGCTCATGGTCAACATTCCCATCTCTGTGTGGCCAGGATGTGCTCTGCATAACCCCTGCATCTCCTGGTCAACATTCCCATCTCTGTGTGGCCAGGGTGTGCTCTGTATAACCCCAGCAGCTCCTGGTCAACATTCCCATCTCTATGTGGACAGGGTGTGCTCTGTATACCCCTGCTCCTGGTCAACATTCGCATCTCTGTGTGGCTAGGATGTGCTCTGTCTAACTCCAGCAGCTCATGGTCAACATTCCCATCTCTGTGTGGCCAGGATGTTCTCTGCATAACCCCTGCATCTCCTGGTCAACATTCCCATCTCTGTGTGGCCACGATGTGCTCTGTATAACCCCTGCAGCTCCTGGTCAACATTCCCATCTGTGTATGGCCAGGGTGTGCTCTGAATAAACCCTGCTCCTGGTCAACATTCCCTTCTCTGTGTGGCCAGGGTGTGCACTGTAAAACCCCTGCAGCGCCTGGTCAACATTCCCATCTGTGTGTGGCCAGGGTGTGCTCTGTATAACCCCTGCATCTCCTGGTCAACATTCGCATCTCTGTGTGGCCACAATGTGCTCTGTATAACCCCTGCAGCTCATGGTCAACATTGCCATCTCTGTGTGGCCAGGATGTGCTCTGCATAACCCCTGCTCCTGGTCAACATTCCCATCTCTGTGTGGCCAGGGTGTGCTCTGTATAACCCCTGCAGTTCATGGTCAACATTCCCATCTCTGTGTGGCCAGGATGTGCTCTGCAAAACCCCTGCATCTCCTGGTGAACATTCCCATCTCTGTGTGGCCAGGGTGTGCTTTATATAAACCATGCTCCTGGTCAACATTCCCTTCTCTGTGTGGCCACGGTGTGCTCTGTATAACCCCTGCAGCTCCTGGTCAACATTCCCATCTCTGTGTGGCCAGGATGTGCTCTGCATAACCCCTGCTCCTGCTCAACATTCCCATCTCTGTGTGGCCAGGGTGTGCTCTGTCTAACCCCAGCAGCTCCTGGTCAACATTCCCATCTGGGTGTGGCCAGGATGTGCTCTGTCTAACCCCAGCAGCTCCTGTTCAACATTCCCATCTATGTGAAGCCAGGGTGGGCTCTGTATAACCCCTGCAGCTCCTGGTCAACATTCCAATCTCTGTGTGTCCAGGGTGTGCTCTGTATAACCCCAGCAGCTCCTGGTCAACATTCCCATCTCTGTGTGGCCAGGGTGTGCTCTGTATAACCCCTGCAGCTCCTCGTCAACATTCCCAATTCTGTGTGGCCAGGGTGTGCTCTGTATAACCACTGCAGCTACTGGTCAACATTCACATCTGTGTGGCGAGGGTGTGCGCTGTATACCCCTGCTCCTGGTCAACATTCCCATCTCTGTGTGGCCAGGGTGTGCTCTGTCTAACCCCAGCAGCTCCTGGTCAACATTCCCATCTGTGTGTGGCCAGGGTGTGCTCTGTATAACCCCTGCATCTCCTGTTCAACATTCCCATCTCTGTGTGGCCAGGGTGTGCTCTGTATAACACCTGCAGCTCCAGGTCAACATTCCCATCTCTGTGTGGCCAGGATGTGCTCTGCATAACCCCTGCTCCTGGTCAACATTCCCATCTCTGTGTGGCCAGGTTGTGCTCTGTATAACCCCTGCAGCTCATGGTCAACATTCCCATCTCTGTGCGGCCAGGATGTGCTCTGCATAACCCCTGCATCTCCTGGTCAACATTCCCATCTCTGTGTGGCCAGGGTGTGCTCTGTATAAACACTGCTCCTGGTCAACATTCCCATCTCTGTGTGGTCAGAGTGTGCTCTGTATAACCCCTGCTCCTGGTCAACATTCCCTTCTCTGTGTGGCCAGGGTGTGCTCTGTATAACCCCTGCTGCTCCTGGTCAAACTTTCCATCTCTGTGTGGCCAGGGTGTGCTCTGTATACCCCTGCTCCTGGTCAACATTCCCATACTGTGTGGCCAGGGTGTGCTCTGTCTAACCCCAGCAGCTCCTGGTCAACATTCCCATCTGTGTGTGGCCAGGGTATGCTCGGTATAACCCCTGCAGCTCCTGGTCAACATTCGCATCTCTGTAAGGCCAGGATGTGCTCTGTCTAACCACAGCAGCTCATGGTCAACATTCCCATCTCTGTGTGGCCAGGATGTGCTCTGCATAACCCCTGCATCTCCTGGTCAACATTCCCATCTCTGTGTGGCCAGGGTGTGCTCTGTATTAACCCTGCTCCTGGTCAACATTCACTTCTCTGTGTGGCCAGGGTGTGCTCTGTATAACCCCTGCAGCGCCTGGTCAACATTCGCATCTCTGTGTGCCACGATGTGCTCTGTATAACCCCTGCAGCGTCTGGTCAACATTCCCATCTCTGTGTGGCCAGGATGTGCTCTGCATAACCCCTGCTCCTGGTCAACATTACCATCTCTGTGTGGCCAGGGTGTGCTCTGTATAACGCCTGCAGCTCATTGTCAACATTCCCATCTCTGTGTGGCCATGATGTGCTCTGCATAACCCCTGCATCTCCTGGTGAACATTCCCATCTCTGTGTGGCCAGGGTGTGCTCTGTATAAACCCTGCTCCTGGTCAACAATCCCTTCTCTGTGTGGCCAGGGTGTGCTCTGTATAACCCCTGCAGCTCCTGGTCAACATTCCCAATTCTCTGTGGCCAGGGTGTGCTCTGTATAACCCATGCAGCTACTGGTCAACATTCCCATCTGTGTGGCCAGGGTGTGCTCTGTATGCCCCTGCTCCTCGTCAACATTCCCATCTCTGTGTGGCCAGGGTGTGCTCTTTCTAACCCCAGCATCTCCTGGTCAACATTCCCATCTGTGTGTGGCCAGGGTGTGCTCTGTATACACCCTGCATCTCCAGGTCAACATTCCCATCTCTGTGTGGCCATGATGTGCTCTGTATAACCCCTGCAGCTCCTGGTCAACATTCCCATCTCTGTGTGGCCAGGGTGTGCTCTGTCTAACCCCAGCAGTTCCTGGTCAACATTCCCATCTGTGTGTGGCCAGGGTGTGCTCTGTCTAACCCCAGCAGCTCCTGGTCAACATTCCCATCTGTGTGTGGCCAGGGTGTGCTCTGTATACCCCCTGCAGGTCCTGGTCAACATTCCCATCTCGGTGTGGCCAGGGTGTGCTCTGTATAACCCCTGCAGCTCCTGGTCAACATTCCCATCTCTGTGTGGCCAGGGTGTGCTCCGTATAAACCCTTCTCCTGGTCAACATTTCCTTCTCTGTGTGGCCAGGGTGTGCTCTGTATAACCCCTGCAGCTCCTGGTCAACATTCCCATCTCTGTGTGTCCAGGGTGTGCTCTGTATAACCCCAGCAGCTCCTGGTCAACATTCCCATCTCTGTGTGTCCAGGGTGTGCTCTGTGTAACCCCAGCAGCTCCTGGTCAACATTCCCATCTCTGTGTGGCCAGGGTGTGCTCTGTATATCCCCAGCAGCTCCTGGTCAACATTCCCATCTCTGTGTGTCCAGGGTGTGCTCTGTGTAACCCCAGCAGCTCCTGGTCAACATTCCCAATTCTGTGTGGCCAGGGTGTGCTCTGTATAACCCCAGCAGCTCCTGGTCAACATTCCCATCTCTGTGTGGCGAGGTTGTGCTCTGTATAACCCTGCTCCTGGTCAACATTCCCATCTCTGTGTGGCCAGGGTGTGCTCTGTCAAACCCAAGCAGCTCCTGGTCAACATTCCCATCTGTGTGTGGCCAGGGTGTGCTCTGTATAACCCCTGCATCTCCTGGTCAACATTCCCATCTCTGTGTGGCCAGGGTGTGCTCTGTATAACCCCTGCAGCTCCTGGTCATCATTCCCATCTCTGTGTGGCCAGGATGTGCTCTGCATAACCCCTGCTCCTGGTCAACATTCCCATCTCTGTGTGGCCAGGTTGTGCTCTGTATAACCCCTGCAGCTCATGGTCAACATTCCCATCTCTGTGCGGCCAGGATGTGCTCTGCATAACCCCTGCATCTCCTGGTCAACATTCCCATCTCTGTGTGGCCAGGGTGTGCTCTGTATAAACACTGCTCCTGGTCAACATTCCCATCTCTGTGTGGTCAGAGTGTGCTCTGTATAACCCCTGCTCCTGGTCAACATTCCCTTCTCTGTGTGGCCAGGGTGTGCTCTGTATAACCCCTGCTGCTCCTGGTCAAACCTTCCATCTCTGTGTGGCCAGAATGTGCTCTGCGTAACCCCTGCTCCTGGTCAACATTCCCATCTCTGTGTGGCCAGGGTGTGCACTGTATAAACCCTGCAGCTCATGGTCAGCATTCCCATCTCTGTGTGGCCAGGGTGTGCTCTGTATAACCCAAGCAGCTCCTGGTCAACATTCCCATCTCTCTGTGGCCAGGGTGTGCTCTGTATACCCCTGCTCCTGGTCAACATTCCCATACTGTGTGGCCAGGGTGTGCTCTGTCTAACCCCAGCAGCTCCTGGTCAACATTCCCATCAGTGTGTGGCCAGGGTATGCTCGGTATAACCCCTGCAGCTCCTGGTCAACATTCGCTTCTCTGTGGGGCCAGGATGTGCTCTGTCTAACCACAGCAGCTCATGGTCAACATTCCCATCTCTGTGCGGCCAGGATGTGCTCTGCATAACCCCTGCATCTCCTGGTCAACATTCCCATCTCTGTGTGGCCAGGGTGTGCTCTGTATTAACCCTGCTCCTGGTCAACATTCACTTCTCTGTGTGGCCAGGGTATGCTCTGTATAACCCCTGCAGCGCCTGGTCAACATTCGCATCTCTGTGTGCCACGATGTGCTCTGTATAACCCCTGCAGCGTCTGGTCAACATTCCCATCTCTGTGTGGCCAGGATGTGCTCTGCATAACCCCTGCTCCTGGTCAACATTCCCATCTCTGTGTGGCCAGGGTGTGCTCTGTATAACGGCTGCAGCTCATTGTCAACATTCCCATCTCTGTGTGGCCATGATGTGCTCTGCATAACCCCTGCATCTCCTGGTGAACATTCCCATCTCTGTGTGGCCAGGGTGTGCTCTGTATAAACCCTGCTCCTGGTCAACAATCCCTTCTCAGTGTGGCCAGGGTGTGCTCTGTATAACTCCTGCAGCTCCTGGTCAACATTCCCAATTATGTGTGGCCAGGGTGTGCTCTGTATAACCCATGCAGCTACTGGTCAACATTCCCATCTGTGTGGCCAGGGTGTGCTCTGTATGCCCCTGCTCCTCGTCAACATTCCCATCTCTGTGTGGCCAGGGTGTGCTCTTTCTAACCCCAGCATCTCCTGGTCAACATTCCCATCAGTGTGTGGCCAGGGTGTGCTCTGTATACACCCTGCATCTCCTGGTCAACATTCCCATCTCTGTGTGGCCAGGGTGTGCTCTGTATAAACCCTGCTCCTGGTCAACATTCCCATCTCTGTGTGGTCAGAGTGTGCTCTGTATAACCCCTGCTCCTGGTCAACATTCCCTTCTCTGTGTGGCCAGGGTGTGCTCTGTATAAACCCTGCAGCTCCTGGTCAAAATTCCCATACTGTGTGGACAGGGTATGCTCTGCATAACCCCCGCATCTCCTGGTCAACATTCCCACCTCCGTGTGGCCACGATGTGCTCTGTATAACCCCTGCAGCTCCTGGTCAACATTCCCATCTGTGTGTGGCCAGGGTGTGCTCTGTATAAACCCTGCTCCTGGTCAACATTCACTTCTCTGTGTGGCCAGGGTGTGCTCTGTATAACCCCTGCAGCGCCTGGTCAACATTCCCATCTGTGTGTGGCCAGGGTGTGCTCTGTATAACCCCTGCATCTCCTGGTCAGCATTCGCATCTCTGTGTGGCCACGATGTGCTCTGTATAACCCCTGCAGCTCCTGGTCAACATTCCCATCTCTGTGTGGCCAGGATGTGCTCTGCATAACCCCTGCTCCTGGTCAACATTCCCATCTCTGTGTGGCCAGGGTGTGCTCTGTATAACCCCTGCAGCTCATGGTCAACATTCCCATTTCTGTGTGGCCAGGATGTGCTCTGCATAACCCCTGCATCTCCTGGTGAACATTCCCATCTCTGTGTGGCCAGGGTGTGCTTTGTATAAACCCTGCTCCTGGTCAACATTCCCTTCTCTGTGTGGCCACGATGTGCTCGGTATAACCCCTGCAGCTCCTGGTCAACATTCCCATCTCTGTGTGGACAGGAGGTGCTCTGCACAACTCCTGCTCCTGGTCAACATTCCCATCTCTGTGTGGCCAGGGTGTGCTCTGTCTAACCCCAGCAGCTCCTGGTCAACATTCCCATCTGTCTGTGGCCAGGGTGTGCTCTGTCTAACCCCAGCAGCTCCTGGTCAACATTCCCATCTGTGTGTGGCCAGAGTTTGCTCTGTATACCCCCTGCAGGTCCTTGTCAACATTCCCATCTCTGTGTGGCCAGGGTGTGCTCTGTGTAAACCCTTCTCCTGGTCAACATTCCCTTCTCTGTGTGGCCAGGGTGTGCTCTGTATAACCCCTGCAGCTCCTGGTCAACATTCCCATCTCTGTGTGTCCAGGGTGTGCTCTGTATAACCCCAGCAGCTCCTGGTCAACATTCACATCTCTGTGTGGCCAGGGTGTGCTCTGTATAACCACAGCAGCTCCTGGTCAACATTCCCATCTCTGTGTGGCCAGGCTGTGCTCTGTATAACCCCTGCAGCTCCTCGTCAACATTCCCAATTCTGTGTGGCCAGGGTGTGCTCTGTATAACCCCTGCAGCTACTGGTCAACATTCCCATCTCTGTGGCGAGGGTGTGCTCTGTATACCCCTTCTCCTGGTCAACATTCCCATCTCTGTGTGGCCAGGGTGTGCTCTGTCTAACCCCAGCATCTCCTGGTCAACATTCCCATCTGTGTGTGGCCAGGGTGTGCTCTGTATAACCCCTGCATCTCCTGGTCAACATTCCCATCTCTGTGTGGCCAGGGTGTGCTCTGTACCTGCAGCTCCTGGTCAACATTCCCATCTCTGTGTGGCCAGGATGTGCTCTGCATAACCCCTGCTCCTGGTCAACATTCCCATCTCTGTGTGGCCAGGTTGTGCTCTGTATAACCCCTGCAGCTCATGGTCAACATTCCCATCTTTGTGCGGCCAGGATGTGCTCTGCATAACCCCTGCATCTCCTGGTCAACATTCCCATCTCTGTGTGGCCAGGGTGTGCTCTGTATAACCCCTGCTCCTGGTCAACATTCCCATCTCTGTGTGGCCAGGGTGTGCTCTGTATAACCCCTGCAGCTCATGGTCAACATTCCCATTTCTGTGTGGCCAGGATGTGCTCTGCATAACCCCTGCATCTCCTGGTGAACATTCCCATCTCTGTGTGGCCAGGGTGTGCTCTGTATAAACCCTGCTCCTGGTCAACATTCCCTTCTCTGTGTGGCCACGATGTGCTCTGTTTAACCCCTGCAGCTCCTGGTCAACATTCCCATCTCTGTGTGGACAGGATGTGCTCTGCATAACCCCTGCTCCTGGTCAACATTCCCATCTCTGTGTGGCCAGGGTGTGCTCTGTCTAACCCCAGCAGCTCCTGGTCAACATTCCCATCTGTGTGTGGCCAGGGTGTGCTCTGTCTAACCCCAGCAGCTCCTGGTCAACATTCCCATCTGTGTGTGGCCAGGGTGTGCTCTGTATACACCCTGCAGGTCCTGGTCAACATTCCCATCTCTGTGTGGCCAGGGTGTGCTCTGGATAACCCCTGCAGCTCCTCGTCAACATTCCCATCTCTGTGTGGCCAGGGTGTGCTCTGTATAAACCCTTCTCCTGGTCAACATTCCCTTCTCTGTGTGGCCAGGGTGTGCTCTGTATAACCCCTGCAGCTCCTGGTCAACATTCCCATCTCTGTGTGTCCAGGGAGTGCTCTGTATAACCCCAGCAGCTCCTGGTCAACATTCCCATCTCTGTGTGTCCAGGGTGTGCTCTGTATAACCACAGCAGCACCTGGTCAACATTCCCATCTCTGTGTGGCCAGGGTGTGCTCTGTCTAACCCCAGCAGCTCCTGGTCAACATTCCCATCTGTGTGTGGCCAGGGTGTTCTCTGTATAACCCCTGCATCTCCTGGTCAACATTCCCATCTCTGTGTGGCCAGGGTGTGCTCTGTATAACCCCTGCAGCTCCTGGTCAACATTCCCATCTCTGTGTGGCCAGGATGTGCTCTGCATAACCCCTGCTCCTGGTCAAAATTCCCATCTCTGTGTGGCCAGGTTGTACTCTGTATAACCCCTGCAGCTCATGCTCAACATTCCCATCTTTGTGCGGCCAGGATGTGCTCTGCATAACCACTGCATCTCCTGGTCAACATTCCCATCTCTTTGTGGCCAGGGTGTGCTTTGTATAAACCCTGCTCCTGGTCAACATTCCCTTCTCTGTGTGGCCACGATGTGCTCTGTATAACCCCTGCAGCTCCTGGTCAACATTCCCATCTCTGTGTGGACAGGATGTGCTCTGCATAACCCCTGCTCCTGGTCAACATTCCCATCTCTGTGTGGCCAGGGTGTGCTCTGTCTAACCCCAGCAGCTCCTGGTCAACATTCCCATCTGTGTGTGGCCAGGGTGTGCTCTGTATAACCCCTGCAGCTCCTGGTCAACATTCCCATCTGTGTGTGGCCAGGGTGTGCTCTGTATACACCCTGCAGGTCCTGGTCAACATTCCCATCTCTGTGTGGCCAGGGTGTGCTCTGGATAACCCCTGCAGCTCCTCGTCAACATTCCCATCTCTGTGTGGCCAGGGTGTGCTCTGTATAAACCCTTCTCCTGGTCAACATTCCCTTCTCTGTGTGGCCAGGGTGTGCTCTGTATAACCCCTGCAGCTCCTGGTCAACATTCCCATCTCTGTGTGTCCAGGGAGTGCTCTGTATAACCCCAGCAGCTCCTGGTCAACATTCCCATCTCTGTGTGTCCAGGGTGTGCTCTGTATAACCACAGCAGCACCTGGTCAACATTCCCATCTCTGTGTGGCCAGGGTGTGCTCTGTCTAACCCCAGCAGCTCCTGGTCAACATTCCCATCTGTGTGTGGCCAGGGTGTTCTCTGTATAACCCCTGCATCTCCTGGTCAACATTCCCATCTCTGTGTGGCCAGGGTGTGCTCTGTATAACCCCTGCAGCTCCTGGTCAACATTCCCATCTCTGTGTGGCCAGGATGTGCTCTGCATAACCCCTGCTCCTGGTCAAAATTCCCATCTCTGTGTGGCCAGGTTGTACTCTGTATAACCCCTGCAGCTCATGCTCAACATTCCCATCTTTGTGCGGCCAGGATGTGCTCTGCATAACCACTGCATCTCCTGGTCAACATTCCCATCTCTTTGTGGCCAGGGTGTGCTTTGTATAAACCCTGCTCCTGGTCAACATTCCCTTCTCTGTGTGGCCACGATGTGCTCTGTATAACCCCTGCAGCTCCTGGTCAACATTCCCATCTCTGTGTGGACAGGATGTGCTCTGCATAACCCCTGCTCCTGGTCAACATTCCCATCTCTGTGTGGCCAGGGTGTGCTCTGTCTAACCCCAGCAGCTCCTGGTCAACATTCCCATCTCTGTGTGGCCAGGGTGTGCTCTGTATAACCCCTGCAGCTACTGGTCAACATTCCATCTCTGTGTGGCCAGGTTGTGCTCTGTATAACCCCTGCAGCTCCTGGTCAACATTCCCATCTCTGTGTGGCCATGGTGTGCTCTGTATAACCCCTGCAGCTCATGGTCAACATTCCCATCTTTGTGCGGCCAGGATGTGCTCTGCATAAACCTGCATCTCCTGGTCAACATTCCCATCTCTGTGTGGCCAGGGTGTGCTCTGTATAAACACTGCTCCTGGTCAACTTTCCCATCTCTGTGTGGTCAGAGTGTGCTCTGTATAACCCCTGCTCCTGGTCAACATTCCCTTCTCTTTGTGGCCAGGGTGTGCTCTGTATAACCCCTGCAGCTCATGGTCAACATTCCCATCTCTGTGTGGCCAGGATGTGCTCTGCATAACCCCTGCATCTCCTGGTCAACATTCCCATCTCTGTGTGGCCAGGGTGTGCTCTGTATAACCCCTGCAGCTCCTGGTCAAACTTTCCATCTCTGTGTGGCCAGAATGTGCTCTGCATAACCCCTGCTCCTGGTCAACATTCCCATCTCTGTGTGGCCAGGGTGTGCTCTGTATAACCCCTGCAGCTCATGGTCAACATTCCCGTCTCTGTGTGGCCAGGATGTGCTCTGCATAACCCCTGCATCTCCTGGTCAACATTCCCATCTCTGTGTGACCAGGGTGTGCTCTGTATAACCCAAGCAGCTCCTGGTCAACATTCCCATCTCTGTGTGGCCAGGGTGTGCTCTGGATAACCCCTGCAGCTCCTCGTCAACATTCCCATCTCTGTGTGGCCAGGGTGTGCTCTGTATAAACCCTTCTCCTGGTCAACATTCCCTTCTCTGTGTGGCCAGGGTGTGCTCTGTATAACCCCTGCAGCTCCTGGTCAACATTCCCATCTCTGTGTGTCCAGGGAGTGCTCTGTATAACCCCAGCAGCTCCTGGTCAACATTCCCATCTCTGTGTGTCCAGGGTGTGCTCTGTATAACCACAGCAGCTCCTGGTCAACATTCCCATCTCTGTGTGGCCAGGGTGTGCTCTGTCTAACCCCAGCAGCTCCTGGTCAACATTCCCATCTGTGTGTGGCCAGGGTGTGCTCTGTATAACCCCTGCATCTCCTGGTCAACATTCCCATCTCTGTGTGGCCAGGGTGTGCTCTGTATAACCCCTGCAGCTCCTGGTCAACATTCCCATCTCTGTGTGGCCAGGATGTGCTCTGCATAACCCCTGCTCCTGGTCAAAATTCCCATCTCTGTGTGGCCAGGTTGTACTCTGTATAACCCCTGCAGCTCATGCTCAACATTCCCATCTTTGTGCGGCCAGGATGTGCTCTGCATAACCACTGCATCTCCTGGTCAACATTCCCATCTCTGTGTGGCCAGGGTGTGCTTTGTATAAACCCTGCTCCTGGTCAACAATCCCTTCTCAGTGTGGCCAGGGTGTGCTCTGTATAATCCCTGCAGCTCCTGGTCAACATTCCCAATTATGTGTGGCCAGGGTGTGCTCTGTATAACCCATGCAGCTACTGGTCAACATTCCCATCTCTGTGTGGCCACGATGTGCTCTGTATAACCCCTGCAGCTCCTGGTCAACATTCCCATCTCTGTGTGGCCAGGGTGTGCTCTGTATAAACCCTGCTCCTGGTCAACATTCCCATCTCTGTGTGGTCAGAGTGTGCTCTGTATAACCCCTGCTCCTGGTCAACATTCCCTTCTCTGTGTGGCCAGGGTGTGCTCTGTATAACCCCTGCAGCTCCTGGTCAAAATTCCCATACTGTGTGGACAGGGTATGCTCTGCATAACCCCTGCATCTCCTGGTCAACATTCCCACCTCCGTGTGGCCACGATGTGCTCTGTATAACCCCTGCAGCTCCTGGTCAACATTCCCATCTGTGTGTGGCCAGGGTGTGCTCTGTATAACCCAAGCAGCTCCTGGTCAACAATCCCTTCTCTGTGTGGCCAGGGTGTGCTCTGTATAACCCCTGCTCCTGGTCAACGTTCCCTTCTCTGTGTGGCCAGGGTGTACTCTGTATAAACACTGCTCCTGGTCAACATTCCCATCTCTGTGTGGCCTGGGTGTGCTCTGCATAACCCCTGCTCCTGGTCAACATTCCCATCTCTGTGTGGCCTGGGTGCGCTCTGTATAACTCCTGCAGCTCCTGGTCAACATTCCCTTCTCTGTGTGGCCAGGTTGTGCTCTGTATAACCCCTGCACTCATGGTCAACATTCCCATCTCTTTGTGGCCAGGATGTGCTCTGCATAACCCCTGCATCTCCTGGTCAACATTCCCATCTCTGTGTGGCCAGGGTGTGCTCTGTATAACCCCTGCTCCTGGTCAACATTCCCATCTCTGTGTGGCCAGGATGTGCTCTGCATAACCCCTGCAGCTCATGGTCAACATTCCCATCTCTGTCTGGCCAGGATGTGCTCTGCATAACCCCTGCAGCTCCTGATCAACACTCCCATCTCTGTGTGGCCAGGGTGTGCTCTGTATAACCCCTGCAGCTCCTGGTCAACATTCCCATCTCTTTGTGGCCAAGGTGTGCTCTGTATAACTCCTGCAGCTCCTGGTCAACATTCCCATCTGTGTGTGGTCAGGGTGTGCTCTGTATAACCCCTGCAGCTCCTGGTCAACATTCCCATCTCTGTGTGGCCAGGATGTGCTCTGTATAACCCCTGAAGCTCCTGGTCAACATTCCCATCTCTGTGTGGCCAGGATGTGCTCTGCATAACCCCTGCTCCGGATCAACATTCCCATCTCTGTGTGGCCAGGGTGTGCTCTGTATAACCCCTGCAGCTCCTGGTCAACATACCCATCTCTGTGTGGCCAGGATGTGCTCTGTATAAACCCTGCTCCTGGTCAACAATCCCTTCTCTGTGTGGCCAGGGTGTGCTCTGTATAACCCCTGCTCCTGGTCAACGTTCCCTTCTCTGTGTGGCCAGGGTGTGCTCTGCATAACTCCTGCAGCTCCTGGTCAACATTCCCATCTCTGTGTGGCCAGGATGTGCTCTGCATAACCCCTGCTCCTGGTCAACATTCCCATCTCTGTGTGGCCAGGGTGTGCTCTGTATAACCCCTGCATCTCCTGGTCAACATTCCCATCTCTGTGTGGCCAGGGTGTGCTCTGTATAACCCCCGCTCCTGGTCAACATTCCCATCGCTGTGTGGCCAGGATGTGCTCTGCATAACCCCTGCATCTCCTGGTCAACATTCCCAATTTCTGTGTGGCCAGGATGTGCTCTGCATAACCCCTGCAGCTCATGGTCAACATTCCCATCTCTGTGTGTGAGAGAGGGCTCTGTATAAACCCTGCAGCTCCTGGTCAACATTCCCATCTGTGTGTGGTCAAGGTGTGCTCTGTATAACCCCTGCAGCTCCTGGTCAACATTCCCATCTCTGTGTGGCCAGGATGTGCTCTGTATAACCCCTGCAGCTCCTGGTCAACATTCCCATCTCTGTGTGTGAGAGAGGGCTCTGTATAACCCCTGCAGCTCCTGGTCAACATTCCCATCTCTGTGTGGCCAGGGTGTGCTCTTTATACCCCCAGCAGCTCCTGGTCAACATTCCCATCCCTGTGTGGCCAGGGTGTGCTCTGTATATCCCCAGGTCCTGGTCAACATTCCCTTCTCTGTGTGGGCAGGGTGTGCTCTGTATAACCCCTGCAGCTCATTGTCAACATTCCCCTCTCTGTGTGGCCAGGATGTGCTCTGCATAACCCCTGCATCTCCTGGTGAACATTTCCATCTCTGTGTGGCCAGGGTGTGCTCTGTATAAACCCTGCTCCTGCTCAACAATCCCTTCTCTGTGTGGCCAGGGTGTGCTCTGTATAACCACTGCTCCTGGTCAACGTTCCCTTCTCTGTGTGGCCATGGTGTGCTCTGTATAACTCCTGCAGCTCCTGGTCAACATTCCCATCTCTGTGTGGCCAGGATGTGCTCTGCATAACCCCTGCTCCTGGTCAACATTCCCATCTCTGTGTGGCCAGGGTGTGCTCTGTATAACCCCTGCAGCTCATGGTCAACATTCCCATCTCTGTGTGGCCAGGATGTGCTCTGCATAACCCATGCATCTCCTGGTCAACATTCCCATCTCTGTGTGGCCCGGGTGTGCTCTGTATTAACCCTGCTCCTGGTCAACATTCCCATCTCTGTGTGGCCAGGGTGTGCTCTGTATTAACCCTGCTCCTGGTCAACATTCCCTTCTCTGTGTGGCCAGGGTGTGCTCCGTATAACCCCTGCAGCGCCTGGTCAACATTCCCATCTGTGTGTGGCCAGGGTGTGCTCTGTATAACCCCTGCATCTCCTGGTCAACATTCGCATCTCTGTGTGGCCACGATGTGATCTGTATAACCCCTGCAGCGCCTGGTCAACATTCCCATCTCTGTGTGGCCAGGATGTGCTCTGCATAACCCCTGCTCCGGATCAACATTCCCATCTCTGTGTGGCCAGGGTGTGCTCTGTATAACCCCTGTAGCTCATTGTCAACATTCCCATCTCTGTGTGGCCAGGATGTGCTCTGCATAACCCCTGCATCTCCTGGTGAACATTCCCATCTCTGTGTGGCCAGGGTGTGCTCTGTATAAACCCTGCTCCTGGTCAACAATCACTTCTCTGTGTGGCCAGGGTGTGCTCTGTATTACCCCTGCTCCTGGTCAACGTTCCCTTCTCTGTGTGGCCAGGGTGTGCTCTGTATAACTCCTGCAGCTCCTGGTCAACATTCCCATCTCTGTGTGGCCAGGATGTGCTCTGCATAACCCCTGCTCCTGGTCAACATTCCCATCTCTGTGTGGCCAGGGTGTGCTCTGTATAACCCCTGCAGCTCATGGTCAACATTCCCATCTCTTTGTGGCCAGGATGTGCTCTGCATAACCCCTGCATCTCCTGGTCAACATTCCCATCTCTGTGTGGCCTGGGTGTGCTCTTTATAACCCCTGCTGCTCCTGGTCAACATTCCCATCTCTGTGTGGCCAGGATGTGCTCTGCAAAACCCCTGCATCTCCTGGTCAACAATCCCATTTCTGTGTGGCCAGGATGTGCTCTGCATAACCCCTGCAGCTCATGGTCAACATTCCCATCTCTGTCTGGCCTGGATGTGCTCTGCATAACCCCTGCAGCTCCTGGTCAACACTCCCATCTCTGTGTGGCCAGGGTGTGCTCTGTATAACCCCTGCAGCTCCTGGTCAACATTCCCATCTCTCTGTGGCCAGGGTGTGCTCTGTATAACTCCTGCAGGTCCAGGTCAACATTCCCATCTGTGTGTGGTCAGGGTGTGCTCTGTATAACCCCTGCAGCTCCTGGTCAACATTCCCATCTCTGTGTGGCCAGGATGTGCTCTGTATAGCCCCTGCAGCTCCTGGTCAACATTCCCATCTCTGTGTGAGAGAGTGCTCTGTATAACACCTGCAAATCCTGTTCAACACTCCCATCTCTGTGTGGACAGGTTGTACTCTGTATAACCCCTGCAGCTCATGCTCAACATTCCCATCTTTGTGCGGCCAGGATGTGCTCTGCATAACCACTGCATCTCCTGGTCAACATTCCCATCTCTGTGTGGCCAGGGTGTGCTTTGTATAAACCCTGCTCCTGGTCAACAATCCCTTCTCAGTGTGGCCAGGGTGTGCTCTGTATAATCCCTGCAGCTCCTGGTCAACATTCCCAATTATGTGTGGCCAGGGTGTGCTCTGTATAACCCATGCAGCTACTGGTCAACATTCCCATCTCTGTGTGGCCACGATGTGCTCTGTATAACCCCTGCAGCTCCTGGTCAACATTCCCATCTCTGTGTGGACAGGATGTGCTCTGCATAACCCCTGCTCCTGGTCAACATTCCCATCTCTGTGTGGCCAGGGTGTGCTCTGTCTAACCCCAGCAGCTCCTGGTCAACATTCCCATCTCTGTGTGGCCAGGGTGTGCTCTGTATAACCCCTGCAGCTACTGGTCAACATTCCATCTCTGTGTGGCCAGGTTGTGCTCTGTATAACCCCTGCAGCTCCTGGTCAACATTCCCATCTCTGTGTGGCCATGGTGTGCTCTGTATAACCCCTGCAGCTCATGGTCAACATTCCCATCTTTGTGCGGCCAGGATGTGCTCTGCATAAACCTGCATCTCCTGGTCAACATTCCCATCTCTGTGTGGCCAGGGTGTGCTCTGTATAAACACTGCTCCTGGTCAACTTTCCCATCTCTGTGTGGTCAGAGTGTGCTCTGTATAACCCCTGCTCCTGGTCAACATTCCCTTCTCTTTGTGGCCAGGGTGTGCTCTGTATAACCCCTGCAGCTCATGGTCAACATTCCCATCTCTGTGTGGCCAGGATGTGCTCTGCATAACCCCTGCATCTCCTGGTCAACATTCCCATCTCTGTGTGGCCAGGGTGTGCTCTGTATAACCCCTGCAGCTCCTGGTCAAACTTTCCATCTCTGTGTGGCCAGAATGTGCTCTGCATAACCCCTGCTCCTGGTCAACATTCCCATCTCTGTGTGGCCAGGGTGTGCTCTGTATAACCCCTGCAGCTCATGGTCAACATTCCCGTCTCTGTGTGGCCAGGATGTGCTCTGCATAACCCCTGCATCTCCTGGTCAACATTCCCATCTCTGTGTGACCAGGGTGTGCTCTGTATAACCCAAGCAGCTCCTGGTCAACATTCCCATCTCTGTGTGGCCAGGGTGTGCTCTGGATAACCCCTGCAGCTCCTCGTCAACATTCCCATCTCTGTGTGGCCAGGGTGTGCTCTGTATAAACCCTTCTCCTGGTCAACATTCCCTTCTCTGTGTGGCCAGGGTGTGCTCTGTATAACCCCTGCAGCTCCTGGTCAACATTCCCATCTCTGTGTGTCCAGGGAGTGCTCTGTATAACCCCAGCAGCTCCTGGTCAACATTCCCATCTCTGTGTGTCCAGGGTGTGCTCTGTATAACCACAGCAGCTCCTGGTCAACATTCCCATCTCTGTGTGGCCAGGGTGTGCTCTGTCTAACCCCAGCAGCTCCTGGTCAACATTCCCATCTGTGTGTGGCCAGGGTGTGCTCTGTATAACCCCTGCATCTCCTGGTCAACATTCCCATCTCTGTGTGGCCAGGGTGTGCTCTGTATAACCCCTGCAGCTCCTGGTCAACATTCCCATCTCTGTGTGGCCAGGATGTGCTCTGCATAACCCCTGCTCCTGGTCAAAATTCCCATCTCTGTGTGGCCAGGTTGTACTCTGTATAACCCCTGCAGCTCATGCTCAACATTCCCATCCTTGTGCGGCCAGGATGTGCTCTGCATAACCACTGCATCTCCTGGTCAACATTCCCATCTCTGTGTGGCCAGGGTGTGCTTTGTATAAACCCTGCTCCTGGTCAACAATCCCTTCTCAGTGTGGCCAGGGTGTGCTCTGTATAATCCCTGCAGCTCCTGGTCAACATTCCCAATTATGTGTGGCCAGGGTGTGCTCTGTATAACCCATGCAGCTACTGGTCAACATTCCCATCTCTGTGTGGCCACGATGTGCTCTGTATAACCCCTGCAGCTCCTGGTCAACATTCCCATCTCTGTGTGGCCAGGGTGTGCTCTGTATAAACCCTGCTCCTGGTCAACATTCCCATCTCTGTGTGGTCAGAGTGTGCTCTGTATAACCCCTGCTCCTGGTCAACATTCCCTTCTCTGTGTGGCCAGGGTGTGCTCTGTATAACCCCTGCAGCTCCTGGTCAAAATTCCCATACTGTGTGGACAGGGTATGCTCTGCATAACCCCTGCATCTCCTGGTCAACATTCCCACCTCCGTGTGGCCACGATGTGCTCTGTATAACCCCTGCAGCTCCTGGTCAACATTCCCATCTGTGTGTGGCCAGGGTGTGCTCTGTATAACCCAAGCAGCTCCTGGTCAACAATCCCTTCTCTGTGTGGCCTGGGTGTGCTCTGTATAACCCCTGCTCCTGGTCAACGTTCCCTTCTCTGTGTGGCCAGGGTGTACTCTGTATAAACACTGCTCCTGGTCAACATTCCCATCTCTGTGTGGCCTGGGTGTGCTCTGCATAACCCCTGCTCCTGGTCAACATTCCCATCTCTGTGTGGCCTGGGTGCGCTCTGTATAACTCCTGCAGCTCCTGGTCAACATTCCCTTCTCTGTGTGGCCAGGTTGTGCTCTGTATAACCCCTGCACTCATGGTCAACATTCCCATCTCTTTGTGGCCAGGATGTGCTCTGCATAACCCCTGCATCTCCTGGTCAACATTCCCATCTCTGTGTGCCAAGGGTGTGCTCTGTATAACCCCTGCTCCTGGTCAACATTCCCATCTCTGTGTGGCCAGGATGTGCTCTGCATAACCCCTGCAGCTCATGGTCAACATTCCCATCTCTGTCTGGCCAGGATGTGCTCTGCATAACCCCTGCAGCTCCTGATCAACACTCCCATCTCTGTGTGGCCAGGGTGTGCTCTGTATAACCCCTGCAGCTCCTGGTCAACATTCCCATCTCTTTGTGGCCAAGGTGTGCTCTGTATAACTCCTGCAGCTCCTGGTCAACATTCCCATCTGTGTGTGGTCAGGGTGTGCTCTGTATAACCCCTGCAGCTCCTGGTCAACATTCCCATCTCTGTGTGGCCAGGATGTGCTCTGTATAACCCCTGAAGCTCCTGGTCAACATTCCCATCTCCGTGTGGCCAGGATGTGCTCTGCATAACCCCTGCTCCGGATCAACATTCCCATCTCTGTGTGGCCAGGGTGTGCTCTGTATAACCCCTGCAGCTCCTGGTCAACATACCCATCTCTGTGTGGCCAGGATGTGCTCTGTATAAACCCTGCTCCTGGTCAACAATCCCTTCTCTGTGTGGCCAGGGTGTGCTCTGTATAACCCCTGCTCCTGGTCAACGTTCCCTTCTCTGTGTGGCCAGGGTGTGCTCTGCATAACTCCTGCAGCTCCTGGTCAACATTCCCATCTCTGTGTGGCCAGGATGTGCTCTGCATAACCCCTGCTCCTGGTCAACATTCCCATCTCTGTGTGGCCAGGGTGTGCTCTGTATAACCCCTGCATCTCCTGGTCAACATTCCCATCTCTGTGTGGCCAGGGTGTGCTCTGTATAACCCCCGCTCCTGGTCAACATTCCCATCGCTGTGTGGCCAGGATGTGCTCTGCATAACCCCTGCATCTCCTGGTCAACATTCCCAATTTCTGTGTGGCCAGGATGTGCTCTGCATAACCCCTGCAGCTCATGGTCAACATTCCCATCTCTGTGTGTGAGAGAGGGCTCTGTATAAACCCTGCAGCTCCTGGTCAACATTCCCATCTGTGTGTGGTCAAGGTGTGCTCTGTATAACCCCTGCAGCTCCTGGTCAACATTCCCATCTCTGTGTGGCCAGGATGTGCTCTGTATAACCCCTGCAGCTCCTGGTCAACATTCCCATCTCTGTGTGTGAGAGAGGGCTCTGTATAACCCCTGCAGCTCCTGGTCAACATTCCCATCTCTGTGTGGCCAGGGTGTGCTCTTTATACCCCCAGCAGCTCCTGGTCAACATTCCCATCCCTGTGTGGCCAGGGTGTGCTCTGTATATCCCCAGGTCCTGGTCAACATTCCCTTCTCTGTGTGGGCAGGGTGTGCTCTGTATAACCCCTGCAGCTCATTGTCAACATTCCCCTCTCTGTGTGGCCAGGATGTGCTCTGCATAACCCCTGCATCTCCTGGTGAACATTTCCATCTCTGTGTGGCCAGGGTGTGCTCTGTATAAACCCTGCTCCTGCTCAACAATCCCTTCTCTGTGTGGCCAGGGTGTGCTCTGTATAACCACTGCTCCTGGTCAACGTTCCCTTCTCTGTGTGGCCATGGTGTGCTCTGTATAACTCCTGCAGCTCCTGGTCAACATTCCCATCTCTGTGTGGCCAGGATGTGCTCTGCATAACCCCTGCTCCTGGTCAACATTCCCATCTCTGTGTGGCCAGGGTGTGCTCTGTATAACCCCTGCAGCTCATGGTCAACATTCCCATCTCTGTGTGGCCAGGATGTGCTCTGCATAACCCATGCATCTCCTGGTCAACATTCCCATCTCTGTGTGGCCCGGGTGTGCTCTGTATTAACCCTGCTCCTGGTCAACATTCCCATCTCTGTGTGGCCAGGGTGTGCTCTGTATTAACCCTGCTCCTGGTCAACATTCCCTTCTCTGTGTGGCCAGGGTGTGCTCCGTATAACCCCTGCAGCGCCTGGTCAACATTCCCATCTGTGTGTGGCCAGGGTGTGCTCTGTATAACCCCTGCATCTCCTGGTCAACATTCGCATCTCTGTGTGGCCACGATGTGCTCTGTATAACCCCTGCAGCGCCTGGTCAACATTCCCATCTCTGTGTGGCCAGGATGTGCTCTGCATAACCCCTGCTCCGGATCAACATTCCCATCTCTGTGTGGCCAGGGTGTGCTCTGTATAACCCCTGCAGCTCATTGTCAACATTCCCATCTCTGTGTGGCCAGGATGTGCTCTGCATAACCCCTGCATCTCCTGGTGAACATTCCCATCTCTGTGTGGCCAGGGTGTGCTCTGTATAAACCCTGCTCCTGGTCAACAATCACTTCTCTGTGTGGCCAGGGTGTGCTCTGTATTACCCCTGCTCCTGGTCAACGTTCCCTTCTCTGTGTGGCCAGGGTGTGCTCTGTATAACTCCTGCAGCTCCTGGTCAACATTCCCATCTCTGTGTGGCCAGGATGTGCTCTGCATAACCCCTGCTCCTGGTCAACATTCCCATCTCTGTGTGGCCAGGGTGTGCTCTGTATAACCCCTGCAGCTCATGGTCAACATTCCCATCTCTTTGTGGCCAGGATGTGCTCTGCATAACCCCTGCATCTCCTGGTCAACATTCCCATCTCTGTGTGGCCAGGGTGTGCTCTTTATAACCCCTGCTGCTCCTGGTCAACATTCCCATCTCTGTGTGGCCAGGATGTGCTCTGCAAAACCCCTGCATCTCCTGGTCAACAATCCCATTTCTGTGTGGCCAGGATGTGCTCTGCATAACCCCTGCAGCTCATGGTCAACATTCCCATCTCTGTCTGGCCTGGATGTGCTCTGCATAACCCCTGCAGCTCCTGGTCAACACTCCCATCTCTGTGTGGCCAGGGTGTGCTCTGTATAACCCCTGCAGCTCCTGGTCAACATTCCCATCTCTCTGTGGCCAGGGTGTGCTCTGTATAACTCCTGCAGGTCCAGGTCAACATTCCCATCTGTGTGTGGTCAGGGTGTGCTCTGTATAACCCCTGCAGCTCCTGGTCAACATTCCCATCTCTGTGTGGCCAGGATGTGCTCTGTATAGCCCCTGCAGCTCCTGGTCAACATTCCCATCTCTGTGTGAGAGAGTGCTCTGTATAACACCTGCAAATCCTGTTCAACACTCCCATCTCTGTGTGGACAGGTTGTACTCTGTATAACCCCTGCAGCTCATGCTCAACATTCCCATCTTTGTGCGGCCAGGATGTGCTCTGCATAACCACTGCATCTCCTGGTCAACATTCCCATCTCTGTGTGGCCAGGGTGTGCTTTGTATAAACCCTGCTCCTGGTCAACAATCCCTTCTCAGTGTGGCCAGGGTGTGCTCTGTATAATCCCTGCAGCTCCTGGTCAACATTCCCAATTATGTGTGGCCAGGGTGTGCTCTGTATAACCCATGCAGCTACTGGTCAACATTCCCATCTCTGTGTGGCCACGATGTGCTCTGTATAACCCCTGCAGCTCCTGGTCAACATTCCCATCTCTGTGTGGCCAGGGTGTGCTCTGTATAAACCCTGCTCCTGGTCAACATTCCCATCTCTGTGTGGTCAGAGTGTGCTCTGTATAACCCCTACTCCTGGTCAACATTCCCTTCTCTGTGTGGCCAGGGTGTGCTCTGTATAACCCCTGCAGCTCCTGGTCAAAATTCCCATACTGTGTGGACAGGGTATGCTCTGCATAACCCCTGCATCTCCTGGTCAACATTCCCACCTCCGTGTGGCCACGATGTGCTCTGTATAACCCCTGCAGCTCCTGGTCAACATTCCCATCTGTGTGTGGCCAGGGTGTGCTCTGTATAACCCAAGCAGCTCCTGGTCAACAATCCCTTCTCTGTGTGGCCAGGGTGTGCTCTGTATAACCCCTGCTCCTGGTCAACGTTCCCTTCTCTGTGTGGCCAGGGTGTGCTCTGTATAAACACTGCTCCTGGTCAACATTCCCATCTCTGTGTGGCCTGGGTGTGCTCTGCATAACCCCTGCTCCTGGTCAACATTCCCATCTCTGTGTGGCCTGGGTGTGCTCTGTATAACTCCTGCAGCTCCTGGTCAACATTCCCTTCTCTGTGTGGCCAGGTTGTGCTCTGTATAACCCCTGCACTCATGGTCAACATTCCCATCTCTTTGTGGCCAGGATGTGCTCTGCATAACCCCTGCATCTCCTGGTCAACATTCCCATCTCTGTGTGGCCAGGGTGTGCTCTGTATAACCCCTGCTCCTGGTCAACATTCCCATCTCTGTGTGGCCAGGATGTGCTCTGCATAACCCCTGCAGCTCATGGTCAACATTCCCATCTCTGTCTGGCCAGGATGTGCTCTGCATAACCCCTGCAGCTCCTGATCAACACTCCCATCTCTGTGTGGCCAGGGTGTGCTCTGTATAACCCCTGCAGCTCCTGGTCAACATTCCCATCTCTTTGTGGCCAAGGTGTGCTCTGTATAACTGCTGCAGCTCCTGGTCAACATTCCCATCTGTGTGTGGTCAGGGTGTGCTCTGTATAACCCCTGCAGTTCCTGGTCAACATTCCCATCTCTGTGTGGCCAGGATGTGCTCTGTATAACCCCTGAAGCTCCTGGTCAACATTCCCATCTCTGTGTGGCCAGGATGTGCTCTGCATAACCCCTGCTCCGGATCAACATTCCCATCTCTGTGTGGCCAGGGTGTGCTCTGTATAACCCCTGCAGCTCCTGGTCAACATACCCATCTCTGTGTGGCCAGGATGTGCTCTGTATAAACCCTGCTCCTGGTCAACAATCCCTTCTCTGTGTGGCCAGGCTGTGCTCTGTATAACCCCTGCTCCTGGTCAACGTTCCCTTCTCTGTGTGGCCAGGGTGTGCTCTGCATAACTCCTGCAGCTCCTGGTCAACATTCCCATCTCTGTGTGGCCAGGATGTGCTCTGCATAACCCCTGCTCCTGGTCAACATTCCCATCTCTGTGTGGCCAGGGTGTGCTCTGTATAACCCCTGCATCTCCTGGTCAACATTCCCATCTCTGTGTGGCCAGGGTGTGCTCTGTATAACCCCCGCTCCTGGTCAACATTCCCATCGCTGTGTGGCCAGGATGTGCTCTGCATAACCCCTGCATCTCCTGGTCAACATTCCCAATTTCTGCGTGGCCAGGATGTGCTCTGCATAACCCCTGCAGCTCATGGTCAACATTCCCATCCCTGTGTGTGAGAGAGGGCTCTGTATAAACCCTGCAGCTCCTGGTCAACATTCCCATCTGTGTGTGGTCAAGGTGTGCTCTGTATAACCCCTGCAGCTCCTGGTCAACATTCCCATCTCTGTGTGGCCAGGATGTGCTCTGTATAACCCCTGCAGCTCCTGGTCAACATTCCCATCTCTGTGTGTGAGACAGGGCTCTGTATAACCCCTGCAGCTCCTGGTCAACATTCCCATCTCTGTGTGGCCAGGGTGTGCTCTTTATACCCCCAGCAGCTCCTGGTCAACATTCCCATCCCTGTGTGGCCAGGGTGTGCTCTGTATATCCCCAGGTCCTGGTCAACATTCCCTTCTCTGTTTGGGCAGGGTGTGCTCTGTATAACCCCTGCAGCTCATTGTCAACATTCCCCTCTCTGTGTGGCCAGGATGTGCTCTGCATAACCCCTGCATCTCCTGGTGAACATTTCCATCTCTGTGTGGCCAGGGTGTGCTCTGTATAAACCCTGCTCCTGCTCAACAATCCCTTCTCTGTGTGGCCAGGGTGTGCTCTGTATAACCACTGCTCCTGGTCAACGTTCCCTTCTCTGTGTGGCCATGGTGTGCTCTGTATAACTCCTGCAGCTCCTGGTCAACATTCCCATCTCTGTGTGGCCAGGATGTGCTCTGCATAACCCCTGCTCCTGGTCAACATTCCCATCTCTGTGTGGCCAGGGTGTGCTCTGTATAACCCCTGCAGCTCATGGTCAACATTCCCATCTCTGTGTGGCCAGGATGTGCTCTGCATAACCCCTGCATCTCCTGGTCAACATTCCCATCTCTGTGTGGCCCGGGTGTGCTCTGTATTAACCCTGCTCCTGGTCAACATTCCCATCTCTGTGTGGCCAGGGTGTGCTCTGTATTAACCCTGCTCCTGGTCAACATTCCCTTCTCTGTGTGGCCAGGGTGTGCTCCGTATAACCCCTGCAGCGCCTGGTCAACATTCCCATCTGTGTGTGGCCAGGGTGTGCTCTGTATAACCCCTGCATCTCCTGGTCAACATTCGCATCTCTGTGTGGCCACGATGTGCTCTGTATAACCCCTGCAGCGCCTGGTCAACATTCCCATCTCTGTGTGGCCAGAATGTGCTCTGCATAACCCCTGCTCCGGATCAACATTCCCATCTCTGTGTGGCCAGGGTGTGCTCTGTATAACCCCTGCAGCTCATTGTCAACATTCCCATCTCTGTGTGGCCAGGATGTGCTCTGCATAACCCCTGCATCTCCTGGTGAACATTCCCATCTCTGTGTGGCCAGGGTGTGCTCTGTATAAACCCTGCTCCTGGTCAACAATCACTTCTCTGTGTGGCCAGGGTGTGCTCTGTATTACCCCTGCTCCTGGTCAACGTTCCCTTCTCTGTGTGGCCAGGGTGTGCTCTGTATAACTCCTGCAGCTCCTGGTCAACATTCCCATCTCTGTGTGGCCAGGATGTGCTCTGCATAACCCCTGCTCCTGGTCAACATTCCCATCTCTGTGTGGCCAGTGTGTGCTCTGTATAACCACTGCAGCTCATGGTCAACATTCCCATCTCTTTGTGGCCAGGATGTGCTCTGCATAACCCCTGCATCTCCTGGTCAACATTCCCATCTCTGTGTGGCCAGGGTGTGCTCTGTATAACCCCTGCTGCTCCTGGTCAACATTCCCATCTCTGTGTGGCCAGGATGTGCTCTGCAAAACCCCTGCATCTCCTGGTCAACAATCCCATTTCTGTGTGGCCAGGATGTGCTCTGCATAACCCCTGCAGCTCATGGTCAACATTCCCATCTCTGTCTGGCCTGGATGTGCTCTGCATAACCCCTGCAGCTCCTGGTCAACACTCCCATCTCTGTGTGGCCAGGGTGTGCTCTGTATAACCCCTGCAGCTCCTGGTCAACATTCCCATCTCTCTGTGGCCAGGGTGTGCTCTGTATAACTCCTGCAGGTCCAGGTCAACATTCCCATCTGTGTGTGGTCAGGGTGTGCTCTGTATAACCCCTGCAGCTGCTGGTCAACATTCCCATCTCTGTGTGGCCAGGATGTGCTCTGTATAGCCCCTGCAGCTCCTGGTCAACATTCCCATCTCTGTGTGAGAGAGTGCTCTGTATAACACCTGCAAATCCTGTTCAACACTCCCATCTCTGTATGGCCAGGGTGTGCTCTGTATAACTCCTGCAGCTCCTGGTCAACATTCCCATCTCTGTGTGGCCAGGGTGTGCTCTTTATACCGCCAGCAGCTCCTGGTCAACATTCCCATCCCTGTGTGGCCAGCGTGTGCTCTAGATATCCCCAGGTCATGGTCAACATTCCCTTCTCTGTGTGGGCAGGGTGTGCTCTGTATAACCCCTGCTCCTTGTCAACATTCCCATCTCTGTGTCGCCAGGGTGTGCTCTGTCTAACCCCAGCAGCTCCTGGTCAACATTCCCATCTGTGTGTGGCCAGGGTATGCTCTGTATAACCCCTGCAGCTCCTGGTCAACATTCGCAACTCTGTGTGGCCAGGATGTGCTCTGTCTAACCACAGCAGCTCATGGTCAACGTTCCCATCTCTGTGTGGCCAGGATGTGCTCTGCATAACCCCTGCATCTCCTGGTCAACATTCCCATCTCTGTGTGGCCAGGGTGTGCTCTGTATAAACACTGCTCCTGGTCAACATTCCCTTCTCTGTGTGGCCAGGGTGTGCTCTGTATAACCCCTGCATCTCCTGGTGAACATTTCCATCTCTGTGTGGCCAGGGTGTGCTCTGTAAAAACCCTGCTCCTGCTCAACAATCCCTTCTCTGTGTTGCCAGGGTGTGCTCTGTATAACCCCTGCTCCTGGTCAACGTTCCCTTCTCTGTGTGGCCATGGTGTGCTCTGTATAACTCCTGCAGCTCCTGGTCAACATTCCCATCTCTGTGTGGCCAGGATGTGCTCTGCATAACCCCTGCTCCTGGTCAACATTCCCATCTCTGTGTGGCCAGGGTGTGCTCTGTATAACCCCTGCAGCTCATGGTCAACATTCCCATCTCTGTGTGGCCAGGATGTGCTCTGCATAACCCCTGCATCTCCTGGCCAACATTCCCATCTCTGTGTGGCCAGGGTGTGCTCTGTCTTACCCCTGATGCTCCTGGTCAACATTCCCAACTCTGTGTGGCCAGGATGTGCTCTGCATAACCCCTGCATCTCCTGGTTAACATTCCCATCTCTGTCTGGCCAGGGTGTGCTCTGTATAAACCCTGTTGCTGGTCAACATTCCCTTCTCTGTGTGGCCAGGGTGTGCTCTGTATAACCCCTGCTCCTGGTCAACATTCCCTTCTCTGTGTGGTGTGGCTAGGGTGTGCTCTGTATAACCCCTGCTCCTGGTCAACATTCCCACCTCTGTGTGTGGCCAGGGTGTGCTCTGTATAACCCCTGCAGCTCCTGGTCAACATTCTCACTTCGGTGTGGTCAGGGTGTGCTCTGTATAAACCCTTGAACTCCTGGTCAACATTCCCATCTGTGTGGCAAGGGTGTGTTCTGTATACACCTGCTCCTGGTCAACATTCCAATCACTGTGTGGCCAGGGTGTTCTCTGTCTAACCCCAGCAGCTCCTGGTCAACATTCCCATCTCTGCGTGGCCAGTGTGTGCTCTGTATAACCCCTGCAACTCCTTGTCAACACTCCCAATTGTGTGGCCAGTGTGTGCTCTGTATACCCCTGCTCCTGGTCAACATTCCCATCACTGTGTGGTCAGGATGTGCTCTGTATAACCCCTGCAGCTCCTGGTCAACAGTCCCATCTCTGTCTGGCCAGGATGTGCTCTGCATAACCCCTGCAGCACCTGATCAACATTCCCATCTCTGTGTGGCCAGGGTGTGCTCTGTATAACCCCTGCAGCTCCTGGTCAACATTCCCATCTCTCTGTGGCCAGGGTGTGCTCTGTATATCTTCTGCAGCTCCTGGTCAACATTCCCATTTGTGTGTGGTCAGGGTGTGCTCTGTATTACCCCTGCAGCTCCTGGTCAACATTCCCATCTCTGTGTGGCCAGGATGTGCTCTGTATAACCCCTGCAGCTCCTGGTCAACATTCCCATCTCTGTGTGTGAGAGAGTGCTCTGTATAACCCCTGCAAATCCTGTTCAACACTCCCATCTCTGTATGGCCAGGGTGTGCTCTGTATAACTCCTGCAGCTCCTGGTCAACATTCCCATCTCTGTGTGGCAGGGTGTGCTCTTTATAACCCCAGCAGCTCCTGGTCAACATTCCCATCTCTGTGTGGCCAGGGTGTGCTCTGTATATCCCCAGGTCCTGGTCAACATTCCCTTTTCTGTGTGGCCAGGGTGTGCTCTGTATAACCCCTGCTCCTGGTCAACATTCCCTTCTCTGTGTGGCCAGGGTGTGCTCTGTATAACCCCTGTTCCTGGTCAACATTCCCACCGCTGTGTGTGGCCAGGCTGTGCTCTGTATAACCCCTGCAGCTCCTGGTCAACATTCCCACCTCTGTGTGGTCAGGGTGTTCTCTGTATAACCCCTGCAACTCCTGGTCAACATTCCCATCAGTGTGGCCAGGGTGTGCTCTGTTAACCCCTGCTCTTGGTCAACATTCCCATCACTGTGGGATCAGGGTGTGCTCTGTCTAACCCCAGCAGCTCCTGGTCAACATTCCCATCTGTGTGTGGCCAGGGTGTGCTCTGTATAACCCCTGCAGCTCCTGGTCAACATTCCCATTTCTGTGTGGCCAGGGTCGCTCTGTATACCCCTGCTCCTGGTCAACATTCTCATCACTGTGTGGCCAGGGTGTGCTCTGTCTAACCCCAGCAGCTCCTGGTCAACATTACCATCTGTGTGTGGCCAGGGTGTGCACTGTATACCCCTGCTTCTCCTGGTCAAGATTCCCATCTGTGTGTGGCCACGATGTGCTCTGTATAACCCCTGCAGCTCCTGGTCAACATTCCCATCTCTGTGTGGCCAGGGTGTCCTCTGTATAAACCCTGCTCCTGGTCAACATTCCCATCTCTGTGTGGCCAGGATGTGCTCTGTATAACCCCTGCTCCTGGTCAACATTCCCTTCTCTGTGTGGCGAGGGTGTGCTCTGTATACCACCTGCTCCTGGTCAACATTCCCACCTCTGTGTGTGGCCAGGGTGTGCTGTGTATAACCCCTGCAGCTCCTGGTCAACATTCCCACATCTGTGTGGTCAGGGTGGGCTCTGTATAACCCCTGCAGCGCCTGGTCGGCATTCCCATCTCTTTGTGGCCAGGGTGTGCTCTGTATAGCCCCTGCTCCTTGTCAATATTCCCATCTCTGTGTGGCCAGGGTGTGCTCTGTATAACCACTGCAACGTCTGGTCAACATTTCCATCTCTGTGTGTGGCCAGGATGTGCTCTGTATAACTCCTGCTGCTCCTGGTCAACATTCCCATCTCTGTGTGTGAGAGAGTGCTCTGTATAACCCCTGCAAATCCTGTTCAACACACCCATCTCTGTATGGCCAGGGTGTGCTCTTTATAACTCCTGCAGCTCCTGGTCAACATTCCCATCTCTGTGTGGCCGGGGTGTGCTCTGTATAACCCCAGATCCTGGTCAACATTCCCTTCTCTGTGTGGCCAGGGTGTGCTCTGTATAACCCCTGCAGCGCCTGGTCAACATTCCCACCTGTGTGTGGCCAGGGTGTGCTCTGTATAAACCCTGCTCCTATTCAACAATCCCTTCTCTGTGTGGCCAGGGTGTGCTCTGTATAACCCTGCTCCTAGTCAACGTTCCCTTCTCTGTGTGGCCATGGTGTGCTCTGTATAACTCCTGCTGCTCCTGGTCAACATTCCCATCTCTGTGTGGCCAGGATGTGCTCTGCATAACCCCTGCTCCTGGTCAACATTCCCATCTCTGTGCGGCCAGGGTGTGCTCTGTATAAACCCTGTTCCTGGTCAACATTCCCTTCTCTGTGTGGCCAGGGTGTGCTCTGTATAACCCCTGCTCCTGGTCAACATTCCCTTCTCTGTGTGGCCATGGTGTGCTCTGTATAACCCCTGCTCCTGGTCAACATTCCCACCTCTGTGTGTGGCCAGGGTGTGATCTGTATAACCCCTGCAGCTCCTGGTCAACATTCCCACCTCTGTGTGGTCAGGGTGTGCTCTGTATAACCCCTGCAACTCCTGGTCAACATTCCCATCTGTGTGGCAAGGGTGTGCTCTGTATACCCCTGCTCCTGGTCAACATTCCCATCACTGTGTGGCCAGGGTGTGCTCTGTCTAACCCCAGCAGCTCCTGGTCAACATTCCCATCTATGTGTGGCCAGGATGTGCTCTGTATAACCCCTGCAGCTCCTGGTCAACATTCCCATCTCTGCGTGGCCAGTGTGTGCTCTCTATAACCCCTGAAACTCCTTGTCAACATTCCCAATTGTGTGGCCAGTGTGTGCTCTGTATACCCCTGCTTCTGGTCAACATTCCCATCTCTGTGTGGCCAGGGTGTGCTCTGTATAACCCCTGCAACTCCTTGTCAACATTCCCAATTGTGTGGCCAGTGTGTGCTCTGTATACCCCTGCTCCTGGTCAACATTCCCATCTCTGTGTGGCCAGGGTGTGCTCTGTATAACTTCTGCAGTTCCTGGTCAACATTCCGATTTGTGTGTGGTCAGGGTGTGCTCCGTATAACCCCTGCAGCTCCTGGTCAACATTCCCATCTCTGTGTGTGAGAGAGTGCTCTGTATAACCCCTGCAAATCCTGTTCAACACTCCCATCTCTGTATGGCCAGGGTGTGCTCTGTATAACTCCTGCAGCTCCTGGTCAACATTCCCATCTCTGTGTGGCCAGGGTGTGCTCTTTATAACCCGAGCAGCTCCTGGTCAACATTCCCATCTCTGTGTGGCCAGGGTGTGCTCTTAATATCCCCAGGTCCTGGTCAACATTCCCTTCTCTGTGTGATCAGGGTGTGCTCTGTATAACCCCTGCAGCTCCTGGTCAACATTCCCATCTCTGTGTGGCCAGTGTTGGATCTGTATAACCCCTGCAACTCCTGGTCAACATTCCCATCTGTGTGGTCAGGATGTGCTCTGTATAACCCCTGCAACTCCTGGTCAACATTCCCATCTGTGTGGCCAGGGTCGCTCTGTATACCCCTGCTCCTGGTCAACATTCCCATCACTGTGTGGCCAGGGTGTGCTCTGTCTAACCCCAGTAGCTCCTGGTCAACATTCCCATCTGTGTGTGGCCAGGGTGTGCTCTGTATACCCCTGCTCCTGGTCAACATTCACATCACTGTGTGGTCAGGATGTGCTCTGTATAACCCCTGCAACTCCTGGTCTACATTCCCATCACTGTGTGGTCAGGATGTTCTCTGTATAACCCCTGCATCTCCTGGTCAAGATTCCCATCTGTGTGTGGACACGATGTGCTCTGTCTAACCCCTGCAGCTCCTGGTCAATATTCCCATCTCCGTGTGGCCAGGATGTGCTTTGCATAATCCCTGCTCCTGGTCAACATTCCCACCTCTGTGTGATCAGGGTGTTCTCTGAATAACCCCTGCAACTCCTGGTCAACATTCCCATCTGTGTGGCCAGGGTGTGCTCTGTTAACCCCTGCTCCTGGTCAACATTCCCATCACTGTGTGATCAGGGTGTGCTCTGTCTAACCCCAGCAGCTCCTGGTCAACATTCCCATCTGTGTGTGGCCAAGGTGTGCTCAGTATAACCCCTGCAGCTCCTGGTCAACATTCCCATCTCTGTGTGGCCAGGGTGTGCTCTGTATAAACCCTGCTCCTGGTCAACATTACCATCTCTGTGTGGCCAGTGTGTGCTCTGTATAAACCCTGCTCCTGGTCAACATTCCCATCTCTGTGTGGCCAGGGTGCGCTCTGTATAACCACTGCAACGTCTGGTCAACATTTCCATCTCTGTGTGTGGCCAGGATGTGCTCTGTATAACTCCTGCTGCTCCTGGTCAACATTCCCATCTCTGTGTGTGAGAGAGTGCTCTGTATAACCCCTGCAAATCCTGTTAAACACTCCCATCTCTGTATGGCCAGGGTGTGCTCTGTATTACTCCTGCAGCTCCTGGTCAACATTGCCATCTCTGTGTGGCCAGGGTGTGCTCTGTATAACCCCAGATCCTGGTCAACATTCCCATCTCTGTGTGGACAGGGTGTGCTCTGTATTACCCCTGCTCCTTGTCAATATTCCCATCTCTGTGTGGCCCGGGAGTGCTCTGTATAACCACTGCAACGTCTGGTCAACATTTCCATCTCTGTGTGTGGCCAGGATGTGCTCTGTATAACTCCTGCTGCTCCTGGTCAACATTTCCATCACTGTGTGGCCAGGATGTGCTCTGTATAACTCCTGCAGCTCCTGGTCAACATTTCCATCTCTGTATGGCCAGGGTCGCTCTGTATAACCCCTGCAGTTCATGGTCAACATTCCCATCTCTGTGTGTGTCCAGGGTGTGCTCTGTATAACCCCTGAAGCTCCTGGTGAACATTCCCATCTGTGTGTGGCCAGGATGTGCTCTGTATAACCCCTGCAGCTCCTGGTGAACATTCCCTTCTTTGTGTGGCCAGTGTGTGCTCAGTATAACCCCTGCAGCTCCTGGCCAACATTCCCATCTCTGTGTGGCCAAGGTGAGCTCTGTATAACCCCTGCAGCTCCTGGTCGACATTCCCATCTCTGTGTAGACAGGGTGTGCTCTGTATAACCACTGCATCTCCTGGTCAACATTCCCATCTCTGTGTGGCCAGGGTGTGCTTTGTATAAACCCTGCTCCTGGTCAACATTCCCTTCTCTGTGTGGCCACGATGTGCTCTGTATAACCCCTGCAGCTCCTGGTCAACATTCCCATCTCTGTGTGGACAGGATGTGCTCTGCATAACCCCTGCTCCTGGTCAACATTCCCATCTCTGTGTGGCCAGGGTGTGCTCTGTCTAACCCCAGCAGCTCCTGGTCAACATTACCTTCTCTGTGTGGCCAGGGTGTGCTCTGTATAACCCCTGCAGCTCCTGGTCAACATTCCATCTCTGTGTGGCCAGGTTGTGCTCTGTATAACCCCTGCAGCTCCTGGTCAACATTCCCATCTCTGTGTGGCCATGGTGTGCTCTGTATAACCCCTGCAGCTCATGGTCAACATTCCCATCTTTGTGCGGCCAGGATGTGCTCTGCATAAACCTGCATCTCCTGGTCAACATTCCCATCTCTGTGTGGCCAGGGTGTGCTCTGTATAAACACTGCTCCTGGTCAACTTTCCCATCTCTGTGTGGTCAGAGTGTGCTCTGTATAACCCCTGCTCCTGGTCAACATTCCCTTCTCTTTTTGGCCAGGGTGTGCTCTGTATAACCCCTGCAGCTCATGGTCAACATTCCCATCTCTGTGTGGCCAGGATGTGCTCTGCATAACCCCTGCATCTCCTGGTCAACATTCCCATCTCTGTGTGGCCAGGGTGTGCTCTGTATAACCCCTGCAGCTCCTGGTCAAACTTTCCATCTCTGTGTGGCCAGAATGTGCTCTGCATAACCCCTGCTCCTGGTCAACATTCCCATCTCTGTGTGGCCAGGGTGTGCTCTGTATAACCCCTGCAGCTCATGGTCAACATTCCCATCTCTGTGTGGCCAGGATGTGCTCTGCATAACCCCTGCATCTCCTGGTCAACATTCCCATCTCTGTGTGGCCAGGGTGTGCTCTGTATAACCCAAGCAGCTCCTGGTCAACATTCCCATCTCTGTGTGGCCAGGGTGTGCTCTGTATACCCCTGCTCCTGGTCAACATTCCCATAGTGTGTGGCCAGGGTGTGCTCTGTCTAACCCCAGCAGCTCCTGGTCAACATTCCCATCTGTGTGTGGCCAGGGTATGCCCTGTATAACCCCTGCAGCTCCTGGTCAACATTCGCATCTCTGTGTGGCCAGGATGTGCTCTGTCTAACCCCAGCAGCTCATGGTCAACATTCCCATCTCTGTGTGGCCAGGATGTGCTCTGCATAACCCCTGCATCTCCTGGTCAACATTCCCATCTCTGTGTGGCCCGGGTGTGCTCTGTATTAACCCTGCTCCTGGTCAACATTCCCATCTCTGTGTGGCCAGGGTGTGCTCTGTATTAACCCTGCTCCTGGTCAACATTCCCTTCTCTGTGTGGCCAGGGTGTGCTCTGTATAACCCCTGCAGCGCCTGGTCAACATTCCCATCTATGTATGGCCAGGGTGTGCTCTGTATAACCCCTGCATCTCCTGGTCAACATTCGCATCTCTGTGTGGCCACGATGTGCTCTGTATAACCCCTGCAGCTCCTGGTCAACATTCCCATCTCTGTGTGGCCAGGATGTGCTCTGCATAACCCCTGCTCCGGATCAACATTCCCATCTCTGTGTGGCCAGGGTGTGCTCTGTATAATCCCTGCAGCTCATTGACAACATTCCCATCTCTGTGTGGCCAGGATGTGCTCTGCATAACCCCTGCATCTCCTGGTGAACATTCCCATCTCTGTGTGGCCAGGGTGTGCTCTGTATAAACCCTGCTCCTGGTCAACAATCCCTGCTCTGTGTGGCCAGGGTGTGCTCTGTATAACCCCTGCTCCTGGTCAACGTTCCCTTCTCTGTGTGGCCAGGGTGTGCTCTGTATAAACACTGCTCCTGGTCAACATTCCCATCTCTGTGTGGCCTGGGTGTGCTCTGCATAACCCCTGCTCCTGGTCAACATTCCCATCTCTGTGTGGCCTGGGTGTGCTCTGTATAACTCCTGCAGCTCCTGGTCAACATTCCCTTCTCTGTGTGGCCAGGTTGTGCTCTGTATAACCCCTGCACTCATGGTCAACATTCCCATCTCTTTGTGGCCAGGATGTGCTCTGCATAACCCCTGCATCTCCTGGTCAACATTCCCATCTCTGTGTGGCCAGGGTGTGCTCTGTATAACCCCTGCTCCTGGTCAACATTCCCATCTCTGTGTGGCCAGGGTGTGCTCTGCATAACCCCTGCAGCTCATGGTCAACATTCCCATCTCTGTCTGGCCAGGATGTGCTCTGCATAACCCCTGCAGCTCCTGATCAACACTCCCATCTCTGTGTGGCCAGGGTGTGCTCTGTATAACCCCTGCAGCTCCTGGTCAACATTCCCATCTCTTTGTGGCCAAGGTGTGCTCTGTATAACTCCTGCAGCTCCTGGTCAACATTCCCATCTGTGTGTGGTCAAGGTGTGCTCTGTATAACCCCTGCAGCTCCTGGTCAACATTCCCATCTCTGTGTGGCCAGGATGTGCTCTGTATAACCCCTGAAGCTCCTGGTCAACATTCCCATCTCTGTGTGGCCAGGATGTGCTCTGCATAACCCCTGCTCCGGATCAACATTCCCATCTCTGTGTGGCCAGGGTGTGCTCTGTATAACCCCTGCAGCTCCTGGTCAACATACCCATCTCTGTGTGGCCAGGATGTGCTCTGCATAACCCCTGCATCTCCTGGTGAACATTCCCATCTCTGTGTGGCCAGGGTGTGCTCTGTATAAACCCTGCTCCTGGTCAACAATCCCTTCTCTGTGTGGCCAGGGTGTGCTCTGTATACCCCTGCTCCTGGTCAACATTCCCATAGTGTGTGGCCAGGGTGTGCTCTGTCTAACCCCAGCAGCTCCTGGTCAACATTCCCATCTGTGTGTGGCCAGGGTATGCCCTGTATAACCCCTGCAGCTCCTGGTCAACATTCGCATCTCTGTGTGGCCAGGATGTGCTCTGTCTAACCCCAGCAGCTCATGGTCAACATTCCCATCTCTGTGTGGCCAGGATGTGCTCTGCATAACCCCTGCATCTCCTGGTCAACATTCCCATCTCTGTGTGGCCCGGGTGTGCTCTGTATTAACTCTGCTCCTGGTCAACATTCCCATCTCTGTGTGGCCAGGGTGTGCTCTGTATTAACCCTGCTCCTGGTCAACATTCCCTTCTCTGTGTGGCCAGGTTGTGCTCTGTATAACCCCTGCAGCGCCTGGTCAACATTCCCATCTGTGTATGGCCAGGGTGTGCTCTGTATAACCCCTGCATCTCCTGGTCAACATTCGCATCTCTGTGTGGCCACGATGTGCTCTGTATAACCCCTGCAGCTCCTGGTCAACATTCCCATCTCTGTGTGGCCAGGGTGTGCTCTGTATAACCCAAGCAGCTCCTGGTCAACATTCCCATCTCTGTGTGGCCAGGGTGTGCTCTGTATACCCCTGCTCCTGGTCAACATTCCCATAGTGTGTGGCCAGGGTGTGCTCTGTCTAACCCCAGCAGCTCCTGGTCAACATTCCCATCTGTGTGTGGCCAGGGTATGCCCTGTATAACCCCTGCAGCTCCTGGTCAACATTCGCATCTCTGTGTGGCCAGGATGTGCTCTGTCTAACCCCAGCAGCTCATGGTCAACATTCCCATCTCTGTGTGGCCAGGATGTGCTCTGCATAACCCCTGCATCTCCTGGTCAACATTCCCATCTCTGTGTGGCCCGGGTGTGCTCTGTATTAACCCTGCTCCTGGTCAACATTCCCATCTCTGTGTGGCCAGGGTGTGCTCTGTATTAACCCTGCTCCTGGTCAACATTCCCTTCTCTGTGTGGCCAGGGTGTGCTCTGTATAACCCCTGCAGCGCCTGGTCAACATTCCCATCTATGTATGGCCAGGGTGTGCTCTGTATAACCCCTGCATCTCCTGGTCAACATTCGCATCTCTGTGTGGCCACGATGTGCTCTGTATAACCCCTGCAGCTCCTGGTCAACATTCCCATCTCTGTGTGGCCAGGATGTGCTCTGCATAACCCCTGCTCCGGATCAACATTCCCATCTCTGTGTGGCCAGGGTGTGCTCTGTATAATCCCTGCAGCTCATTGACAACATTCCCATCTCTGTGTGGCCAGGATGTGCTCTGCATAACCCCTGCATCTCCTGGTGAACATTCCCATCTCTGTGTGGCCAGGGTGTGCTCTGTATAAACCCTGCTCCTGGTCAACAATCCCTGCTCTGTGTGGCCAGGGTGTGCTCTGTATAACCCCTGCTCCTGGTCAACGTTCCCTTCTCTGTGTGGCCAGGGTGTGCTCTGTATAAACACTGCTCCTGGTCAACATTCCCATCTCTGTGTGGCCTGGGTGTGCTCTGCATAACCCCTGCTCCTGGTCAACATTCCCATCTCTGTGTGGCCTGGGTGTGCTCTGTATAACTCCTGCAGCTCCTGGTCAACATTCCCTTCTCTGTGTGGCCAGGTTGTGCTCTGTATAACCCCTGCACTCATGGTCAACATTCCCATCTCTTTGTGGCCAGGATGTGCTCTGCATAACCCCTGCATCTCCTGGTCAACATTCCCATCTCTGTGTGGCCAGGGTGTGCTCTGTATAACCCCTGCTCCTGGTCAACATTCCCATCTCTGTGTGGCCAGGGTGTGCTCTGCATAACCCCTGCAGCTCATGGTCAACATTCCCATCTCTGTCTGGCCAGGATGTGCTCTGCATAACCCCTGCAGCTCCTGATCAACACTCCCATCTCTGTGTGGCCAGGGTGTGCTCTGTATAACCCCTGCAGCTCCTGGTCAACATTCCCATCTCTTTGTGGCCAAGGTGTGCTCTGTATAACTCCTGCAGCTCCTGGTCAACATTCCCATCTGTGTGTGGTCAAGGTGTGCTCTGTATAACCCCTGCAGCTCCTGGTCAACATTCCCATCTCTGTGTGGCCAGGATGTGCTCTGTATAACCCCTGAAGCTCCTGGTCAACATTCCCATCTCTGTGTGGCCAGGATGTGCTCTGCATAACCCCTGCTCCGGATCAACATTCCCATCTCTGTGTGGCCAGGGTGTGCTCTGTATAACCCCTGCAGCTCCTGGTCAACATACCCATCTCTGTGTGGCCAGGATGTGCTCTGCATAACCCCTGCATCTCCTGGTGAACATTCCCATCTCTGTGTGGCAAGGGTGTGCTCTGTATAAACCCTGCTCCTGGTCAACAATCCCTTCTCTGTGTGGCCAGGGTGTGCTCTGTATACCCCTGCTCCTGGTCAACATTCCCATAGTGTGTGGCCAGGGTGTGCTCTGTCTAACCCCAGCAGCTCCTGGTCAACATTCCCATCTGTGTGTGGCCAGGGTATGCCCTGTATAACCCCTGCAGCTCCTGGTCAACATTCGCATCTCTGTGTGGCCAGGATGTGCTCTGTCTAACCCCAGCAGCTCATGGTCAACATTCCCATCTCTGTGTGGCCAGGATGTGCTCTGCATAACCCCTGCATCTCCTGGTCAACATTCCCATCTCTGTGTGGCCCGGGTGTGCTCTGTATTAACTCTGCTCCTGGTCAACATTCCCATCTCTGTGTGGCCAGGGTGTGCTCTGTATTAACCCTGCTCCTGGTCAACATTCCCTTCTCTGTGTGGCCAGGTTGTGCTCTGTATAACCCCTGCAGCGCCTGGTCAACATTCCCATCTGTGTATGGCCAGGGTGTGCTCTGTATAACCCCTGCATCTCCTGGTCAACATTCGCATCTCTGTGTGGCCACGATGTGCTCTGTATAACCCCTGCAGCTCCTGGTCAACATTCCCATCTCTGTGTGGCCAGGATGTGCTCTGCATAACCCCTGCTCCGGATCAACATTCCCATCTCTGTGTGGCCAGGGTGTGCTCTGTATAACCCCTGCAGCTCATTGTCAACATTCCCATCTCTGTGTGGCCAGGATGTGCTCTGCATAACCCCTGCATCTCCTGGTGAACATTCCCATCTCTGTGTGGCCAGGGTGTGCTCTGTATAAACCCTGCTCCTGGTCAACAATCCCTTCTCTGTGTGGCCAGGGTGTGCTCTGTATAACCCCTGCTCCTGGTCAACGTTCCCTTCTCTGTGTGGCCAGGGTGTGCTCTGTATAACTCCTGCAGCTCCTGGTCAACATTCCCATCTCTGTGTGGCCTGGGTGTGCTCTGCATAACCCCTGCTCCTGGTCAACATTCCCATCTCTGTGTGGCCTGGGTGTGCTCTGTATAACTCCTGCAGCTCCTGGTCAACATTCCCTTCTCTGTGTGGCCAGGTTGTGCTCTGTATAACCCCTGCACTCATGGTCAACATTCCCATCTCTTTGTGGCCAGGATGTGCTCTGCATAACCCCTGCATCTCCTGGTCAACATTCCCATCTCTGTGTGGCCAGGGTGTGCTCTGTATAACCCCTGCTCCTGGTCAACATTCCCATCTCTGTGTGGCCAGGATGTGCTCTGCATAACCCCTGCAGCTCATGGTCAACATTCCCATCTCTGTCTGGCCAGGATGTGCTCTGCATAACCCCTGCAGCTCCTGATCAACACTCCCATCTCTGTGTGGCCAGGGTGTGCTCTGTATAACCCCTGCAGCTCCTGGTCAACATTCCCATCTCTTTGTGGCCAAGGTGTGCTCTGTATAACTCCTGCAGCTCCTGGTCAACATTCCCATCTGTGTGTGGTCAAGGTGTGCTCTGTATAACCCCTGCAGCTCCTGGTCAACATTCCCATCTCTGTGTGGCCAGGATGTGCTCTGTATAACCCCTGAAGCTCCTGGTCAACATTCCCATCTCTGTGTGGCCAGGATGTGCTCTGCATAACCCCTGCTCCGGATCAACATTCCCATCTCTGTGTGGCCAGGGTGTGCTCTGTATAACCCCTGCAGCTCCTGGTCAACATACCCATCTCTGTGTGGCCAGTATGTGCTCTGCATAACCCCTGCATCTCCTGGTGAACATTCCCATCTCTGTGTGGCCAGGGTGTGCTCTGTATAAACCCTGCTCCTGGTCAACAATCCCTTCTCTGTGTGGCCAGGGTGTGCTCTGTATAACCCCTGCTCCTGGTCAACGTTCCCTTCTCTGAGTGGCCAGGGTGTGCTCTGCATAACTCCTGCAGCTCCTGGTCAACATTCCCATCTCTGTGTGGCCAGGATGTGCTCTGCATAACCCCTGCTCCTGGTCAACATTCCCATCTCTGTGTGGCCAGGGTGTGCTCTGTATAACCCCCGCTCCTGGTCAACATTCCCATCGCTGTGTGGCCAGGATGTGCTCTGCATAACCCCTGCATCTCCTGGTCAACATTCCCAATTTCTGTGTGGCCAGGATGTGCTCTGCATAACCCCTGCAGCTCATGGTCAACATTCCCATCTCTGTCTGGCCAGGATGTGCTCTGCATAACCCCTGCAGCTCCTGATCAACATTCCCATCTGTGTGTGGCCAGGGTGTGCTCTGTATAACCCCTGCAGCTCCTGGTCAACATTCCCATCTCTTTGTGGCCAAGGTGTGCTCTGTATAACTCCTGCAGCTCCTGGTCAACATTCCCATCTGTGTGTGGTCAAGGTGTGCTCTGTATAACCCCTGCAGCTCCTGGTCAACATTCCCATCTCTGTGTGGCCAGGATGTGCTCTGTATAACCCCTGCAGCTCCTGGTCAACATTCCCATCTCTGTGTGTGAGAGAGGGCTCTGTATAACCCCTGCAGCTCCTGGTCAACATTCCCATCTCTGTGTGGCCAGGGTGTGCTCTTTATACCCCCAGCAGCTCCTGGTCAACATTCCCATCCCTGTGTGGCCAGGGTGTGCTCTGTATATCCCCAGGTCCTGGTCAACATTCCCTTCTCTGTGTGGGCAGGGTGTGCTCTGTTTAACCCCTGCAGCTCATTGTCAACATTCCCATCTCTGTGTGGCCAGGATGTGCTCTGCATAACCCCTGCATCTCCTGGTGAACATTTCCATCTCTGTGTGGCCAGGGTGTGCTCTGTATAAATCCTGCTCCTGCTCAACAATCCCTTCTCTGTGTGGCCAGGGTGTGCTCTGTATAACCCCTGCTCCTGGTCAACGTTCCCTTCTCTGTGTGGCCATGGTGTGCTCTGTATAACTCCTGCAGCTCCTGGTCAACATTCCCATCTCTGTGTGGCCAGGATGTGCTCTGCATAACCCCTGCTCCTGGTCAACATTCCCATCTCTGTGTGGCCAGGGTGTGCTCTGTATAACCCCTGCAGCTCATGGTCAACATTCCCATCTCTGTGTGGCCAGGATGTGCTCTGCATAACCCCTGCATCTCCTGGTCAACATTCCCATCTCTGTGTGGCCCGGGTGTGCTCTGTATTAACCCTGCTCCTGGTCAACATTCCCATCTCTGTGTGGCCAGGGTGTGCTCTGTATTAACCCTGCTCCTGGTCAACATTCCCTTCTCTGTGTGGCCAGGGTGTGCTCTGTATAACCCCTGCAGCGCCTGGTCAACATTCCCATCTGTGTGTGGCCAGGGTGTGCTCTGTATAACCCCTGCATCTCCTGGTCAACATTCGCATCTCTGTGTGGCCACGATGTGCTCTGTATAACCCCTGCAGCGCCTGGTCAACATTCCCATCTCTGTGTGGCCAGGATGTGCTCTGCATAACCCCTGCTCCGGATCAACATTCCCATCTCTGTGTGGCCAGGGTGTGCTCTGTATAACCCCTGCAGCTCATTGTCAACATTCCCATCTCTGTGTGGCCAGGATGTGCTCTGCATAACCCCTGCATCTCCTGGTGAACATTCCCATCTCTGTGTGGCCAGGGTGTGCTCTGTATAAACCCTGCTCCTGGTCAACAATCACTTCTCTGTGTGGCCAGGGTGTGCTCTGTATTACCCCTGCTCCTGGTCAACGTTCCCTTCTCTGTGTGGCCAGGGTGTGCTCTGTATAACTCCTGCAGCTCCTGGTCAACATTCCCATCTCTGTGTGGCCAGGATGTGCTCTGCATAACCCCTGCTCCTGGTCAACATTCCCATCTCTGTGTGGCCAGGGTGTGCTCTGTATAACCCCTGCAGCTCATGGTCAACATTCCCATTTCTTTGTGGCCAGGATGTGCTCTGCATAACCCCTGCATCTCCTGGTCAACATTCCCATCTCTGTGTGGCCAGGGTGTGCTCTGTATAACCCCTGCTGCTCCTGGTCAACATTCCCATCTCTGTGTGGCCAGGATGTGCTCTGCAAAACCCCTGCATCTCCTGGTCAACATTCCCATTTCTGTGTGGCCAGGATGTGCTCTGCATAACCCGTGCAGCTCATGGTCAACATTCCCATCTCTGTCTGGCCTGGATGTGCTCTGCATAACCCCTGCAGCTCCTGGTCAACACTCCCATCTCTGTGTGGCCAGGGTGTGCTCTGTATAACCCCTGCAGCTCCTGGTCAACATTCCCATCTCTCTGTGGCCAGGGTGTGCTCTGTATAACTCCTGCAGCTCCAGGTCAACATTCCCATCTGTGTGTGGTCAGGGTGTGCTCTGTATAACCCCTGCAGCTCCTGGTCAACATTCCCATCTCTGTGTGGCCAGGATGTGCTCTGTATAGCCCCTGCAGCTCCTGGTCAACATTCCCATCTCTGTGTGAGAGAGTGCTCTGTATAACACCTGCAAATCCTGTTCAACACTCCCATCTCTGTATGGCCAGGGTGTGCTCTGTATAACTCCTGCAGCTCCTGGTCAACATTCCCATCTCTGTGTGGCCAGGGTGTGCTCTTTATACCCCCAGCAGCTCCTGGTCAACATTCCCATCCCTGTGTGGCCAGCGTGTGCTCTAGATATCCCCAGGTCCTGGTCAACATTCCCTTCTCTGTGTGGGCAGGGTGTGCTCTGTATAACCCCTGCTCCTTGTCAACATTCCCATCTCTGTGTCGCCAGGGTGTGCTCTGTCTAACCCCAGCAGCTCCTGGTCAACATTCCCATCTGTGTGTGGCCAGGGTATGCTCTGTATAACCCCTGCAGCTCCTGGTCAACATTCGCATCTCTGTGTGGCCAGGATGTGCTCTGTCTAACCACAGCAGCTCATGGTCAACGTTCCCATCTCTGTGTGGCCAGGATGTGCTCTGCATAACCCCTGCATCTCCTGGTCAACATTGCCATCTCTGTGTGGCCAGGGTGTGCTCTGTATAAACCCTGCTCCTGGTCAACATTCCCTTCTCTGTGTGGCCAGGGTGTGCTCTGTATAACCCAGCAGCGCCTGGTCAACATTCCCACCTGTGTGTGGCCAGGGTGTGCTCTGTATAACCCCTGCAGCGCCTGGTCAACATTCCCACATGTGTGTGGCCAGGGTGTGCTCTGTATAACCCCTGCATCTGTTGGTCAACATTCGCATCTCTGTGTGGCCACGATGTGCTCTGTATAACCCCTGCAGCTCCTGGTCAACATTCCCATCTCTGTGTGGCCAGGATGTGCTCTGCATAACCCCTGCTCCTGGTCAACATTCCCATCTCTGTGTGGCCAGGGTGTGCTCTGTATAACCCCTGCATCTCCTGGTGAACATTTCCATCTCTGTGTGGCCAGGGTCTGCTCTGTATAAACCCTGCTCCTGCTCAACAATCCCTTCTCTGTGTTGCCAGGGTGTGCTCTGTATAACCCCTGCTCCTGGTCAACGTTCCCTTCTCTGTGTGGCCATGGTGTGCTCTGTATAACTCCTGCAGCTCCTGGTCAACATTCCCATCTCTGTGTGGCCAGGATGTGCTCTGCATAACCCCTGCTCCTGGTCAACATTCCCATCTCTGTGTGGCCAGGGTGTGCTCTGTATAACCCCTGCAGCTCATGGTCAACATTCCCATCTCTGTGTGGCCAGGATGTGCTCTGCATAACCCCTGCATCTCCTGGTCAACATTCCCATCTCTGTGTGGCCAGGGTGTGCTCTGTCTTACCCCTGCGGCTCCTGGTCAACATTCCCATCTCTGTGTGGCCAGGATGTGCTCTGCATAACCCCTGCATCTCCTGGTTAACATTCCCATCTCTGTCTGGCCAGGGTGTGCTCTGTATAAACCCTGTTCCTGGTCAACATTCCCTTCTCTGTGTGGCCAGGGTGTGCTCTGTATAACCCCTGCTCCTGGTCAACATTCCCTTCTCTGTGTGGTGTGGCTAGGGTGTGCTCTGTATAACCCCTGCTCCTGGTCAACATTCCCACCTCTGTGTGTGGCCAGGGTGTGCTCTGTATAACCCCTGCAGCTCCTGGTCAACATTCCCACTTCGGTGTGGTCAGGGTGTGCTCTGTATAAACCCTTGAACTCCTGGTCAACATTCCCATCTGTGTGGCAAGGGTGTGCTCTGTATACCCCTGCTCCTGGTCAACATTCCAATCACTGTGTGGCCAGGGTGTTCTCTGTCTAACCCCAGCAGCTCCTGGTCAACATTCCCATCTCTGCGTGGCCAGTGTGTGCTCTGTATAACCCCTGCAACTCCTTGTCAACACGCCCAATTGTGTGGCCAGTGTGTGCTCTGTATACCCCTGCTCCTGGTCAACATTACCATCACTGTGTGGTCAGGATGTGCTCTGTATAACCCCTGCACCTCCTGGTCAACATTCCCATCTCTGTGTGGCCACGATGTGCTCTGTATAACCCCTGCAGCTCCTGGTCAACAGTCCCATATCTGTCTGGCCAGGATGTGCTCTGCATAACCCCTGCAGCTCCTGATCAACATTCCCATCTCTGTGTGGCCAGGGTGTGCTCTGTATAACCCCTGCAGCTCCTGGTCAACATTCCCATCTCTCTGTGGCCAGGGTGTGCTCTGTATATCTTCTGCAGCTCCTGGTCAACATTCCCATTTGTGTGTGGTCAGGGTGTGCTCTGTATTACCCCTGCAGCTCCTGGTCAACATTCCCATCTCTGTGTGGCCAGGATGTGCTCTGTATAACCCCTGCAGCTCCTGGTCAACATTCCCATCTCTGTGTGTGAGAGAGTGCTCTGTATAACCCCTGCAAATCCTGTTCAACACTCCCATCTCTGTATGGCCAGGGTGTGCTCTGTATAACTCCTGCAGCTGCTGGTCAACATTCCCATCTCTGTGTGGCAGGGTGTGCTCTTTATAACCCCAGCAGCTCCTGGTCAACATTCCCATCTCTGTGTGGCCAGGGTGTGCTCTGTATATCCCCAGGTCCTGGTCAACATTCCCTTTTCTGTGTGGCCAGGGTGTGCTCTGTATAACCCCTGCTCCTGGTCAACATTCCCTTCTCTGTGTGGCCAGGGTGTGCTCTGTATAACCCCTGTTCCTGGTCAACATTCCCACCGCTGTGTGTGGCCAGGCTGTGCTCTGTATAACCCCTGCAGCTCCTGGTCAACATTCCCACCTCTGTGTGGTCAGGGTGTTCTCTGTATAACCCCTGCAACTCCTGGTCAACATTCCCATCAGTGTGGCCAGGGTGTGCTCTGTTAACCCCTGCTCTTGGTCAACATTCCCATCACTGTGGGATCAGGGTGTGCTCTGTCTAACCCCAGCAGCTCCTGGTCAACATTCCCATCTGTGTGTGGCCAGGGTGTGCTCTGTATAACCCCTGCAGCTCCTGGTCAACATTCCCATTTCTGTGTGGCCAGGGTCGCTCTGTATACCCCTGCTCCTGGTCAACATTCTCATCACTGTGTGGCCAGGGTGTGCTCTGTCTAACCCCAGCAGCTCCTGGTCAACATTACCATCTGTGTGTGGCCAGGGTGTGCACTGTATACCCCTGCTTCTCCTGGTCAAGATTCCCATCTGTGTGTGGCCACGATGTGCTCTGCCTAACCCCTGCAGCTCCTGGTCAACATTCCCATCTCCGTGTGGCCAGGATGTGCTCTGCATAATCCCTGCTCCTGGTCAACATTCCCACCTCTGTGTGATCAGGGTGTTCTCTGTATAACCCCTGCAACTCCTGGTCAACATTCCCATCTGTGTGGCCAGGGTGTGCTCTGGTAACCCCTGCTCCTGGTCAACATTCCCATCACTGTGTGATCAGGGTGTGCTCTGTCTAACCCAGCAGCTCCTGGTCAACATTCCCATCTGTGTGTGGCCAAGGTGTGCTCTGTATAACCCCTGCAGCTCCTGGTCAACATTCGCATCTCTGTGTGGCCAGGGTGTCCTCTGTATAAACCCTGCTCCTGGTCAACATTCCCATCTCTGTGTGGCCAGGGTGTGCTCTGTATAACCCCTGCTCCTGGTCAACATTCCCTTCTCTGTGTGGCGAGGGTGTGCTCTGTATACCACCTGCTCCTGGTCAACATTCCCACCTCTGTGTGTGGCCAGGGTGTGCTGTGTATAACCCCTGCAGCTCCTGGTCAACATTCCCACATCTGTGTGGTCAGGGTGTGCTCTGTATAACCCCTGCAGCTCCTGGTCGACATTCCCATCTCTGTGTGGCCAGGGTGTGCTCTGTATAGCCCCTGCTCCTTGTCAATATTCCCATCTCTGTGTGGCCAGGGTGTGCTCTGTATAACCACTGCAACGTCTGGTCAACATTTCCATCTCTGTGTGTGGCCAGGATGTGCTCTGTATAACTCCTGCTGCTCCTGGTCAACATTCCCATCTCTGTGTGTGAGAGAGTGCTCTGTATAACCCCTGCAAATCCTGTTCAACACACCCATCTCTGTATGGCCAGGGTGTGCTCTTCATAACTCCTGCAGCTCCTGGTCAACATTCCCATCTCTGTGTGGCCAGGGTGTGCTCTGTATAACCCCAGATCCTGGTCAACATTCCCTTCTCTGTGTGGCCAGGGTGTGCTCTGTATAACCCCTGCAGCGCCTGGTCAACATTCCCACCTGTGTGTGGCCAGGGTGTGCTCTGTATAAACCCTGCTCCTATTCAACAATCCCTTCTCTGTGTGGCCAGGGTGTGCTCTGTATAACCCCTGCTCCTAGTCAACGTTCCCTTCTCTGTGTGGCCATGGTGTGCTCTGTATAACTCCTGCTGCTCCTGGTCAACATTCCCATCTCTGTGTGGCCAGGATGTGCTCTGCATAACCCCTGCTCCTGGTCAACATTCCCATCTATTTGTGGCCAGGGTGTGCTCTGTATAACCCCTGCAGCTCATGGTCAACATTCCCATCTCTGTGTGGCCAGGGTGTGCTCTGTATAACCCCTGCTGCTCCTGGTCAACATTCCCATCCCTGTGTGACCAGGATGTGCTCTGCATATCCCCTGCATCTCCTGGTCAACATTCCCATCTCTGTGCGGCCAGGGTGTGCTCTGTATAAACCCTGTTCCTGGTCAACATTCCCTTCTCTGTGTGGCCAGGGTGTGCTCTGTATAACCCCTGCTCCTGGTCAACATTCCCTTCTCTGTGTGGCCATGGTGTGCTCTGTATAACCCCTGCTCCTGGTCAACATTCCCACCTCTGTGTGTGGCCAGGGTGTGATCTGTATAACCCCTGCAGCTCCTGGTCAACATTCCCACCTCTGTGTGGTCAGGGTGTGCTCTGTATAACCCCTGCAACTCCTGGTCAACATTCCCATCTGTGTGGCAAGGGTGTGCTCTGTATACCCCTGCTCCTGGTCAACATTCCCATCACTGTGTGGCCAGGGTGTGCTCTGTCTAACCCCAGCAGCTCCTGGTCAACATTCCCATCTGTGTGTGGCCAGGATGTGCGCTGTATAACCCCTGCAGCTCCTGGTCAACATTCCCATCTCTGCGTGGCCAGTGTGTGCTCTCTATAACCCCTGCAACTCCTTGTCAACATTCCCAATTGTGTGGCCAGTGTGTGCTCTGTATACCCCTGCTCCTGGTCAACATTCCCATCTCTGTGTGGCCAGGGTGTGCTCTGTATAACCCCTGCAGCTCCTGGTCAACATTCCCATCGCTCTGTGGCCAGGGTGTGATCTGTATAACTTCTGCAGTTCCTGGTCAACATTCCGATTTGTGTGTGGTCAGGGTGTGCTCCGTATAACCCCTGCAGCTCCTGGTCAACATTCCCATCTCTGTGTGTGAGAGAGTGCTCTGTATAACCCCTGCAAATCCTGTTCAACACTCCCATCTCTGTATGGCCAGGGTGTGCTCTGTATAACTCCTGCAGCTCCTGGTCAACATTCCCATCTCTGTGTGGCCAGGGTGTGCTCTTTATAACCCGAGCAGCTCCTGGTCAACATTCCCATCTCTGTGTGGCCAGGGTGTGCTCTGAATATCCCCAGGTCCTGGTCAACATTCCCTTCTCTGTGTGATCAGGGTGTGCTCTGTATAATCCCTGCAGCTCCTGGTCAACATTCCCATCTCTGTGTGGCCAGTGTTGGATCTGTATAACCCCTGCAACTCCTGGTCAACATTCCCATCTGTGTGGTCAGGATGTGCTCTGTATAACCCCTGCAACTCCTGGTCAACATTCCCATCTGTGTGGCCAGGATCGCTCTGTATACCCCTGCTCCTAGTCAACATTCCCTTCACTGTGTGGCCAGGGTGTGCTTTGTCTAACCCCAGTAGCTCCTGGTCAACATTCCCATCTGTGTGTGGCCAGGGTGTGCTCTGTATACCCCTGCTCCTGGTCAACATTCACATCACTGTGTGGTCAGGATGTGCTCTGTATAACCCCTGCAACTCCTGGTCTACATTCCCATCACTGTGTGGTCAGGATGTTCTCTGTATAACCCCTGCATCTCCTGGTCAAGATTCCCATCTGTGTGTGGACACGATGTGCTCTGTCTAACCCCTGCAGCTCCTGGTCAATATTCCCATCTCCGTGTGGCCAGGATGTGCTTTGCATAATCCCTGCTCCTGGTCAACATTCCCACCTCTGTGTGATCAGGGTGTTCTCTGAATAACCCCTGCAACTCCTGGTCAACATTCCCATCTGTGTGGCCAGGGTGTGCTCTGTTAACCCCTGCTCCTGGTCAACATTCCCATCACTGTGTGATCAGGGTGTGCTCTGTCTAACCCCAGCAGCTCCTGGTTAACATTCCCATCTGTGTGTGGCCAAGGTGTGCTCTGTATAACCCCTGCAGCTCCTGGTCAACATTCCCATCTCTGTGTGGCCAGGGTGTGCTCTGTATAAACCCTGCTCCTGGTCAACATTCCCATCTCTGTGTGGCCAGTGTGTGCTCTGTATAAACCCTGCTCCTGGTCAACATTCCCATCTCTGTGTGGCCAGGGTGTGCTCTGTATAACCACTGCAACGTCTGGTCAACATTTCCATCTCTGTGTGTGGCCAGGATGTGCTCTGTATAACTCCTGCTGCTCCTGGTCAACATTCCCATCTCTGTGTGTGAGAGAGTGCTCTGTATAACCCCTGCAAATCCTGTTCAACACTCCCATCTCTGTATGGCCAGGGTGTGCTCTGTATTACTCCTGCAGCTCCTGGTCAACATTGCCATCTCTGTGTGGCCAGGGTGTGCTCTGTATAACCCCAGATCCTGGTCAACATTCCCATCTCTGTGTGGACAGGGTGTGCTCTGTATTACCCCTGCTCCTTGTCAATATTCCCATCTCTGTGTGGCCCGGGAGTGCTCTGTATAACCACTGCAACGTCTGGTCAACATTTCCATCTCTGTGTGTGGCCAGGATGTGCTCTGTATAACTCCTGCTGCTCCTGGTCAACATTTCCATCACTGTGTGGCCAGGATGTGCTCTGTATAACTCCTGCAGCTCCTGGTCAACATTTCCATCTCTGTATGGCCAGGGTCGCTCTGTATAACCCCTGCAGTTCATGGTCAACATTCCCATCTCTGTGTGTGTCCAGGGTGTGCTCTGTATAACCCCTGAAGCTCCTGGTCAACATTCCCATCTGTGTGGCCAGGGTGTGCTCTGTATAACCCCTGCAGCTCCTGGTTAACATTCCCATCTCTGTGTGGCCAGGATGTGCTCTGTATAACCCCTGCAGCTCCTGGTCAACATTCCCCTCTCTGTGTGGGCAGGGTGTGCTCTGTATAACCGCTGCAACGTCTAGTCAACATTTCCATCTCTGTATGGCCAAGGTGTGCTCTGTATAACCCCTGCAGTTCATGGTCAACATTCCCATCTCTGTGTGTGTCCAGGGTGTGCTCTGTATAACCCCTGCAGCTCCTGGTCAACATTCCCATCTCTGTGTGGTCAGGGTGTGCTCTGTATAACCCCTGCAGCTCCTGGTAAACATTCCCAACACTGTGTGGCCAGGGTGAGCTCTGTTTAACCCCTGCAGCTCCTGGTGAACATTCCCATCTGTGTGTGGCCAGGATGAGCTCTGTATAACCCCTGCAGCTCCTGGTGAACATTCCCTTCTTTGTGTGGCCAGTGTGTGCTCAGTATAACCCCTGCAGCTCCTGGCCAACATTCCCATCTCTGTGTGGCCAAGGTGAGCTCTGTATAACCCCTGCAGCTCCTGGTCGACATTCCCATCTCTGTGTGGACAGGGTGTGCTCTGTATAACTCCTGCAGCTCCTGGTCAACATTCCCATCTCTGTGTGGCCAGGGTTTGCTCTTTATAACCCCAGCAACTCCTGGTCAACATTCCCATCTCTGTGTGCCCAGGGTGTGCTCTGTATAATCCCAGATCCTGGTCAACATTCCCTTCTCAGTGTGGGCAGGGTGTGCTCTGTATAATCCCTGCTCCTTGTCAATATTCCCATCTCTGTGTGGCCAGGGTGTGATCTGTGTAACCCCTGCAGCTCCTGGTCAACATTCCCCTCTCTGTGTGGCCAGGGTGTGCTCTGTATAACCACTGCAACGTCTGGTCAACATTTCCATCTCTGTGTGTGGCCAGGATGTGCTCTGTATAACTCCTGCTGCTCCTGGTCAACATTTCCATCACTGTGTGGCCAGGATGTGCTCTGTATAACTCCTGCAGCTCCTGGTCAACATTTCCATCTCTGTATGGCCAGGGTCGCTCTGTATAACCCCTGCAGTTCATGGTCAACATTCCCATCTCTGTGTGTGTCCAGGGTGTGCTCTGTATAACCCCTGAAGCTCCTGGTCAACATTCCCATCTGTGTGGCCAGGGTGTGCTCTGTATAACCCCTGCAGCTCCTGGTTAACATTCCCATCTCTGTGTGGCCAGGATGTGCTCTGTATAACCCCTGCAGCTCCTGGTCAACATTCCCCTCTCTGTGTGGCCAGGGTGTGCTCTGTATAACCGCTGCAACGTCTAGTCAACATTTCCATCTCTGTATGGCCAAGGTGTGCTCTGTATAACCCCTGCAGTTCATGGTCAACATTCCCATCTCTGTGTGTGTCCAGGGTGTGCCCGGTATAACCCCTGCAGCTCCTGGTCAACATTCCCATCTCTGTGTGGCCAGGGTGTGCTCTGTATAACCCCTGCAGCTCCTGGTAAACATTCCCAACTCTGTGTGGCCAGGGTGAGCTCTGTTTAACCCCTGCAGCTCCTGGTGAACATTCCCATCTGTGTGTGGCTAGGATGTGCTCTGTATAACCCCTGCAGCTCCTGGTGAACATTCCCTTCTTTATGTGGCCAGTGTGTGCTCAGTATAACCCCTGCAGCTCCTGGCCAACATTCCCATCTCTGTGTGGCCAAGGTGTGCTCTGCATAACCCCTGCAGCTCCTGGTCGACATTCCCATCTCTGTGTGGACAGGGTGTGCTCTGTATAACCCCTGCACCTCCTGGTCAACATTCCCATCTCTGTGTGGCCAGGGTGTGCTCTGTATAAACCCTGCTCCTGATCAACAGTCCCTTCTCTGTGTGGCCAGGGTGTGCTCTGTATAACCCCTGCTCCTGGTCAACATTCCCACCTCTGTTTGTGGCCAGGGTGTGCTCTGTATAACCCCTGCTGCACCTGGTCAAAATTCCCACCACTGTGTGGTCAGGGAGTGCTCTGTATAACCCCTGCAACTCCTGGTCAACATTCCCATCTGTGTGGCCAGGGTGAGCTCTGTATACCCCTGCTCCTGGTCAACATTCCCATCACTGTGTGTGTCCAGGGTGTGCTTTGTATAACCCCTGCAGCTCCTGGTCAACATTCCCATCTCTGTGTGTGTCCAGGGTGTGCTCTGTATAACCCCTGCAGCTCCTGGTCAACATTCCCATCTCTGTGTGTGTCCAGGGTGTGCTCTGTATAACCCCTGCAGCTCCTGGTCAACATTCGCATCTCTGTGTGGCCAGGATGTGCTCTGTATAACCCCAGCAGCACCTGGTCAACATTTCCATCTCTTTGTGGCCAGAGTGTGCTCTGTATAACCCCAGCAGCTCCTGGTCAACATTCCCATCTCTGTGTGGCCAGGATGTGCTCTGTCTAACCCCTGCATCTCCTGGTCAACATTCCCATCTCTGTGTGGCCATGATGTGCTCTGTATAACCCCTGCAGCTCCTCGTCAACATTCCCATCTCTGTGTGGCCAGGGTGTGCTCTGTATAAATCCTGGTCAACATTCCCATCTCTGTGTGGCCAGTGTGTGCACTCTATAACACCTGCAGCTCCTGGTCAACATTCTCAACTCTGTGTGGCCAGGGTGTGCTCTGTATAACCCCTGCAGCTCCTGGTCAACATTCCCATCTCTGTGTGGCCAGGGTGTGCTCTGTATAACCGCTGCAACGTCTAGTCCACATTTCCATCTCTGTATGGCCAAGGTGTGCTCTGTATAACCCCTGCAGTTCATGGTCAACATTCCCATCTCTGTGTGTGTCCAGGGTGTGCTCTGTATAACCCCTGCAGCTCCTGGTCAACATTCCCATCTCTGTGTGGCCAGGGTGTGCTCTGTATAACCCCTTCAGCTCCTGGTCAACATTCCCAACTCTGTGTGGACAGGGTGTGCTCTGTATAACCCCTGCAGCTCCTGGTGAACATTCCCATCTCTGTGTGGCCAGTGTGTGCTCTGTATAACCCCTGCAGCTCCTGGCCAACATTCCCATCTCTGTGTGGCCAGGGTGTGCTCTGTATCGCCTCTGCAGCTCCTGGTCAACATGCCCATATGTGTGTGGCCAGGGTGCGCTCTGTATAACCCCTGCAACTACTGGTCAACATTCCCATCTGTGTGGCCAGGGTGTGCTCCGTATACCCCTGCTCCTGGTCAACATTCCCATCTCTGTGTGGCCAGGGTGTGCTCTATCTAACCCCAGCAGCTCCTGGTCAACATTCCCATCTGTGTGTGGCCAGGGTGTGCTCTGTATAACCCCTGCATCTCCCGGTCAACATTCACATCTCTGTGTGCCAGGGTGTGCTCTGTATAACCCCTGCAGCTCCTGGTCAACATTCCCTTCTTTGTGTGGCCAGGGTGTGCTCTGTATAAACCCTGCTCCTGGTCAACATTCCCATCTCTGTGTGGCCAGGGTGTGCTCTGTATAACCCCTGCTCCTGGTCCAAATTCCCTTCTCTGTGTGGCCAGGGTGTGCTCTGTATAACCCCTGCTCCTGGTCAACATTCCCACCTCTGTGTGGCCAGGGTGTGCTCTGTATAAACCCTGGAGCTCCTGGTCAACATTCCCCTCTCTGTGTGGCCAGGGTGTGCTCGGTATAACCACTGCAACGTCTGGTCAACATTTCCATCTCTGTGTGTGGCCAGGATGTGCTCTGTATAACTCCAGCAGCTCCTGGTCAACATTTCCATCTCTGTATGGCTAGGGTGTGCTCTGTATAACCCCTGCAGTTCATGGTCAACATTCTCATCTCTGTGTGTGTCCAGGGTGTGCTTTGTATAACCCCTGCAGCTCCTGGTCAACATTCCCATCTCTGTGTGTGTCCAGGGTGTGCTCTGTATAACCCCTGCAGCTCCTGGTCAACATTCCCATCTCTGTGTGTGTCCAGGGTGTGCTCTGTATAACCCCTGCAGCTCCTGGTCAACATTCCCATCTCTGTGTGGCCAGGATGTGCTCTGTATAACCCCAGCAGCACCTGGTCAACATTTCCATCTATTTGTGGCCAGAGTGTGCTCTGTATAACCCCAGCAGCTTCTGGTCAACATTCCCATCTCTGTGTGGCCAGGATGTGCTCTGTCTAACCCCTGCATCTCCTGGTCTACATTCCCATCTCTGTGTGGCCATGATGTGCTCTGTATAACCCCTGCAGCTCCTCGTCAACATTCCCATCTCTGTGTGGCCAGGGTGTGCTCTGTATAAATCCTGGTCAACATTCCCATCTCTGTGTGGCCAGTGTGTGCACTCTATAACACCTGCAGCTCCTGGTCAACATTCTCAACTCTGTGTGGCCAGGGTGTGCTCTGTATAACCCCTGCAGCTCCTGGTCAACATTCCCATCTCTGTGTGGCCAGGGTGTGCTCTGTATAACCGCTGCAACGTCTAGTCAACATTTCCATCTCTGTATGGCCAAGGTGTGCTCTGTATAACCCCTGCAGTTCATGGTCAACATTCCCATCTCTGTGTGTGTCCAGGGTGTGCTCTGTATAACCCCTGCAGCTCCTGGTCAACATTCCCAACTCTGTGTGGACAGGGTGTGCTCTGTATAACCCCTGCAGCTCCTGGTGAACATTCCCATCTCTGTGTGGCCAGTGTGTGCTCTGTATAACCCCTGCAGCTCCTGGCCAACATTCCCATCTCTGTGTGGCCAGGGTGTGCTCTGTAACGCCTCTGCAGCTCCTGGTCAACATGCCCATACGTGTGTGGCCAGGGTGTGCTCTGTATAACCCCTGCAACTACTGGTCAACATTCCCATCTGTGTGGCCAGGGTGTGCTCCGTATACCCCTGCTCCTGGTCAACATTCCCATCTCTGTGTGGCCAGGGTGTGCTCTATCTAACCCCAGCAGCTCCTGGTCAACATTCCCATCTGTGTGTGGCCAGGGTGTGCTCTGTATAACCCCTGCATCTCCCGGTCAACATTCCATCTCTGTGTGGCCAGGGTGTGCTCTGTATAACCCCTGCAGCTCCTGGTCAACATTCCCTTCTTTGTGTGGCCAGGGTGTGCTCTGTATAAACCCTGCTCCTGGTCAACATTCCCATCTCTGTGTGGCCAAGGTGTGCTCTGTATAACCCCTGCTCCTGGTCCAAATTCCCTTCTCTGTGTGGCCAGGGTGTGCTCTGTATAACCCCTGCTCCTGGTCAACATTCCCACCTCTGTGTGGCCAGGGTGTGCTCTGTATAAACCCTGGAGCTCCTGGTCAACATTCCCCTCTCTGTGTGGCCAGGGTGTGCTCGGTATAACCACTGCAACGTCTGGTCAACATTTCCATCTCTGTGTGTGGCCAGGATGTGCTCTGTATAACTCCAGCAGCTCCTGGTCAACATTTCCATCTCTGTATGGCTAGGGTGTGCTCTGTATAACCCCTGCAGTTCATGGTCAACATTCTCATCTCTGTGTGTGTCCAGGGTGTGCTTTGTATAACCCCTGCAGCTCCTGGTCAACATTCCCATCTCTGTGTGTGTCCAGGGTATGCTCTGTATAACCCCTGCAGCTCCTGGTCAACATTCCCATCTCTGTGTGTGTCCAGGGTGTGCTCTGTATAACCCCTGCAGCTCCTGGTCAACATTCCCATCTCTGTGTGGCCAGGATGTGCTCTGTATAACCCCAGCAGCACCTGGTCAACATTTCCATCTATTTGTGGCCAGAGTGTGCTCTGTATAACCCCAGCAGCTTCTGGTCAACATTCCCATCTCTGTGTGGCCAGGATGTGCTCTGTCTAACCCCTGCATCTCCTGGTCTACATTCCCATCTCTGTGTGGCCATGATGTGCTCTGTATAACCCCTGCAGCTCCTCGTCAACATTCCCATCTCTGTGTGGCCAGGGTGTGCTCTGTATAAATCCTGGTCAACATTCCCATCTCTGTGTGGCCAGTGTGTGCACTCTATAACACCTGCAGCTCCTGGTCAACATTCTCAACTCTGTGTGGCCAGGGTGTGCTCTGTATAACCCCTGCAGCTCCTGGTCAACATTCCCATCTCTGTGTGGCCAGGGTGTGCTCTGTATAACCGCTGCAACGTCTAGTCAACATTTCCATCTCTGTATGGCCAAGGTGTGCTCTGTATAACCCCTGCAGTTCATGGTCAACATTCCCATCTCTGTGTGTGTCCAGGGTGTGCTCTGTATAACCCCTGCAGCTCCTGGTCAACATTCCCAACTCTGTGTGGACAGGGTGTGCTCTGTATAACCCCTGCAGCTCCTGGTGAACATTCCCATCTCTGTGTGGCCAGTGTGTGCTCTGTATAACCCCTGCAGCTCCTGGCCAACATTCCCATCTCTGTGTGGCCAGGGTGTGCTCTGTAACGCCTCTGCAGCTCCTGGTCAACATGCCCATACGTGTGTGGCCAGGGTGTGCTCTGTATAACCCCTGCAACTACTGGTCAACATTCCCATCTGTGTGGCCAGGGTGTGCTCCGTATACCCCTGCTCCTGGTCAACATTCCCATCTCTGTGTGGCCAGGGTGTGCTCTATCTAACCCCAGCAGCTCCTGGTCAACATTCCCATCTGTGTGTGGCCAGGGTGTGCTCTGTATAACCCCTGCATCTCCCGGTCAACATTCCATCTCTGTGTGGCCAGGGTGTGCTCTGTATAACCCCTGCAGCTCCTGGTCAACATTCCCTTCTTTGTGTGGCCAGGGTGTGCTCTGTATAAACCCTGCTCCTGGTCAACATTCCCATCTCTGTGTGGCCAAGGTGTGCTCTGTATAACCCCTGCTCCTGGTCAAAATTCCCTTCTCTGTGTGGCCAGGGTGTGCTCTGTATAACCCCTGCTCCTGGTCAACATTCCCACCTCTGTGTGTGGCCAGGGTGTGCGCAGTATAACCCCTGCAGCTCCTGGTCAATATTCCCACCTCTCTCTGGTCAGGGTGTGCTCTGTATAACCCCTGCAGCTCCTGGTCAACATTCCCATCTCTGTGTGGTCAGGGTGTGCTCTGTATAACCCCTGCAGCTCCTGGTCGACATTCCCATCTCTGTGTGGCCAGGGTGTGCTCTGTATAACCCCTGCAGCTCCTGGTCAACATTCCCATCTCAGTGTGTGAGAGAGTGCTCTGTATAACCCCTGCAAATCCTGTTCAACACTCCAATCTCTGTATGGCCAGGGTGTGCTCTGTATAACTCCTGCAGCTCCTGGTCAACATTCCCATCTCTGTGTGGCCAGGGTGTGCACTGTATAACCCCAGATCCTGGTCAACATTACCTTCTCTGTGTGGGCAGGGTGTGCTCTGTATCACCCCTGCTCCTTGTCAATATTCCCATCTCTGTGTGGCCAGGGTGTGCTCTGTATAACCCCTGGAGCTCCTGGTCAACATTCCCCTCTCTGTGTGGCCAGGGTGTGCTCTGTATAACCACTGCAACGTCTGGTCAACATTTCCATCTCTGTGTGTGGCCAGGATGTGCTCTGTATAACTCCAGCAGCTCCTGGTCAACATTTCCATCTCTGTATGGCCAGGGTGTGCTCTGTATAACCCCTGCAGTTCATGGTCAACATTCTCATCTCTGTGTGTGTCCAGGGTGTGCTCTGTACAACCCCTGCAGCTCCTGGTCAACATTCCCTTCTTTGTGTGGCCAGTGTGTGCTCAGTATAACCCCTGCAGCTCCTGGCCGACATTCCCATCTCTGTGTGGCCAGGGTGTGCTCTGTATAACCCCTGCAGCTCCTGGTCAACATTCCCATATCTGTGTGGCCAGGGTGTGCTCTGTATAACCCCTGCAACTACTGGTCAACATTCCCATCTGTGTGGCCAGTGTGTGCTCTGTATACCCCTGCTCCTGGTCAACATTCCCATCTCTGTGTGGCCAGGGTGTGCTCTGTCTAACCCCAGCTGCTCCTGGTCAACATTCCCATCTCTGTGTGGCCAGGGTCTGCACTGTATAACCCCTGCAGCTCCTGGTCAACATTCCCTTCTTTGTGTGGCCAGTGTGTGCTCTGTATAACCCCTGCAGCTCCTGGCCAACATTCCCATCTCTGTGTGGCCAGGGTGTGCTCTGCATAACCCCTGCAGCTCCTGGTCAACATTCCCATATCTGTGTGGCCAGGGTGTGCTCTGTATAACCCCTGCAACTACTGGTCAACATTCCCATCTGTGTGGCCAGTGTGTGCTCTGTATACCCCTGCTCCTGGTCAACATTCCCATCTCTGTGAGGCCAGGGAGTGCTCTGTATAACCCCTGCAGCTCATGGTCAACATTCCCATCTCTGTGTGGTCAGGATGTGATCTGCATAACCCCTGCATCTCCTGGTCAACATTCCCATCTCTGTGTGGCCAGGGTGTGCTCTGTATAAACCCTGCTCCTGATCAACATTCCCTTCTCTGTGTGGCCAGGGTGTGCTCTGTATAACCCCTGCTCCTGGTCAACATTCCCTTTTCTGTGTGGCCAGGGTGTGCTCTGTATAACCCCTGCAGCTCCTGGTCAACATTCCCATCTCTGTGTGGCCAGGGTGTGCTCTGTATACACCCTGCTCCTGATCAACATTCCCTTCTCTGTGTGGCCAGGGTGTGCTCTGTATAACCCCTGCTCCTGGTCAACATTCCCACCTCTCTCTGTGGCCATGGTGTGCTCTGTATAACCCCTGCTGCACCTGGTCAACATTCCCACCACTGTGTGGTCAGGGTGTGCTCTGTATAACCCCTGAAACTCCTGGTCAACATTCCCATCTGTGTGGCCAGGGTGTGCTCTGAATACCCCTGCTCCTCGTCAACATTCCCATCACTGTGTGTGTCCAGGATGTGCTCTGCATAACCCCTGCAGCTCCTGTCCAACATTCCCATCTCTGTGTGGCCAGGGTGTGCTCTGTATAACCCCTGCAGGTCCTGGTCATCATTCCCATCTCTGTGTGGCCAGGATGTGCTCTGTATAATTCCTGCAGCTCCTGGTCAACATGTCGTTCTCTGCGAGGCCAGGTGGCGCTCTGTATAACCCCTGCAGCTCCTGGTCAACATTCCCATCTGTGTGTGCCCAGGGTATGCTCTGTATAACTCCTGCAGCTCCTGGTTAACTTTCCCATCTGTGTGTAGCCAGGTTGTGCTCTGTATAACTCCTGCAGCTCCTGGTCAATATTCCCATTTCTGTGTGTGGACAGCGTGCGCACTGTATAACCCTTGCAGCTCCTGGTCAACATTCCCATCTCTGTGTGTGTCCAGGGTGTGCTCTGTATAACCCCTGCAGCTCCTGGTCAACATTCCCATCTCTGTGTGTGTCCAGGGTGTGCTCTGTATAACCCCTGCAGCTCCTGGTCAACATTCCCATCTCTGTGTGGCCAGGGTGTGCTCTGTATAACCCCAGCAGCGCCTGGTCAACATTTCCATCTCTGTGTGGCCAGAGTGTGCTCTGTATGACCCCAGCAGCTCCTGGTCAACATTCCCATCTCTGTGTGGCCAGGATGTGCTCTGTCAACCCCTGCATCTCCTGGTCAACATTCCCATCTCTGTGTGGCCAGGATGTGCTCTGTATAACCCCTGCAGCTCCTGGTCAATATTCCCATCTCTGTGTGGTCAGAGTGTGCTCTGTATACCCCCTGCAGCTCCTCGTCAACATTCCCATCTCTGTGTGGCCAGGGTGTGCTCTGTATAACCCCTGCAGCTCCTGGTCAACATTCCCATCTCTGTGTGGCCAGGGTGTGCTCAGTATAACTCCTGCAGCTCCTGGTCAACATTCCCATCTCTGTGTGGCCAGGGTGTGCTCTGTATAACCTCTGCAGCTCCTGGTCTGCATTCCCATCTCAGTGTATCCAGGGTGTGCTCTGTATAACCCCAGCAGCTCCTGGTCAACATTCCCCTCTCTGTGTGGCCAGGGTGTGCTCTGTTTAACCCCTGCAGCTCCTGGTCAACATTCCCATCTCTGTGTGGCCAGAGTGCGCTCTGTATAACCCCTGCAGCTCCTGGTGAACATTCCCAACTCTCTGTGGCCAGGATGTGCACTGTATAACCCCAGCAGCTCCTGGTCAACATTCCCATCTCTGTGTGTGGCCAGGATGTGCTCTGTATAACTCCTGCAGCTCCTGGTCAACATTCCCATCTCTGTGTGGCCAGGATGTGCTCTGTATACTCCTGCAGCTCCTGGTCACCATTCCCATCTCTGTGTGTGGTCAGGATGTGCTCTGTATAACTCCTGCAGCTCCTGGTCAACATTCCCATCTCTGTGTGGCCAGGATGTGCTCTGTATACTCCTGCAGCTCCTGGTCAACTTTCCCATCTCTGTGTGTGGTCAGGGTGTGCTCTGTATAACCCCTGCTGCTCCTGGTCAACATTCCCACATCTGTGTGGCCAGGGTGTGCTCTGTATAACCCCTTCAGCTCCTGGTCAACATTCCCATCTCTGTGTGGCCAGGATGTGCACTGTATAATCCCAGTAGCTCCTGGTCAACATTCCCATCTTTGTGTGTGGTCAGGGTGTGCTCTGTATAACTCCTGCAGCTCCTGGTCAACATTCCCATCTCTGTGCGGTCAGGGTGTGCTCTGTATAACCCCTGCAGCTCCTGGTCGACATTCCCATCTCTGTGTGGCCAGGGTGTGCTCTGTATAACCCCTGCAGCTCCTGGTCAACATTCCCATCTCTGTGTGGCCAGGATGTGCACTGTATAATCCCAGTAGCTCCTGGTCAACATTCCCATCTTTGTGTGTGGTCAGGGTGTGCTCTGTATAACTCCTGCAGCTCCTGGTCAACATTCCCATCTCTGTGTGGTCAGGGTGTGCTCTGTATAACCCCTGCAGCTCCTGGTCGACATTCCCATCTCTGTGTGGCCAGGGTGTGCTCTGTATAACCCCTGCAGCTCCTGGTCAACATTCCCATCTCTGTGTGTGAGAGAGTGCTCTGTATAACCCCTGCAAATCCTGTTCAACACTCCAATCTCTGTATGGCCAGGGTGTTCTCTGTATAACTCCTGCAGCTCCTGGTCAACATTCCCATCTCTGTGTGGCCAGGGTGTGCTCTGTATAACCCCAGATCCTGGTCAACATTGCCTTCTCTGTGTGGGCAGGGTGTGCTCTGTATCACCCCTGCTCCTTGTCAATATTGCCATCTCTGTGTGGCCAGGGTGTGCTCTGTATAACCCCTGGAGCTCCTGGTCAACATTCCCCTCTCTGTGTGGCCAGGGTGTGCTCTGTATAACCACTGCAACGTCTGGTCAACATTTCCATCTCTGTGTGTGGCCAAGATGTGCTCTGTATAACTCCAGCAGCTCCTGGTCAACATTTCCATCTCTGTATGGCCAGGGTCTGCTCTGTATAACCCCTGCAGTTCATGGTCAATATTTTCATCTCTGTGTGTGTCCAGGGTGTGCTCTGTACAACCCCTGCAGCTCCTCGTCAACATTCCCTTCTTTGTGTGGCCAGTGTGTGCTCAGTATAACCCCTTCAGCTCCTGGCCGACATTCCCATCTCTGTGTGGCCAGGGTGTGCTCTGTATAACCCCTGCAGCTCCTGGTCAACATTCCCATATCTGTGTGGCCAGGGTGTGCTCTGTATAACCCCTGCAACTACTGGTCAACATTCCCATCTGTGTGGCCAGTGTGTGCTCTGTATACCCCTGCTCCTGGTCAACATTCCCATCTCTGTGTGGCCAGGGTGTGCTCTGTCTAACCCCAGCTGCTCCTGGTCAACATTCCCATCTGTGTGTGGCCAGGGTGTGCTCTGTATAACCCCTGCATCTCCTGGTCAACATTCCCATCTCTGTGTGGCCAGGGTCTGCACTGTATAACCCCTGCAGCTCCTGGTCAACATTCCCTTCTTTGTGTGGCCAGTGTGTGCTCTGTATAACCCCTGCAGCTCCTGGCCAACATTCCCATCTCTGTGTGGCCAGGGTGTGCTCTGTATAACCCCTGCAGCTCCTGGTCAACATTCCCATATCTGTGTGGCCAGGGTGTGCTCTGTATAACCCCTGCAACTACTGGTCAACATTCCCATCTGTGTGGCCAGGGTGTGCTCTGTATACCCCTGCTCCTGGTCAACATTCCCATCTCTGTGAGGCCAGGGAGTGCTCTGTATTACCCCTGCAGCTCATGGTCAACATTCACATCTCTGTGTGGTCAGGATGTGATCTGCATAACCCCTGCATCTCCTGGTCAACATTCCCATCTCTGTGTGGCCAGGGTGTGCTCTGTATAAACCCTGCTCCTGATCAACATTCCCTTCTCTGTGTGGCCAGGGTGTGCTCTGTATAACCCCTGCTCCTGGTCAACATTCCCTTCTCTGTGTGGCCAGGGTGTGCTCTGTATAACCCCTGCAGCTCCTGGTCAACATTCCCATCTCTGTGTGGCCAGGATGTGCTCTGCATCACCTCTGCTCCTGGTCAATATTCCCATCTCTGTGTGGCCAATGTGTACTCTGTATAACCCCTGCACCTCCTGGTCAACATTCCCATCTCTGTGTGGCCAGGGTGTGCTCTGTATAAACCCTGCTCCTGATCAACATTCCCTTCTCTGTGTGGCCAGGGTGTGCTCTGTATAACCCCTGCTCCTGGTCAACATTCCCACCTCTGTGTGTGGCCAGGGTGTGCTCTGTATAACCCCTGCTGCACCTGGTCAACATTCCCACCACTGTGTGGTCAGGGTGTGCTCTGTATAACCCCTGCAACTCCTGGTCAACATTCCCATCGGTGTGGCCAGGGTGTGCTCTGTATACCCCTGCTCCTGGTCAACATTCCCATCACTGTGTGTGTCCAGGATGTGCTCTGTCTCACCCCTGCAGCTCCTGGCCATCATTCCCACCTCTGTGTGGCCAGGATGTGCTCTGTATAATTCCTGCAGCTCCTGGTCAACATGTCGTTCTCTGCGAGGCCAGCTGGCGCTCTGTATAACCCCTGCAGCTCCTGGTCAACGCTCCCATCTGTGTGTGGACAGCGTGCGCACTGTATAACCCTTGCAGCTCCTGGTCAACATTCCCATCTCTGTGTGGCCACGGTGTGCTCTGTATAACTCCTGCAACTCCTGGTCAACATTCCCATCTCTGTGTGGCCAGGGTGTGCTCTGTATACCCCCTGCAGCTCCTCGTCAACATTCCCATCTCTGTGTGGCCAGGGTGTGCTCTGTATAACTCCTGCAGCTCCTGGTCAACATTTCATCTCTGTGTGGCCAGGATGTGCTCTGTATACTCCTGCAGCTCCTGGTCACCATTCCCATCTCTGTGTGTGGTCAGGATGTGCTCTGTATAACTCCTGCAGCTCCTGGTCAACATTCCCATCTCTGTGTGGCCAGGATGTGCTCTGTATACTCCTGCAGCTCCTGGTCAACTTTCCCATCTCTGTGTGTGGTCAGAGTGTGCTCTGTATAACCCCTGCAGCTCCTGGTCAACATTCCCATCTCTGTGTGGCCAGGGTGTGCTCTGTATAACCCCTGCAGCTCCTGGTCAACATTCACATCTCTGTGTGGCCAGGATGTGCACTGTATAATCCCAGTAGCTCCTGGTCAACATTCCCATCTTTGTGTGTGGTCAGGGTGTGCTCTGTATAACTCCTGCAGCTCCTGGTCAACATTCCCATCTCTGTGTGGTCAGGGTGTGCTCGGTATAACCCCTGCAGCTCCTGGTCGACATTCCCATCTCTGTGTGGCCAGGGTGTGCTCTGTATAACCCCTGCAGCTCCTGGTCAACATTCCCTTCTTTGTGTGGCCAGTGTGTGCTCTGTATAACCCCTGCAGCGCCTGGCCAACATTCCCATCTCTGTGTGGCCAGGGTGTGCTCTGTATAACCCCTGCAGCTCCTGGTCAACATTCCCATATCTGTGTGGCCAGGGTGTGCTCTGTATAACCCCTGCAACTACTGGTCAACATTCCCATCTGTGTGGCCAGGGTGTGCTCTGTATACCCCTGCTCCTGGTCAACATTCCCATCTCTGTGAGGCCAGGGAGTGCTCTGTATAACCCCTGCAGCTCATGGTCAACATTCCCATCTCTGTGTGGTCAGGATGTGATCTGCATAACCCCTGCATCCCCTGGTCAACCTTCCCATCTCTGTGTGGCCAGGGTGTGCTCTGTATAAACCCTGCTCCTGATCAACATTCCCTTCTCTGTGTGGCCAGGGTGTGCTCTGTATAACCCCTGCTCCTGGTCAACATTCCCTTCTCTGTGTGGCCAGGGTGTGCTCTGTATAACCCCTGCAGCTCCTGGTCAACATTCCCATCTCTGTGTGGCCAGGATGTGCTCTGCATCACCTCTGCTCCTGGTCAACATCCCCATCTCTGTGTGGCCAATGTGTACTCTGTATAACCCCTGCACCTCCTGGTCAACATTCCCATCTCTGTGTGGCCAGGGTGTGCTCTGTATAAACCCTGCTCCTGATCAACATTCCCTTCTCTGTGTGGCCAGGGTGTGCTCTGTATAACCCCTGCTCCTGGTCAACATTCCCACCTCTGTGTGTGGCCAGGGTATGCTCTGTATAACCCCTGCTGCACCTGGTCAACATTCCCACCACTGTGTGGTCAGGGTGTGCTCTGTATAACCCCTGCAACTCCTGGTCAACATTCCCATCTGTGTGGCCAGGGTGTGCTCTGAATACCCCTGCTCCTGGTCAACATTCCCATCACTGTGTGTGTCCAGGATGTGCTCTGTCTCAGCCCTGCAGCTCCTGGCCAACATTCCCATCTCTGTGTGGCCAGGGTGTGCTCTGTATAACCCCTGCAGCTCCTGGCCATCATTCCCATCTCTGTGTGGCCAGGATGTGCTCTGTATAATTCCTGCAGCTCCTGGTCAACATGTCGTTCTCTGCGAGGCCAGGTGGCGCTCTGTATAACCCCTGCAGCTCCTGGTCAACGCTCCCATCTGTGTGTGGACAGCGTGCGCACTGTATAACCCTTGCAGCTCCTGGTCAACATTCCCATCTCTGTGTGGCCACGGTGTGCTCTGTATAACTCCTGCAGCTCCTGGTCAACATTCCCATCTCTGTGTGGCCAGGGTGTGCTCTGTATACCCCCTGCAGCTCCTCGTCAACATTCCCATCTCTGTGTGGCCAGGGTGTGCTCTGTATAACTCCTGCAGCTCCTGGTCAACATTTCATCTCTGTGTGGCCAGGATGTGCTCTGTATACTCCTGCAGCTCCTGGTCACCATTCCCATCTCTGTGTGTGGTCAGGATGTGCTCTGTATAACTCCTGCAGCTCCTGGTCAACATTCCCATCTCTGTGTGGCCAGGATGTGCTCTGTATACTCCTGCAGCTCCTGGTCAACTTTCCCATCTCTGTGTGTGGTCAGAGTGTGCTCTGTATAACCCCTGCAGCTCCTGGTCAACATTCCCATCTCTGTGTGGCCAGGGTGTGCTCTGTATAACCCCTGCAGCTCCTGGTCAACATTCCCATCTCTGTGTGGCCAGGATGTGCACTGTATAATCCCAGTAGCTCCTGGTCAACATTCCCATCTTTGTGTGTGGTCAGGGTGTGCTCTGTATAACTCCTGCAGCTCCTGGTCAACATTCCCATCTCTGTGTGGTCAGGGTGTGCTCTGTATAACCCCTGCAGCTCCTGGTCGACATTCCCATCTCTGTGTGGCCAGGGTGTGCTCTGTATAACCCCTGCAGCTCCTGGTCAACATTCCCATCTCTGTGTGTGAGAGAGTGCTCTGTATAACCCCTGCAAATCCTGTTCAACACTCCAATCTCTGTATGGCCAGGGTGTGCTCTGTATAACTCCTGCAGCTCCTGGTCAACATTCCCATCTCTGTGTGGCCAGGGTGTGCTCTGTATAACCCCAGATCCTGGTCAACATTGCCTTCTCTGTGTGGGCAGGGTGTGCTCTGTATCACCCCTGCTCCTTGTCAATATTCCCATCTCTGTGTGGCCAGGGTGTGCTCTGTATAACCCCTGGAGCTCCTGGTCAACATTCCACTCTCTGTGTGGCCAGGGTGTGCTCTGTATAACCACTGCAACGTCTGGTCAACATTTCCATATCTGTGTGTGGCCAGGATGTGCTCTGTATAACTCCAGCAGCTCCTGGTCAACATTTCCATCTCTGTATGGCCAGTGTGTGCTCTGTATAACCCCTGCAGTTCATGGTCAACATTCTTATCTCTGTGTGTGTCCAGGGTGTGCTCTGTACAACCCCTGCAGCGCCTGGTCAACATTCCCTTCTTTGTGTGGCCAGTGTGTGCTCAGTATAACCCCTGCTGCTCCTGGCCGACATTCCCATCTCTGTGTGGCCAGGGTGTGCTCTGTATAACCCCTGAGGCTCCTGGTCAACATTCCCATATCTGTGTGGCCAGGGTGTGCTCTGTATAACCCCTGCAACTATTGGTCAACATTCCCATCTCTGTGTGGCCAGGGTGTGCTCTGTATACCCCTGCTCCTGGTCAACATTCCCATCTCTGTGTGGCCAGGGTGTGCTCTGTCTAACCCCAGCTGCTCCTGGTCAACATTCCCATCTGTGTGTGGCCAGGGTGTGCTCTGTATAACCCCTGCATCTCCTGGTCAACATTCCCATCTCTGTGTGGCCCGGGTGTGCTCTGTATAACCCCTGCAGCTCCTGGTCAACATTCCCATCTCTGAGTGGCCAGGGTGTGCTCTGTATAACCCCTGTATCTCGTGGTTAACATTCCCATCTCTGTGTGTGGCCAGGATGTGCTCTGTATAACTCCTGCAGCTCCTGGTCAACATTCCCATCTCTGCGTGGCCAGGGTGTGCTCTGTATAACCCTTGCAGCTCCTGGTCAACATTCCCATCTCTGTGTGGCCAGGGTGTGCTCTGTATAACCCCTGCAGCTCCTTGTCAACATTCCCATCTCTGTGTGGCCAGGGTGTGCTCTGTGTTACTCCTGCAGCTCCTGGTCAACATGTCGTTCTCTGTGAGGCCAGGTGGCGCTCTGTATAACCCCTGCAGCTCCTGGTCAATATTCCCCATTTCTGTGTGCCAGGGTGTGCTCTGTATAATCCCTGCAGCTCCTGGTCAACATTCCCATCAGTGTGTGGCCAGGGTGTGCTCTGTATAACCCCAGCAGCTCCTGGTCAACGCTCCCATCTGTGTGTGGACAGCGTGCGCACTGTATAACCCCTGCAGCTCCTGGTCAACATTCCCATCTCTGTGTGTGTCCAGGGTGTGCTCTGTATAACCCCTGCAGCTCCTGGTCAACATTCCCATCTCTGTGTGGCCAGGATGTGCTCTGTATATCCCCTGCAGCTCCTGGTCAACATTCCGATCTGTGTATGTGTCCAGGGTGTGCTCTGTATAACCCCAGCAGCACCTGGTCAACATTTCCATCTCTGAGTGGCCAGAGTGTGCTCTGTATAACCCCTGCAGCTCCTGGTCAACATTCCCATCTCTGTGTGGCCAGGATGTGCTCTGTATAACCCCTGCATCTCCTGGTCAACATTCCCATCTCTTTGTGGCCACGATGTGCTCTGTATAACCCCTGCAGCTCCTGGTCAACATTCCCATCTATGTGTGGCCACGGTGTGCTCTGTATACCCCTGCTCCTGGTCAACATCCCCATCTCTGTGTGGCCAGGGTGTGCTCTGTATAACTCCTGCAGCTCGTGGTCAACATCCCCATCTCTGTGTGGCCAGGGTGTGCTCTGTATACCCCCTGCAGCTCCTGGTCAACATTCCCATCTCTGTGTGGCCAGGGTGTGCTCTGTATAACTCCTGCAGCTCCTGGTCAACATTCCCATCTCTGTGTGGCCAGGCTGTCCTCTGTATAACCCCTGAAGCTCATGGTCAACAGTCCCCTGAGCTTACTGAAATATCTAAACCCCAGCACCTGCAACAACCATTCCTGTCCCTACTCTATCCATGTCTCCGAAATGGCCACAACATCGATGTGCCAGGTACCAACCCATGCTGCAAGTTCACCCACCCATTCCCGACGCTCAAGGCATTGAAGAAGACACACTTTAAACCACCTTCCTGCCTGCCGGTACACTCCTGCAACTTTGAAACCTTACTCATGACCTCACTACTCTCAACCTCCTGTATACTGGAGTTCCAATTCAGGTTCCCAAGCCCCTGCTGAACTAGATTAAACCCTCCCAAAGAGCATTAGAAAATTTCCCCACCCCCCAAGATATTGGTACCCCTCTGGTCCAGGTGTAGACCATCCCATTTGTAGAGGTCCCACCGACCCCAGAATGAGCCCCAATTATCCAGAAATCTGAAACCCTCCCTCTTCCACCATCCCTGTAGCCACGTGTTCAACTCCTCTCTCTCCCTATTCCTCGTCTCGCTATAACGTGGCACGGGTAACAACCCAGAGATAATAACTCTGTTTGTCCTAGATCTAAGTTTCTCCCCTAGCTCCCTGAATTCCTGCCTTACATCCCTATCCCTTTTCCTCCCTATGTCGTGGGTACCTATGTGGACCATGACTTGGGGCTGCTCCCCCTCCCCCTTAAGGATCCCGAAAACATGATCCGAGACATCACGCACCCTGGCACCTGGGAGGCAACACACCAACTACGAGTCTCTCACCTTCCAACATAATCTCATATCTATTCCCCTAACTATGGAGCCTCCAATGACTAATGCTCTACTCCTCTCCCCCCTTCCCATCTGAGCAACAGGGACAGACTCTGTGCCACAGACATCGGAGTAACTACATCCCTGAAGCTTCTATCTATGACCACCTCTGCCTCCCGAATGTTCGGAAGTTCATCCAGCTCCAGCTCCAGTTCCCTAACGCGCTTTCTGAGGAGCTGGAGATGGGTGCACTTCCCACAGGTGAAATCAGCAGGGACACTGTCGACGTCCCTCACCTCAAACATTCTGCAGGAGGAACACTGCACTACCTTCCCTGCCATCCCCCTAGATAAAAAAAGAAAAAGAAAGAGCTAACCTGTTATTCACTCTCCTTCTCAGCAAGCACTCACTCAGCAAACTCTGCGCCCCGCACGATAACACCAGCCAATGAACTTATTGTTTTGCTGTGATGTCACTACTGAATTGTTTTTTAATTTCAGCCTGGTGTCCAGAGTTGTCCCCCTTAGCTCCCGCTGTGTTCAAACCTCTGCGACTCTCAGCTCCCGCTCTTTTCAAACCTCAGCGACTCTCAGCTCCCGCTCTTTTCAAACCTCCGCGACTCTCAGCTCCCGCTCTTTGCAAGCTTCCGCGACTCTCAGCTCCCGCTCTTTTCAAACCTCCGCGACTCTTAGCACCCGCTCTTTTCAAACCTCCGTGACTCTCAGCTCCCGCTCTTTTCAAACATCCGCGACTCTCAGCTCCCGCTCTTTTCAAACCTCCGCGACTCTCAGCTCCCGCTCTTTTCAAACCTCCGCGACTCTAAGCTCCCGCTCTTTTCAAATCTCCGGGACTCTCAGCTCCCGCTCTTTTCAAACCTCCGCGACTCTCAGCTCCCGCTCTTTTCAAACCTCCGGACTCTCAGCTCCCGCTCTTTCCAAACATCCGCGACTCTCAGCTCCCGCTCTTTGCAAACCTCAGCGACTCTCAGCTCCCGCTCTTTTCAAACCTCCGCGACTCTTAGCACCCGCTCTTTTCAAACCTCCGTGACTCTCAGCTCCCGCTCTTTTCAAACATCCGCGACTCTCAGCTCCCGCTCTTTTCAAACCTCCGCGACTCTCAGCTCCCGCTCTTTTCAAACCTCCGCGACTCTAAGCTCCCGCTCTTTTCAAATCTCCGGGACTCTCAGCTCCCGCTCTTTTCAAACCTCCACGACTCTCAGCTCCCGCTCTTTTCAAAATTCCGCGACTCTCAGCTCCCGCTCTTTTCAAACCTCCGCGACTCTCAGCTCCCGCTCTTTTCAAACCTCCGGACTCTCAGCTCCCGCTCTTTCCAAACATCCGCGACTCTCAGCTCCCGCTCTTTGCAAACTTCCGCGACTCTCAGCTCCCGCTCTTTTCAAACCTCCGCGACTCTTAGCACCCGCTCTTTTCAAACTTCCGCGACCCTCAGCTCCCGCTCTTTTCAAACATCCGCGACTCTCAGCTCCCGCTCTTTTCAAACCTCCGCGACTCTCAGCTCCCGCTCTTTTCAAACCTCCGCGACTCTAAGCTCCCGCTCTTTTCAAATCTCCGGGACTCTCAGCTCCCGCTCTTTTCAAACCTACGCGACTCTCAGCTCCTGCTCTTTTCAAAATTCCGCGACTCTCAGCTCCCGCTCTTTTCAAACCTCCGCGACTCTCAGCTCCCGCTCTTTTCAAACCTCCGCGACTCTCAGCTCCCGCTCTTTTCAAACCTCCGCGACTCTCAGCTCCCGATCTTTTCAAACCTTCGGGACTCTCAGCTCCCGCTCTTTTCAAACCTCCGCGACTCTCAGCTCCCGCTCTTTTCAAAACTCCGCGACTCTTAGCTCCCGGTCTTTTCAAACCTCCGCGACTCTCAGCTCCCGCTCATTTCAAACCTCCGTGACTCTCAGCTCCCGCTCTTTTCAAACCTCCGCGACTCTCAGCTCCCGCTCTTTTCAAACCTCCGCGACTCTTAGCTCCCGCTCTTTTCAAACCTCCGCGACTCTCAGCTCCTGCTCTTTTCAAACCTCCGCGACTCTCATCTCCCACTCTTTTCAAACCTCCGCGGCTCTCAGCTCCCGCTCTTTTCAAACCTCCGCGACTCCCAGCTCCCGCTCTTTTCAAACCTCCGCGACTCTCAGCTCCCGCTCTTTTCAAACCTCCGCGACTCTCAGCTCCCACTCTTTTCAAACCTCCGCGACTCTCAGCTCCCCCTCTTTTCAAACCTCCGCGACTCTCAGGTCCTGCTCTTTTCAAACCTACGCGACTCTCAGCTCCCGCTCTTTGCAAACCTCCGCGCCTCTCAGCTCCCGCTCGTTTCACACCTCCGCGACTCTCAGGTCATGCTCTTTTCAAATCTCCGCGACTTTCAGCTCCCGCTCTTTTCACACCTCCGCGAATCTCAGCTCCCGCTCTTTTCAAACCTCCGCGACTCTCAGCTCCCGCTCTTTTCAAACATCCGCGACTCTGAGGTTCCGCTCTTTTCAAACCTCCGCGACTCTCAGCTCCCGCTCTTTTCAAACCTCCGCGGCTCTCAGCTTCCGCTCTTTTCAAACCTCTGCGACTCCCAGCTCCCGCTCTTGTCAAACCTCCGCGACTCTCAGCTCTCGCTCTTTTCAAACCTCCGCGACTCTCAGCTCCCGCTCTTTGCAAACCTCCGCGACTCTCAGCTCCCGCTCTTTCCAAACCTCCGCGACTCTCAGCTCCCGCCCTTTTCAAACCTCCGCGACTAACAGCTCCCGCCCTTTTCAAACCTCCGCAACTCTCAGCTCCGGCCATTTTTAAACCTCCGAGACTCTCAGCTCCCGCTCTTTTCAAACCTCTGCGACTCTCAGCTCCCGCTCTTTTCAAACCACCGCGATTCTCAGCTCCCGCTCATTTCAAACATCCGCGACTCTCAGCTCCCGATCTTTTCAAACCTCCGCGACTCTCAGCTCCCACTCTTTTCAAACCTCCGCGAATCGCAGCTCCCGCTCTTTTCAAACCTCCGCGACTCTCAGCTCCTGCTCTTTTCAGACCTCCGTGACTCTCAGCTCCCGCTCTTTTCAAACCTCCGCGACTCTCAGGTCCTGCTCTTTTCAAACCTCCGCGACTCTCAGCTCCCGCTCTTTGCAAACCTCCGCGACTCACAACTCCCGCTCTTTTCAAACTTCCGCGACTCTCAAGCCCCGCTCTTTTCAAATCACCGCGACTCTCAGCTCACGCTCTTTTCCAACCTCCGCGACTCTCAGGTCCTGCTCTTTTCAATCCTACGCGACTCTCAGCTCCCGCTCTTTTCAAACCTCCGCCACTCTCAGCTCCCGCTCTTTTCAAACCTCCGCGACTCTCAGCTCCCGCTCTTTTCAAACCTCCGCGACTCTCAGCTCCCGCTCTTTTCAAACCTCCGCGACTCTTAGCTCCCGCTCTTTTCAAACCTCCGCGACTCTCAGCTCCCGCTCTTTTCAAACCTCCGCGACTCTCAGCTCCCGCTCTTTTCAAACCTCGGCGACTCTCAGCTACCGCTCTTTTCAAACCTCCGCGACTCTCAGCTCCCGCTCTTTACAAACCTCCATGACTCTCAGCTCCCTCTCTTTTCAAATCTGCGCGACTGTCAGCTCCCGCTCTTTTCAAACCTCCGCGACTCTAAGCTCCCGCTCTTTTCAAACCTCCGCGACTCTCATCTCCCGCTCTTTTCAAACCTCCGCGGCTCTCAGCTCCCGCTCTTTTCAAACCTCTGCGACTCTTAGCTCCCGCTCTTTTCAAACCTCCGCGACTCTCAGCTCCAGCTCTTTTCAAACCTCCGCGACTCTCATCTCCCGCTCTTTTCAAACCTCCGCGACTCTCAGCTCCCGCTCTTTTCAAACCTCCGCGACTCTCAGCTCCCGCCCTTTTCAAACCTCCGCGACTCTCAGGTCCTGCTCTTTTCAAACCTCTGCGAGCCTCAGTTCCCGCTCTTTTCAAACCTTCGCGACTCTCAGCTCCAGCTCTTTTCAAACCTCCGCGACTCTCAGCTCACGCTCTTTTCAAACCTCCGCGACTCTCATCTCCCGCTCTTTTCAAACCTCCACGACTCTCAGGTCCTGCTATTTTCACAACTCCGCGACTCTCAGCTCACGCTATTTTCAAACCTCCGCGACTCTCAGCTCCCGTTCTTTTCAAACCTCCGCGACTCTCAGCTCCCGCTCTTTTCAAACCTCCGCGACTCTCAGGTCCTGCTCTTTTCAAACCTCCGCGAGCCTCAGCTCCCGCTCTTTTCAAACCTCCGCGACTCTCAGCTCCAGCTCTTTTCAAACCTCCGCGACTTTCAGCTCACGCTCTTTTCAAACCTCCGCGACTCTCATCTCCCGCTCTTTTCAAACCTCCACGACTCTCAGGTCCTGCTATTTTCACAACTCCGCGACTCTCAGCTCACGCTATTTTCAAACCTCCGCGACTCTCAGCTCCCGTTCTTTTCAAATCTCCGCGACTCACAGCACCCGCTCTTTTCAAACCTCCGGGACACTCAGGTCCCGCTCTTTTCAAACCTCCGCGACTCTCAGCTCACGCTCTTTTGAAACCTCCGCGACTCACAACTCCCGCTCTTTTCAAACCTTCGCGACTCTCAAGCCCCGCTCTTTTCAAACCTCCGCCACTCTCAGCTCCCGCTCTTTTCCAACCTCCGCGACTCTCAGGTCCTGCTCTTTTCAATCCTAAGCGACTCTCAGCCCCCGCTCTTTTCAAGCCTCCGCGACTCTCAGCTCCGGCTCTTCTCAAATCTCCGCGACTCTCAACTCCCGCTCTTTTCAAACCTCCGGGACTCTCAGGTCCCGCTCTTTTCAAACCTCCGTGACTCTCAGCTCCCGCTCTTTTCAAACCTCCGCGACTCTCAGCTCCCGCTCTTTTCAAATCTCCGCGACTCTCAGGTCCCGCTCTTTTCAAACCTCCGCGACTCTCAGCTCCCGCTCTTTGCAAACCTCCGCGACTCTCAGCTCCCGCTCTTTTCAAACCTCCGCGACTCTCAGCTCCAGTTCTTTACAAACTTCCGCGACTCTCAGCTCCCGCTCTTTTCAAACCTCCGTGACTAACAGCTCCCGCTCTTTTCAAACGTCCACGACTCTCAGCTCCCGCTCTTTTCAAATCTCCGCGACTCTCAGCTCCCGCTCTTTTCAAAAATCCGCGACTCTCAGCTCCCGCTCTTTTCAAACCTCCGCGACTCTCAGCTCCCGCTCTTTTCAAGCCTCCGCGACTCTCAGCTCCCGCTCTTTTCAAACCACCGCGACTCTCAGCTCCCGCTCTTTTCAAACCTCCGTGACTAACAGCTCCCGCTCTTTTCAAACCTCCACGACTCTCAGCTCCCGCTCTTTTCAAACCACCGCGACTCTCAGCTCCCGCTCTTTTCAAATCTCCGCGACTCTCAGCTCCCGCTCTTTTCAAACCTCCGCGACTCTCAGCTCCCGCTCTTTTCAAACCTCCGCGACTCTCAGCTCCCGCTCTTTTCAAGCCTCCGCGACTCTCAGCTCCCGCTCTTTTCAAACCACCGCGACTCTCAGCTCCAGCTCTTTTCAAACCACCGCGACTATCAGCTCCAGCTCTTTTCAAACCTCCGCGCCTCTCAGCTCCCGCTCGTTTCACACCTCCGCGACTCTCAGGTCATGCTCTTTTCAAATCTCCGCGACTTTCAGCTCCCGCTCTTTTCACACCTCCGCGAATCTCAGCTCCCGCTCTTTTCAAACCTCCGCGACTCTCAGCTCCCGCTCTTTTCAAACATCCGCGACTCTCAGCTCCCGCTCTTTTCAAACCTCCGCGACTCTCAGCTCCCGCTCTTTTCAAACATCCGCGACTCTGAGGTTCCGCTCTTTTCAAACCTCCGCGACTCTCAGCTCCCGCTCTTTTCAAACCTCCGCGATTCTCAGCTTCCGCTCTTTTCAAACCTCTGCGACTCCCAGCTCCCGCTCTTGTCAAACCTCCGCGACTCTCAGCTCTCGCTCTTTTCAAACCTCCGCGACTCTCAGCTCCCGCTCTTTGCAAACCTCCGCGACTTTCAGCTCCCGCTCTTTCCAAACCTCCGCGACTCTCAGCTCCCGCTCTTTTCAAACCTCCGCGACTAACAGCTCCCGCCCTTTTCAAACCTCCGCGACTCTCAGCTCCGGCCATTTTTAAACCTCCGAGACTCTCAGCTCCCGCTCTTTTCAAACCTCTGCGACTCTCAGCTCCCGCTCTTTTCAAACCACCGCGATTCTCAGCTCCCGCTCATTTCAAACATCCGCGACTCTCAGCTCCCGATCTTTTCAAACCTCCGCGACTCTCAGCTCCCACTCTTTTCAAACCTCCGCGAATCGCAGCTCCCGCTCTTTTCAAACCTCCGCGACTCTCAGCTCCTGCTCTTTTCAGACCTCCGTGACTCTCAGCTCCCGCTCTTTTCAAACCTCCGCGACTCTCAGGTCCTGCTCTTTTCAAACCTCCGCGACTCTCAGCTCCCGCTCTTTGCAAACCTCCGCGACTCACAACTCCCGCTCTTTTCAAACTTCCGCGACTCTCAAGCCCCGCTCTTTTCAAATCACCGCGACTCTCAGCTCACGCTCTTTTCCAACCTCCGCGACTCTCAGGTCCTGCTCTTTTCAATCCTACGCGACTCTCAGCTCCCGCTCTTTTCAAACCTCCGCCACTCTCAGCTCCGGCTCTTTTCAAATCTCCGCGACTCTCAACTCCCGCTCTTTTCAAACCTCCGGGAGTCTCAGGTCCCGCTCTTTTCAAACCTCCGTGACTTTAAGCTCCCGCTCTTTTCAAACCTCCGCGACTCTCAGCTCCCGCTCTTTTCAAATCTCCGCGACTCTCAGTTCCCGCTCTTTTCAAACCTCCGCGACTCTCAGCTCCCGCTCTTTGCAAACCTCCGCGACTCTCAGCTCCCGCTCTTTTCAAACCTCCGCGACTCTCAGATCCAGTTCTTTTCAAACTTCCGCGACTCTCAGCTCCCGCTCTTTTCAAACCTCCGTGACTAACAGCTCCCGCTCTTTTCAAACCTCCACGACTCTCAGCTCCCGCTCTTTTCAAATCTCCGCGACTCTCAGCTCCCGCTCTTTTCAAACCTCCGCGACTCTCAGCTCCCGCTCTTTTCAAACCTCCGCGACTCTCAGCTCCCGCTCTTTTCAAGCCTCCGCGACTCTCAGCTCCCGCTCTTTTCAAACCACCGCGACTCTCAGCTCCAGCTCTTTTCAAACCACCGCGACTATCAGCTCCCGCTTTTTTCAAACCTCCGCGAATCTCAGCTCCCGCTCTTTTCAAACCTCCGCGACTCCCAGCTCCCGCTCTTTTCAAACATCCGCGACACTCAGCTCCCGCTCTTTTCAAACCTCCGCGACTATCAGCTCCCGCTCTTTTCAAACCTCCGCGACTCTGAGGTTCCGCATTTTTCAAACCTCCGCGACTCTCAGCTCCCGCTCTTTTCAAACATCCGCGGCTCTCAGCTTCCGCTCTTTTCAAACCTCTACGACTCCCAGCTCCCGCTCTTGTCAAACCTCCGCGACTCTCAGCTCTCGCTCTTTTCAAACCTCCGCGACTCTCAGCTCCCGCTCTTTGCAAAACTCCGCGACTCTCAGCTCCCGCTCTTTTCAAACCTCCGCGACTCTCAGCTCCCGCTCATTTCAAACCTCCGCGACTAACAGCTCCCTTCCTTTTCAAACCTCCGCGACTCTCAGCTCCCGCCATTTTTAAACCTCCGAGACTCTCAGCTCCCGCTCTTTTCAAACCTCTGCGACTCTCAGCTCCCGCTCTTTTCAAACCACCGCGAGTCTCAGCTCCCGCTCTTTTCAAACCTCCGCGACTCTCAGCTCCCGCTCTTTTCAAGCCTCCGCGACTATCAACTCGCGCTCTTTTCGAACCTCCGCGCCTCTCAGCTCCCGCTCGTTTCCAACCTCCGCGACTCTCAGCTCCAGCTCTTTTCAAACCTCCGCGACTCTCAGCTCCCGCTCTTTTCAAACCTCCGCGACTCTCAGGTCATGCTCTTTTCAAATCTCCGCGACTTTCAGCTCCCGCTCTTATCAAACCTCCGCGACACTCAGCTCCCGCTCTTTTCAAATCTCCGCGACACTGAGGTTCCGCTCTTTTCAAACCTCCGCGACTCTCAGCTCCCGCTCTTTTCAACCATCCGCGGCTCTCAGCTTCCGCTCTTTTCAAACCTCTGCGACTCCCAGCTCCCGCTCTTGTCAAACCTCCGCGACTCTCAGCTCTCGCTCTTTTCAAACCTCCGCGACTCTCAGCTCCCGCTCTTTGCAAACCTCCGCGACTCTCAGCTCCCGCTCTTTTCAAACCTCCGCGACTCTCAGCTCCCGCTCTTTTCAAAACTCCGCGACTAACAGCTCCCGCTCTTTTCAAACCTCTGCGACTCCCAGCTCCCGCTCTTGTCAAACCTCCGCGACTCTCAGCTCTCGCTCTTTTCAAACCTCCGCGACTCTCAGCTCCCGCTCTTTGCAAACCTCCGCGACTCTCAGCTCCCGCTCTTTTCAAACCTCCGCGACTCTCAGCTCCCGCTCTTTTCAAACCTCCGCGACTAACAGCTCCCGCCCTTTTCAAACCTCCGCGACTCTCAGCTCCCGCCATTTTTAAACCTCCGAGACTCTCAGCTCCCGCTCTTTTCAAACCTTTGCGACTCTCAGCTCTCGCTCTTTTCAAACCACCGCGATTCTCAGCTCCCGCTCATTTCAGACATCCGCGACTCTCAGCTCCCGATCTTTTCAAACCTCCGCGACTCTCAGCTCCCACTCTTTTCAAACCTCCGCGACTCGCAGCTCCCGCTCTTTTCAAACCTCCGCGACTCTCAGCTCCTGCTCTTTTCAAACCTCCGTGACTCTCAGCTCCCGCTGTTTTCAAACCTCCGCGACACTCAGCTCCCGCTCTTTTCAAACCTCCGCGACTCTCAGCTCCCGCTCTTTTCAAACCTCCGCGACTCTCAGCTCCCACTCTTTTCAATCCTCCATGACTCTCAGGTCCCGCTCATTTCAAACCTCCGCAACTTTCAGCTCCCGCTCTTTTTAAACCTCCGCGACTCTCAGCTCCCGCTCTTTTCAAATCTCTGCGACTCTAAGCTCCCGCTCTTTTCAAACCTCCGCGACTCTCAGCTCCCGCTCTTTTCATATCTCTGCGACTCTCAGCTCCTGTCCTTTTCAAACCTCCGCGACTCTCAGCTCCCGATCTTTTCAAACCTCCGCGACTCTCAGCTCCCACTCTTTTCAAACCTCCGCGACTCGCAGCTCCCGCTCTTTTCAAACCTCCGCGACTCTCAGCGCCTGCTCTTTTCAAACCTCCGTGACTCTCAGCTCCCGCTCTTTTCAAACCTCCGCGACTCTCAGCTCCCGCTCTTTTCAAACCTCCGCGACTCTCAGCTCCCACTCTTTTCAAACCTCCGCGACTCTCAGCTCCCACTCTTTTCAAACCTCCACGACTCTCAGGTCCCGCTCATTTCAAAGCTCCGCGACTCTCAGCTCCCGCTCTTTTCAAACCTCCGCGACTCTCAGGTCCCGCTCTTTTCAAATCTCCGCGACTCTAAGCTCCCGCTCTTTTCAAACCTCCGCGACTCTCAGCTCCCGCTCTTTTCATATCTCTACGACTCTCAGCTCCTGCTCTTTTCAAACCTCCGCGACTCTCAGCTCCCGCTCTTTTCATATCTCTACGACTCTCAGCTCCTGCTCTTTTCAAACCTCCGCGACTCTCAGCTCCCGCTCTTTTCAAACCTCCGGGACTCTCAGGTCCCGCTCTTTTCAAACCTCCGCCACTCTCAGCTCTCGCTCTTTTCAAACCTCCGCGACTCTCAGCTCCCGCTCTTTTCAAACCTCCGCGACTCTCAGCTCCAGTTCTTTACAAACTTCCGCGACTCTCAGCTCCCGCTCTTTTCAAACCTCCGTGACTAACAGCTCCCGCTCTTTTCAAACGTCCACGACTCTCAGCTCCCGCTCTTTTCAAATCTCCGCGACTCTCAGCTCCCGCTCTTTTCAAACCTCCGCGACTCTCAGCTCCCGCTCTTTTCAAACCTCCGCGACTCTCAGCTCCCGCTCTCTTCAAACCTCCGCGACGCTCAGGTCCCGCTCTTTTCAAACCTCCGTGACTCTCAGCTCCCGCTCTTTTCAAACCTCCGCGACTCTCAGCTCCCGCTCTTTTCAAACCTCCGCGACTCTCAGCTCCCGCTCTTTTCAAACCTCCGCGACTCTCAGCTCCCGCTCTTTTCAAACCTCCGTGACTCTCAGCTCCCGCTCTTTTCAAACCTCCGCGACTCTCAGGTCCTGCTCTTTACAAACCTCCACGAGCCTCAGCTCCCGCTCTTTTGAAACCTCCGCGACTCTCAGCTCCCGCTCTTTTCAAACCTCCGGGACTCTCAGGTCCCGCTCTTTTCAAACCTCCGCGACTCTCAGCTCCCTCTCTTTTCAAACCTCCGCGACTCTCAGCTCCCGATCTTTTCAAACCTCCGCGACTCTCAGGTCCAGCTCTTTTCAAACCTCCGCGACTCTCAGCTCCCGCTCTTTGCAAACCTCCGCGACTCTCAGCTCCCGCTCTTTTCAAACCTCCGCGACTCTCAGCTCCCGCTCTTTTCAAACCTGCGCGACTCTCAGCTCCCGCTCTTTTCAAACATCCGCGACTCTCAGCTCACGCTCTTTTCAAACCTCCGCGACTCTCAGCTCCCACTCTTTTCAAACCTCCGCGACTCTCAGCTCCCGCTCTTTTCAAACCTCCGTGACTAACAGCTCCCTTCCTTTTCAAACCTCCGCGACTCTCAGCTCCCGCCATTTTTAAACCTCCGAGACTCTCAGCTCCCGCTCTTTTCAAACCTCTGCGACTCTCAGCTCCCGCTCTTTTCAAACCACCGCGTGTCTCAGCTCCCGCTCTTTTCAAACCTCCGCGACTCTCAGCTCCCGCTCTTTTCAAGCCTCCGCGACTATCAACTCGCGCTCTTTTCGAACCTCCGCGCCTCTCAGCTCCCGCTCGTTTCCAACCTCCGCGACTCTCAGCTCCAGCTCTTTTCAAACCTCCGCGACTCTCAGCTCCCGCTCTTTTCAAACCTCCGCGACTCTCAGGTCATGCTCTTTTCAAATCTCCGCGACTTTCAGCTCCCGCTCTTTTCAAACCTCCGCGAATCTCAGCTCCCGCTCTTTTCAAACCTCCGCGACTCTCAGATCCCGCTCTTTTCAAACATCCGCGACTCTCAGCTCACGCTCTTATCAAACCTCCGCGACACTCAGCTCCCGCTCTTTTCAAATCTCCGCGACTCTGAGGTTCCGCTCTTTTCAAACCTCCGCGACTCTCAGCTCCCGCTCTTTTCAACCATCCGCGGCTCTCAGCTTCCGCTCTTTTCAAACCTCTGCGACTCCCAGCTCCCGCTCTTGTCAAACCTCCGCGACTCTCAGCTCTCGCTCTTTTCAAACCTCCGCGACTCTCAGCTCCCGCTCTTTGCAAACCTCCGCGACTCTCAGCTCCCGCTCTTTTCAAACCTCCGCGACTCTCAGCTCCCGCTCTTTTCAAACCTCCGCGACTAACAGCTCCCGCTCTTTTCAAACCTCTGCGACTCCCAGCTCCCGCTCTTGTCAAACCTCCGCGACTCTCAGCTCTCGCTCTTTTCAAACCTCCGCAACTCTCAGCTCCCGCTCTTTGCAAACCTCCGCGACTCTCAGCTCCCGCTCTTTTCAAACCTCCGCGACTCTCAGCTCCCGCTCTTTTCAAACCACCGCGACTAACAGCTCCCGCCCTTTTCAAACCTCCGCGACTCTCAGCTCCCGCCATTTTTAAACCTCCGAGACTCTCAGCTCCCGCTCTTTTCAAACCTTTGCGACTCTCAGCTCTCGCTCTTTTCAAACCACCGCGATTCTCAGCTCCCGCTCATTTCAGACATCCGCGACTCTCAGCTCCCGATCTTTTCAAACCTCCGCGACTCTCAGCTCCCACTCTTTTCAAACCTCCGCGACTCGCAGCTCCCGCTCTTTTCAAACCTCCGCGACTCTCAGCTCCTGCTCTTTTCAAACCTCCGTGACTCTCAGCTCCCGCTGTTTTCAAACCTCCGCGACTCTCAGCTCCCGCTCTTTTCAAACCTCCGCGACTCTCAGCTCCCGCTCTGTTCAAACCTCCGCGACTCTCAGCTCCCACTCTTTTCAATCCTCCACGACTCTCAGGTCCCGCTCATTTCAAACCTCCGCAACTTTCAGCTCCCGCTCTTTTTAAACCTCCGCGACTCTCAGCTCCCGCTCTTTTCAAATCTCTGCGACTCTAAGCTCCCGCTCTTTTCAAACCTCCGCGACTCTCAGCTCCCGCTCTTTTCATATCTCTGCGACTCTCAGCTCCTGCTCTTTTCAAACCTCCGCGACTCTCAGCTCCCGATCTTTTCAAACCTCCGCGACTCTCAGCTCCCACTCTTTTCAAACCTCCGCGACTCGCAGCTCCCGCTCTTTTCAAACCTCCGCGACTCTCAGCGCCTGCTCTTTTCAAACCTCCGTGACTCTCAGCTCCCGCTCTTTTCAAACCTCCGCGACTCTCAGCTCCCGCTCTTTTCAAACCTCCGCGACTCTCAGCTCCCACTCTTTTCAAACCTCCGCGACTCTCAGCTCCCACTCTTTTCAAACCTCCACGACTCTCAGGTCCCGCTCATTTCAAACCTCCGCGACTCTCAGCTCCCGCTCTTTTCAAACCTCCGCGACTCTCAGGTCCCGCTCTTTTCAAATCTCCGCGACTCTAAGCTCCCGCTCTTTTCAAACCTCCGCGACTCTCAGCTCCCGCTCTTTTCATATCTCTACGACTCTCAGCTCCTGCTCTTTTCAAACCTCCGCGACTCTCAGCTCCCGCTCTTTTCATATCTCTACGACTCTCAGCTCCTGCTCTTTTCAAACCTCCGCGACTCTCAGCTCCCGCTCTTTTCAAACCTCCGGGACTCTCAGGTCCCGCTCTTTTCAAACCTCCGCCACTCTCAGCTCTCGCTCTTTTCAAACCTCCGCGACTCTCAGCTCCCGCTCTTTTCAAACCTCCGCGACTCTCAGCTCCAGTTCTTTACAAACTTCCGCGACTCTCAGCTCCCGCTCTTTTCAAACCTCCGTGACTAACAGCTCCCGCTCTTTTCAAACGTCCACGACTCTCAGCTCCCGCTCTTTTCAAATCTCCGCGACTCTCAGCTCCCGCTCTTTTCAAACCTCCGCGACTCTCAGCTCCCGCTCTTTTCAAACCTCCGCGACTCTCAGCTCCCGCTCTCTTCAAACCTCCGCGACGCTCAGGTCCCGCTCTTTTGAAACCTCCGTGACTCTCAGCTCCCGCTCTTTTCAAACCTCCGCGACTCTCAGCTCCCGCTCTTTTCAAACCTCCGCGACTCTCAGCTCCCGCTCTTTTCAAACCTCCGCGACTCTCAGCTCCCGCTCTTTTCAAACCTCCGTGACTCTCAGCTCCCGCTCTTTTCAAACCTCCGCGACTCTCAGGTCCTGCTCTTTACAAACCTCCACGAGCCTCAGCTCCCGCTCTTTTGAAACCTCCGCGACTCTCAGCTCCCGCTCTTTTCAAACCTCCGGGACTCTCAGGTCCCGCTCTTTTCAAACCTCCGCGACTCTCAGCTCCCTCTCTTTTCAAACCTCCGCGACTCTCAGCTCCCGATCTTTTCAAACCTCCGCGACTCTCAGGTCCAGCTCTTTTCAAACCTCCGCGACTCTCAGCTCCCGCTCTTTGCAAACCTCCGCGACTCTCAGCTCCCGCTCTTTTCAAACCTCCGCGACTCTCAGCTCCCGCTCTTTTCAAACCTGCGCGACTCTCAGCTCCCGCTCTTTTCAAACATCCGCGACTCTCAGCTCACGCTCTTTTCAAACCTCCGCGACTCTCAGCTCCCACTCTTTTCAAACCTCCGCGACTCTCAGCTCCCGCTCTTTTCAAACCTCCGTGACTAACAGCTCCCTTCCTTTTCAAACCTCCGCGACTCTCAGCTCCCGCCATTTTTAAACCTCCGAGACTCTCAGCTCCCGCTCTTTTCAAACCTCTGCGACTCTCAGCTCCCGCTCTTTTCAAACCACCGCGTGTCTCAGCTCCCGCTCTTTTCAAACCTCCGCGACTCTCAGCTCCCGCTCTTTTCAAGCCTCCGCGACTATCAACTCGCGCTCTTTTCGAACCTCCGCGCCTCTCAGCTCCCGCTCGTTTCCAACCTCCGCGACTCTCAGCTCCAGCTCTTTTCAAACCTCCGCGACTCTCAGCTCCCGCTCTTTTCAAACCTCCGCGACTCTCAGCTCCCGATCTTTTCAAACCTCCGCGACTCTCAGGTCCAGCTCTTTTCAAACCTCCGCGACTCTCAGCTCCCGCTCTTTGCAAACCTCCGCGACTCTCAGCTCCCGCTCTTTTCAAACCTCCGCGACTCTCAGCTCCCGCTCTTTTCAAACCTGCGCGACTCTCAGCTCCCGCTCTTTTCAAACATCCGCGACTCTCAGCTCACGCTCTTTTCAAACCTCCGCGACTCTCAGCTCCCACTCTTTTCAAACCTCCGTGACTAACAGCTCCCTTCCTTTTCAAACCTCCGCGACTCTCAGCTCCCGCCATTTTTAAACCTCCGCGACTCTCAGCTCCCGCTCTTTTCAAACCTCCGCGACTCTCAGCTCCCGCTCTTTTCAAACCTGCGCGACTCTCAGCTCCCGCTCTTTTCAAACATCCGCGACTCTCAGCTCACGCTCTTTTCAAACCTCCGCGACTCTCAGCTCCCACTCTTTTCAAACCTCCGCGACTCTCAGCTCCCGCTCTTTTCAAACCTCCGTGACTAACAGCTCCCTTCCTTTTCAAACCTCCGCGACTCTCAGCTCCCGCCATTTTTAAACCTCCGAGACTCTCAGCTCCCGCTCTTTTCAAACCTCTGCGACTCTCAGCTCCCGCTCTTTTCAAACCACCGCGTGTCTCAGCTCCCGCTCTTTTCAAACCTCCGCGACTCTCAGCTCCCGCTCTTTTCAAGCCTCCGCGACTATCAACTCGCGCTCTTTTCGAACCTCCGCGCCTCTCAGCTCCCGCTCGTTTCCAACCTCCGCGACTCTCAGCTCCAGCTCTTTTCAAACCTCCGCGACTCTCAGCTCCCGCTCTTTTCAAACCTCCGCGACTCTCAGGTCATGCTCTTTTCAAATCTCCGCGACTTTCAGCTCCCGCTCTTTTCAAACCTCCGCGAATCTCAGCTCCCGCTCTTTTCAAACCTCCGCGACTCTCAGATCCCGCTCTTTTCAAACATCCGCGACTCTCAGCTCACGCTCTTATCAAACCTCCGCGACACTCAGCTCCCGCTCTTTTCAAATCTCCGCGACTCTGAGGTTCCGCACTTTTCAAACCTCCGCGACTCTCAGCTCCCGCTCTTTTCAACCATCCGCGGCTCTCAGCTTCCGCTCTTTTCAAACCTCTGCGACTCCCAGCTCCCGCTCTTGTCAAACCTCCGCGACTCTCAGCTCTCGCTCTTTTCAAACCTCCGCGACTCTCAGCTCCCGCTCTTTGCAAACCTCCGCGACTCTCAGCTCCCGCTCTTTTCAAACCTCCGCGACTCTCAGCTCCCGCTCTTTTCAAACCTCCGCGACTAACAGCTCCCGCTCTTTTCAAACCTCTGCGACTCCCAGCTCCCGCTCTTGTCAAACCTCCGCGACTCTCAGCTCTCGCTCTTTTCAAACCTCCGCAACTCTCAGCTCCCGCTCTTTGCAAACCTCCGCGACTCTCAGCTCCCGCTCTTTTCAAACCTCCGCGACTCTCAGCTCCCGCTCTTTTCAAACCTCCGCGACTAACAGCTCCCGCCCTTTTCAAACCTCCGCGACTCTCAGCTCCCGCCATTTTTAAACCTCCGAGACTCTCAGCTCCCGCTCTTTTCAAACCTTTGCGACTCTCAGCTCTCGCTCTTTTCAAACCACCGCGATTCTCAGCTCCCGCTCATTTCAGACATCCGCGACTCTCAGCTCCCGATCTTTTCAAACCTCCGCGACTCTCAGCTCCCACTCTTTTCAAACCTCCGCGACTCGCAGCTCCCGCTCTTTTCAAACCTCCGCGACTCTCAGCTCCTGCTCTTTTCAAACCTCCGTGACTCTCAGCTCCCGCTGTTTTCAAACCTCCGCGACTCTCAGCTCCCGCTCTTTTCAAACCTCCGCGACTCTCAGCTCCCGCTCTGTTCAAACCTCCGCGACTCTCAGCTCCCACTCTTTTCAATCCTCCACGACTCTCAGGTCCCGCTCATTTCAAACCTCCGCAACTTTCAGCTCCCGCTCTTTTCAAACCTCCGCGACTCTCAGCTCCCGCTCTTTTCAAATCTCTGCGACTCTAAGCTCCCGCTCTTTTCAAACCTCCGCGACTCTCAGCTCCCGCTCTTTTCATATCTCTGCGACTCTCAGCTCCTGCTCTTTTCAAACCTCCGCGACTCTCAGCTCCCGATCTTTTCAAACCTCCGCGACTCTCAGCTCCCGCTCTTTTCAAACCTGCGCGACTCTCAGCTCCCGCTCTTTTCAAACATCCGCGACTCTCAGCTCACGCTCTTTTCAAACCTCCGCGACTCTCAGCTCCCACTCTTTTCAAACCTCCGTGACTAACAGCTCCCTTCCTTTTCAAACCTCCGCGACTCTCAGCTCCCGCCATTTTTAAACCTCCGCGACTCTCAGCTCCCGCTCTTTTCAAACCTCCGCGACTCTCAGCTCCCGCTCTTTTCAAACCTGCGCGACTCTCAGCTCCCGCTCTTTTCAAACATCCGCGACTCTCAGCTCACGCTCTTTTCAAACCTCCGCGACTCTCAGCTCCCACTCTTTTCAAACCTCCGCGACTCTCAGCTCCCGCTCTTTTCAAACCTCCGTGACTAACAGCTCCCTTCCTTTTCAAACCTCCGCGACTCTCAGCTCCCGCCATTTTTAAACCTCCGAGACTCTCAGCTCCCGCTCTTTTCAAACCTCTGCGACTCTCAGCTCCCGCTCTTTTCAAACCACCGCGTGTCTCAGCTCCCGCTCTTTTCAAACCTCCGCGACTCTCAGCTCCCGCTCTTTTCAAGCCTCCGCGACTATCAACTCGCGCTCTTTTCGAACCTCCGCGCCTCTCAGCTCCCGCTCGTTTCCAACCTCCGCGACTCTCAGCTCCAGCTCTTTTCAAACCTCCGCGACTCTCAGCTCCCGCTCTTTTCAAACCTCCGCGACTCTCAGGTCATGCTCTTTTCAAATCTCCGCGACTTTCAGCTCCCGCTCTTTTCAAACCTCCGCGAATCTCAGCTCCCGCTCTTTTCAAACCTCCGCGACTCTCAGATCCCGCTCTTTTCAAACATCCGCGACTCTCAGCTCATGCTCTTATCAAACCTCCGCGACACTCAGCTCCCGCTCTTTTCAAATCTCCGCGACTCTGAGGTTCCGCACTTTTCAAACCTCCGCGACTCTCAGCTCCCGCTCTTTTCAACCATCCGCGGCTCTCAGCTTCCGCTCTTTTCAAACCTCTGCGACTCCCAGCTCCCGCTCTTGTCAAACCTCCGCGACTCTCAGCTCTCGCTCTTTTCAAACCTCCGCGACTCTCAGCTCCCGCTCTTTGCAAACCTCCGCGACTCTCAGCTCCCGCTCTTTTCAAACCTCCGCGACTCTCAGCTCCCGCTCTTTTCAAACCTCCGCGACTAACAGCTCCCGCTCTTTTCAAACCTCTGCGACTCCCAGCTCCCGCTCTTGTCAAACCTCCGCGACTCTCAGCTCTCGCTCTTTTCAAACCTCCGCAACTCTCAGCTCCCGCTCTTTGCAAACCTCCGCGACTCTCAGCTCCCGCTCTTTTCAAACCTCCGCGACTCTCAGCTCCCGCTCTTTTCAAACCTCCGCGACTAACAGCTCCCGCCCTTTTCAAACCTCCGCGACTCTCAGCTCCCGCCATTTTTAAACCTCCGAGACTCTCAGCTCCCGCTCTTTTCAAACCTTTGCGACTCTCAGCTCTCGCTCTTTTCAAACCACCGCGATTCTCAGCTCCCGCTCATTTCAGACATCCGCGACTCTCAGCTCCCGATCTTTTCAAACCTCCGCGACTCTCAGCTCCCACTCTTTTCAAACCTCCGCGACTCGCAGCTCCCGCTCTTTTCAAACCTCCGCGACTCTCAGCTCCTGCTCTTTTCAAACCTCCGTGACTCTCAGCTCCCGCTGTTTTCAAACCTCCGCGACTCTCAGCTCCCGCTCTTTTCAAACCTCCGCGACTCTCAGCTCCCGCTCTGTTCAAACCTCCGCGACTCTCAGCTCCCACTCTTTTCAATCCTCCACGACTCTCAGGTCCCGCTCATTTCAAACCTCCGCAACTTTCAGCTCCCGCTCTTTTCAAACCTCCGCGACTCTCAGCTCCCGCTCTTTTCAAATCTCTGCGACTCTAAGCTCCCGCTCTTTTCAAACCTCCGCGACTCTCAGCTCCCGCTCTTTTCATATCTCTGCGACTCTCAGCTCCTGCTCTTTTCAAACCTCCGCGACTCTCAGCTCCCGATCTTTTCAAACCTCCGCGACTCTCAGCTCCCACTCTTTTCAAACCTCCGCGACTCGCAGCTCCCGCTCTTTTCAAACCTCCGCGACTCTCAGCGCCTGCTCTTTTCAAACCTCCGTGACTCTCAGCTCCCGCTCTTTTCAAACCTCCGCGACTCTCAGCTCCCACTCTTTTCAAACCTCCGCGACTCGCAGCTCCCGCTCTTTTCAAACCTCCGCGACTCTCAGCGCCTGCTCTTTTCAAACCTCCGTGACTCTCAGCTCCCGCTCTTTTCAAACCTCCGCGACTCTCAACTCCCGCTCTTTTCAAACCTCCGCGACTCTCAGCTCCCGCTCTTTTCAAACCTCCGCGACTCTCAGCTCCCACTCTTTTCAAACCTCCACGACTCTCAGGTCCCGCTCATTTCAAACCTCCGCGACTCTCAGCTCCCGCTCTTTTCAAACCTCCGCGACTCTCAGGTCCCGCTCTTTTCAAATCTCCGCGACTCTAAGCTCCCGCTCTTTTCAAACCTCCGCGACTCTCAGCTCCCGCTCTTTTCATATCTCTACGACTCTCAGCTCCTGCTCTTTTCAAACCTCCGCGACTCTCAGCTCCCGCTCTTTTCATATCTCTACGACTCTCAGCTCCTTCTCTTTTCAAACCTCCGCGACTCTCAGCTCCCGCTCTTTTCAAACCTCCGGGACTCTCAGGTCCCGCTCTTTCCAAACCTCCGCCACTCTCAGCTCTCGCTCTTTTCAAACCTCCGCGACTCTCAGGTCCCGCTCTTTTCAAATCTCCGCGACTCTAAGCTCCCGCTCTTTTCAAACCTCCGCGACTCTCAGCTCCCGCTCTTTTCATATCTCTACGACTCTCAGCTCCTGCTCTTTTCAAACCTCCGCGACTCTCAGCTCCCGCTCTTTTCATATCTCTACGACTCTCAGCTCCTTCTCTTTTCAAACCTCCGCGACTCTCAGCTCCCGCTCTTTTCAAACCTCCGGGACTCTCAGGTCCCGCTCTTTCCAAACCTCCGCCACTCTCAGCTCCCGCTCTTTTCAAACCTCCGTGACTAAAAGCTCCCGCTCTTTTCAAACGTCCACGACTCTCAGCTCCCGCTCTTTTCAAATCTCCGCGACTCTCAGCTCCCGCTCTTTTCAAACCTCCGCGACTCTCAGCTCCCGCTCTTTTCAAACCTCCGCGACTCTCAGCTCCCGCTCTCTTCAAACCTCCGCGACTCTCAGGTCCCGCTCTTTTCAAACCTCCGTGACTCTCAGCTCCCGCTCTTTTCAAACCTCCGCGACTCTCAGCTCCCGCTCTTTTCAAACCTCCGCGACTCTCAGCTCCCGCTCTTTTCAAACCTCCGCGACTCTCAGCTCCCGCTCTTTTCAAACCTCCGTGACTCTCAGCTCCCGCTCTTTTCAAACCTCCGCGACTCTCAGGTCCTGCTCTTTACAAACCTCCACGAGCCTCAGCTCCCGCTCTTTTGAAACCTCCGCGACTCTCAGCTCCCGCTCTTTTCAAACCTCCGGGACTCTCAGGTCCCGCTCTTTTCAAACCTCCGCGACTCTCAGCTCCCTCTCTTTTCAAACCTCCGCGACTCTCAGCTCCCGATCTTTTCAAACCTCCGCGACTCTCAGGTCCAGCTCTTTTCAAACCACCGCGACTCTCAGCTCCCGCTCTTTGCAAACCTCCGCGACTCTCAGCTCCCGCTCTTTTCAAACCTCCGCGACTCTCAGCTCCCGCTCTTTTCAAACCTGCGCGACTCTCAGCTCCCGCTCTTTTCAAACCTCCGTGACTCTCAGCTCCCGCTGTTTTCAAACCTCCGCGACTCTCAGCTCCCACTCTTTTCAAACCTCCGCGACTCTCAGCTCACGCTGTTTTCAAACCTCCGCGACTCTCAGCTCCCACTCTTTTCAAACCTCCACGACTCTCAGGTCCCGCTCATTTCAAACCTCCGCAACTTTCAGCTCCCGCTCTTTTCAAACCTCCGCGACTCTCAGCTCCCGCTCTTTTCAAATCTCTGCGACTCTAAGCTCCCGCTCTTTTCAAACCTCCGCGACTCTCAGCTCCCGCTCTTTTCATATCTCTGCGACTCTCAGCTCCTGCTCTTTTCAAACCTCTGCGACTCTCAGCTCCCGATCTTTTCAAACCTCCGCGACTCTCTGCTCCCACTCTTTTCAAACCTCCGCGACTCGCAGCTCCCGCTCTTTTCAAACCTCCGCGACTCTCAGCTCCCGCTCTTTTCAAACCTCCGTGACTCTCAGCTCCCGCTCTTTTCAAACCTCCGCGACTCTCAGCTCCCGCTCTTTTCAAACCTCCGCGACTCTCAGCTCCCGCTCTTTTCAAACCTCCGCGACTCTCAGCTCCCACTCTTTTCAAACCTCCACGACTCTCAGGTCCCGCTCATTTCAAACCTCCGCGACTCTCAGCTCCCGCTCTCTTCAAACCTCCGCGACTCTCAGGTCCCGCTCTTTTCAAATCTCCGCGACTCTAAGCTCCCGCTCTTTTCAAACCTCCGCGACTCTCAGCTCCCGCTCTTTTCATATCTCTGCGACTCTCAGCTCCTGCTCTTTTCAAACCTCCGCGACTCTCAGCTCCCGCTCTTTTCATATCTCTACGACTCTCAGCTCCTGCTCTTTTCAAACCTCCGCGACTCTCAGCTACCGCTCTTTTCAAACCTCCGGGACTCTCAGGTCCCGCTCTTTTCAAACCTCCGCCACTCTCAGCTCTCGCTCTTTTCAAACCTCCGCGACTCTCAGCTCCTGCTCTTTTCAAACCTCCGCGACTCTCAGCTCCAGTTCTTTACAAACTTCCGCGACTCTCAGCTCCCGCTCTTTTCAAACCTCTGCGACTCTCAGCTCCCGCTCTTTTCAAACCACCGCGATTCTCAGCTCCCGCTCATTTCAAACATCCGCGACTCTCAGCTCCCGATCTTTTCAAACCTCCGCGACTCTCAGCTCCCACTCTTTTCAAACCTCCGCGAATCGCAGCTCCCGCTCTTTTCAAACCTCCGCGACTCTCAGCTCCTGCTCTTTTCAGACCTCCGTGACTCTCAGCTCCCGCTCTTTTCAAACCTCCGCGACTCTCAGGTCCTGCTCTTTTCAAACCTCCGCGACTCTCAGCTCCCGCTCTTTGCAAACCTCCGCGACTCACAACTCCCGCTCTTTTCAAACTTCCGCGACTCTCAAGCCCCGCTCTTTTCAAATCACCGCGACTCTCAGCTCACGCTCTTTTCCAACCTCCGCGACTCTCAGGTCCTGCTCTTTTCAATCCTACGCGACTCTCAGCTCCCGCTCTTTTCAAACCTCCGCCACTCTCAGCTCCGGCTCTTTTCAAATCTCCGCGACTCTCAACTCCCGCTCTTTTCAAACCTCCGGGAGTCTCAGGTCCCGCTCTTTTCAAACCTCCGTGACTTTAAGCTCCCGCTCTTTTCAAACCTCCGCGACTCTCAGCTCCCGCTCTTTTCAAATCTCCGCGACTCTCAGTTCCCGCTCTTTTCAAACCTCCGCGACTCTCAGCTCCCGCTCTTTGCAAACCTCCGCGACTCTCAGCTCCCGCTCTTTTCAAACCTCCGCGACTCTCAGATCCAGTTCTTTTCAAACTTCCGCGACTCTCAGCTCCCGCTCTTTTCAAACCTCCGTGACTAACAGCTCCCGCTCTTTTCAAACCTCCACGACTCTCAGCTCCCGCTCTTTTCAAATCTCCGCGACTCTCAGCTCCCGCTCTTTTCAAACCTCCGCGACTCTCAGCTCCCGCTCTTTTCAAACCTCCGCGACTCTCAGCTCCCGCTCTTTTCAAGCCTCCGCGACTCTCAGCTCCCGCTCTTTTCAAACCACCGCGACTCTCAGCTCCAGCTCTTTTCAAACCACCGCGACTATCAGCTCCCGCTTTTTTCAAACCTCCGCGAATCTCAGCTCCCGCTCTTTTCAAACCTCCGCGACTCCCAGCTCCCGCTCTTTTCAAACATCCGCGACACTCAGCTCCCGCTCTTTTCAAACCTCCGCGACTATCAGCTCCCGCTCTTTTCAAACCTCCGCGACTCTGAGGTTCCGCATTTTTCAAACCTCCGCGACTCTCAGCTCCCGCTCTTTTCAAACATCCGCGGCTCTCAGCTTCCGCTCTTTTCAAACCTCTACGACTCCCAGCTCCCGCTCTTGTCAAACCTCCGCGACTCTCAGCTCTCGCTCTTTTCAAACCTCCGCGACTCTCAGCTCCCGCTCTTTGCAAAACTCCGCGACTCTCAGCTCCCGCTCTTTTCAAACCTCCGCGACTCTCAGCTCCCGCTCATTTCAAACCTCCGCGACTAACAGCTCCCTTCCTTTTCAAACCTCCGCGACTCTCAGCTCCCGCCATTTTTAAACCTCCGAGACTCTCAGCTCCCGCTCTTTTCAAACCTCTGCGACTCTCAGCTCCCGCTCTTTTCAAACCACCGCGAGTCTCAGCTCCCGCTCTTTTCAAACCTCCGCGACTCTCAGCTCCCGCTCTTTTCAAGCCTCCGCGACTATCAACTCGCGCTCTTTTCGAACCTCCGCGCCTCTCAGCTCCCGCTCGTTTCCAACCTCCGCGACTCTCAGCTCCAGCTCTTTTCAAACCTCCGCGACTCTCAGCTCCCGCTCTTTTCAAACCTCCGCGACTCTCAGGTCATGCTCTTTTCAAATCTCCGCGACTTTCAGCTCCCGCTCTTATCAAACCTCCGCGACACTCAGCTCCCGCTCTTTTCAAATCTCCGCGACACTGAGGTTCCGCTCTTTTCAAACCTCCGCGACTCTCAGCTCCCGCTCTTTTCAACCATCCGCGGCTCTCAGCTTCCGCTCTTTTCAAACCTCTGCGACTCCCAGCTCCCGCTCTTGTCAAACCTCCGCGACTCTCAGCTCTCGCTCTTTTCAAACCTCCGCGACTCTCAGCTCCCGCTCTTTGCAAACCTCCGCGACTCTCAGCTCCCGCTCTTTTCAAACCTCCGCGACTCTCAGCTCCCGCTCTTTTCAAAACTCCGCGACTAACAGCTCCCGCTCTTTTCAAACCTCTGCGACTCCCAGCTCCCGCTCTTGTCAAACCTCCGCGACTCTCAGCTCTCGCTCTTTTCAAACCTCCGCGACTCTCAGCTCCCGCTCTTTGCAAACCTCCGCGACTCTCAGCTCCCGCTCTTTTCAAACCTCCGCGACTCTCAGCTCCCGCTCTTTTCAAACCTCCGCGACTAACAGCTCCCGCCCTTTTCAAACCTCCGCGACTCTCAGCTCCCGCCATTTTTAAACCTCCGAGACTCTCAGCTCCCGCTCTTTTCAAACCTTTGCGACTCTCAGCTCTCGCTCTTTTCAAACCACCGCGATTCTCAGCTCCCGCTCATTTCAGACATCCGCGACTCTCAGCTCCCGATCTTTTCAAACCTCCGCGACTCTCAGCTCCCACTCTTTTCAAACCTCCGCGACTCGCAGCTCCCGCTCTTTTCAAACCTCCGCGACTCTCAGCTCCTGCTCTTTTCAAACCTCCGTGACTCTCAGCTCCCGCTGTTTTCAAACCTCCGCGACACTCAGCTCCCGCTCTTTTCAAACCTCCGCGACTCTCAGCTCCCGCTCTTTTCAAACCTCCGCGACTCTCAGCTCCCACTCTTTTCAATCCTCCATGACTCTCAGGTCCCGCTCATTTCAAACCTCCGCAACTTTCAGCTCCCGCTCTTTTTAAACCTCCGCGACTCTCAGCTCCCGCTCTTTTCAAATCTCTGCGACTCTAAGCTCCCGCTCTTTTCAAACCTCCGCGACTCTCAGCTCCCGCTCTTTTCATATCTCTGCGACTCTCAGCTCCTGTCCTTTTCAAACCTCCGCGACTCTCAGCTCCCGATCTTTTCAAACCTCCGCGACTCTCAGCTCCCACTCTTTTCAAACCTCCGCGACTCGCAGCTCCCGCTCTTTTCAAACCTCCGCGACTCTCAGCGCCTGCTCTTTTCAAACCTCCGTGACTCTCAGCTCCCGCTCTTTTCAAACCTCCGCGACTCTCAGCTCCCGCTCTTTTCAAACCTCCGCGACTCTCAGCTCCCACTCTTTTCAAACCTCCGCGACTCTCAGCTCCCACTCTTTTCAAACCTCCACGACTCTCAGGTCCCGCTCATTTCAAACCTCCGCGACTCTCAGCTCCCGCTCTTTTCAAACCTCCGCGACTCTCAGGTCCCGCTCTTTTCAAATCTCCGCGACTCTAAGCTCCCGCTCTTTTCAAACCTCCGCGACTCTCAGCTCCCGCTCTTTTCATATCTCTACGACTCTCAGCTCCTGCTCTTTTCAAACCTCCGCGACTCTCAGCTCCCGCTCTTTTCATATCTCTACGACTCTCAGCTCCTGCTCTTTTCAAACCTCCGCGACTCTCAGCTCCCGCTCTTTTCAAACCTCCGGGACTCTCAGGTCCCGCTCTTTTCAAACCTCCGCCACTCTCAGCTCTCGCTCTTTTCAAACCTCCGCGACTCTCAGCTCCCGCTCTTTTCAAACCTCCGCGACTCTCAGCTCCAGTTCTTTACAAACTTCCGCGACTCTCAGCTCCCGCTCTTTTCAAACCTCCGTGACTAACAGCTCCCGCTCTTTTCAAACGTCCACGACTCTCAGCTCCCGCTCTTTTCAAATCTCCGCGACTCTCAGCTCCCGCTCTTTTCAAACCTCCGCGACTCTCAGCTCCCGCTCTTTTCAAACCTCCGCGACTCTCAGCTCCCGCTCTCTTCAAACCTCCGCGACGCTCAGGTCCCGCTCTTTTCAAACCTCCGTGACTCTCAGCTCCCGCTCTTTTCAAACCTCCGCGACTCTCAGCTCCCGCTCTTTTCAAACCTCCGCGACTCTCAGCTCCCGCTCTTTTCAAACCTCCGCGACTCTCAGCTCCCGCTCTTTTCAAACCTCCGTGACTCTCAGCTCCCGCTCTTTTCAAACCTCCGCGACTCTCAGGTCCTGCTCTTTACAAACCTCCACGAGCCTCAGCTCCCGCTCTTTTGAAACCTCCGCGACTCTCAGCTCCCGCTCTTTTCAAACCTCCGGGACTCTCAGGTCCAGCTCTTTTCAAACCTCCGCGACTCTCAGCTCCCTCTCTTTTCAAACCTCCGCGACTCTCAGCTCCCGATCTTTTCAAACCTCCGCGACTCTCAGGTCCAGCTCTTTTCAAACCTCCGCGACTCTCAGCTCCCGCTCTTTGCAAACCTCCGCGACTCTCAGCTCCCGCTCTTTTCAAACCTCCGCGACTCTCAGCTCCCGCTCTTTTCAAACCTGCGCGACTCTCAGCTCCCGCTCTTTTCAAACATCCGCGACTCTCAGCTCACGCTCTTTTCAAACCTCCGCGACTCTCAGCTCCCACTCTTTTCAAACCTCCGCGACTCTCAGCTCCCGCTCTTTTCAAACCTCCGTGACTAACAGCTCCCTTCCTTTTCAAACCTCCGCGACTCTCAGCTCCCGCCATTTTTAAACCTCCGAGACTCTCAGCTCCCGCTCTTTTCAAACCTCTGCGACTCTCAGCTCCCGCTCTTTTCAAACCACCGCGTGTCTCAGCTCCCGCTCTTTTCAAACCTCCGCGACTCTCAGCTCCCGCTCTTTTCAAGCCTCCGCGACTATCAACTCGCGCTCTTTTCGAACCTCCGCGCCTCTCAGCTCCCGCTCGTTTCCAACCTCCGCGACTCTCAGCTCCAGCTCTTTTCAAACCTCCGCGACTCTCAGCTCCCGCTCTTTTCAAACCTCCGCGACTCTCAGGTCATGCTCTTTTCAAATCTCCGCGACTTTCAGCTCCCGCTCTTTTCAAACCTCCGCGAATCTCAGCTCCCGCTCTTTTCAAACCTCCGCGACTCTCAGATCCCGCTCTTTTCAAACATCCGCGACTCTCAGCTCACGCTCTTATCAAACCTCCGCGACACTCAGCTCCCGCTCTTTTCAAATCTCCGCGACTCTGAGGTTCCGCTCTTTTCAAACCTCCGCGACTCTCAGCTCCCGCTCTTTTCAACCATCCGCGGCTCTCAGCTTCCGCTCTTTTCAAACCTCTGCGACTCCCAGCTCCCGCTCTTGTCAAACCTCCGCGACTCTCAGCTCTCGCTCTTTTCAAACCTCCGCGACTCTCAGCTCCCGCTCTTTGCAAACCTCCGCGACTCTCAGCTCCCGCTCTTTTCAAACCTCCGCGACTCTCAGCTCCCGCTCTTTTCAAACCTCCGCGACTAACAGCTCCCGCTCTTTTCAAACCTCTGCGACTCCCAGCTCCCGCTCTTGTCAAACCTCCGCGACTCTCAGCTCTCGCTCTTTTCAAACCTCCGCAACTCTCAGCTCCCGCTCTTTGCAAACCTCCGCGACTCTCAGCTCCCGCTCTTTTCAAACCTCCGCGACTCTCAGCTCCCGCTCTTTTCAAACCTCCGCGACTAACAGCTCCCGCCCTTTTCAAACCTCCGCGACTCTCAGCTCCCGCCATTTTTAAACCTCCGAGACTCTCAGCTCCCGCTCTTTTCAAACCTTTGCGACTCTCAGCTCTCGCTCTTTTCAAACCACCGCGATTCTCAGCTCCCGCTCATTTCAGACATCCGCGACTCTCAGCTCCCGATCTTTTCAAACCTCCGCGACTCTCAGCTCCCACTCTTTTCAAACCTCCGCGACTCGCAGCTCCCGCTCTTTTCAAACCTCCGCGACTCTCAGCTCCTGCTCTTTTCAAACCTCCGTGACTCTCAGCTCCCGCTGTTTTCAAACCTCCGCGACTCTCAGCTCCCGCTCTTTTCAAACCTCCGCGACTCTCAGCTCCCGCTCTGTTCAAACCTCCGCGACTCTCAGCTCCCACTCTTTTCAATCCTCCACGACTCTCAGGTCCCGCTCATTTCAAACCTCCGCAACTTTCAGCTCCCGCTCTTTTTAAACCTCCGCGACTCTCAGCTCCCGCTCTTTTCAAATCTCTGCGACTCTAAGCTCCCGCTCTTTTCAAACCTCCGCGACTCTCAGCTCCCGCTCTTTTCATATCTCTGCGACTCTCAGCTCCTGCTCTTTTCAAACCTCCGCGACTCTCAGCTCCCGATCTTTTCAAACCTCCGCGACTCTCAGCTCCCACTCTTTTCAAACCTCCGCGACTCGCAGCTCCCGCTCTTTTCAAACCTCCGCGACTCTCAGCGCCTGCTCTTTTCAAACCTCCGTGACTCTCAGCTCCCGCTCTTTTCAAACCTCCGCGACTCTCAGCTCCCGCTCTTTTCAAACCTCCGCGACTCTCAGCTCCCACTCTTTTCAAACCTCCGCGACTCTCAGCTCCCACTCTTTTCAAACCTCCACGACTCTCAGGTCCCGCTCATTTCAAACCTCCGCGACTCTCAGCTCCCGCTCTTTTCAAACCTCCGCGACTCTCAGGTCCCGCTCTTTTCAAATCTCCGCGACTCTAAGCTCCCGCTCTTTTCAAACCTCCGCGACTCTCAGCTCCCGCTCTTTTCATATCTCTACGACTCTCAGCTCCTGCTCTTTTCAAACCTCCGCGACTCTCAGCTCCCGCTCTTTTCATATCTCTACGACTCTCAGCTCCTGCTCTTTTCAAACCTCCGCGACTCTCAGCTCCCGCTCTTTTCAAACCTCCGGGACTCTCAGGTCCCGCTCTTTTCAAACCTCCGCCACTCTCAGCTCTCGCTCTTTTCAAACCTCCGCGACTCTCAGCTCCCGCTCTTTTCAAACCTCCGCGACTCTCAGCTCCAGTTCTTTACAAACTTCCGCGACTCTCAGCTCCCGCTCTTTTCAAACCTCCGTGACTAACAGCTCCCGCTCTTTTCAAACGTCCACGACTCTCAGCTCCCGCTCTTTTCAAATCTCCGCGACTCTCAGCTCCCGCTCTTTTCAAACCTCCGCGACTCTCAGCTCCCGCTCTTTTCAAACCTCCGCGACTCTCAGCTCCCGCTCTCTTCAAACCTCCGCGACGCTCAGGTCCCGCTCTTTTGAAACCTCCGTGACTCTCAGCTCCCGCTCTTTTCAAACCTCCGCGACTCTCAGCTCCCGCTCTTTTCAAACCTCCGCGACTCTCAGCTCCCGCTCTTTTCAAACCTCCGCGACTCTCAGCTCCCGCTCTTTTCAAACCTCCGTGACTCTCAGCTCCCGCTCTTTTCAAACCTCCGCGACTCTCAGGTCCTGCTCTTTACAAACCTCCACGAGCCTCAGCTCCCGCTCTTTTGAAACCTCCGCGACTCTCAGCTCCCGCTCTTTTCAAACCTCCGGGACTCTCAGGTCCCGCTCTTTTCAAACCTCCGCGACTCTCAGCTCCCTCTCTTTTCAAACCTCCGCGACTCTCAGCTCCCGATCTTTTCAAACCTCCGCGACTCTCAGGTCCAGCTCTTTTCAAACCTCCGCGACTCTCAGCTCCCGCTCTTTGCAAACCTCCGCGACTCTCAGCTCCCGCTCTTTTCAAACCTCCGCGACTCTCAGCTCCCGCTCTTTTCAAACCTGCGCGACTCTCAGCTCCCGCTCTTTTCAAACATCCGCGACTCTCAGCTCACGCTCTTTTCAAACCTCCGCGACTCTCAGCTCCCACTCTTTTCAAACCTCCGCGACTCTCAGCTCCCGCTCTTTTCAAACCTCCGTGACTAACAGCTCCCTTCCTTTTCAAACCTCCGCGACTCTCAGCTCCCGCCATTTTTAAACCTCCGAGACTCTCAGCTCCCGCTCTTTTCAAACCTCTGCGACTCTCAGCTCCCGCTCTTTTCAAACCACCGCGTGTCTCAGCTCCCGCTCTTTTCAAACCTCCGCGACTCTCAGCTCCCGCTCTTTTCAAGCCTCCGCGACTATCAACTCGCGCTCTTTTCGAACCTCCGCGCCTCTCAGCTCCCGCTCGTTTCCAACCTCCGCGACTCTCAGCTCCAGCTCTTTTCAAACCTCCGCGACTCTCAGCTCCCGCTCTTTTCAAACCTCCGCGACTCTCAGCTCCCGATCTTTTCAAACCTCCGCGACTCTCAGGTCCAGCTCTTTTCAAACCTCCGCGACTCTCAGCTCCCGCTCTTTGCAAACCTCCGCGACTCTCAGCTCCCGCTCTTTTCAAACCTCCGCGACTCTCAGCTCCCGCTCTTTTCAAACCTGCGCGACTCTCAGCTCCCGCTCTTTTCAAACATCCGCGACTCTCAGCTCACGCTCTTTTCAAACCTCCGCGACTCTCAGCTCCCACTCTTTTCAAACCTCCGTGACTAACAGCTCCCTTCCTTTTCAAACCTCCGCGACTCTCAGCTCCCGCCATTTTTAAACCTCCGCGACTCTCAGCTCCCGCTCTTTTCAAACCTCCGCGACTCTCAGCTCCCGCTCTTTTCAAACCTGCGCGACTCTCAGCTCCCGCTCTTTTCAAACATCCGCGACTCTCAGCTCACGCTCTTTTCAAACCTCCGCGACTCTCAGCTCCCACTCTTTTCAAACCTCCGCGACTCTCAGCTCCCGCTCTTTTCAAACCTCCGTGACTAACAGCTCCCTTCCTTTTCAAACCTCCGCGACTCTCAGCTCCCGCCATTTTTAAACCTCCGAGACTCTCAGCTCCCGCTCTTTTCAAACCTCTGCGACTCTCAGCTCCCGCTCTTTTCAAACCACCGCGTGTCTCAGCTCCCGCTCTTTTCAAACCTCCGCGACTCTCAGCTCCCGCTCTTTTCAAGCCTCCGCGACTATCAACTCGCGCTCTTTTCGAACCTCCGCGCCTCTCAGCTCCCGCTCGTTTCCAACCTCCGCGACTCTCAGCTCCAGCTCTTTTCAAACCTCCGCGACTCTCAGCTCCCGCTCTTTTCAAACCTCCGCGACTCTCAGGTCATGCTCTTTTCAAATCTCCGCGACTTTCAGCTCCCGCTCTTTTCAAACCTCCGCGAATCTCAGCTCCCGCTCTTTTCAAACCTCCACGACTCTCAGATCCCGCTCTTTTCAAACATCCGCGACTCTCAGCTCACGCTCTTATCAAACCTCCGCGACACTCAGCTCCCGCTCTTTTCAAATCTCCGCGACTCTGAGGTTCCGCACTTTTCAAACCTCCGCGACTCTCTGCTCCCGCTCTTTTCAACCATCCGCGGCTCTCAGCTTCCGCTCTTTTCAAACCTCTGCGACTCCCAGCTCCCGCTCTTGTCAAACCTCCGCGACTCTCAGCTCTCGCTCTTTTCAAACCTCCGCGACTCTCAGCTCCCGCTCTTTGCAAACCTCCGCGACTCTCAGCTCCCGCTCTTTTCAAACCTCCGCGACTCTCAGCTCCCGCTCTTTTCAAACCTCCGCGACTAACAGCTCCCGCTCTTTTCAAACCTCTGCGACTCCCAGCTCCCGCTCTTGTCAAACCTCCGCGACTCTCAGCTCTCGCTCTTTTCAAACCTCCGCAACTCTCAGCTCCCGCTCTTTGCAAACCTCCGCGACTCTCAGCTCCCGCTCTTTTCAAACCTCCGCGACTCTCAGCTCCCGCTCTTTTCAAACCTCCGCGACTAACAGCTCCCGCCCTTTTCAAACCTCCGCGACTCTCAGCTCCCGCCATTTTTAAACCTCCGAGACTCTCAGCTCCCGCTCTTTTCAAACCTTTGCGACTCTCAGCTCTCGCTCTTTTCAAACCACCGCGATTCTCAGCTCCCGCTCATTTCAGACATCCGCGACTCTCAGCTCCCGATCTTTTCAAACCTCCGCGACTCTCAGCTCCCACTCTTTTCAAACCTCCGCGACTCGCAGCTCCCGCTCTTTTCAAACCTCCGCGACTCTCAGCTCCTGCTCTTTTCAAACCTCCGTGACTCTCAGCTCCCGCTGTTTTCAAACCTCCGCGACTCTCAGCTCCCGCTCTTTTCAAACCTCCGCGACTCTCAGCTCCCGCTCTGTTCAAACCTCCGCGACTCTCAGCTCCCACTCTTTTCAATCCTCCACGACTCTCAGGTCCCGCTCATTTCAAACCTCCGCAACTTTCAGCTCCCGCTCTTTTCAAACCTCCGCGACTCTCAGCTCCCGCTCTTTTCAAATCTCTGCGACTCTAAGCTCCCGCTCTTTTCAAACCTCCGCGACTCTCAGCTCCCGCTCTTTTCATATCTCTGCGACTCTCAGCTCCTGCTCTTTTCAAACCTCCGCGACTCTCAGCTCCCGATCTTTTCAAACCTCCGCGACTCTCAGCTCCCACTCTTTTCAAACCTCCGCGACTCGCAGCTCCCGCTCTTTTCAAACCTCCGCGACTCTCAGCGCCTGCTCTTTTCAAACCTCCGTGACTCTCAGCTCCCGCTCTTTTCAAACCTCCGCGACTCTCAGCTCCCACTCTTTTCAAACCTCCGCGACTCGCAGCTCCCGCTCTTTTCAAACCTCCGCGACTCTCAGCGCCTGCTCTTTTCAAACCTCCGTGACTCTCAGCTCCCGCTCTTTTCAAACCTCCGCGACTCTCAGCTCCCGCTCTTTTCAAACCTCCGCGACTCTCAGCTCCCGCTCTTTTCAAACCTCCGCGACTCTCAGCTCCCACTCTTTTCAAACCTCCACGACTCTCAGGTCCCGCTCATTTCAAACCTCCGCGACTCTCAGCTCCCGCTCTTTTCAAACCTCCGCGACTCTCAGGTCCCGCTCTTTTCAAATCTCCGCGACTCTAAGCTCCCGCTCTTTTCAAACCTCCGCGACTCTCAGCTCCCGCTCTTTTCATATCTCTACGACTCTCAGCTCCTGCTCTTTTCAAACCTCCGCGACTCTCAGCTCCCGCTCTTTTCATATCTCTACGACTCTCAGCTCCTTCTCTTTTCAAACCTCCGCGACTCTCAGCTCCCGCTCTTTTCAAACCTCCGGGACTCTCAGGTCCCGCTCTTTCCAAACCTCCGCCACTCTCAGCTCTCGCTCTTTTCAAACCTCCGCGACTCTCAGCTCCCGCTCTTTTCAAACCTCCGCGACTCTCAGCTCCAGTTCTTTACAAACTTCCGCGACTCTCAGCTCCCGCTCTTTTCAAACCTCCGTGACTAAAAGCTCCCGCTCTTTTCAAACGTCCACGACTCTCAGCTCCCGCTCTTTTCAAATCTCCGCGACTCTCAGCTCCCGCTCTTTTCAAACCTCCGCGACTCTCAGCTCCCGCTCTTTTCAAACCTCCGCGACTCTCAGCTCCCGCTCTCTTCAAACCTCCGCGACTCTCAGGTCCCGCTCTTTTCAAACCTCCGTGACTCTCAGCTCCCGCTCTTTTCAAACCTCCGCGACTCTCAGCTCCCGCTCTTTTCAAACCTCCGCGACTCTCAGCTCCCGCTCTTTTCAAACCTCCGCGACTCTCAGCTCCCGCTCTTTTCAAACCTCCGTGACTCTCAGCTCCCGCTCTTTTCAAACCTCCGCGACTCTCAGGTCCTGCTCTTTACAAACCTCCACGAGCCTCAGCTCCCGCTCTTTTGAAACCTCCGCGACTCTCAGCTCCCGCTCTTTTCAAACCTCCGGGACTCTCAGGTCCCGCTCTTTTCAAACCTCCGCGACTCTCAGCTCCCTCTCTTTTCAAACCTCCGCGACTCTCAGCTCCCGATCTTTTCAAACCTCCGCGACTCTCAGGTCCAGCTCTTTTCAAACCACCGCGACTCTCAGCTCCCGCTCTTTGCAAACCTCCGCGACTCTCAGCTCCCGCTCTTTTCAAACCTCCGCGACTCTCAGCTCCCGCTCTTTTCAAACCTGCGCGACTCTCAGCTCCCGCTCTTTTCAAACATCCGCGACTCTCAGCTCCCGCTCTTTTCAAACCTCCGCGACTCTCAGCTCCCACTCTTTTCAAACCTCCGCGACTCTCAGCTCCCCCTCTTTTCAAACCTCCGCGACTCTCAGGTCCTGCTCTTTTCAAACCTCCGCGACTCTCAGCTCCCGCTCTTTGCAAACCTCCGCGACTCTCAGCTCCCGCTCTTTTCAAACCTCCGCGACTCTGAGGTTCCGCTCTTTTCAAACCTCCGCGGCTCTCAGCTCCCGCTCTTTTCAAACCTCCGCGGCTCTCAGCTTCCGCTCTTTTCAAACCTCTGCGACTCCCAGCTCCCGCTCTTGTCAAACCTCCGCGACTCTCAGCTCTCGCTCTTTTCAAACCTCCGCGACTCTCAGCTCCCGCTCTTTGCAAACCTCCGCGACTCTCAGCTCCCGCTCTTTTCAAACCTCCGCGACTCTCAGCTCCCGCTCTTTTCAAACCTCCGCGACTAACAGCTCCCACCCTTTTCAAACCTCCGCGACTCTCAGCTCCGGCCATTTTTAAACCTCCGAGACTCTCAGCTCCCGCTCTTTTCAAACCTCTGCGACTCTCAGCTCCCGCTCTTTTCAAACCACCGCGATTCTCAGCTCCCGCTCATTTCAAACATCCGCGACTCTCAGCTCCCGATCTTTTCAAACCTCCGCGACTCTCAGCTCCCACTCTTTTCAAACCTCCGCGAATCGCAGCTCCCGCTCTTTTCAAACCTCCGCGACTCTCAGCTCCTGCTCTTTTCAGACCTCCGTGACTCTCAGCTCCCGCTCTTTTCAAACCTCCGCGACTCTCAGGTCCTGCTCTTTTCAAACCTCCGGACTCTCAGCTCCTGCTCTTTGCAAACCTCCGCGACTCACAGCTCCCGCTCTCTTCAAACCTCCGCGACTCTCAGGTCCCGCTCTTTTCAAACCTCCTTGACTCTCAGCTCCCGCTCTTTTCAAACCTCCGCGACTCTCAGCTCCCGCTCTTTTCAAACCTCCGCGACTCTCAGCTCCCGCTCTTTTCAAACCTCCGCGACTCTCAGCTCCCGCTCTTTTCAAACCTCCGTGACTCTCAGCTCCCGCTCTTTTCAAACCTCCGCGACTCTCAGGTCCTGCTCTTTACAAACCTCCACGAGCCTCAGCTCCCGCTCTTTTGAAACCTCCGCGACTCTCAGCTCCCGCTCTTTTCAAACCTCCGGGACTCTCAGGTCCCGCTCTTTTCAAACCTCCGCGACTCTCAGCACCCTCTCTTTTCAAACCTCCGCGACTCTCAGCTCCCGATCTTTTCAAACCTCCGCGACTCTCAGGTCCAGCTCTTTTCAAACCTCCGCGACTCTCAGCTCCCGCTCTTTGCAAACCTCCGCGACTCTCAGCTCCCGCTCTTTTCAAACCTCCGCGACTCTCAGCTCCCGCTCTTTTCAAACCTGCGCGACTCTCAGCTCCTGCTCTTTTCAAACATCCGCGACTCTCAGCTCCCGCTCTTTTCAAACCTCCGCGACTCTCAGCTCCCACTCTTTTCAAACCTCCGCGACTCTCAGCTCCCCCTCTTTTCAAACCTCCGCGACTCTCAGGTCCTGCTCTTTTCAAACCTCCGCGACTCTCAGCTCCCGCTCTTTGCAAACCTCCGCGATTCTCAGCTCCCGCTCTTTTCAAACCTCCGCGACTCTCAGCTCCCGCTCTTTTCAAACCTCCGCGACTCTCAGCTCCCGCTCTTTTCAAACCTCCGCGACTCTCAGCTCCCGCTCTCGTGAAACCTCCGCGACTCTCAGGTCCCGCTCTTTTCAAACCTCCGCGACTCTCAGCTCCCGCTCTTTTCAAACCTCCGCGACTCTCAGCTCCCGCTCTTTTCAAACCTCCGCGACTCTCAGCTCCCGCTCTTTTCAAACCTCCGCGACTCTCAGCTCCCACTCTTTTCAAACCTCCGCGACTCTCAGCTCCCGCTCTTTTCAAACCTCCACGACTCTCAGGCCCTGCTCTTTTCAAACCTCCGCGAGCCTCAGCTCCCGCTGCTTTGAAACCTCCGCGACTCTCAGCTCCCGCTCTTTTCAAACCTCCGGGACTCTCAGGTCCCTCTCTTTTCAAACCTCCGCGACTCTCAGCTCCCTCTCTTTTCAAACCTCCGCGACTCTCAGCTCCCGCTCTTTTCAAACCTCCGCGACTCTCAGGTCCAGCTCTTTTCAAACCTCCGCGACTCTCAGCTCCCGCTCTTTGCAAACCTCCGCGACTCTCAGCTCCCGCTCTTTTCAAACCTCCGCGACTCTCAGGTCCCGCTCTTTTCAAACCTCCGCGACTCTCAGCTCACGCTCTTTTCAAACCTCCGCGACTCTCATCTCCCGCTCTTTTCAAACCTCCGCGACTCTCAGGTCCTGCTATTTTCACACCTCCGAGACTCTCAGCTCACGCTATTTTCAAACCTCCGCGACTCTCAGCTCCCGTTCTTTTCAAATCTCCGCGACTCACAGCACCCGCTCTTTTCAAACCTCCGCGACTCTCAGCTCCCACTCTTTTCAAACCTCCACGACTCTCAGGTCCCGCTCATTTCAATCCTCCGCGACTCTCAGCTCCCGCTCTTTTCAAACCTCCGCGACTCTCAGGTCCTGCTCTTTTCAAATCTCCGCGACTCTAAGCTCCCGCTCTTTTCAAACCTCCGCGACTCTCAGCTCCCGCTCTTTTCATATCTCTACGACTCTCAGCTCCTCCTCTTTTCAAACCTCCGCGACTCTCAGCTCCCGCTCTTTTCATATCTCTACGACTCTCAGCTCCTTCTCTTTTCAAACCTCCGCGACTCTCAGCTCCCGCTCTTTTCAAACCTCCGGGACTCTCAGGTCCCGCTCTTTTCAAACCTCCGCCACTCTCAGCTCTCGCTCTTTTCAAACCTCCGCGACTCTCAGCTCCCACTCTTTTCAAACCTCCGCGACTCTCAGCTCCAGTTCTTTACAAACTTCCGCGACTCTCAGCTCCCGCTATTTTCAAACCTCCGCGACTAACAGCTCCCGCTCTTTTCAAACGTCCACGACTCTCAGCTCCCGCTCTTTTCAAATCTCCGCGACTCTCAGCTCCCGCTCTTTTCAAACCTCCGCGACTCTCAGCTCCCGCTCTTTTCAAACCTCCGCGACTCTCAGCTCCCGCTCTCTTCAAACCTCCGCGACTCTCAGGTCCCGCTCTTTTCAAACCTCCGTGACTCTCAGCTCCCGCTCTTTTCAAACCTCCGCGACTCTCAGCTCCCGCTCTTTTCAAACCTCCGCGACTCTCAGCTCCCGCTCTTTTCAAACCTCCGCGACTCTCAGCTCCCGCTCTTTTCAAACCTCCGTGACTCTCAGCTCCCGCTCTTTTCAAACCTCCGCGACTCTCAGGTCCTGCTCTTTACAAACCTCCACGAGCCTCAGCTCCCGCTCTTTTGAAACCTCCGCGACTCTCAGCTCCCGCTCTTTTCAAACCTCCGGGACTCTCAGGTCCCGCTCTTTTCAAACCTCCGCGACTCTCAGCTCCCTCTCTTTTCAAACCTCCGCGACTCTCAGCTCCCGATCTTTTCAAACCTCCGCGACTCTCAGGTCCAGCTCTTTTCAAACCTCCGCGACTCTCAGCTCCCGCTCTTTGCAAACCTCCGCGACTCTCAGCTCCCGCTCTTTTCAAACCTCCGCGACTCTCAGCTCCCGCTCTTTTCAAACCTGCGCGACTCTCAGCTCCCGCTCTTTTCAAACATCCGCGACTCTCAGCTCCCGCTCTTTTCAAACCTCCGCGACTCTCAGCTCCCCCTCTTTTCAAACCTCCGCGACTCTCAGGTCCTGGTCTTTTCAAACCTCCGCGACTCTCAGCTCCCGCTCTTTGCAAACCTCCGCGACTCTCAGCTCCCGCTCTTTTCAAACCTCCGCGACTCTGAGGTTCCACTCTTTTCAAACCTCCGCGACTCTCAGCTCCCGCTCTTTTCAAACCTCCGCGGCTCTCAGCTTCCGCTCTTTTCAAACCTCTGCGACTCCCAGCTCCCGCTCTTGTCAAACCTCCGCGACTCTCAGCTCTCGCTCTTTTCAAACCTCCGCGACTCGCAGCTCCCGCTCTTTGCAAACCTCCGCGACTCTCAGCTCCCGCTCTTTTCAAACCTCCGCGACTCTCAGCTCCCGCTCTTTTCAAACCTCCGCGACTAACAGCTCCCGCCCTTTTCAAACCTCCGCGACTCTCAGCTCCGGCCATTTTTAAACCTCCGAGACTCTCAGCTCCCGCTCTTTTCAAACCTCTGCGACTCTCAGCTCCCGCTCTTTTCAAACCACCGCGATTCTCAGCTCCCGCTCATTTCAAACATCCGCGACTCTCAGCTCCCGATCTTTTCAAACCTCCGCGACTCTCAGCTCCCACTCTTTTCAAACCTCCGCGAATCGCAGCTCCCGCTCTTTTCAAACCTCCGCGACTCTCAGCTCCTGCTCTTTTCAGACCTCCGTGACTCTCAGCTCCCGCTCTTTTCAAACCTCCGCGACTCTCAGGTCCTGCTCTTTTCAAACCTCCGGACTCTCAGCTCCTTCTCTTTGCAAACCTCCGCGACTCACAGCTCCCGCTCTCTTCAAACCTCCGCGACTCTCAGGTCCCGCTCTTTTCAAACCTCCGTGACTCTCAGCTCCCGCTCTTTTCAAACCTCCGCGACTCTCAGCTCCCGCTCTTTTCAAACCTCCGCGACTCTCAGCTCCCGCTCTTTTCAAACCTCCGCGACTCTCAGCTCCCGCTCTTTTCAAACCTCCGTGACTCTCAGCTCCCGCTCTTTTCAAACCTCCGCGACTCTCAGGTCCTGCTCTTTACAAACCTCCACGAGCCTCAGCTCCCGCTCTTTTGAAACCTCCGCGACTCTCAGCTCCCGCTCTTTTCAAACCTCCGGGACTCTCAGGTCCCGCTCTTTTCAAACCTCCGCGACTCTCAGCTCCCTCTCTTTTCAAACCTCCGCGACTCTCAGCTCCCGATCTTTTCAAACCTCCGCGACTCTCAGGTCCAGCTCTTTTCAAACCTACGCGACTCTCAGCTCCCGCTCTTTGCAAACCTCCGCGACTCTCAGCTCCCGCTCTTTTCAAACCTCCGCGACTCTCAGCTCCCGCTCTTTTCAAACCTGCGCGACTCTCAGCTCCCGCTCTTTTCAAACATCCGCGACTCTCAGCTCCCGCTCTTTTCAAACCTCCGCGACTCTCAGCTCCCACTCTTTTCAAACCTCCGCGACTCTCAGCTCCCCCTCTTTTCAAACCTCCGCGACTCTCAGGTCCTGCTCTTTTCAAACCTCCGCGACTCTCAGCTCCCGCTCTTTGCAAACCTCCGCGATTCTCAGCTCCCGCTCTTTTCAAACCTCCGCGACTCTCAGCTCCCGCTCTTTTCAAACCTCCGCGACTCTCAGCTCCCGCTCTTTTCAAACCTCCGCGACTCTCAGCTCCCGCTCTCTTGAAACCTCCGCGACTCTCAGGTCCCGCTCTTTTCAAACCTCCGGGACTCTCAGGTCCCGCTCTTTTCAAACCTCCGCGACTCTCAGCTCCCTCTCTTTTCAAACCTCCGCGACTCTCACCTCCCGCTCTTTTCAAACCTCCGCGACTCTCAGGTCCAGCTCTTTTCAAACCTCCGCGACTCTCAGCTCCCGCTCTTTGCAAACCTCCGCGACTCTCAGCTCCCGCTCTTTTCAAATCTCCGCGACTCTCAGGTCCCGCTCTTTTCAAACCTCCGCGACTCTCAGCTCACGTTCTTTTCAAACCTCCGCGACTCTCATCTCCCGCTCTTTTCAAACCTCCGCGACTCTCAGGTCCTGCTATTTTCACACCTCCGAGACTCTCAGCTCACGCTATTTTCAAACCTCCGCGACTCTCAGCTCCCGTTCTTTTCAAATCTCCGCGACTCACAGCACCCGCTCTTTTCAAATCTCCGGGACACTCAGGTCCCGCTCTTTTCAAACCTCCGCGACTCTCAGCTCACGCTCTTTTCAAACCTCCGCGACTTACAACTCCCGCTCTTTTCAAACTTCCGCGACTCTCAAGCCCCGCTCTTTTCAAATCACCGTGACTCTCAGCTCACGCTCTTTTCCAACCTCCGCGACTCTCAGGTCCTGCTCTTTTCAATCCTACGCGACTCTCAGCTCCCGCTCTTTTCAAACCTCCGCGACTCTCAGCTCCGGCTCTTTTCAAATCTCCGCGACTCTCAACTCCCGCTCTTTTCAAACCTCCGGGACTCTCAGGTCCCGCTCTTTTCAAACCTCCGCGACTTTAAGCTCCCGCTCTTTTCAAACCTCCGCGACTCTCAGCTCCCGCTCTTTTCAAATCTCCGCGACTCTCAGGTCCCGCTCTTTTCAAACCTCCGCGACTCTCAGCTCCCGCTCTTTGCAAACCTCCGCGACTCTCAGCTCCCGCTCTTTTCAAACCTCCGCGACTCTCAGCTCCAGTTCTTTTCAAACTTCCGCGACTCTCAGCTCCCGCTCTTTTCAAACCTCCGTGACTAACAGCTCCCGCTCTTTTCAAACCTCCACGACTCTCAGCTCCCGCTCTTTTCAAATCTCCGCGACTCTCAGCTCCCGCTCTTTTCAAACCTCCGCGACTCTCAGCTCCCGCTCTTTTCAAACCTCCGCGACTCTCAGCTCCCGCTCTTTTCAAGCCTCCGCGACTCTCAGCTCCCGCTCTTTTCAAACCACCGCGACTCTCAGCTCCAGCTCTTTTCAAACCACCGCGACTATCAGCTCCCGCTTTTTTCAAACCTCCGCGACTCTCAGCTCCCGCTCTTTTCAAACCTCCGCGACTCCCAGCTCCCGCTCTTTTCAAACATCCGCGACACTCAGCTCCCGCTCTTTTCAAACCTCCGCGACTTTCAGCTCCCGCTCTTTTCAAACCTCCGCGACTCTGAGGTTCCGCACTTTTCAAACCTCCGCGACTCTCAGCTCCCGCTCTTTTCAAACCTCTGCGGCTCTCAGCTTCCGCTCTTTTCAAACCTCTACGACCCCCAGCTCCCGCTCTTGTCAAACCTCCGCGACTCTCAGCTCCCGCTCTTTTCAAACCTCCGCGACTAACAGCTCCCTTCCTTTTCAAACCTCCGCGACTCTCAGCTCCCGCCATTTTTAAACCTCCGAGACTCTCAGCTCCCGCTCTTTTCAAACCACTGCGACTCTCAGCTCCCGCTCTTTTCAAACCACCGCGAGTCTCAGCTCCCGCTCTTTTCAAACCTCCGCGACTCTCAGCTCCCACTCTTTTCAAGCCTCCGCGACTATCAACTCGCGCTCTTTTCGAACCTCCGCGCCTCTCAGCTCCCGCTCGTTTCCAACCTCCGCGACTCTCAGCTCCAGCTCTATTCAAACCTCCGCGACTCTCAGCTCCCGCTCTTTTCAAACCTCCGCGACTCTCAGGTCATGCTCTTTTCAAATCTCCGCGACTTTCAGCTCCCGCTCTTTTCAAACCTCCGCGAATCTCAGCTCCCGCTCTTTTCAAACCTCCGCGACTCTCAGATCCCGCTCTTTTAAAACATCCGCGACTCTCAGCTCACGCTCTTATCAAACCTCCGCGACACTCAGCTCCCGCTCTTTTCAAATCTCCGCGACTCTGAGGTTCCGCTCTTTTCAAACCTCCGCGACTCTCAGCTCCCGCTCTTTTCAACCATCCGCGGCTCTCAGCTTCCGCTCTTTTCAAACCTCTGCGACTCCCAGCTCCCGCTCTTGTCAAACCTCCGCGACTCTCAGCTCTCGCTCTTTTCAAACCTCCGCAACTCTCAGCTCCCGCTCTTTGCAAACCTCCGCGACTCTCAGCTCCCGCTCTTTTCAACCCTCCGCGACTCTCAGCTCCCGCTCTTTTCAAACCTCCGCGACTAACAGCTCCCGCTCTTTTCAAACCTCTGCGACTCCCAGCTCCCGCTCTTGTCAAACCTCCGCGACTCTCAGCTCTCGCTCTTTTCAAACCTCCGCGACTCTAAGCTCCCGCTCTTTGCAAACCTCCGCGACTCTCAGCTCCCGCTCTTTTCAAACCTCCGCGACTCTCAGCTCCCGCTCTTTTCAAACCTCCGCGACTAACAGCTCCCGCCCTTTTCAAACGTCCGCGACTCTCAGCTCCCGCCATTTTTAAACCTCCGAGACTCTCAGCTCCCGCTCTTTTCAAACCTTTGCGACTCTCAGCTCCCGCTCTTTTCAAACCACCGCGATTCTCAGCTCCCGCTCATTTCAGACATCCGCGACTCTCAGCTCCCGATCTTTTCAAACCTCCGCGACTCTCAGCTCCCACTCTTTTCAAACCTCCGCGACTCGCAGCTCCCGCTCTTTTCAAACCTCCGCGACTCTCAGCTCCTGCTCTTTTCAAACCTCCGTGACTCTCAGCTCCCGCTGTTTTCAAACCTCCGCGACTCTCAGCTCCCGCTCTTTTCAAACCTCCGCGACTCTCAGCTCACGCTCTTTTCAAACCTCCGCGACTCTCAGCTCCCACTCTTTTCAAACCTCCACGACTCTCAGGTCCCGCTCATTTCAAACCTCCGCAACTTTCAGCTCCCGCTCTTTTCAAACCTCCGCGACTCTCAGCTCCCGCTCTTTTCAAATCTCTGCGACTCTAAGCTCCCGCTCTTTTCAAACCTCCGCGACTCTCAGCTCCCGCTCTTTTCATATCTCTGCGACTCTCAGCTCCTGCTCTTTTCAAACCTCTGCGACTCTCAGCTCCCGATCTTTTCAAACCTCCGCGACTCTCTGCTCCCACTCTTTTCAAACCTCCGCGACTCGCAGCTCCCGCTCTTTTCAAACCTCCGCGACTCTCAGCTCCTGCTCTTTTCAAACCTCCGTGACTCTCAGCTCCCGCTCTTTTCAAACCTCCGCGACTCTCAGCTCCCGCTCTTTTCAAACCTCCGCGACTCTCAGCTCCCGCTCTTTTCAAACCTCCGCGACTCTCAGCTCCCACTCTTTTCAAACCTCCACGACTCTCAGGTCCCGCTCATTTCAAACCTCCGCGACTCTCAGCTCCCGCTCTCTTCAAACCTCCGCGACTCTCAGGTCCCGCTCTTTTCAAATCTCCGCGACTCTAAGCTCCCGCTCTTTTCAAACCTCCGCGACTCTCAGCTCCCGCTCTTTTCATATCTCTGCGACTCTCAGCTCCTGCTCTTTTCAAACCTCCGCGACTCTCAGCTCCCGCTCTTTTCATATCTCTACGACTCTCAGCTCCTGCTCTTTTCAAACCTCCGCGACTCTCAGCTACCGCTCTTTTCAAACCTCCGGGACTCTCAGGTCCCGCTCTTTTCAAACCTCCGCCACTCTCAGCTCTCGCTCTTTTCAAACCTCCGCGACTCTCAGCTCCTGCTCTTTTCAAACCTCCGCGACTCTCAGCTCCAGTTCTTTACAAACTTCCGCGACTCTCAGCTCCCGCTCTTTTCAAACCTCCGTGACTAACAGCTCCCGCTCTTTTCAAACGTCCACGACTCTCAGCTCCCGCTCTTTTCAAATCTCCGCGACTCTCAGCTCCCGCTCTTTTCAAACGTCCGCGACTCTCAGCTCCCGCTCTTTTCAAACCTCCGCGACTCTCAGCTCCCGCTCTTTTCAAGCCTCCGCGACTCTCAGCTCCCGCTCTTTTCAAGCCTCCGCGACTCTCAGCTCCCGCTCTTTTCAAACCACCGCGACTCTCAGCCCCAGCTCTTTTCAAACCACCGCGACTATCAGCTCCAGCTCTTTTCAAACCTCCGCGCCTCTCAGCTCCCGCTCGTTTCAAACCTCCGCGACTCTCAGGTCATGCTCTTTTCAAATCTCCGCGACTTTCAGCTCCCGCTCTTTTCAAACCTCCGCGAATCTCAGCTCCCGCTCTTTTCAAACCTCCGCGATTCTCAGCTCCCGCTCTTTTCAAACATCCACGACTCTCAGCTCCCGCTCTTTTCAAACCTCCGCGACTCTCAACTCCCGCTCTTTTCAAACCTCCGCGACTCTGAGGTTCCGCTCTTTTCAAACCTCCGCGACTCTCAGCTCCCGCTCTTTTCAAACCTCCGCGGCTCTCAGCTTCCGCTCTTTTCAAACCTCTGCGACTCCCAGCTCCCGCTCTTGTCAAACCTCCGCGACTCTCAGCTCTCGCTCTTTTCAAACCTCCGCGACTCTCAGCTCCCGCCATTTTTAAACCTCCGAGACTCTCAGCTCCCGCTCTTTTCAAACCTTTGCGACTCTCAGCTCCCGCTCTTTTCAAACCACCGCGATTCTCAGCTCCCGCTCATTTCAGACATCCGCGACTCTCAGCTCCCGATCTTTTCAAACCTCCGCGACTCTCAGCTCCCACTCTTTTCAAACCTCCGCGACTCGCAGCTCCCGCTCTTTTCAAACCTCCGCGACTCTCAGCTCCTGCTCTTTTCAAACCTCCGTGACTCTCAGCTCCCGCTGTTTTCAAACCTCCGCGACTCTCAGCTCCCGCTCTTTTCAAACCTCCGCGACTCTCAGCTCCCGCTCTTTTCAAACCTCCGCGACTCTCAGCTCCCACTCTTTTCAAACCTCCACGACTCTCAGGTCCCACTCATTTCAAACCTCCGCAACTTTCAGCTCCCGCTCTTTTCAAACCTCCGCGACTCTCAGCTCCCGCTCTTTTCAAATCTCCGCGACTCTAAGCTCCCGCTCTTTTCAAACCTCCGCGACTCTCAGCTCCCGCTCTTTTCATATCTCTGCGACTCTCAGCTTCTGCTCTTTTCAAACCTCCGCGACTCTCAGCTCCCGATCTTTTCAAACCTCCGCGACTCTCAGCTCCCACTCTTTTCAAACCTCCGCGACTCGCAGCTCCCGCTCTTTTCAAACCTCCGCGACTCTCAGCTCCTGCTCTTTTCAAACCTCCGTGACTCTCAGCTCCCGCTATTTTCAAACCTCCGCGACTCTCAGCTCCCGCTCTTTTCAAACCTCCGCGACTCTCAGCTCCCGCTCTTTTCACACCTCCGCGACTCTCAGCTCCCACTCTTTTCAAACATCCACGACTCTCAGGTCCCGCTCATTTCAAACCTCCGCGACTCTCAGCTCCCTCTCTTTTCAAACCTCCGCGACTCTCAGCTCCCGCTCTTTTCAAATCTCCGCGACTCTAAGCTCCCGCTCTTTTCAAACCTCCGCGACTCTCAGCTCCCACTCTTTTCATATTTCTACGACTCTCAGCTCCTGCTCTTTTCAAACCTCCGCGACTCTCAGCTCCCGCTCTTTTCAAACCTCAGCGACTCTCAGCTCCCGCTCTTTTCAAACATCCGCGACTCTCAGCTCCCGCTCTTTTCAAAACTCCGCGACTCTCAGCTCCTGCTCTTTTCAAACCTCCGCGACTCTCAGCTCCCGCTCCTTTCAAACCTCCGCGACTCTCAGCTCCGGCTCTTTTCAAACCTCGGCGACTCTCAGCTCCCGCTGTTTTCAAACCTCCGTGATTCTCAGCTCCCGCTCTTTTCAAACCTCCGCGACTCTTAGCTCCCGGTCTTTTCAAACCTCCGCGACTCTCAGCACCCGCTCTTTTCAAACCTCCGCGACTCTCAGCTCCCGCTCATTTCAAACCTCCGCGACGCTCAGCTCCCGCTCTTTTCAAAACTCCGCGACTCTCAGCTCCCGCTCTTTTCAAACCCCCGCGACTCTCAGCTCCCGCTCTTTTCAAACCTCCGCGACTCTCAGCTCCCGCTGTTTTCAAACCTCTGCGACTCTCAGCTCCCACTCTTTTCAAACCTCCGCGACTCGCAGCTCCCGCTCTTTTCAAACCTCCGCGACTCTCAGCTCCTGCTCTTTTCAAACCTCCGTGACTCTCAGCTCCCGCTCTTTTCAAACCTCCGCGACTCTCAGCTCCCGCTCTTTTCAAACCTCCGCGACTCTCAGCTCCCGCTCTTTTGTATACCTCCGCGACTCTCAGCTCCCACTCTTTTCAAACCTCCACGACTCTCATGTCCCGCTCATTTCAAACCTCCGCGACTCTCAGCTCCCGCTCTTTTCTAACCTCCGCGACTCTCAGATCCCGCTCTTTTCAAATCTCCGATACTCTAAGCTCCCGCTCTTTTCAAACCTCCGCGACTCTCAGCTCCCGCTCTTTTCATATCTCTGCGACTCTCAGCTCCTGCTCTTTTCAAACCTCCGCGACTCTCAGCTCCCGCTCTTTTCAAACCTCAGCGACTCTCAGCTCCCGCTCTTTTCAAACCTCCGCGACTCTCAGCTGCCGCTCTTTGCAAACTTCCGCGACTCTCAGCTCCCGCTCTTTTCAAACCTCCGCGACTCTTAGCACCCGCTCTTTTCAAACCTCCGCGACTCTCAGCTCCCGCTCTTTTCAAACATCCGCGACTCTCAGCTCCCGCTCTTTTCAAACCTCCGCGACTCTCAGCTCCCGCTCTTTTCAAACCTCCGCGACGCTAAGCTCCCGCTCTTTTCAAATCTCCGGGAATCTCAGCTCCAGCTCTTTTCAAACCTCCGCGACTCTCAGCTCCCGCTCTTTTCAAACCTCCGCGACTCTCAGCTCCCGCTGTTTTCAAACCTCCGCGACTCTCAGCTCCCGCTCTTTTCAAACCTCCGCGACTCTTAGCTCCCGGTCTTTTCAAACCTCCGCGACTCTCAGCACCCGCTCTTTTCAAACCTCCGCGACTCTCAGCTCCCGCTCATTTCAAACCTCCGCGACTCTCAGCTCCCGCTCTTTTCAAAACTCCGCAACTCTCAGCTCCCGCTCTTTTCAAACCTCTGCGACTCTCAGCTCCCGCTCTTTTCAAACCTCCGCGACTCTCAGCTCCCGCTGTTTTCAAACCTCCGCGACTCTCAGCTCCCGCTCTTTTTAAACCTCCGAGACTCTTAGCTCCCGCTCTTTTCAAACCTCCCCGACTCTCAGCACCCGCTCTTTTCAAACCTGCGCGACTCTCAGCTCCCGCTCATTTCAATCCTCCGCGACTCTCAGCTCCCGCTCTTTTCAAACCTCCGCGACTCTCAGCTCCCGCTCTTTTCAAACCTCCGTGACCCTTAGCTCCAGCTCTTTTCAAACCTCCGCGACTCTCAGCTCCCGCTCTTTTCAAACCTCCGCGACTCTCAGCTCCCGCTCTTTTCAAACCTCGGCGACTCTCAGCTCCCGCTCTTTTCAATCCTCCGCGAGTCTCATCTCCCGCTCTTTGCAAACCTCCGCGACTCTCAGCTCCCGCTCATTTCAAACATGCGCGACTCTCAGCTCCCGCTCTTTTCAAACCTCCGCGACTCTAAGCTCCCGCACTTTTCAAACCTCCGCGACTCTCATCTCCCGCTCTTTCCAAACCTCCCCGACTCTCAGCACCCGCTCTTTTCAAACCTGCGCGACTCTCAGCTCCCGCTCATTTCAATCCTCCGCGACTCTCAGCTCCCACTCTTTTCAAACCTCCGCGACTCTCAGCTCCCGCTCTTTTCAAACCTCCGTGACCCTTAGCTCCAGCTCTTTTCAAACCTCCGCGACTCTCAGCTCCCGCTCTTTTCAATCCTCCGCGAGTCTCAGCTCCCGCTCTTTGCAAACCTCCGCGACTCTCAGCTCCCGCTCATTTCAAACATGCGCGACTCTCAGCTCCCGCTCTTTTCAAACCTCCGCGACTCTAAGCTCCCGCTCTTTTCAAACCTCCGCGACTCTCAGCTCTCGCTCTTTCCAAACCGCCGCGACTCTCAGCTCCCGCTCTTTTCTAACCTCCGCGACTCTCATCTCCCGCTCTTTTCAAACCTCCGCGACTCTCAGCTCCCACTCTTTTCAACCCTCCGCGACTCTCAGCTCCCCCTCTTTTCAAACCTCCGGGACTCTCAGGTCCTGCTCTTTTCAAATCTCCGCGACTCTCAGCTCCCGCTCTTTGCAAACCTCCGCGACTCTCAGCTCCCGCTCTTTTCAAACCTCCGCGACTCTCAGCTCCCGCTCTTTTCAAACCTCCGCGACGCTCAGCTCCCGCTCTTTTCAAACCTCCGCGACTCTCAGCTCCCGCTCTTTTCAAACCTCCGCGACTCTCAGGTCCTGCTCTTTTCAAACCTCCGCGAGCCTCAGCTCCCGCTCTTTTGAAACCTCCGCGACTCTCAGCTCCCGCTCTTTTCAAACCTCCGGGACTCTCAGGTCCCGCTCTTTTCAAACCTCCGCGACTCTCAGCTCCCGCTCTTTTCAAAATTCCGCGACTCTCAGCTCCCGCTCTTTTCAAACCTCCGCGACTCTCAGCTCCCGCTCTTTTCAAACCTCCGCGACTCTCAGCTCCCGCCCTTTTCAAACCCCCGCGACTCTCAGCTCCCGCTCATTTCAAACCTCCGCGACTCTCAGCTCCCGCTCTTTTCAAACCTCCGCGACTCTCAGCTCCCGCTCTTTTCAAACCTCCACGACTCTTAGCTCCCGCTCTTTTCAAACCTCCGCGACTCTCAGCTCCCGCTCTTTTCAAACCTCCGCGACTCTCAGCTCCCGCTCTTTTCAAACCTCGGCGACTCTCAGCTCCGGCTCTTTTCAATCCTCCGCGACTCTCAGCTCCCGCTCTTTGCAAACCTCCGCGACTCTCAGCTCCCGCTCTTTTCAAACCTCGGCGACTCTCAGCTCCCGCTCTTTTCAATCCTCCGCGAGTCTCAGCTCCCGCTCTTTGCAAACCTCCGCGACTCTCAGCTCCCGCTCATTTCAAACATGCGCGACTCTCAGCTCCCGCTCTTTTCAAACCTCCGCGACTCTAAGCTCCCGCTCTTTTCAAACCTCCGCGACTCTCAGCTCTCGCTCTTTCCAAACCTCCGCGACTCTCAGCTCCCGCTCTTTTCTAACCTCCGCGACTCTCATCTCCCGCTCTTTTCAAACCTCCGCGACTCTCAGCTCCCACTCTTTTCAAACCTCCGCGGCTCTCAGCTCCCCCTCTTTTCAAACCTCCGGGACTCTCAGGTCCTGCTCTTTTCAAACCTACGCGACTCTCAGCTCCCGCTCTTTGCAAACCTCCGCGACTCTCAGCTCCCGCTCTTTTCAAACCTCCGCGACTCTCAGCTACCGCTCTTTTCAAACCTCCGCGACGCTCAGCTCCCGCTCTTTTCAAACCTCCGCGACTCTCAGCTCCCGCTCTTTTCAAACCTCCGCGACTCTCAGGTCCTGCTCTTTTCAAACCTGCGCGAGCCTCAGCTCCCGCTCTTTTGAAACCTCCGCAACTCTCAGCTCCCGCTCTTTTCAAACCTCCGGGACTCTCAGGTCCCGCTCTTTTCAAACCTCCGCGACTCTCAGCTCCCGCTCTTTTCAAAATTCCGTGACTCTCAGCTCCCGCTCTTTTCAAACTCCGCGACTCTCAGCTCCCGCTCTTTTCAAACCTCCGCGACTCTCAGCTCCCGCTCTTTTCAAACCTCCGCGACTCTCAGCTCCCGCTCATTTCAAACCTCCGCGACTCTCAGCTCCCGCTCTTTTCAAACCTCCGCGACTCTCAGCTCCCGCTCTTTTCAAACCTCCACGACTCTTAGCTCCCGCTCTTGTCAAACCTCCGCGACTCTCAGCTCCCGCTCTTTTCAAACCTCCGCGACTCTCAGCTCCCGCTCTTTTCAAACCTCGGCGACTCTCAGCTCCGGCTCTTTTCAATCCTCCGCGACTCTCAGCTCCCGCTCTTTGCAAACCTCCGCGACTCTCAGCTCCCGCTCTTTTCAAACCTCGGCGACTCTCAGCTCCCGCTCTTTTCAATCCTCCGCGAGTCTCAGCTCCCGCTCTTTGCAAACCTCCGCGACTCTCAGCTCCCGCTCATTTCAAACATGCGCGACTCTCAGCTCCCGCTCTTTTCAAACCTCCGCGACTCTAAGCTCCCGCTCTTTTCAAACCTCCGCGACTCTCAGCTCTCGCTCTTTCCAAACCTCCGCGACTCTCAGCTCCCGCTCTTTTCTAACCTCCGCGACTCTCATCTCCCGCTCTTTTCAAACCTCCGCGACTCTCAGCTCCCACTCTTTTCAAACCTCCGCGGCTCTCAGCTCCCCCTCTTTTCAAACCTCCGGGACTCTCAGGTCCTGCTCTTTTCAAACCTACGCGACTCTCAGCTCCCGCTCTTTGCAAACCTCCGCGACTCTCAGCTCCCGCTCTTTTCAAACCTCCGCGACTCTCAGCTACCGCTCTTTTCAAACCTCCGCGACGCTCAGCTCCCGCTCTTTTCAAACCTCCGCGACTCTCAGCTCCCGCTCTTTTCAAACCTCCGCGACTCTCAGGTCCTGCTCTTTTCAAACCTCCGCGAGCCTCAGCTCCCGCTCTTTTGAAACCTCCGCGACTCTCAGCTCCCGCTCTTTTCAAACCTCCGGGACTCTCAGGTCCCGCTCTTTTCAAACCTCCGCGACTCTCAGCTCCCGCTCTTTTCAAAATTCCGTGACTCCCAGCTCCCGCTCTTTTCAAACTCCGCGACTCACAGCTCCCGCTCTTTTCAAACCTCCGCGACTCTCAGCTCCCGCTCTTTTCAAACCCCCGCGACTCTCAGCTCCCGCTCATTTCAAACCTCCGCGACTCTCAGCTCCCGCTCTTTTCAAACCTCCGCGACTCTCAGCTCCCGCTCTTTTCAAACCTCCGCGACTCTCAGCTCCCGCTCTTTTCAATCCTCCGCGACTCTCAGCTCCCGCTCTTTTCAAACCTCGGCGACTCTCAGCTCCGGCTCTTTTCAATCCTCCGCGACTCTCAGCTCCCGCTCTTTGCAAACATCCGCGACTCTCACCTCCCGCTCTTTTCAGACATGCGCGACTCTCAGCTCCCGCTCTTTTCAAACCTCCGCGACTCTAAGCTCCCGCTCTTTTCAAACCTCCGCGACTCTCTTCTCCCGCTATTTTCAAACCTACGCGGCTCTCAGCTCCCGCTCTTTTCAAACCTCTGCGACTCTTAGCTCCCGCTCTTTTCAAACCTCCGCAACTCTCAGCTCCCGCTCATTTCAATCCTCCGCGACTCTCAGCTCCCGCTCTTTTCAAACCTCCGCGGCTCTCAGCTCCCGCTCTTTTCAAACCTCCGTGACTCTTAGCTCCAGCTCTTTTCAAACCTCCGCGACTCTCAGCTCCCGCTCTTTTCAAACCTCGGCGACTCTCAGCTCCCGCTCTTTTCAAACCTCGGCGACTCTCAGCTCCCGCTCTTTTCAATCCTCCGCGACTCTCAGCTCCCGCTCTTTGCAAACCTCCGCGACTCTCATCTCCCGCTCATTTCAAACATGCGCGACTCTCAGCTCCCGCTCTGTTCAAACCTCCGCGACTCTAAGCTCCCGCTCTTTTCAAACCTCCGCGACTCTCATCTCCCGCTCTTTTCAAAACTCCGCGGCTCTCAGCTCCCGCTCTTTTCAAACCTCTGCGAATCTTAGCTCCCGCTCTTTTCAAACCTCCGCAACTCTCAGCTCTCGCTCTTTTCAAACCTCCGCGACTCTCAGCTCCCGCTCTTTTCAAACCTCCGCGACTCTCATCTCCCGCTCTTTTCAAACCTCCGCGACTCTCAGCTCCCACTCTTTTCAAACCTCCGCGACTCTCAGCTCCCCCTCTTTTCAAACCTCCGCGACTCTCAGGTCCTGCTCTTTTCAAACCTCCGCGACTCTCAGCTCCGGCTCTTTGCAAACCTCCGCGACTCTCAGCTCCCGCTCTTTTCAAACCTCCGCGACTCTCAGCTCCCGCTCTTTTCAAACCTCCGCGACGCTCAGCTCCCGCTCTTTTCAAACCTCGCGACTCTCAGCTCCCGCTCTTTTCAAACCTCCGCGACTCTCAGGTCCTGCTCTTTTCAAACCTCCGCGAGCCTCAGCTCCCGCTCTTTTGAAACCTCCGCGACTCTCAGCTCCCGCTCTTTTCAAACCTCCGGGACTCTCAGGTCCCACTCTTTTCAAACCTCCGCGACTCTCAGCTCCCGCTCTTTTCAAAACTCCGCGACTCTCAGCTCCCGCTCTTTTCAAACCTCCGCGACTCTCAGCTCCCGCTCTTTTCAAACCTCCGCGACTCTCAGCTCCCGCTCTTTTCAAACCTCCGCGACTCTCAGCTCCCGCTCTTTTCAAACCTCCGCGACTCTCAGCTCCCGCTGTTTTCAAACCTCCGCGACTCTCAGCTCCCGCTCTTTTCAAACCTCCGCGACTCTTAGCTCCCGGTCTTTTCATAACCTCCCCGACTCTCAGCACCCGCTCTTTTCAAACCTCCGCGACTCTCAGCTCCCGCTCATTTCAAACCTCCGCGACTCTCAGCTCCCGCTCTTTTCAAACCTCCGCGACTCTCAGCTCCCGCTCTTTTCAAACCTCCGCGACTCTTAGCTCCCGCTCTTTTCAAACCTCCGCGACTCTCAGCTCCCGCTCTTTTCAAACCTCCGCGACTCTCAGCTCCCGCTCTTTTCAAACCTCGGCGACTCTCAGCTCCGGCTCTTTTCAATCCTCCGCGACTCTCAGCTCCCGCTCTTTGCAAACCTCCGCGACTCACACCTCCCGCTCTTTTCAGACATGCGCGACTCTCAGCTCCCGCTCTTTTCAAACCTCCGCGACTCTAAGCTCCCGCTCTTTTCAAACCTCCGCGACTCTCTTCTCCCGCTATTTTCAAACCTCCGCGGCTCTCAGCTCCCGCTCTTTTCAAACCTCTGCGACTCTTAGCTCCCGCTCTTTTCAAACCTCCGCAACTCTCAGCTCCCGCTCATTTCAATCCTCCGCGACTCTCAGCTCCCGCTCTTTTCAAACCTCCGCGACTCTCAGCTCCCGCTCTTTTCAAACCTCCGTGACTCTTAGCTCCATCTCTTTTCAAACCTCCGCGACTCTCAGCTCCCGCTCTTTTCAAACCTCCGCGACTCTCAGCTCCCGCTCTTTTCAAACCTCGGCGACTCTCAGCTCCCGCTCTTTTCAATCCTCCGCGACTCTCAGCTCCCGCTCTTTGCAAACCTCCGCGACTCTCAGCTCCCGCTCATTTCAAACATGCGCGACTCTCAGCTCCCGCTCTTTTCAAACCTCCGCGACTCTAAGCTCCCGCTCTTTTCAAACCTCCGCGACTCTCATCTCCCGCTCTTTTCAAACCTCTGCGAATCTTAGCTCCCGCTCTTTTCAAACCTCCGCGACTCTCAGCTCCCACTCTTTTCAAACCTCCGCGACTCTCAGCTCCCCCTCTTTTCAAACCTCCGCGACTCTCAGGTCCTGCTCTTTTCAAACCTCCGCGACTCTCAGCTCCCGCTCTTTGCAAACCTCCGCGACTCTCAGCTCCCGCTCTTTTCAAACCTCCGCGACTCTCAGCTCCCGCTCTTTTCAAACCTCCGCGAAGCTCAGCTCCCGCTCTTTTCAAACCTCCGCGAGTCTCAGCTCCCGCTCTTTTCAAACCTCCGCGACTCTCAGGTCCTGCTCTTTTCAAACCTCCGCGAGCCTCAGCTCCCGCTCTTTTGAAACCTCCGCGACTCTCAGCTCCCGCTCTTTTCAAACCTCCGGGACTCTCAGGTCCCGCTCTTTTCAAACCTCCGCGACTCTCAGCTCCCGCTCTTTTCAAAACTCCGCGACTCTCAGCTCCCGCTCTTTTCAAACCTCCGCGACTCTCAGCTCCCGCTCTTTTCAAACCTCTGCGACTCTCAGCTCCCGCTCTTTTCAAACCTCCGCGACGCTCAGCTCCCGCTCTTTTCAAACCTCCGCGACTCTCAGCTCCCGCTCTCTTCAAACCTCCGCGACTCTCAGGTCCCGCTCTTTTCAAACCTCTGCAACTCTCACCTCCCGCTCTTTTGAAACCTCCGCGACTCTCAGCTCCCGCTCTTTTCAAACCTCCGCGACTCTCACCTCCCGCTCTTTTCAGACATGCGCGACTCTCAGCTCCCGCTCTTTTCAAACCTCCGCGACTCTAAGCTCCCGCTCTTTTCAAACCTCCGCGACTCTCTTCTCCCGCTATTTTCAAACCTCCGCGGCTCTCAGCTCCCGCTCTTTTCAAACCTCTGCGACTCTTAACTCCCGCTCTTTTCAAACCTCCGCGACTCTCAGCTCCCACTCTTTTCAAACCTCCGCGACTCTCAGCTCCCCCTCTTTTCAAACCTCCGCGACTCTCAGATCCTGCTCTTTTCAAACCTCTGCGACTCTCAGCTCCCGCTCTTTGCCAACCTCCGGAACTCTCAGCTCCCGCTCTTTTCAAACCTCCGCGACTCTCAGCTCCCGCTCTTTTCAAGCCTCCGCGACGCTCAGCTCCCGCTCTTTTCAAACCTCCGCGACTCTCAGCTCCCGCTCTCTTCAAACCTCCGCGACTCTCAGGTCCCGCTCTTTTCAAACCTCCGCAACTCTCACCTCCCGCTCTTTTAAAACCTCCGCGACTCTCAGCTCCCGCTCTTTTCAAACCTCCGCGACTCTCAGGTCCTGCTCTTTTCAAATCTCCGCGACTTTCAGCTCCCGCTCTTTTCAAACCTCCGCGACTCTCAGCTCCCGCTCTTTTCAAACCTCCGCGACTCTCAGGTCCTGCTCTTTTCAAACCTCCGCGAGCCTCAGCTCCCGCTCTTTTGAAACCTCCGCGACTCTCAGCTCCCGCTCTTTTCAAACCTCCGGGACTCTCAGGTCCCCCTCTTTTCAAACCTCCGCGACTCTCAGCTCACGCTCTTTTCAAAACTCCGCGACTCTCAGCTCCCGCTCTTTTCAAACCTCCGCGACTCTCAGCTCCCGCTCTTTTCAAAACTCCGCGACTCTCAGCTCCCGCTCTTTTCAAACCTCCGCGACTCTCAGCTCCCGCTCTTTTCAAACCTCCGCGACTCTCAGCTCCCGCTCTTTTCAAACCTCCGCGACGCTCAGCTCCCGCTCTTTTCAAACCTCCGCGACTCTCAGCTCCCGCTCTCTTCAAACCTCCGCGACTCTCAGGTCCCGCTCTTTTCAAACCTCCGCAACTCTCACCTCCCGCTCTTTTGAAACCTCCGCGACTCTCAGCTCCCGCTCTTTTCAAAACTCTGCGACTCTCACCTCCCGCTCTTTTCAGACATGCGCGACTCTCAGCTCCCGCTCTTTTCAAACCTCCGCGACTCTAAGCTCCCGCTCTTTTCAAACCTCCGCGACTCTCTTCTCCCGCTATTTTCAAACCTCCGCGGCTCTCAGCTCCCGCTCTTTTCAAACCTCTGCGACTCTTAGCTCCCGCTCTTTTCAAACCTCCGCGACTCTCAGCTCCCCCTCTTTTCAAACCTCCGCGACTCTCAGATCCTGCTCTTTTCAAACCTCTGCGACTCTCAGCTCCCGCTCTTTGCAAACCTCCGGAACTCTCAGCTCCCGCTCTTTTCAAACCTCCGCGACTCTCAGCTCCCGCTCTTTTCAAACCTCCGCGACGCTCAGCTCCCGCTCTTTTCAAACCTCCGCGACTCTCAGCTCCCGCTCTCTTCAAACCTCCGCGACTCTCAGGTCCCGCTCTTTTCAAACCTCCGCAACTCTCACCTCCCGCTCTTTTCAAACCTCCGCGACTCTCAGCTCCCGCGCTTTTCAAACCTCCGCGACTCTCAGGTCCTGCTCTTTTCAAATCTCCGCGACTTTCAGCTCCCGCTCTTTTCAAACCTCCGCGACTCTCAGCTCCCGCTCTTTTCAAACCTCCGCGACTCTCAGGTCCTGCTCTTTTCAAACGTCCGCGAGCCTCAGCTCCCGCTCTTTTGAAACCTCCGCGACTCTCAGCTCCCGCTCTTTTCAAACCTCCGGGACTCTCAGGTCCCGCTCTTTTCAAACCTCCGCGACTCTCAGCTCCCTCTCTTTTCAAACCTCCGCGACGCTCAGCTCCCGCTCTTTTCAAACCTCCGCGACTCTCAGCTCCCGCTCTTTTCAAACCTCCGCGACTCTCAGGTCCTGCTCTTTTCAAACCTCCGCGAGCCTCAGCTCCCGCTCTTTTGAAACCTCCGCGACTCTCAGCTCCCGCTCTTTTCAAACCTCCGGGACTCTCAGGTCCCGCTCTTTTCAAACCTCCGCGACTCTCAGCTCCCGCTCTTTTCAAAACTCCGCGACTCTCAGCTCCCGCTCTTTTCAAACCTCCGCGACTCTCAGCTCCCGCTCTTTTCAAACCTCCGCGACTCTCAGCTCCCGCTCTTTTCAAACCTCCGCGACTCTCAGCTCCCGCTCTTTTCAAACCTCCGCGACTCTCAGCTCCCGCTGTTTTCAAACCTCCGCGACTCTCAGCTCCCGCTCTTTTCAAACCTCCGCGACTCTTAGCTCCTGGTCTTTTCATAACCTCCCCGACTCTCAGCACCCGCTCTTTTCAAACCTCCGCGACTCTCAGCTCCCGCTCATTTCAAACCTCCGCGACTCTCAGCTCCCGCTCTTATCAAACCTCCGCGACTCTCAGCTCCCGCTCTTATCAAACCTCCGCGACTCTTAGCTCCCGCTCTTTTCAAACCTCCGCGACTCTCAGCTCCCTCTCTTTTCAAACCTCCGCGACTCTCAGCTCCCGCTCTTTTCAAACCTCGGCGACTCTCAGCTCCGGCTCTTTTCAATCCTCCGCGACTCTCAGCTCCCGCTCTTTGCAAACCTCTGCGACTCTCAGCTCCCGCTCTTTTCAGACATGCGCGACTCTCAGCTCCCGCTCTTTTCAAACCTCCACGACTCTAAGCTCCCGCTCTATTCAAACCTCCGCGACTCTCTTCTCCCGTTATTTTCAAACCTCCGCGGCTCTCAGCTCCCGCTCTTTTCAAACCTCTGCGACTCTTAGCTCCCGCTCTTTTCAAACCTCCGCAACTCTCAGCTCCCGCTCATTTCAATCCTCCGCGACTCTCAGCTCCCGCTCTTTTCAAACCTCCGCGACTCTCAGCTCCCGCTCTTTTCAAACCTCCGTGACTCTTAGCTCCAGCTCTTTTCAAACCTCCGCGACTCTCAGCTCCCGCTCTTTTCAAACCTCCGCGACTCTCAGCTCCCGCTCTTTTCAAACCTCGGCGACTCTAAGCTCCCGCTCTTTTCAATCCTCCGCGACTCTCAGCTCCCGCTCTTTGCAAACCTCCGCGACTCTCAGCTCCCGCTCATTTCAAACATGCGCGACTCTCAGCTCCCGCTCTTTTCAAACCTCCGCGACTCTAAGCTCCCGCTCTTTTCAAACCTCCGCGACTCTCATCTCCCGCTCTTTTCAAAACTCCGCGGCTCTCAGCTCCCGCTCTTTTCAAACCTCTGCGAATCTTAGCTCCCGCTCTTTTCAAACCTCCGCAACTCTCAGCTCTCACTCTTTTCAAACCTCCGCGACTCTCAGCTCCCGCTCTTTTCAAACCTCCGCGACTCTCATCTCCCGCTCTTTTCAAACCTCCGCGACTCTCAGCTCCCACTCTTTTCAAACCTCCGCGACTCTCAGCTCCCCCTCTTTTCAAACCTCCGCGACTCTCAGCTCCCGCTCTTTTCAAACCTCCGCGACTCTCAGCTCCCGCTCTTTTCAAACCTCCGCGACTCTCAGCTCCCGCTCTTTTCAAACCTCCGCGACTCTCAGCTCCCGCTCTTTTCAAACCTCCGCGACTCTCAGCTCCCGCTGTTTTCAAACCTCCGCGACTCTCAGCTCCCGCTCTTTTCAAACCTCCGCGACTCTTAGCTCCCGGTCTTTTCATAACCTCCCCGACTCTCAGCACCCGCTCTTTTCAAACCTCCGCAACTCTCAGCTCCCGCTCATTTCAAACCTCCGCGACTCTCAGCTCCCGCTTTTTTCAAACCTCCGCGACTCTCAGCTCCCGCTCTTTTCAAACCTCCGCGACTCTTAGCTCCCGCTCTTTTCAAACCTCCGCGACTCTCAGCTCCTGCTCTTTTCAAACCTCCGCGACTCTCAGCTCCCGCTCTTTTCAAACCTCGGCGACTCTCAGCTCCGGCTCTTTTCAATCCTCCGCGACTCTCAGCTCCCGCTCTTTGCAAACCTCCGCGACTCTCACCTCCCGCTCTTTTCAGACATGCGCGACTCTCAGCTCCCGCTCTTTTCAAACCTCCGCGACTCTAAGCTCCCGCTCTTTTCAAACCTCCGCGACTCTCTTCTCCCGCTATTTTCAAACCTCCGCGGCTCTCAGCTCCCGCTCTTTTCAAACCTCTGCGACTCTTAGCTCCCGCTCTTTTCAAACCTCCGCAACTCTCAGCTCCCGCTCATTTCAATCCTCCGCGACTCTCAGCTCCCGCTCTTTTCAAACCTCCGCGACTCTCAGCTCCCGCTCTTTTCAAACCTCCGTGACTCTTAGCTCCAGCTCTTTTCAAACCTCCGCGACTCTCAGCTCCCGCTCTTTTCAAACCTCCGCGACTCTCAGCTCCCGCTCTTTTCAAACCTCGGCGACTCTCAGCTCCTGCTCTTTTCAATCCTCCGCGACTCTCAGCTCCCGCTCTTTGCAAACCTCCGCGACTCTCAGCTCCCGCTCATTTCAAACATGCGCGACTCTCAGCTCCCGCTCTTTTCAAACCTCCGCGACTCTAAGCTCCCGCTCTTTTCAAACCTCCGCGACTCTCATCTCCCGCTCTTTTCAAAACTCCGCGGCTCTCAGCTCCCTCTCTTTTCAAACCTCTGCGAATGTTAGCTCCCGCTCTTTTCAAACCTCCGCAACTCTCAGCTCTCGCTCTTTTCAAACCTCCGCGACTCTCAGCTCCCGCTCTTTTCAAACCTCCGCGACTCTCATCTCCCGCTCTTTTCAAACCTCCGCGACTCTCAGCTCCCACTCTTTTCAAACCTCCGCGACTCTCAGCTCCCCCTCTTTTCAAACCTCCGCGACTCTCATGTCCTGCTCTTTTCAAACCTCCGCGACTCTCAGCTCCCGCTCTTTTCAAACCTCCGCGACTCTCAGCTCCCGCTCTTTTCAAACCTCCGCGACTCTCAGCTCCCGCTCTTTTCAAACCTCCGCGACTCTCACCTCCCGCTCTTTTCAGACATGCGCGACTCTCAGCTCCCGCTCTTTTCAAACCTCCGCGACTCTAAGCTCCCGCTCTTTTCAAACCTCCGCGACTCTCTTCTCCCGCTATTTTCAAACCTCCGCGGCTCTCAGCTCCCGCTCTTTTCAAACCTCTGCGACTCTCAGCTCCCGCTCTTTTCAAACCTCTGCGAATCTTAGCTCCCGCTCTTTTCGAACCTCCGCAACTCTCAGCTCTCGCTCTTTTCAAACCTCCGCGACTCTCAGCTCCCGCTCTTTTCAAACCTCCGCGACTCTCATCTCCCGCTCTTTTCAAACCTCCGCGACTCTCAGCTCCCACTCTTTTCAAACCTCCGTGACTCTCAGCTCCCGCTCTTTGCAAACCTCCGCGACTCTGAGCTCCCGCTCTTTTCAAACCTCCGCGACTCTCAGCTCCCGCTCTTTTCAAACCTCCGCGAAGCTCAGCTCCCGCTCTTTTCAAACCTCCGCGACTCTCAGCTCCCGCTCTTTTCAAACCTCCGCGACTCTCAGGTCCTGCTCTTTTCAAACCTCCGCGAGCCTCAGCTCCCGCTCTTTTGAAACCTCCGCGACTCTCAGCTCCCGCTCTTTTCAAACCTCCGGGACTCTCAGGTCCCGCTCATTTCAAACCTCCGCGACTCTCAGCTCCCGCTCTTTTCAAAACTCCGCGACTCTCAGCTCCCGCTCTTTTCAAACCTCCGCGACTCTCAGCTCCCGCTCTTTTCAAACCTCCGCGACTCTCAGCTCCCGCTCTTTTCAAACCTCCGCGACGCTCAGCTCCCGATCTTTTCAAACCTCCGCGACTCTCAGCTCCCGCTCTCTTCAAACCTCCGCGACTCTCAGGTCCCGCTCTTTTCAAACCTCCGCAACTCTCACCTCCCGCTCTTTTGAAACCTCCGCGACTCTCAGCTCCCGCTCTTTTCAAACCTCCGCGACTCTCACATCCCGCTCTTTTCAGACATGCGCGACTCTCAGCTCCCGCTCTTTTCAAACCTCCGCGACTCTAAGCTCCCGCTCTTTTCAAACCTCCGCGACTCTCTTCTCCCGCTATTTTCAAACCTCCGCGGCTCTCAGCTCCCGCTCTTTTCAAACCTCTGCGACTCTTAGCTCCCGCTCTTTTCAAACCTCCGCGACTCTCAGCTCCCACTCTTTTCAAACCTCCGCGACTCTCAGCTCCCCCTCTTTTCAAACCTCCGCGACGCTCAGATCCTGCTCTTTTCAAACCTCTGCGACTCTCAGCTCCCGCTCTTTGCAAACCTCCGGAACTCTCAGCTCACGCTCTTTTCAAACCTCCGCGACTCTCAGCTCCCGCTCTTTTCAAACCTCCGCGACGCTCAGCTCCCGCTCTTTTCAAACCTCCGCGACTCTCAGCTCCCGCTCTCTTCAAACCTCCGCGACTCTCAGGTCCCGCTCTTTTCAAACCTCCGCAACTCTCACCTCCCGCTCTTTTCAAACCTCCGCGACTCTCAGCTCCCGCTCTTTTCAAACCTCCGCGACTCTCAGGTCCTGCTCTTTTCAAATTTCCGCGACTTTCAGCTCCCGCTCTTTTCAAACCTCCGCGACTCTCAGCTCCCGCTCTTTTCAAACCTCCGTGACTCTCAGGTCCTGCTCTTTTCAAACCTCCGCGAGCCTCAGCTCCCGCTCTTTTGAAACCTCCGCGACTCTCAGCTCCCGCTCTTTTCAAACCTCCGGGACCCTCAGGTCCCGCTCTTTTCAAACCTCCGCGACTCTCAGCTCCCGCTCTTTTCAAAACTCCGCGACTCTCAACTCCCGCTCTTTTCAAACCTCCGCGACTCTCAGCTCCCGCTCTTTTCAAAACTCCGCGACTCTCAGCTCCCGCTCTTTTCAAACCTCCGCGTCTCTCAGCTCCCGCTCTTTTCAAACCTCCGCGACCCTCAGCTCCCGCTCTTTTCAAACCTCCGCGCCGCTCAGCTCCCGCTCTTTTCAAACCTCCGCGACTCTCAGCTCCCCCTCTCTTCAAACCTCCGCGACTCTCAGGTCCCGCTCTTTTCAAACCTCCGCGACTCTCACCTCCCGCTCTTTTCAGACATGCGCGACTCTCAGCTCCCGCTCTTTTCAAACCTCCGCGACTCTAAGCTCCCGCTCTTTTCAAACCTCCGCGACTCTCTTCTCCCGCTATTTTCAAACCTCCGCGGCTCTCAGCTCCCGCTCTTTTCAAACCTCTGCGACTCTTAGCTCCCGCTCTTTTCAAACCTCCGCGACTCTCAGCTCCCACTCTTTTCAAACCTCCGCGACTCTCAGCTCCCCCTCTTTTCAAACCTCCGCGACTCTCAGATCCTGCTCTTTTCAAATCTCTGCGACTCTCAGCTCCCGCTCTTTGCAAACCTCCGGAACTCTCAGCTCCCGCTCTTTTCAAACCTCCGCGACTCTCAGCTCCCGCTCTTTTCAAACCTCCGCGACGCTCAGCTCCCGCTCTTTTCAAACCTCCGCGACTCTCAGCTCCCGCTCTCTTCAAACCTCCGCGACTCTCAGGTCCCGCTCTTTTCAAACCTCCGCAACTCTCACCTCCCGCTCTTTTCAAACCTCCGCGACTCTCAGCTCCCGCTCTTTTCAAACCTCCGCGACTCTCAGGTCCTGCTCTTTTCAAATCTCCGCGACTTTCAGCTCCCGCCCTTTTCAAACCTCCGCGACTCTCAGCTCCCGCTCTTTTCAAACCTCCGCGACTCTCAGGTCCTGCTCTTTTCAAACGTCCGCGAGCCTCAGCTCCCGCTCTTTTGAAACCTCCGCGACTCTCAGCTCCCGCTCTTTTCAAACCTCCGGGACTCTCAGGTCCCGCTCTTTTCAAACCTCCGCGACTCTCAGCTCCCTCTCTTTTCAAACCTCCGCGACGCTCAGCACCCGCTCTTTTCAAACCTCCGCGACTCTCAGCTCCCGCTCTTTTCAAACCTCCGCGACTCTCAGGTCCTGCTCTTTTCAAACCTCCGCGAGCCTCAGCTCCCGCTCTTTTGAAACCTCCGCGACTCTCAGCTCCCGCTCTTTTCAAACCTCCGGGACTCTCAGGTCCCGCTCTTTTCAAACCTCCGCGACTCTCAGCTCCCGCTCTTTTCAAAACTCCGCGACTCTCAGCTCCCGCTCTTTTCAAACCTCCGCGACTCTCAGCTCCCGCTCTTTTCAAACCTCCGCGACTCTCAGCTCCCGCTCTTTTCAAACCTCCGCGACGCTCAGCTCCCGCTCTTTTCAAACCTCCGCGACTCTCAGCTCCCGCTCTCTTCAAACCTCCGCGACTCTCAGGTCCCGCTCTTTTCAAACCTCCGCAACTCTCACCTCCCGCTCTTTTCAAACCTCCGCGACGCTCAGCACCCGCTCTTTTCAAACCTCCGCGACTCTCAGCTCCCGCTCTTTTCAAACCTCCGCGACTCTCAGGTCCTGCTCTTTTCAAACCTCCGCGAGCCTCAGCTCCCGCTCTTTTGAAACCTCCGCGACTCTCAGCTCCCGCTCTTTTCAAACCTCCGGGACTCTCAGGTCCCGCTCTTTTCAAACCTCCGCGACTCTCAGCTCCCGCTCTTTTCAAAACTCCGCGACTCTCAGCTCCCGCTCTTTTCAAACCTCCGCGACTCTCAGCTCCCGCTCTTTTCAAACCTCCGCGACTCTCAGCTCCCGCTCTTTTCAAACCTCCGCGACTCTCAGCTCCCGCTCTTTTCAAACCTCCGCGACGCTCAGCTCCCGCTCTTTTCAAACCTCCGCGACTCTCAGCTCCCGCTCTCTTCAAACCTCCGCGACTCTCAGGTCCCGCTCTTTTCAAACCTCCGCAACTCTCACCTCCCGCTCTTTTCAAACCTCCGCGACTCTCAGCTCCCGCTCTTTTCAAACCTCCGCGACTCTCAGGTCCTGCTCTTTTCAAATCTCCGCGACTTTCAGCTCCCGCTCTTTTCAAACCTCCGCGACTCTCAGCTCCCGCTCTTTTCAAACCTCCGCGACTCTCAGGTCCTGCTCTTTTCAAACCTCCGCGAGCCTCAGCTCCCGCTCTTTTGAAACCTCCGCGACTCTCAGCTCCCGCTCTTTTCAAACCTCCGGGACCCACAGGTCCCGGTCTTTTCAAACCTCCGCGACTCTCAGCTCCCGCTCTTTTCAAAACTCCGCGACTCTCAACTCCCGCTCTTTTCAAACCTCCGCGACTCTCAGCTCCCGCTCTTTTCAAAACTCCGCGACTCTCAGCTCCCGCTCTTTTCAAACCTCCGCGACTCTCAGCTCCCGCTCTTTTCAAACCTCCGCGACTCTCAGCTCCCGCTCTTTTCAAACCTCCGCGCCGCTCAGCTCCCGCTCTTTTCAAACCTCCGCGACTCTCAGCTCCCGCTCTCTTCAAACCTCCGCGACTCTCAGGTCCCGCTCTTTTCAAACCTCCGCGACTCTCACCTCCCGCTCTTTTCAGACATGCGCGACTCTCAGCTCCCGCTCTTTTCAAACCTCCGCGACTCTAAGCTCCCGCTCTTTTCAAACCTCCGCGACTCTCTTCTCCCGCTATTTTCAAACCTCCGCGGCTCTCAGCTCCCGCTCTTTTCAAACCTCTGCGACTCTTAGCTCCCGCTCTTTTCAAACCTCCGCGACTCTCAGCTCCCCCTCTTTTCAAACCTCCGCGACTCTCAGATCCTGCTCTTTTCAAACCTCTGCGACTCTCAGCTCCCGCTCTTTGCAAACCTCCGGAACTCTCAGCTCCCGCTCTTTTCAAACCTCCGCGACTCTCAGCTCCCGCTCTTTTCAAACCTCCGCGACGCTCAGCTCCCGCTCTTTTCAAACCTCCGCGACTCTCAGCTCCCGCTCTCTTCAAACCTCCGCGACTCTCAGGTCCCGCTCTTTTCAAACCTCCGCAACTCTCATCTCCCGCTCTTTTCAAACCTCCGCGACTCTCAGCTCCCGCTCTTTTCAAACCTCCGCGACTCTCAGGTCCTGCTCTTTTCAAATCTCCGCGACCTTCAGCTCCCGCCCTTTTCAAACCTCCGCGACTCTCAGCTCCCGCTCTTTTCAAACCTCCGCGACTCTCAGGTTCTGCTCGTTTCAAACGTCCGCGAGCCTCAGCTCCCGCTCTTTTGAAACCTCCGCGACTCTCAGCTCCCGCTCTTTTCAAACCTCCGGGACTCTCAGGTCCCGCTCTTTTCAAACCTCCCCGACTCTCAGCTCCCTCTCTTTTCAAACCTCCGCGACGCTCAGCTCCCGCTCTTTTCAAACCTCCGCGACTCTCAGCTCCCGCTCTTTTCAAACCTCCGCGACTCTCAGGTCCTGCTCTTTTCAAACCTCCTCGAGCCTCAGCTCCCGCTCTTTTGAAACCTCCGCGATTCTCAGCTCCCGCTCTTTTCAAACCTCCGGGACTCTCAGGTCCCGCTCTTTTCAAACCTCCGCGACTCTCAGCTCCCGCTCTTTTCAAAACTCCGCGACTCTCAGCTCCCGCTCTTTTCAAACCTCCGCGACTCTCAGCTCCCGCTCTTTTCAAACCTCCGCGACTCTCAGCTCCCGCTCTTTTCAAACCTCCGCGACTCTCAGCTCCCGCTCTTTTCAAACCTCCGCGACTCTCAGCTCCCGCTGTTTTCAAACCTCCGCGACTCTCAGCTCCCGCTCTTTTCAAACCTCCGCGACTCTTAGCTCCCGGTCTTTTCATAACCTCCCCGACTCTCAGCACCCGCTCTTTTCAAACCTCCGCGACTCTCAGCTCCCTCTCATTTCAAACCTCCGCGACTGTCAGCTCCCGCTCTTTTCAAACCTACGCGACTCTCAGCTCCCGCTCTTTTCAAACCTCCGCGACTCTCAGCTCCCGCTCTTTTCAAACCTCCGCGACTCTCAGGTCCTGCTCTTTTCAAATCTCCGCGACTTTCAGCTCCCGCCCTTTTCAAACCTCCGCGACTCTCAGCTCCCGCTCTTTTCAAACCTCCGCGACTCTCAGGTCCTGCTCGTTTCAAACGTCCGCGAGCCTCAGCTCCCGCTCTTTTGAAACCTCCGCGACTCTCAGCTCCCGCTCTTTTCAAACCTCCGGGACTCTCAGGTCCCGCTCTTTTCAAACCTCCGCGACTCTCAGCTCCCTCTCTTTTCAAACCTCCGCGACGCTCAGCTCCCGCTCTTTTCAAACCTCCGCGACTCTCAGCTCCCGCTCTTTTCAAACCTCCGCGACTCTCAGGTCCTGCTCTTTTCAAACCTCCGCGAGCCTCAGCTCCCGCTCTTTTGAAACCTCCGCGACTCTCAGCTCCCGCTCTTTTCAAACCTCCGGGACTCTCAGGTCCCGCTCTTTTCAAACCTCCGCGACTCTCAGCTCCCGCTCTTTTCAAAACTCCGCGACTCTCAGCTCCCGCTCTTTTCAAACCTCCGCGACTCTCAGCTCCCGCTCTTTTCAAACCTCCGCGACTCTCAGCTCCCGCTCTTTTCAAACCTCCGCGACTCTCAGCTCCCGCTCTTTTCAAACCTCCGCGACTCTCAGCTCCCGCTGTTTTCAAACCTCCGCGACTCTCAGCTCCCGCTCTTTTCAAACCTCCGCGACTCTTAGCTCCCGGTCTTTTCATAACCTCCCCGACTCTCAGCACCCGCTCTTTTCAAACCTCCGCGACTCTCAGCTCCCGCTCATTTCAAACCTCCGCGACTGTCAGCTCCCGCTCTTTTCAAACCTCCGCGACTCTCAGCTCCCGCTCTTTTCAAACCTCCGCGACTCTTAGCTCCCGCTCTTTTCAAACCTCCGCGACTCTCAGCTCCCTCTCTTTTCAAACCTCCGCGACTCTCTGCTCCCGCTCTTTTCAAACCTCGGCGACTCTCAGCTCCGGCTCTTTTCAATCCTCCGCGACTCTCAGCTCCCGCTCTTTGCAAACCTCCGCGACTCTCAGCTCCCGCTCTTTTCAAACCTCCGCGACTCTCAGCTCCCGCTCTTTTCAAACCTCCGCGAAGCTCAGCTCCCGCTCTTTTCAAACCTCCGCGACTCTCAGCTCCCGCTCTTTTCAAACCTCCGCGACTCTCAGGTCCTGCTCTTTTCAAACCTCCGCGAGCCTCAGCTCCCGCTCTTTTGAAACCTCCGCGACTCTCAGCTCCCGCTCTTTTCAAACCTCCGGGACTCTCAGGTCCCGCTCTTTTCAAACCTCCGCGACTCTCAGCTCCCGCTCTTTTCAAAACTCCGCGACTCTCAGCTCCCGCTCTTTTCAAACCTCCGCGACTCTCAGCTCCCGCTCTTTTCAAACCTCCGCGACTCTCAGCTCCCGCTCTTTTCAAACCTCCGCGACGCTCAGCTCCCGCTCTTTTCAAACCTCCGCGACTCTCAGCTCCCGCTCTCTTCAAACCTCCGCGACTCTCAGGTCCCGCTCTTTCAAACCTCCGCAACTCTCACCTCCCGCTCTTTTGAAACCTCCGCGACTCTCAGCTCCCGCTCTTTTCAAACCTCCGCGACTCTCACCTCCCGCTCTTTTCAGACATGCGCGACTCTCAGCTCCCGCTCTTTTGAAACCTCCGCGACTCTAAGCTCCCGCTCTTTTCAAACCTCCGCGACTCTCAGCTCCCGCTCTTTTCAAACCTCCGCGACTCTCAGGTCCAGCTCTTTTCAAACCTCCGCGACTCTCAGCTCCCGCTCTTTGCAAACCTCCGCGACTCTCAATTCCCGCTCTTTTCAAAACTCCGCGACTCTCAGCTCCAGCTCTTTTCAAACCTCCGCGACTCTCAGCTCACGCTCTTTTCAAACCTCCGCGACTCTCAGCTCACGCTCTTTTCAAACCTCCGCGACTCTCAGCTCCCACTCTTTTCAAAACTCCGCGACTCTCAGGTCCTGCTATTTTCACACCTCCGCGACTCTCAGCTCACGCTATTTTCAAACCTCCGCGACTCTCAGCTCCCGTTCTTTTCAAATCTCCGCGACTCACAGCACCCGCTCTTTTCAAACCTCCGGGACACTCAGGTCCCGCTCTTTTCAAACCTCCGCGACTCTCAGCTCACGCTCTTTTCAAACCTCCGCGACTCTCAGCTCCCGCTCTTTTCAAACCTCCGCGACTCTCAGGTCCTGCTCTTTTCAAACCTCCGCGAGCCTCAGCTCCCGCTCTTTTCAAATCACTGCGACTCTTAGCTCCCGCTCTTTTCAAACCTCCGGGACTCTCAGGTCCCGCTCTTTTCAAACCTCCGCGACTCTCAGCTCCCGCTCTTTTCAAAACTCCGTGACTCTCAGCTCCCGCTCTTTTCAAACCTCCGCGACTCTCAGCTCCCGCTCCTTTCAAACCTCCGCGACTCTCAGCTCCCGCTCTTTTCAAACCTCCGCGACTCCCAGCTCCCGCCCTTTTCAAACCTCCGCGACTCTCAGCTCCCGCTGTTTTCAAACCTCCGCGACTCTCAGCTCCCGCTCTTTTCAAACCTCCGCGACTCTTAGCTCCCGGTCTTTTCATAACCTCCCCGACTCTCAGCACCCGCTCTTTTCAAACCTCCGCGACTCTCAGCTCCCGCTAATTTCAAACCTCCGCGACTCTCAGCTCCCGCTCTTTTCAAACCTCCGCGACTCTCAGCTCCCGCTCTTTTCAAACCTCCGCGACTCTTAGCTCCCCCTCTTTTCAAACCTCCGCGACTCTCAGCTCCCGCTCTTTTCAAACCTCCGCGACTTTCAGCTCCCGCTCTTTTCAAACCTCGGCGACTCTCAGCTCCCGCTCTTTTCAATCCTCCGCGACTCTCAGCTCCCGCTCTTTGCAAACCTCCGCGACTCTCGCCTCCCGCTCTTTTCAGACATGCGCGACTCTCAGCTCCCGCTCTTTTCAAACCTCCGCGACTCTAAGCTCCCGCTCTTTTCATACCTCCGCGACTCTCTTCTCCCGCTATTTTCATACCTCCGCGTCTCTCAGCTCCCGCTCTTTTCAAACCTCTGCGACTCTTAGCTCCCGCTCTTTTCAAACCTCCGCAACTCTCAGCTCCCGCTCATTTCAATCCTCCGCGACTCTCAGCTCCCGCTCTTTTCAAACCTCCGCGACTCTCAGCTCCCGCTCTTTTCAAACCTCCGTGACTCTTAGCTCCAACTCTTTTCAAACCTCCGCGACTCTCAGCTCCCGCTCTTTTCAAACCGCCGCGACTCTCAGCTCCCGCTCTTTTCAAACCTCCGCGACACTCAGCTCCCGCTCTTTTCAAACCTCCGCGACTCTCAGCTCCCTCTCTTTTCAAACCTCCGCGACTCTCAGCTCCCGCTCTTTTCAAACCTCCGCGACTCTCAGGTCCAGCTCTTTTCAAACCTCCGCGACTCTCAGCTCCCGCTCTTTGCAAACCTCCGCGACTCTCAGCTCCCGCTCTTTTCAAAACTCCGCGACTCTCAGCTCCAGCTCTTTTCAAACCTCCGCGACTCTCAGCTCACGCTCTTTTCAAACCTCCGCGACTCTCAGCTCCCGCTCTTTTCAAACCTCCGCGACTCTCAGGTCCTGCTATTATCACACCTCCGCGACTCTCAGCTCACGCTATTTTCAAACCTCCGCGACTCTCAGCTCCCGTTCTTTTCAAATCTCCGCGACTCACAGCACCCGCTCTTTTGAAATCTCCGGGACACTCAGGTCCCGCTCTTTTCAAACCTCCGCGACTCTCAGCTCACGCTCTTTTCAAACCTCCGCGACTCTCAGCTCCCGCTCTTTTCAAACCTCCGCGACTCTCAGGTCCTGCTCTTTTCAAACCTCCGCGAGCCTCAGCTCCCGCTCTTTTGAAACCTCCGCGACTCTCAGCTCCCGCTCTTTTCAAACCTCCGGGACTCTCAGGTCCCGCTCTTTTCAAACCTCCGCGACTCTCAGCTCCCGCTCTTTTCAAACCTCGGCGACTCTCAGCTCCGGCTCTTTTCAATCCTCCGCGACTCTCAGCTCCCGCTCTTTGCAAACCTCCGCGACTCTCGCCTCCCGCTCTTTTCAGACATGCGCGACTCTCAGCTCCCGCTCTTTTCAAACCTCCGCGACTCTAAGCTCCCGCTCTTTTCATACCTCCGCGACTCTCTTCTCCCGCTATTTTCAAACCTCCGCGGCTCTCAGCTCCCGCTCTTTTCAAATCTCTGCGACTCTTAGCTCCCGCTCTTTTCAAACCTCCGCAACTCTCAGCTCCCGCTCATTTCAATCCTCCGCGACTCTCAGCTCCCGCTCTTTTCAAACCTCCGCGACTCTCAGCTCCCGCTCTTTTCAAACCTCCGTGACTCTTAGCTCCAACTCTTTTCAAACCTCCGCGACTCTCAGCTCCCGCTCTTTTCAAACCGCCGCGACTCTCAGCTCCCGCTCTTTTCAAACCTCGGCGACTCTCAGCTCCCGCTCTTTTCAAACCTCCGCGACTCTCAGCTCCCTCTCTTTTCAAACCTCCGCGACTCTCAGCTCCCGCTCTTTTCAAACCTCCGCGACTCTCAGGTCCAGCTCTTTTCAAACCTCCGCGACTCTCAGCTCCCGCTCTTTTCAAACCTCCGCGACTCTCAGCTCCGGCTCTTTTCAATCCTCCGCGACTCTCAGCTCCCGCTCTTTGCAAACCTCCGCGACTCTCACCTCCCGCTCTTTTCAGACATGCGCGACTCTCAGCTCCCGCTCTTTTCAAACCTCCGCGACTCTAAGCTCCCGCTCTTTTCAAACCTCCGCGACTCTCTTCTCCCGCTATTGTCAAACCTCCGCGGCTCTCAGCTCCTGCTCTTTTCAAACCTCTGCGACTCTTAGCTCCCGCTCTTTTCAAACCTCCGCAACTCTCAGCTCCCGCTCATTTCAATCCTCCGCGACTCTCAGCTCCCGCTCTTTTCAAACCTCCGCAACTCTCAGCTCCCGCTCATTTCAATCCTCCGCGACTCTCAGCTCCCGCTCTTTTCAAACCTCCGCGACTCTCAGCTCCCGCTCTTTTCAAACCTCCGCGACTCTCATCTCCCGCTCTTTTCAAACCTCCGCGACTCTCAGCTCCCACTCTTTTCAAACCTCCGCGACTCTCAGCTCCCCCTCTTTTCAAACCTCCGCGACTCTCACCTCCCGCTCTTTTCAGACATGCGCGACTCTCAGCTCCCGCTCTTTTCAAACCTCCGCGACTCTAAGCTCCCGCTCTTTTCAAACCTCCGCGACTCTCTTCTCCCGCTATTTTCAAACCTCCGCGGCTCTCAGCTCCCGCTCTTTTCAAACCTCTGCGACTCTCAGCTCCCGCTCTTTTCAAACCTCTGCGAATCTTAGCTCCCGCTCTTTTCGAACCTCCGCAACTCTCAGCTCTCGCTCTTTTCAAACCTCCGCGACTCTCAGCTCCCGCTCTTTTCAAACCTCCGCGACTCTCATCTCCCGCTCTTTTCAAACCTCCGCGACTCTCAGCTCCCACTCTTTTCAAACCTCCGTGACTCTCAGCTCCCGCTCTTTGCAAACCTCCGCGACTCTGAGCTCCCGCTCTTTTCAAACCTCCGCGACTCTCAGCTCCCGCTCTTTTCAAACCTCCGCGAAGCTCAGCTCCCGCTCTTTTCAAACCTCCGCGACTCTCAGCTCCCGCTCTTTTCAAACCTCCGCGACTCTCAGGTCCTGCTCTTTTCAAACCTCCGCGAGCCTCAGCTCCCGCTCTTTTGAAACCTCCGCGACTCTCAGCTCCCGCTCTTTTCAAACCTCCGGGACTCTCAGGTCCCGCTCATTTCAAACCTCCGCGACTCTCAGCTCCCGCTCTTTTCAAAACTCCGCGACTCTCAGCTCCCGCTCTTTTCAAACCTCCGCGACTCTCAGCTCCCGCTCTTTTCAAACCTCCGCGACTCTCAGCTCCCGCTCTTTTCAAACCTCCGCGACGCTCAGCTCCCGATCTTTTCAAACCTCCGCGACTCTCAGCTCCCGCTCTCTTCAAACCTCCGCGACTCTCAGGTCCCGCTCTTTTCAAACCTCCGCAACTCTCACCTCCCGCTCTTTTGAAACCTCCGCGACTCTCAGCTCCCGCTCTTTTCAAACCTCCGCGACTCTCACATCCCGCTCTTTTCAGACATGCGCGACTCTCAGCTCCCGCTCTTTTCAAACCTCCGCGACTCTAAGCTCCCGCTCTTTTCAAACCTCCGCGACTCTCTTCTCCCGCTATTTTCAAACCTCCGCGGCTCTCAGCTCCCGCTCTTTTCAAACCTCTGCGACTCTTAGCTCCCGCTCATTTCAAACCTCCGCGACTCTCAGCTCCCACTCTTTTCAAACCTCTGCGACTCTCAGCTCCCCCTCTTTTCAAACCTCCGCGACGCTCAGATCCTGCTCTTTTCAAACCTCTGCGACTCTCAGCTCCCGCTCTTTGCAAACCTCCGGAACTCTCAGCTCACGCTCTTTTCAAACCTCCGCGACTCTCAGCTCCCGCTCTTTTCAAACCTCCGCGACGCTCAGCTCCCGCTCTTTTCAAACCTCCGCGACTCTCAGCTCCCGCTCTCTTCAAACCTCCGCGACTCTCAGGTCCCGCTCTTTTCAAACCTCCGCAACTCTCACCTCCCGCTCTTTTCAAACCTCCGCGACTCTCAGCTCCCGCTCTTTTCAAACCTCCGCGACTCTCAGGTCCTGCTCTTTTCAAATTTCCGCGACTTTCAGCTCCCGCTCTTTTCAAATCTCCGCGACTCTCAGCTCCCGCTCTTTTCAAACCTCCGTGACTCTCAGGTCCTGCTCTTTTCAAACCTCCGCGAGCCTCAGCTCCCGCTCTTTTGAAACCTCCGCGACTCTCAGCTCCCGCTCTTTTCAAACCTCCGGGACCCTCAGGTCCCGCTCTTTTCAAACCTCCGCGACTCTCAGCTCCCGCTCTTTTCAAAACTCCGCGACTCTCAACTCCCGCTCTTTTCAAACCTCCGCGACTCTCAGCTCCCGCTCTTTTCAAAACTCCGCGACTCTCAGCTCCCGCTCTTTTCAAACCTCCGCGTCTCTCAGCTCCCGCTCTTTTCAAACCTCCGCGACTCTCAGCTCCCGCTCTTTTCAAACCTCCGCGCCGCTCAGCTCCCGCTCTTTTCAAACCTCCGCGACTCTCAGCTCCCGCTCTCTTCAAACCTCCGCGACTCTCAGGTCCCGCTCTTTTCAAACCTCCGCGACTCTCACCTCCCGCTCTTTTCAGACATGCGCGACTCTCAGCTCCCGCTCTTTTCAAACCTCCGCGACTCTAAGCTCCCGCTCTTTTCAAACCTCCGCGACTCTCTTCTCCCGCTATTTTCAAACCTCCGCGGCTCTCAGCTCCCGCTCTTTTCAAACCTCTGCGACTCTTAGCTCCCGCTCTTTTCAAACCACGGCGACTCTCAGCTCCCACTCTTTTCAAACCTCCGCGACTCTCAGCTCCCCCTCTTTTCAAACCTCCGCGACTCTCAGATCCTGCTCTTTTCAAATCTCTGCGACTCTCAGCTCCCGCTCTTTGCAAACCTCCGGAACTCTCAGCTCCCGCTCTTTTCAAACCTCCGCGACTCTCAGCTCCCGCTCTTTTCAAACCTCCGCGACGCTCAGCTCCCGCTCTTTTCAAACCTCCGCGACTCTCAGCTCCCGCTCTCTTCAAACCTCCGCGACTCTCAGGTCCCGCTCTTTTCAAACCTCCGCAACTCTCACCTCCCGCTCTTTTCAAACCTCCGCGACTCTCAGCTCCCGCTCTTTTCAAACCTCCGCGACTCTCAGGTCCTGCTCTTTTCAAATCTCCGCGACTTTCAGCTCCCGCCCTTTTCAAACCTCCGCGACTCTCAGCTCCCGCTCTTTTCAAACCTCCGCGACTCTCAGGTCCTGCTCTTTTCAAACGTCCGCGAGCCTCAGCTCCCGCTCTTTTGAAACCTCCGCGACTCTCAGCTCCCGCTCTTTTCAAACCTCCGGGACTCTCAGGTCCCGCTCTTTTCAAACCTCCGCGACTCTCAGCTCCCTCTCTTTTCAAACCTCCGCGACGCTCAGCACCCGCTCTTTTCAAACCTCCGCGACTCTCAGCTCCCGCTCTTTTCAAACCTCCGCGACTCTCAGGTCCTGCTCTTTTCAAACCTCCGCGAGCCTCAGCTCCCGCTCTTTTGAAACCTCCGCGACTCTCAGCTCCCGCTCTTTTCAAACCTCCGGGACTCTCAGGTCCCGCTCTTTTCAAACCTCCGCGACTCTCAGCTCCCGCTCTTTTCAAAACTCCGCGACTCTCAGCTCCCGCTCTTTTCAAACCTCCGCGACTCTCAGCTCCCGCTCTTTTCAAACCTCCGCGACTCTCAGCTCCCGCTCTTTTCAAACCTCCGCGACGCTCAGCTCCCGCTCTTTTCAAACCTCCGCGACTCTCAGCTCCCGCTCTCTTCAAACCTCCGCGACTCTCAGGTCCCGCTCTTTTCAAACCTCCGCAACTCTCACCTCCCGCTCTTTTCAAACCTCCGCGACGCTCAGCACCCGCTCTTTTCAAACCTCCGCGACTCTCAGCTCCCGCTCTTTTCAAACCTCCGCGACTCTCAGGTCCTGCTCTTTTCAAACCTCCGCGAGCCTCAGCTCCCGCTCTTTTGAAACCTCCGCGACTCTCAGCTCCCGCTCTTTTCAAACCTCCGGGACTCTCAGGTCCCGCTCTTTTCAAACCTCCGCGACTCTCAGCTCCCGCTCTTTTCAAAACTCCGCGACTCTCAGCTCCCGCTCTTTTCAAACCTCCGCGACTCTCAGCTCCCGCTCTTTTCAAACCTCCGCGACTCGCAGCTCCCGCTCTTTTCAAACCTCCGCGACTCTCAGCTCCCGCTCTTTTCAAACCTCCGCGACGCTCAGCTCCCGCTCTTTTCAAACCTCCGCGACTCTCAGCTCCCGCTCTCTTCAAACCTCCGCGACTCTCAGGTCCCGCTCTTTTCAAACCTCCGCAACTCTCACCTCCCGCTCTTTTCAAACCTCCGCGACTCTCAGCTCCCGCTCTTTTCAAACCTCCGCGACTCTCAGGTCCTGCTCTTTTCAAATCTCCGCGACTTTCAGCTCCCGCTCTTTTCAAACCTCCGCGACTCTCAGCTCCCGCTCTTTTCAAACCTCCGCGACTCTCAGGTCCTGCTCTTTTCAAACCTCCGCGAGCCTCAGCTCCCGCTCTTTTGAAACCTCCGCGACTCTCAGCTCCCGCTCTTTTCAAACCTCCGGGACCCACAGGTCCCGCTCTTTTTAAACCTCCGCGACTCTCAGCTCCCGCTCTTTTCAAAACTCCGCGACTCTCAACTCCCGCTCTTTTCAAACCTCCGCGACTCTCAGCTCCCGCTCTTTTCAAAACTCCGCGACTCTCAGCTCCCGCTCTTTTCAAACCTCCGCGACTCTCAGCTCCCGCTCTTTTCAAACCTCCGCGACTCTCAGCTCCCGCTCTTTTCAAACCTCCGCGCCGCTCAGCTCCCGCTCTTTTCAAACCTCCGCGACTCTCAGCTCCCGCTCTCTTCAAACCTCCGCGACTCTCAGGTCCCGCTCTTTTCAAACCTCCGCGACTCTCACCTCCCGCTCTTTTCAGACATGCGCGACTCTCAGCTCCCGCTCTTTTCAAACCTCCGCGACTCTAAGCTCCCGCTCTTTTCAAACCTCCGCGACTCTCTTCTCCCGCTATTTTCAAACCTCCGCGGCTCTCAGCTCCCGCTCTTTTCAAACCTCTGCGACTCTTAGCTCCCGCTCTTTTCAAACCTCCGCGACTCTCAGCTCCCCCTCTTTTCAAACCTCCGCGACTCTCAGATCCTGCTCTTTTCAAACCTCTGCGACTCTCAGCTCCCGCTCTTTGCAAACCTCCGGAACTCTCAGCTCCCGCTCTTTTCAAACCTCCGCGACTCTCAGCTCCCGCTCTTTTCAAACCTCCGCGACGCTCAGCTCCCGCTCTTTTCAAACCTCCGCGACTCTCAGCTCCCGCTCTCTTCAAACCTCCGCGACTCTCAGGTCCCGCTCTTTTCAAACCTCCGCAACTCTCACCTCCCGCTCTTTTCAAACCTCCGCGACTCTCAGCTCCCGCTCTTTTCAAACCTCCGCGACTCTCAGGTCCTGCTCTTTTCAAATCTCCGCGACCTTCAGCTCCCGCCCTTTTCAAACCTCCGCGACTCTCAGCTCCCGCTCTTTTCAAACCTCCGCGACTCTCAGGTCCTGCTCGTTTCAAACGTCCGCGAGCCTCAGCTCCCGCTCTTTTGAAACCTCCGCGACTCTCAGCTCCCGCTCTTTTCAAACCTCCTGGACTCTCAGGTCCCGCTCTTTTCAAACCTCCGCGACTCTCAGCTCCCTCTCTTTTCAAACCTCCGCGACGCTCAGCTCCCGCTCTTTTCAAACCTCCGCGACTCTCAGCTCCCGCTCTTTTCAAACCTCCGCGACTCTCAGGTCCTGCTCTTTTCAAACCTCCTCGAGCCTCAGCTCCCGCTCTTTTGAAACCTCCGCGACTCTCAGCTCCCGCTCTTTTCAAACCTCCGGGACTCTCAGGTCCCGCTCTTTTCAAACCTCCGCGACTCTCAGCTCCCGCTCTTTTCAAAACTCCGCGACTCTCAGCTCCCGCTCTTTTCAAACCTCCGCGACTCTCAGCTCCCGCTCTTTTCAAACCTCCGCGACTCTCAGCTCCCGCTCTTTTCAAACCTCCGCGACTCTCAGCTCCCGCTCTTTTCAAACCTCCGCGACTCTCAGCTCCCGCTGTTTTCAAACCTCCGCGACTCTCAGCTCCCGCTCTTTTCAAACCTCCGCGACTCTTAGCTCCCGGTCTTTTCATAACCTCCCCGACTCTCAGCACCCGCTCTTTTCAAACCTCCGCGACTCTCAGCTCCCGCTCATTTCAAACCTCCGCGACTGTCAGCTCCCGCTCTTTTCAAACCTCCGCGACTCTCAGCTCCCGCTCTTTTCAAACCTCCGCGACTCTCAGCTCCCGCTCTTTTCAAACCTCCGCGACTCTCAGGTCCTGCTCTTTTCAAATCTCCGCGACTTTCAGCTCCCGCCCTTTTCAAACCTCCGCGACTCTCAGCTCCCGCTCTTTTCAAACCTCCGCGACTCTCAGCTCCCGCTCTTTTCAAACCTCCGCGACTCTCAGCTCCCGCTGTTTTCAAACCTCCGCGACTCTCAGCTCCCGCTCTTTTCAAACCTCCGCGACTCTCACCTCCCGGTCTTTTCATAACCTCCCCGACTCTCAGCACCCGCTCATTTCAAACCTCCGCGACTGTCAGCTCCCGCTCTTTTCAAACCTCCGCGACTCTCAGCTCCCGCTCTTTTCAAACCTCCGCGACTCTCAGCTCCCGCTCTTTTCAAACCTCCGCGACTCTCAGGTCCTGCTCTTTTCAAATCTCCGCGACTTTCAGCTCCCGCCCTTTTCAAACCTCCGCGACTCTCAGCTCCCGCTCTTTTCAAACCTCCGCGACTCTCAGGTCCTGCTCGTTTCAAACGTCCGCGAGCCTCAGCTCCCGCTCTTTTGAAACCTCCGCGACTCTCAGCTCCCGCTCTTTTCAAACCTCCGGGACTCTCAGCTCCCGCTCTTTTCAAACCTCCGCGACTCTCATCTCCCGCTCTTTTCAAACCTCCGCGACTCTCAGCTCCCACTCTTTTCAAACCTCCGTGACTCTCAGCTCCCGCTCTTTGCAAACCTCCGCGACTCTGAGCTCCCGCTCTTTTCAAACCTCCGCGACTCTCAGCTCCCGCTCTTTTCAAACCTCCGCGAAGCTCAGCTCCCGCTCTTTTCAAACCTCCGCGACTCTCAGCTCCCGCTCTTTTCAAACCTCCGCGACTCTCAGGTCCTGCTCTTTTCAAACCTCCGCGAGCCTCAGCTCCCGCTCTTTTGAAACCTCCGCGACTCTCAGCTCCCGCTCTTTTCAAACCTCCGGGACTCTCAGGTCCCGCTCATTTCAAACCTCCGCGACTCTCAGCTCCCGCTCTTTTCAAAACTCCGCGACTCTCAGCTCCCGCTCTTTTCAAACCTCCGCGACTCTCAGCTCCCGCTCTTTTCAAACCTCCGCGACTCTCAGCTCCCGCTCTTTTCAAACCTCCGCGACGCTCAGCTCCCGATCTTTTCAAACCTCCGCGACTCTCAGCTCCCGCTCTCTTCAAACCTCCGCGACTCTCAGGTCCCGCTCTTTTCAAACCTCCGCAACTCTCACCTCCCGCTCTTTTGAAACCTCCGCGACTCTCAGCTCCCGCTCTTTTCAAACCTCCGCGACTCTCACATCCCGCTCTTTTCAGACATGCGCGACTCTCAGCTCCCGCTCTTTTCAAACCTCCGCGACTCTAAGCTCCCGCTCTTTTCAAACCTCCGCGACTCTCTTCTCCCGCTATTTTCAAACCTCCGCGGCTCTCAGCTCCCGCTCTTTTCAAACCTCTGCGACTCTTAGCTCCCGCTCTTTTCAAACCTCCGCGACTCTCAGCTCCCACTCTTTTCAAACCTCCGCGACTCTCAGCTCCCCCTCTTTTCAAACCTCCGCGACGCTCAGATCCTGCTCTTTTCAAACCTCTGCGACTCTCAGCTCCCGCTCTTTGCAAACCTCCGGAACTCTCAGCTCACGCTCTTTTCAAACCTCCGCGACTCTCAGCTCCCGCTCTTTTCAAACCTCCGCGACGCTCAGCTCCCGCTCTTTTCAAACCTCCGCGACTCTCAGCTCCCGCTCTCTTCAAACCTCCGCGACTCTCAGGTCCCGCTCTTTTCAAACCTCCGCAACTCTCACCTCCCGCTCTTTTCAAACCTCCGCGACTCTCAGCTCCCGCTCTTTTCAAACCTCCGCGACTCTCAGGTCCTGCTCTTTTCAAATTTCCGCGACTTTCAGCTCCCGCTCTTTTCAAACCTCCGCGACTCTCAGCTCCCGCTCTTTTCAAACCTCCATGACTCTCAGGTCCTGCTCTTTTCAAACCTCCGCGAGCCTCAGCTCCCGCTCTTTTGAAACCTCCGCGACTCTCAGCTCCCGCTCTTTTCAAACCTCCGGGACCCTCAGGTCCCGCTCTTTTCAAACCTCCGCGACTCTCAGCTCCCGCTCTTTTCAAAACTCCGCGACTCTCAACTCCCGCTCTTTTCAAACCTCCGCGACTCTCAGCTCCCGCTCTTTTCAAAACTCCGCGACTCTCAGCTCCCGCTCTTTTCAAACCTCCGCGTCTCTCAGCTCCCGCTCTTTTCAAACCTCCGCGACTCTCAGCTCCCGCTCTTTTCAAACCTCCGCGCCGCTCAGCTCCCGCTCTTTTCAAACCTCCGCGACTCTCAGCTCCCGCTCTCTTCAAACCTCCGCGACTCTCAGGTCCCGCTCTTTTCAAACCTCCGCGACTCTCACCTCCCGCTCTTTTCAGACATGCGCGACTCTCAGCTCCCGCTCTTTTCAAACCTCCGCGACTCTAAGCTCCCGCTCTTTTCAAACCTCCGCGACTCTCTTCTCCCGCTATTTTCAAACCTCCGCGGCTCTCAGCTCCCGCTCTTTTCAAACCTCTGCGACTCTTAGCTCCCGCTCTTTTCAAACCACGGCGACTCTCAGCTCCCACTCTTTTCAAACCTCCGCGACTCTCAGCTCCCCCTCTTTTCAAACCTCCGCGACTCTCAGATCCTGCTCTTTTCAAATCTCTGCGACTCTCAGCTCCCGCTCTTTGCAAACCTCCGGAACTCTCAGCTCCCGCTCTTTTCAAACCTCCGCGACTCTCAGCTCCCGCTCTTTTCAAACCTCCGCGACGCTCAGCTCCCGCTCTTTTCAAACCTCCGCGACTCTCAGCTCCCGCTCTCTTCAAACCTCCGCGACTCTCAGGTCCCGCTCTTTTCAAACCTCCGCAACTCTCACCTCCCGCTCTTTTCAAACCTCCGCGACTCTCAGCTCCCGCTCTTTTCAAACCTCCGCGACTCTCAGGTCCTGCTCTTTTCAAATCTCCGCGACTTTCAGCTCCCGCCCTTTTCAAACCTCCTCGACTCTCAGCTCCCGCTCTTTTCAAACCTCCGCGACTCTCAGGTCCTGCTCTTTTCAAACGTCCGCGAGCCTCAGCTCCCGCTCTTTTGAAACCTCCGCGACTCTCAGCTCCCGCTCTTTTCAAACCTCCGGGACTCTCAGGTCCCGCTCTTTTCAAACCTCCGCGACTCTCAGCTCCCTCTCTTTTCAAACCTCCGCGACGCTCAGCACCCGCTCTTTTCAAACCTCCGCGACTCTCAGCTCCCGCTCTTTTCAAACCTCCGCGACTCTCAGGTCCTGCTCTTTTCAAACCTCCGCGAGCCTCAGCTCCCGCTCTTTTGAAACCTCCGCGACTCTCAGCTCCCGCTCTTTTCAAACCTCCGGGACTCTCAGGTCCCGCTCTTTTCAAACCTCCGCGACTCTCAGCTCCCGCTCTTTTCAAAACTCCGCGACTCTCAGCTCCCGCTCTTTTCAAACCTCCGCGACTCTCAGCTCCCGCTCTTTTCAAACCTCCGCGACTCTCAGCTCCCGCTCTTTTCAAACCTCCGCGACGCTCAGCTCCCGCTCTTTTCAAACCTCCGCGACTCTCAGCTCCCGCTCTCTTCAAACCTCCGCGACTCTCAGGTCCCGCTCTTTTCAAACCTCCGCAACTCTCACCTCCCGCTCTTTTCAAACCTCCGCGACGCTCAGCACCCGCTCTTTTCAAACCTCCGCGACTCTCAGCTCCCGCTCTTTTCAAACCTCCGCGACTCTCAGGTCCTGCTCTTTTCAAACCTCCGCGAGCCTCAGCTCCCGCTCTTTTGAAACCTCCGCGACTCTCAGCTCCCGCTCTTTTCAAACCTCCGGGACTCTCAGGTCCCGCTCTTTTCAAACCTCCGCGACTCTCAGCTCCCGCTCTTTTCAAAACTCCGCGACTCTCAGCTCCCGCTCTTTTCAAACCTCCGCGACTCTCAGCTCCCGCTCTTTTCAAACCTCCGCGACTCGCAGCTCCCGCTCTTTTCAAACCTCCGCGACTCTCAGCTCCCGCTCTTTTCAAACCTCCGCGACGCTCAGCTCCCGCTCTTTTCAAACCTCCGCGACTCTCAGCTCCCGCTCTCTTCAAACCTCCGCGACTCTCAGGTCCCGCTCTTTTCAAACCTCCGCAACTCTCACCTCCCGCTCTTTTCAAACCTCCGCGACTCTCAGCTCCCGCTCTTTTCAAACCTCCGCGACTCTCAGGTCCTGCTCTTTTCAAATCTCCGCGACTTTCAGCTCCCGCTCTTTTCAAACCTCCGCGACTCTCAGCTCCCGCTCTTTTCAAACCTCCGCGACTCTCAGGTCCTGCTCTTTTCAAACCTCCGCGAGCCTCAGCTCCCGCTCTTTTGAAACCTCCGCGACTCTCAGCTCCCGCTCTTTTCAAACCTCCGGGACCCACAGGTCCCGCTCTTTTTAAACCTCCGCGACTCTCAGCTCCCGCTCTTTTCAAAACTCCGCGACTCTCAACTCCCGCTCTTTTCAAACCTCCGCGACTCTCAGCTCCCGCTCTTTTCAAAACTCCGCGACTCTCAGCTCCCGCTCTTTTCAAACCTCCGCGACTCTCAGCTCCCGCTCTTTTCAAACCTCCGCGACTCTCAGCTCCCGCTCTTTTCAAACCTCCGCGCCGCTCAGCTCCCGCTCTTTTCAAACCTCCGCGACTCTCAGCTCCCGCTCTCTTCAAACCTCCGCGACTCTCAGGTCCCGCTCTTTTCAAACCTCCGCGACTCTCACCTCCCGCTCTTTTCAGACATGCGCGACTCTCAGCTCCCGCTCTTTTCAAACCTCCGCGACTCTAAGCTCCCGCTCTTTTCAAACCTCCGCGACTCTCTTCTCCCGCTATTTTCAAACCTCCGCGGCTCTCAGCTCCCGCTCTTTTCAAACCTCTGCGACTCTTAGCTCCCGCTCTTTTCAAACCTCCGCGACTCTCAGCTCCCCCTCTTTTCAAACCTCCGCGACTCTCAGATCCTGCTCTTTTCAAACCTCTGCGACTCTCAGCTCCCGCTCTTTGCAAACCTCCGGAACTCTCAGCTCCCGCTCTTTTCAAACCTCCGCGACTCTCAGCTCCCGCTCTTTTCAAACCTCCGCGACGCTCAGCTCCCGCTCTTTTCAAACCTCCGCGACTCTCAGCTCCCGCTCTCTTCAAACCTCCGCGACTCTCAGGTCCCGCTCTTTTCAAACCTCCGCAACTCTCACCTCCCGCTCTTTTCAAACCTCCGCGACTCTCAGCTCCCGCTCTTTTCAAACCTCCGCGACTCTCAGGTCCTGCTCTTTTCAAATCTCCGCGACCTTCAGCTCCCGCCCTTTTCAAACCTCCGCGACTCTCAGCTCCCGCTCTTTTCAAACCTCCGCGACTCTCAGGTCCTGCTCGTTTCAAACGTCCGCGAGCCTCAGCTCCCGCTCTTTTGAAACCTCCGCGACTCTCAGCTCCCGCTCTTTTCAAACCTCCTGGACTCTCAGGTCCCGCTCTTTTCAAACCTCCGCGACTCTCAGCTCCCTCTCTTTTCAAACCTCCGCGACGCTCAGCTCCCGCTCTTTTCAAACCTCCGCGACTCTCAGCTCCCGCTCTTTTCAAACCTCCGCGACTCTCAGGTCCTGCTCTTTTCAAACCTCCTCGAGCCTCAGCTCCCGCTCTTTTGAAACCTCCGCGACTCTCAGCTCCCGCTCTTTTCAAACCTCCGGGACTCTCAGGTCCCGCTCTTTTCAAACCTCCGCGACTCTCAGCTCCCGCTCTTTTCAAAACTCCGCGACTCTCAGCTCCCGCTCTTTTCAAACCTCCGCGACTCTCAGCTCCCGCTCTTTTCAAACCTCCGCGACTCTCAGCTCCCGCTCTTTTCAAACCTCCGCGACTCTCAGCTCCCGCTCTTTTCAAACCTCCGCGACTCTCAGCTCCCGCTGTTTTCAAACCTCCGCGACTCTCAGCTCCCGCTCTTTTCAAACCTCCGCGACTCTTAGCTCCCGGTCTTTTCATAACCTCCCCGACTCTCAGCACCCGCTCTTTTCAAACCTCCGCGACTCTCAGCTCCCGCTCATTTCAAACCTCCGCGACTGTCAGCTCCCGCTCTTTTCAAACCTCCGCGACTCTCAGCTCCCGCTCTTTTCAAACCTCCGCGACTCTCAGCTCCCGCTCTTTTCAAACCTCCGCGACTCTCAGGTCCTGCTCTTTTCAAATCTCCGCGACTTTCAGCTCCCGCCCTTTTCAAACCTCCGCGACTCTCAGCTCCCGCTCTTTTCAAACCTCCGCGACTCTCAGGTCCTGCTCCTTTCAAACGTCCGCGAGCCTCAGCTCCCGCTCTTTTGAAACCTCCGCGACTCTCAGCTCCCGCTCTTTTCAAACCTCCGGGACTCTCAGGTCCCGCTCTTTTCAAACCTCCGCGACTCTCAGCTCCCTCTCTTTTCAAACCTCCGCGACGCTCAGCTCCCGCTCTTTTCAAACCTCCGCGACTCTCAGCTCCCGCTCTTTTCAAACCTCCGCGACTCTCAGGTCCTGCTCTTTTCAAACCTCCGCGAGCCTCAGCTCCCGCTCTTTTGAAACCTCCGCGACTCTCAGCTCCCGCTCTTTTCAAACCTCCGGGACTCTCAGGTCCCGCTCTTTTCAAACCTCCGCGACTCTCAGCTCCCGCTCTTTTCAAAACTCCGCGACTCTCAGCTCCCGCTCTTTTCAAACCTCCGCGACTCTCAGCTCCCGCTCTTTTCAAACCTCCGCGACTCTCAGCTCCCGCTCTTTTCAAACCTCCGCGACTCTCAGCTCCCGCTCTTTTCAAACCTCCGCGACTCTCAGCTCCCGCTGTTTTCAAACCTCCGCGACTCTCAGCTCCCGCTCTTTTCAAACCTCCGCGACTCTTAGCTCCCGGTCTTTTCATAACCTCCCCGACTCTCAGCACCCGCTCTTTTCAAACCTCCGCGACTCTCAGCTCCCGCTCATTTCAAACCTCCGCGACTGTCAGCTCCCGCTCTTTTCAAACCTCCGCGACTCTCAGCTCCCGCTCTTTTCAAACCTCCGCGACTCTTAGCTCCCGCTCTTTTCAAACCTCCGCGACTCTCAGCTCCCTCTCTTTTCAAACCTCCGCGACTCTCAGCTCCCGCTCTTTTCAAACCTCGGCGACTCTCAGCTCCGGCTCTTTTCAATCCTCCGCGACTCTCAGCTCCCGCTCTTTGCAAACCTCTGCGACTCTCACCTCCCGCTCTTTTCAGACATGCGCGACTCTCAGCTCCCGCTCTTTTCAAACCTCCGCGACTCTAAGCTCCCGCTCTTTTCAAACCTCCGCGACTCTCTTCTCCCGTTATTTTCAAACCTCCGCGGCTCTCAGCTCCCGCTCTTTTCAAACCTCTGCGACTCTTAGCTCCCGCTCTTTTCAAACCTCCGCAACTCTCAGCTCCCGCTCATTTCAATCCTCCGCGACTCTCAGCTCCCGCTCTTTTCAAACCTCCGCGACTCACAGCTCCCGCTCTTTTCAAACCTCCGTGACTCTTAGCTCCAGCTCTTTTCAAACCTCCGCAACTCTCAGCTCCCGCTCTTTTCAAACCTCCGCGACTCTCAGCTCCCGCTCTTTTCAAACCTCGGCGACTCTCAGCTCCCGCTCTTTTCAATCCTCCGTGACTCTCAGCTCCCGCTCTTTGCAAACCTCCGCGACTCTCAGCTCCCGCTCATTTCAAACATGCGCGACTCTCAGCTCCCGCTCTTTTCAAACCTCCGCGACTCTAAGCTCCCGCTCTTTTCAAACCTCCGCGACTCTCATCTCCCGCTCTTTTCAAAACTCCGCGGCTCTCAGCTCCCGCTCTTTTCAAACCTCTGCGAATCTTAGCTCCCGCTCTTTTCAAACCTCCGCAACTCTCAGCTCTCGCTCTTTTCAAACCTCCGCGACTCTCAGCTCCCGCTCTTTTCAAACCTCCGCGACTCTCATCTCCCGCTCTTTTCAAACCTCCGCGACTCTCAGCTCCCACTCTTTTCAAACCTCCGCGACTCTCAGCTCCCCCTCTTTTCAAACCTCCGCGACTCTCAGGTCCTGCTCTTTTCAAACCTCCGCGACTCTCAGCTCCCGCTCTTTGCAAACCTCCGCGACTCTCAGCTCCCGCTCTTTTCAAACCTCCGCGACTCTCAGCTCCCGCTCTTTTCAAACCTCCGCGAAGCTCAGCTCCCGCTCTTTTCAAACCTCCGCGACTCTCAGCTCCCGCTCTTTTCAAACCTCCGCGACTCTCAGGTCCTGCTCTTTTCAAACCTCCGCGAGCCTCAGCTCCCGCTCTTTTGAAACCTCCGCGACTCTCAGCTCCCGCTCTTTTCAAATCTCCGGGACTCTCAGGTCCCGCTCTTTTCAAACCTCCGCGACTCTCAGCTCCCGCTCTTTTCAAAACTCCGCGACTCTCAGCTCCCGCTCTTTTCAAACCTCCGCGACTCTCAGCTCCCGCTCTTTTCAAACCTCCGCGACTCTCAGCTCCCGCTCTTTTCAAACCTCCGCGACGCTCAGCTCCCGCTCTTTTCAAACCTCCGCGACTCTCAGCTCCCGCTCTCTTCAAACCTCCGCGACTCTCAGGTCCCGCTCTTTCAAACCTCCGCAACTCTCACCTCCCGCTCTTTTGAAACCTCCGCGACTCTCAGCTCCCGCTCTTTTCAAACCTCCGCGACTCTCACCTCCCGCTCTTTTCAGACATGCGCGACTCTCAGCTCCCGCTCTTTTGAAACCTCCGCGACTCTAAGCTCCCGCTCTTTTCAAACCTCCGCGACTCTCAGCTCCCGCTCTTTTCAAACCTCCGCGACTCTCAGGTCCAGCTCTTTTCAAACCTCCGTGACTCTCAGCTCCCGCTCTTTGCAAACCTCCGCGACTCTCAATTCCCGCTCTTTTCAAAACTCCGCGACTCTCAGCTCCAGCTCTTTTCAAACCTCCGCGACTCTCAGCTCACGCTCTTTTCAAACCTCCGCGACTCTCAGCTCACGCTCTTTTCAAACCTCCGCGACTCTCAGCTCCCACTCTTTTCAAAACTCCGCGACTCTCAGGTCCTGCTATTTTCACACCTCCGCGACTCTCAGCTCACGCTATTTTCAAACCACCGCGACTCTCAGCTCCCGTTCTTTTCAAATCTCCGCGACTCACAGCACCCGCTCTTTTCAAACCTCCGGGACACTCAGGTCCCGCTCTTTTCAAACCTCCGCGACTCTCAGCTCACGCTCTTTTCAAACCTCCGCGACTCTCAGCTCCCGCTCTTTTCAAACCTCCGCGACTCTCAGGTCCTGCTCTTTTCAAACCTCCGCGAGCCTCAGCTCCCGCTCTTTTCAAATCACTGCGACTCTTAGCTCCCGCTCTTTTCAAACCTCCGGGACTCTCAGGTCCCGCTCTTTTCAAACCTCCGCGACTCTCAGCTCCCGCTCTTTTCAAAACTCCGTGACTCTCAGCTCCCGCTCTTTTCAAACCTCCGCGACTCTCAGCTCCCGCTCCTTTCAAACCTCCGCGACTCTCAGCTCCCGCTCTTTTCAAACCTCCGCGACTCCCAGCTCCCGCCCTTTTCAAACCTCCGCGACTCTCAGCTCCCGCTGTTTTCAAACCTCCGCGACTCTCAGCTCCCGCTCTTTTCAAACCTCCGCGACTCTTAGCTCCCGGTCTTTTCATAACCTCCCCGACTCTCAGCACCCGCTCTTTTCAAACCTCCGCGACTCTCAGCTCCCGCTAATTTCAAACCTCCGCGACTCTCAGCTCCCGCTCTTTTCAAACCTCCGCGACTCTCAGCTCCCGCTCTTTTCAAACCTCCGCGACTCTTAGCTCCCCCTCTTTTCAAACCTCCGCGACTCTCAGCTCCCGCTCTTTTCAAACCTCCGCGACTTACAGCTCCCGCTCTTTTCAAACCTCGGCGACTCTCAGCTCCGGCTCTTTTCAATCCTCCGCGACTCTCAGCTCCCGCTCTTTGCAAACCTCCGCGACTCTCGCCTCCCGCTCTTTTCAGACATGCGCGACTCTCAGCTCCCGCTCTTTTCAAACCTCCGCGACTCTAAGCTCCCGCTCTTTTCATACCTCCGCGACTCTCTTCTCCCGCTATTTTCATACCTCCGCGTCTCTCAGCTCCCGCTCTTTTCAAACCTCTGCGACTCTTAGCTCCCGCTCTTTTCAAACCTCCGCAACTCTCAGCTCCCGCTCATTTCAATCCTCCGCGACTCTCAGCTCCCGCTCTTTTCAAACCTCCGCGACTCTCAGCTCCCGCTCTTTTCAAACCTCCGTGACTCTTAGCTCCAACTCTTTTCAAACCTCCGCGACTCTCAGCTCCCGCTCTTTTCAAACCGCCGCGACTCTCAGCTCCCGCTCTTTTCAAACCTCGGCGACACTCAGCTCCCGCTCTTTTCAAACCTCCGCGACTCTCAGCTCCCTCTCTTTTCAAACCTCCGCGACTCTCAGCTCCCGCTCTTTTCAAACCTCCGCGACTCTCAGGTCCAGCTCTTTTCAAACCTCCGCGACTCTCAGCTCCCGCTCTTTGCAAACCTCCGCGACTCTCAGCTCCCGCTCTTTTCAAAACTCCGCGACTCTCAGCTCCAGCTCTTTTCAAACCTCCGCGACTCTCAGCTCACGCTCTTTTCAAACCTCCGCGACTCTCAGCTCCCGCTCTTTTCAAACCTCCGCGACTCTCAGGTCCTGCTATTATCACACCTCCGCGACTCTCAGCTCACGCTATTTTCAAACCTCCGCGACTCTCAGCTCCCGTTCTTTTCAAATCTCCGCGACTCACAGCACCCGCTCTTTTGAAACCTCCGGGACACTCAGGTCCCGCTCTTTTCAAACCTCCGCGACTCTCAGCTCACGCTCTTTTCAAACCTCCGCGACTCTCAGCTCCCGCTCTTTTCAAACCTCCGCGACTCTCAGGTCCTGCTCTTTTCAAACCTCCGCGAGCCTCAGCTCCCGCTCTTTTGAAACCTCCGCGACTCTCAGCTCCCGCTCTTTTCAAACCTCCGGGACTCTCAGGTCCCGCTCTTTTCAAACCTCCGCGACTCTCAGCTCCCGCTCTTTTCAAACCTCGGCGACTCTCAGCTCCGGCTCTTTTCAATCCTCCGCGACTCTCAGCTCCCGCTCTTTGCAAACCTCCGCGACTCTCGCCTCCCGCTCTTTTCAGACATGCGCGACTCTCAGCTCCCGCTCTTTTCAAACCTCCGCGACTCTAAGCTCCCGCTCTTTTCATACCTCCGCGACTCTCTTCTCCCGCTATTTTCAAACCTCCGCGGCTCTCAGCTCCCGCTCTTTTCAAATCTCTGCGACTCTTAGCTCCCGCTCTTTTCAAACCTCCGCAACTCTCAGCTCCCGCTCATTTCAATCCTCCGCGACTCTCAGCTCCCGCTCTTTTCAAACCTCCGCGACTCTCAGCTCCCGCTCTTTTCAAACCTCCGTGACTCTTAGCTCCAACTCTTTTCAAACCTCCGCGACTCTCAGCTCCCGCTCTTTTCAAACCGCCGCGACTCTCAGCTCCCGCTCTTTTCAAACCTCGGCGACTCTCAGCTCCCGCTCTTTTCAAACCTCCGCGACTCTCAGCTCCCTCTCTTTTCAAACCTCCGCGACTCTCAGCTCCCGCTCTTTTCAAACCTCCGCGACTCTCAGGTCCAGCTCTTTTCAAACCTCCGCGACTCTCAGCTCCCGCTCTTTTCAAACCTCCGCGACTCTCAGCTCCGGCTCTTTTCAATCCTCCGCGACTCTCAGCTCCCGCTCTTTGCAAACCTCCGCGACTCTCACCTCCCGCTCTTTTCAGACATGCGCGACTCTCAGCTCCCGCTCTTTTCAAACCTCCGCGACTCTAAGCTCCCGCTCTTTTCAAACCTCCGCGACTCTCTTCTCCCGCTATTGTCAAACCTCCGCGGCTCTCAGCTCCTGCTCTTTTCAAACCTCTGCGACTCTTAGCTCCCGCTCTTTTCAAACCTCCGCAACTCTCAGCTCCCGCTCATTTCAATCCTCCGCGACTCTCAGCTCCCGCTCTTTTCAAACCTCCGCAACTCTCAGCTCCCGCTCATTTCAATCCTCCGCGACTCTCAGCTCCCGCTCTTTTCAAACCTCCGCGACTCTCAGCTCCCGCTCTTTTCAAACCTCCGTGACTCTTAGCTCCAACTCTTTTCAAACCTCCGCGACTCTCAGCTCCCGCTCTTTTCAAACCGCCGCGACTCTCAGCTCCCGCTCTTTTCAAACCTCGGCGACTCTCAGCTCCCGCTCTTTTCAAACCTCCGCGACTCTCAGCTCCCTCTCTTTTCAAACCTCCGCGACTCTCAGCTCCCGCTCTTTTCAATCCTCCGCGACTCTCAGCTCCCGCTCTTTGCAAACCTCCGCGACTCTCACCTCCCGCTCTTTTCAGACATGCGCGACTCTCAGCTCCCGCTCTTTTCAAACCTCCGCGACTCTAAGCTCCCGCTCTTTTCAAACCTCCGCGACTCTCTTCTCCCGCTATTGTCAAACCTCCGCGGCTCTCAGCTCCTGCTCTTTTCAAACCTCCGCGACTCTCAGCTCCCGCTCTTTTCCAACCTCCGCGACTCTTAGCTCCCCCTCTTTTCAAACCTCCGCGACTCTCAGCTCCCGCTCTTTTCAAACCTCCGCGACTCTCAGCTCCCGCTCTTTTCAAACCTCGGCGACTCTCAGCTCCGGCTCTTTTCAATCCTCCGCGACTCTCAGCTCCCGCTCTTTGCAAACCTCCGCGACTCTCGCCTCCCGCTCTTTTCAGACATGCGCGACTCTCAGCTCCCGCTCTTTTCAAACCTCCGCGACTCTAAGCTCCCGCTCTTTTCATACCTCCGCGACTCTCTTCTCCCGCTATTTTCATACCTCCGCGGCTCTCAGCTCCCGCTCTTTTCAAACCTCTGCGACTCTTAGCTCCCGCTCTTTTCAAACCTCCGCAACTCTCAGCTCCCGCTCATTTCAATCCTCCGCGACTCTCAGCTCCCGCTCTTTTCAAACCTCCGCGACTCTCAGCTCCCGCTCTTTTCAAACCTCCGTGACTCTTAGCTCCAACTCTTTTCAAACCTCCGCGACTCTCAGCTCCCACTCTTTTCAAACCGCCGCGACTCTCAGCTCCCGCTCTTTTCAAACCTCGGCGACTCTCAGCTCCCGCTCTTTTCAAACCTCCGCGACTCTCAGCTCCCTCTCTTTTCAAACCTCCGCGACTCTCAGCTCCCGCTCTTTTCAAACCTCCGCGACTCTCAGGTCCAGCTCTTTTCAAACCTCCGCGACTCTCAGCTCCCGCTCTTTGCAAACCTCCGCGACTCTCAGCTCCCGCTCTTTTCAAAACTCCGCGACTCTCAGCTCCAGCTCTTTTCAAACCTCCGCGACTCTCAGCTCACGCTCTTTTCAAACCTCCGCGACTCTCAGCTCCCGCTCTTTTCAAACCTCCGCGACTCTCAGGTCCTGCTATTATCACACCTCCGCGACTCTCAGCTCACGCTATTTTCAAACCTCCGCGACTCTCAGCTCCCGTTCTTTTCAAATCTCCGCGACTCACAGCACCCGCTCTTTTCAAACCTCCGGGACACTCAGGTCCAGCTCTTTTCAAACCTCCGCGACTCTCAGCTCCCGCTCTTTGCAAACCTCCGCGACTCTCAGCTCCCGCTCTTTTCAAAACTCCGCGACTCTCAGCTCCAGCTCTTTTCAAACCTCCGCGACTCTCAGCTCACGCTCTTTTCAAACCTCCGCGACTCTCAGCTCCCGCTCTTTTCAAACCTCCGCGACTCTCAGGTCCTGCTATTATCACACATCCGCGACTCTCAGCTCACGCTATTTTCAAACCTCCGCGACTCTCAGCTCCCGTTCTTTTCAAATCTCCACGACTCACAGCACCCGCTCTTTTCAAACCTCCGGGACACTCAGGTCCCGCTCTTTTCAAACCTCCGCGACTCTCAGCTCACGCTCTTTTCAAACCTCCGCGACTCTCAGCTCCCGCTCTTTTCAAACCTCCGCGACTCTCAGGTCCTGCTCTTTTCAAACCTCCGCGAGCCTCAGCTGCCGCTCTTTTGAAACCTCCGCGACTCTCAGCTCCCGCTCTTTTCAAACCTCCGGGACTCTCAGGTCCCGCTCTTTTCAAACCTCCGCGACTCTCAGCTCCCGCTCTTTTCAAACCTCGGCGACTCTCAGCTCCGGCTCTTTTCAATCCTCCGCGACTCTCAGCTCCCGCGCTTTGCAAACCTCCGCGACTCTCGCCTCCCGCTCTTTTCAGACATGCGCGACTCTCAGCTCCCGCTCTTTTCAAACCTCCGCGACTCTAAGCTCCCGCTCTTTTCATTCCTCCGCGACTCTCTTCTCCCGCTATTTTCAAACCTCCGCGGCTCTCAGCTCCCGCTCTTTTCAAACCTCTGCGACTCTTAGCTCCCGCTCTTTTCAAACCTCCGCAACTCTCAGCTCCCGCTCATTTCAATCCTCCGCGACTCTCAGCTCCCGCTCTTTTCAAACCTCCGCGACTCTCAGCTCCCGCTCTTTTCAAACCTCCGTGACTCTTAGCTCCAACTCTTTTCAAACCTCCGCGACTCTCAGCTCCCGCTCTTTTCAAACCGCCGCGACTCTCAGCTCCCGCACTTTTCAAACCTCGGCGACTCTCAGCTCCCGCTCTTTTCAAACCTCCGCGACTCTCAGCTCCCTCTCTTTTCAAACCTCCGAGACTCTCAGCTCCCGCTCTTTTCAAACCTCCGCGACTCTCAGGTCCAGCTCTTTTCAAACCTCCGCGACTCTCAGCTCCCGCTCTTTGCAAACCTCCGCGACTCTCAGCTCCCGCTCTTTTCAAACCTCCGCGACTCTCAGCTCACGCTCTTTTCAAACCTCCGCGACTCTCAGCTACCGCTCTTTTCAAACCTCCGCGACTCTCAGCTCCTGCTCTTTTCAAACCTCCGCGAGCCTCAGCTCCCGCTCTTTTGAAACCTCCGCGACTCTCAGCTCCCGCTCTTTTCAAACCTCCGGGACTCTCAGGTCCCGCTCTTTTCAAACCTCCGTGACTCTCAGCTCCCGCTCTTTTCAAACCTCGGCGACTCTCAGCTCCGGCTCTTTTCAATCCTCCGCGACTCTCAGCTCCCGCTCTTTGCAAACCTCCGCGACTCTCGCCTCCCGCTCTTTTCAGACATGCGCGACTCTCAGCTCCCGCTCTTTTCAAACCTCCGCGACTCTAAGCTCCCGCTCTTTTCATACCTCCGCGACTCTCTTCTCCCGCTATTTTCAAACCTCCGCGGCTCTCAGCTCCCGCTCTTTTCAAACCTCTGCGACTCTTAGCTCCCGCTCTTTTCAAACCTCCGCAACTCTCAGCTCCCGCTCATTTCAATCCTCCGCGACTCTCAGCTCCCTCTCTTTTCAAACCTCCGCGACTCTCAGCTCCCGCTCTTTTCAAACCTCCGTGACTCTTAGCTCCAACTCTTTTCAAACCTCCGCGACTCTCAGCTCCCGCTCTTTTCAAACCGCCGCGCCTCTCAGCTCCCGCTCTTTTCAAACCTCGGCGACTCTCAGCTCCCGCTCTTTTCAAACCTCCGCGACTCTCAGCTCCCTCTCTTTTCAAACCTCCGCTACTCTCAGCTCCCGCTCTTTTCAAACCTCCGCGACTCTCAGGTCCAGCTCTTTTCAAACCTCCGCGACTCTCAGCTCCCGCTCTTTGCAAACCTCCGCGACTCTCAGCTCCCGCTCTTTTCAAAACTCCGCGACTCTCAGCTCCAGCTCTTTTCAAACCTCCGCGACTCTCAGCTCACGCTCTTTTCAAACCTCCGCGACTCTCAGCTCCCGCTCTTTTCAAACCTCCGCGACTCTCACGTCCTGCTATTATCACACCTCCGCGACTCTCAGCTCACGCTATTTTCAAACCTCCGCGACTCTCAGCTCCCGTTCTTTTCAAATCTCCGCGACTCACAGCACCCGCTCTTTTCAAACCTCCGGGACACTCAGGTCCCGCTCTTTTCAAACCTCCGCGACTCTCATCTCACGCTCTTTTCAAACCTCCGCGACTCTCAGCTCCCGCTCTTTTCAAACCTCCGCGACTCTCAGGTCCTGCTCTTTTCAAACCTCCGCGAGCCTCAGCTCCCGCTCTTTTGAAACCTCCGCGACTCTCAGCTCCCGCTCTTTTCAAACCTCCGGGACTCTCAGGTCCCGCTCTTTTCAAACCTCCGCGACTCTCAGCTCCCGCTCTTTTCAAACCTCCGCGGCTCTCAGCTCCTGCTCTTTTCAAACCTCTGCGACTCTTAGCTCCCGCTCTTTTCAAACCTCCGCAACTCTCAGCTCCCGCTCATTTCAATCCTCCGCGACTCTCAGCTCCCGCTCTTTTCAAACCTCCGCGACTCTCAGCTCCCGCTCTTTTCAAACCTCCGTGACTCTTAGCTCCAGCTCTTTTCAAACCTCCGCGACTCTCAGCTCCCGCTCTTTTCAAACCTCCGCGACTCTCAGCTCTCGCTCTTTTAAAACCTCGGCGACTCTCAGCTCCCGCTCTTTTCAATCCTCCGCGACTCTCAGCTCCCGCTCTTTGCAAACCTCCGCGACTCTCAGCTCCCGCTCATTTCAAACATGCGCGACTCTCAGCTCCCGATCTTTTCAAACCTCTGCGAATCTTAGCTCCCGCTCTTTTCAAACCTCCGCAACTCTCAGCTCTCGCTCTTTTCAAACCTCCGCGACTCTGAGCTCCCGCTCTTTTCAAACCTCCGCGACTCTCATCTCCCGCTCTTTTCAAACCTCCGCGACTCTCAGCTCCCACTCTTTTCAAACCTCCGCGACTCTCAGCTCCCCCTCTTTTCAAACCTCCGCGACTCTCAGGTACTGCTCTTTTCAAACCTCCGCGACTCTCAGCTCCCGCTCTTTGCAAACCTCCGCGACTCTCAGCTCCCGCTCTTTTCAAACCTCCGCGACTCTCAGCTCCCGCTCTTTTCAAACCTCCGCGACACTCAGCTCCCGCTCTTTTCAAACCTCCGCGACTCTCAGCTCCCGCTCTTTTCAAACCTCCGCGACTCTCAGGTCCTGCTCTTTTCAAACCTCCGCGAGCCTCAGCTCCCGCTCGTTTGAAACCTCCGCGACTCTCAGCTCCCGCTCTTTTCAAACCTCCGGGACTCTCAGGTCCCGCTCTTTTCAAACCTCCGCGACTCACAGCTCCAGCTCTTTTCAAAACTCCGCGACTCTCAGCTCCCGCTCTTTTCAAACCTCCGCGACTCTCATCTCCCGCTCTTTTCAAACCTCCGCGACTCTCAGCTCCCGCTGTTTTCAAACCTCCGCGACTCTCAGCTCCCGCTCTTTTCAAACCTCCGCGACTCTTAGCTCCCGGTCTTTTCATAACCTCCCTGACTCTCAGCACCCGCTCTTTTCAAACCTCCGCGACTCTCATCTCCCGCTCATTTCAAACCTCCGCGACTCTCAGCTCCCGCTCTTTTCAAACCTCCGCGACTCTCAGCTCCCGCTCTTTTCAAACCTCCGCGACTCTTAGCTCCCGCTCTTTTCAAACCTCCGCGACTCTCAGCTCCCGCTCTTTTCAAACCTCCGCGACTCTCAGCTCCCGCTCTTTTCAAACCTCGGCGACTCTCAGTTCCGTCTCTTTTCAATCCTCCGCGACTCTCAGCTCCCGCTCTTTGCAAACCTCCGCGACTCTCACCTCCCGCTCTTTTCAGACATGCGCGACTCGCAGCTCCCGCTCTTTTCAAACCCCTGTGACTCTTAGCTCCAGCTCTTTTCAAACCTCCGCGACTCTCAGCTCCCGCTCTTTTCAAACCTCCGCGACTCTCAGCTCCCGCTCTTTTCAAACCTCGGCGACTCTCAGCTCCCGCTCTTTTCAATCCTCCGCGACTCTCAGCTCCCGCTCTTTGCAAACCTCCGCGACTCTCAGCTCCCGCTCATTTCAAACATGCGCGACTCTCAGCTCCCGCTCTTTTCAAACCTCCGCGACTCTAAGCTCCCGCTCTTTTCAAACCTCCGCGACTCTCATCTCCCGCTCTTTTCAAAACTCCGCGGCTCTCAGCTCCCGCTCTTTTCAAACCTCTGCGAATCTTAGCTCCCGCTCTTTTCAAACCTCCGCAACTCTCAGCTCTCGCTCTTTTCAAACCTCCGCGACTCTGAGCTCCCGCTCTTTTCAAACCTCCGCGACTCTCATCTCCCGCTCTTTTCAAACCTCCGCGACTCTCAGGTCCTGCTCTTTTCAAACCTCCGTGAGCCTCAGCTCCCGCTCTTTTGAAACCTCCGCGACTCTCAGCTCCCGCTCTTTTCAAACCTCCGCGACTCTCAGCTCCCGCTCTTTTCAAACCTCCGCGACTCTCATCTCCCGCTCTTTTCAAACCTCCGCGACTCTCAGCTCCCACTCTTTTCAAACCTCCGCGACTCTCAGCTCCCCCTCTTTTCAAACCTCCGCGACTCTCAGCTCCCGCTCTTTGCAAACCTCCGCGACTCTCAGCTCCCGCTCTTTTCAAACCTCCGCGACTCTCAGCTCCCGCTCTTTTCAAACCTCCGCGAAGCTCAGCTCCCGCTCTTTTCAAACCTCCGCGACTCTCAGCTCCCGCTCTTTTCAAACCTCCGCGACTCTCAGGTCCTGCTCTTTTCAAACCTCCGCGAGCCTCAGCTCCCGCTCTTTTGAAACCTCCGCGACTCTCAGCTCCCGCTCTTTTCAAATCTCCGCGACTCTCAGGTCCCGCTCTTTTCAAACCTCCGCGACTCTCAGCTCCCGCTCTTTTCAAAACTCCGCGACTCTCAGCTCCCGCTCTTTTCAAACCTCCGCGACTCTCAGCTCCCGCTCTTTTCAAACCTCCGCGACTCTCAGCTCCCGCTGTTTTCAAACCTCCGCGACTCTCAGCTCCCGCTCTTCTCAAACCTCCGCGACTCTTAAGCTCCCGCTCTTTTATATAGTCTTTTCATAACCTCCCCGACTCTCAGCACCCGCTCTTTTCAAACCTCCGCGACTCTCCGCTCCCGCTCATTTCAAACCTCCGCGGCTCTCAGCTCCCGCTCTTTTCAAACCTCCGCGACTCTCAGCTCCCGCTCTTTTCAAACCTCCGTGACTCTTAGCTCACGCTCTTTTCAAACCTCCGCAACTCTCAGCTCTTGCTCTTTTCAAACCTCCGCGACTCTGAGCTCCCGCTCTTTTCAAACCTCCGCGACTCTCAGGTACTGCTCTTTTCAAACCTCCGCGACTCTCAGCTCCCGCTCTTTGCAAACCTCCGCGACTCTCAGCTCCCGCTCTTTTCAAACCTCCGCGACTCTCAGCTCCCGCTCTTTTCAAACCTCCGCGACGCTCAGCTCCCGCTCTTTTCAAACCTCCGCGACTCTCAGCTCCCGCTCTTTTCAAATCTCCGCGACTCTCAGGTCCTGCTCTTTTCAAACCTCCGCGAGCCTCAGCTCCCGCTCTATTGAAACCTCCGCGACTCTCAGCTCCCGCTCTTTTCAAACCTCCGCGACTCTCAGCTCCCGCTCTTTTCAAACCTCCGCGACTCTCATCTCCCGCTCTTTTCAAATCTCCGCGACTCTCAGCTCCCACTCTTTTCAAACCTCCGCGACTCTCAGCTCCCCCTCTTTTCAAACCTCCGCGACTCTCAGGTCCTGCTCTTTTCAAACCTCCGCGACTCTCAGCTCCCGCTCTTTGCAAACCTCCGCGACTCTCAGCTCCCGCTCTTTTCAAACCTCCGCGACTCTCAGCTCCCGCTCTTTTCAAACCTCCGCGAAGCTCAGCTCCCGCTCTTTTCAAACCTCCGCGACTCTCAGCTCCCGCTCTTTTCAAACCTCCGCGACTCTCAGCTCCCGCTCTTTTCAAACCTCGGCGACTCTCAGTTCCGGCTCTTTTCAATCCTCCGCGACTCTCAGCTCCCGCTCTTTGCAAACCTCCGCGACTCTCACCTCCCGCTCTTTTCAGACATGCGCGACTCGCAGCTCCCGCTCTTTTCAAACCCCTGTGACTCTTAGCTCCAGCTCTTTTCAAACCTCCGCGACTCTCAGCTCCCGCTCTTTTCAAACCTCCGCGACTCTCAGCTCCCGCTCTTTTCAAACCTCGGCGACTCTCAGCTCCCGCTCTTTTCAATCCTCCGCGACTCTCAGCTCCCGCTCTTTGCAAACCTCCGCGACTCTCAGCTCCCGCTCATTTCAAACATGCGCGACTCTCAGCTCCCGCTCTTTTCAAACCTCCGCGACTCTAAGCTCCCGCTCTTTTCAAACCTCCGCGACTCTCATCTCCCGCTCTTTTCAAAACTCCGCGGCTCTCAGCTCCCGCTCTTTTCAAACCTCTGCGAATCTTAGCTCCCGCTCTTTTCAAACCTCCGCAACTCTCAGCTCTCGCTCTTTTCAAACCTCCGCGACTCTGAGCTCCCGCTCTTTTCAAACCTCCGCGACTCTCATCTCCCGCTCTTTTCAAACCTCCGCGACTCTCAGGTCCTGCTCTTTTCAAACCTCCGTGAGCCTCAGCTCCCGCTCTTTTGAAACCTCCGCGACTCTCAGCTCCCGCTCTTTTCAAACCTCCGCGACTCTCAGCTCCCGCTCTTTTCAAACCTCCGCGACTCTCATCTCCCGCTCTTTTCAAACCTCCGCGACTCTCAGCTCCCACTCTTTTCAAACCTCCGCGACTCTCAGCTCCCCCTCTTTTCAAACCTCCGCGACTCTCAGCTCCCGCTCTTTGCAAACCTCCGCGACTCTCAGCTCCCGCTCTTTTCAAACCTCCGCGACTCTCAGCTCCCGCTCTTTTCAAACCTCCGCGAAGCTCAGCTCCCGCTCTTTTCAAACCTCCGCGACTCTCAGCTCCCGCTCTTTTCAAACCTCCGCGACTCTCAGGTCCTGCTCTTTTCAAACCTCCGCGAGCCTCAGCTCCCGCTCTTTTGAAACCTCCGCGACTCTCAGCTCCCGCTCTTTTCAAATCTCCGCGACTCTCAGGTCCCGCTCTTTTCAAACCTCCGCGACTCTCAGCTCCCGCTCTTTTCAAAACTCCGCGACTCTCAGCTCCCGCTCTTTTCAAACCTCCGCGACTCTCAGCTCCCGCTCTTTTCAAACCTCCGCGACTCTCAGCTCCCGCTGTTTTCAAACCTCCGCGACTCTCAGCTCCCGCTCTTCTCAAACCTCCGCGACTCTTAAGCTCCCGCTCTTTTATATAGTCTTTTCATAACCTCCCCGACTCTCAGCACCCGCTCTTTTCAAACCTCCGCGACTCTCCGCTCCCGCTCATTTCAAACCTCCGCGGCTCTCAGCTCCCGCTCTTTTCAAACCTCCGCGACTCTCAGCTCCCGCTCTTTTCAAACCTCCGTGACTCTTAGCTCACGCTCTTTTCAAACCTCCGCAACTCTCAGCTCTTGCTCTTTTCAAACCTCCGCGACTCTGAGCTCCCGCTCTTTTCAAACCTCCGCGACTCTCAGGTACTGCTCTTTTCAAACCTCCGCGACTCTCAGCTCCCGCTCTTTGCAAACCTCCGCGACTCTCAGCTCCCGCTCTTTTCAAACCTCCGCGACTCTCAGCTCCCGCTCTTTTCAAACCTCCGCGACGCTCAGCTCCCGCTCTTTTCAAACCTCCGCGACTCTCAGCTCCCGCTCTTTTCAAATCTCCGCGACTCTCAGGTCCTGCTCTTTTCAAACCTCCGCGAGCCTCAGCTCCCGCTCTTTTGAAACCTCCGCGACTCTCAGCTCCCGCTCTTTTCAAACCTCCGCGACTCTCAGCTCCCGCTCTTTTCAAACCTCCGCGACTCTCATCTCCCGCTCTTTTCAAATCTCCGCGACTCTCAGCTCCCACTCTTTTCAAACCTCCGCGACTCTCAGCTCCCCCTCTTTTCAAACCTCCGCGACTCTCAGGTCCTGCTCTTTTCAAACCTCCGCGACTCTCAGCTCCCGCTCTTTGCAAACCTCCGCGACTCTCAGCTCCCGCTCTTTTCAAACCTCCGCGACTCTCAGCTCCCGCTCTTTTCAAACCTCCGCGAAGCTCAGCTCCCGCTCTTTTCAAACCTCCGCGACTCTCAGCTCCCGCTCTTTTCAAACCTCCGCGACTCTCAGGTCCTGCTCTTTTCAAACCTCCGCGAGCCTCAGCTCCCGCTCTTTTGAAACCTCCGCGACTCTCAGCTCCCGCTCTTTTCAAACCTCCGGGACTCTCAGGTCCCGCTCTTTTCAAACCTCCGCGACTCTCAGCTCCCGCTCTTTTCAAAACTCCGCGACTCTCAGCTCCCGCTCTTTTCAAACCACCGCGACTCTCAGCTCCCGCTCTTTTCAAACCTCCGCGACTCTCAGCTCCCGCTGTTTTCAAACCTCCGTGACTCTCAGCTCCCGCTCTTTTCAAACCTCCGCGACTCTTAGCTCCCGGTCTTTTCATAACCTCCCTGACTCTCAGCACCCGCTCTTTTCAAACCTCCGCGACTCTCAGCTCCCGCTCATTTCAAACCTCCGCGACTCTCAGCTCCCGCTCTTTTCAAACCTCCGCGACCCTCAGCTCCCGCTCTTTTCAAACCTCCGCGACTCTTAGCTCCCGCTCTTTTCAAACCTCCGCGACTCTCAGCTCCCGCTCTTTTCAAACCTCCGCGACTCTCAGCTCCCGCTCTTTTCAAACCTCGGCGACTCTCAGCTCCGGCTCTTTTCAATCCTCCGCGACTCTCAGCTCCCGCTCTTTGCAAACCTCCGCGACTCTCACCTCCCGCTCTTTTCAGACATGCGCGACTCTCAGCTCCCGCTCTTTTCAAACCTCCGCGACTCTAAGCTCCCGCTCTTTTCAAACCTCCGCGACTCTCTTCTCCCGCTATTTTCAAACCTCTGCGACTCTTAGCTCCCGCTCTTTTCAAACCTCCGCAACTCTCAGCTCTCGCTCTTTTCAAACCTCTGCGACTCTCAGCTCCCGCTCTTTTCAAACCTCCGCGACTCTCAGCTCCCGCTCTTTTCAAACCTCCGCGACTCGCAGCTCCCACTCTTTTCAAACCTCCGCGACTCTCAGCTCCCCCTCTTTTCAAACCTCCGCGAATCTCAGATCCTGCTCTTTTCAAACCTCTGCGACTCTCAGCTCCCGCTCTTTGCAAACCTCCGGAACTCTCAGCTCCCGCTCTTTTCAAACCTCCGCGACTCTCAGCTCCCGCTCTTTTCAAACCTCCGCGACGCTCAGCTCCCGCTCTTTTCAAACCTCCGCGACTCTCAGCTCCCGCTCTCTTCAAACCTCCGCGACTCTCAGGTCCCGCTCTTTTCAAACCTCCGCAACTCTCACCTCCCGCTCTTTTCAAACCTCCGCGACTCTCAGCTCCCGCTCTTTTCAAACCTCCGCGACTCTCAGGTCCTGCTCTTTTCAAATCTCCGCGACTTTCAGCTCCCGCTCTTTTCAAACCTCCGCGACTCTCAGCTCCCGCTCTTTTCAAACCTCCGCGACTCTCAGGTCCTGCTCTTTTCAAACGTCCGCGAGCCTCAGCTCCCGCTCTTTTGAAACCTCCGCGACTCTCAACTCCCGCTCTTTTCAAACCTCCGGGACTCTCAGGTCCCGCTCTTTTCAAACCTCCGCGACTCTCAGCTCCCTCTCTTTTCAAACCTCCGCGACTCTCAGCTCCCGCTCTTTTCAAACCTCCGTGACTCTCAGGTCCAGCTCTTTTCAAACCTCCGCGACTCTCAGCTCCCGCTCTTTGCAAACCTCCGCGACTCTCAGCTCCCGCTGTTTTCAAAACTCCGCGACTCTCAGCTCCAGCTCTTTTCAAACCTCCGCGACTCTCAGCTCACGCTCTTTTCAAACGTCCGCGACTCTCAGCTCCCGCTCTTTTCAAACCTCCGCGACTCTCAGGTCCTGCTATTTTCACACCTCCGCGACTCTCAGCTCACGCTATTTTCAAACCTCCGCGACTCTCAGCTCCCGTTCTTTTCAAATCTCCGCGACTCACAGCACCCGCTCTTTTCAAACCTCCGGGACACTCAGGTCCCGTCTTTTCAAACCTCCGCGACTCTCAGCTCACGCTCTTTTCAAACCTCCGCGACTCTCAGCTCCCGCTCTTTTCAAACCTGCGCGACTCTCAGGTCCTGCTCTTTTCAAACCTCCGCGAGCCTCAGCTCTCGCTCTTTGGAAACATCCGCGACTCTCAGCTCCCGCTCTTTTCAAACCTCCGGGACTCTCAGGTCCCGCTCTTTTCAAACCTCCGCGACTCTCAGCTCCCGCTCTTTTCAAAACTCCGCGACTCTCAGCTCCCGCTCTTTTCAAACCTCCGCGACTCTCAGCTCCCGCTCTTTTCAAACCTCCGCGACTCTCAGCTCCCGCTCTTTTCAAACCTCCGCGACTCTCAGCTCCCGCTCTTTTCAAACCTCCGCGACTCTCAGCTCCCGCTGTTTTCAAACCTCCGCGACTCTCAGCTCCCGCTCTTTTCAAATCTCCGCGACTCTTATCTCCCGGTCTTTTCATAACCTCCCCGACTCTCAGCACCCGCTCTTTTCAAACCTCCGCGACTCTCAGCTCCCGCTCATTTCAAACCACCGCGACTCTCAGCTCCCGCTCTTTTCAAACCTCCGCGACTCTCAGCTCCCGCTCTTTTCAAACCTCCGCGACTCTTAGCTCCCGCTCTTTTCAAACCTCCGCGACTCTCAGCTCCCGCTCTTTTCAAACCTCCACGACTCTCAGCTCCCGCTCTTTTCAAACCTCCGCGACTCTCAGCTCCCGCTCTTTTCAAACCTCCGCGACTCTCAGCTCCAGCTCTTTTCAAACCTCCGCGACTCTTAGCTCCCGGTCTTTTCATAACCTCCCCGACTCTCAGCACCCGCTCTTTTCAAACCTCCGCGACTCTCAGCTCCCGCTCATTTCAAACCTCCGCGACTCTCAGCTCCCGCTCTTTTCAAACCTCCGCGACTCTCAGCTCCCGCTCTTTTCAAACCTCCGCGACTCTTAGCTCCCGCTCTTTTCAAACCTCCGCGACTCTCAGCTCCCTCTCTTTTCAAACCTCCGCGACTCTCAGCTCCCGCTCTTTTCAAACCTCGGCGACTCTCAGCTCCGGCTCTTTTCAATCCTCCGCGACTCTCAGCTCCCGCTCTTTGCAAACCTCTGCGACTCTCACCTCCCGCTCTTTTCAGACATGCGCGACTCTCAGCTCCCGCTCTTTTCAAACCTCCGCGACTCTAAGCTCCCGCTCTTTTCAAACCTCCGCGACTCTCTTCTCCCGTTATTTTCAAACCTCCGCGGCTCTCAGCTCCCGCTCTTTTCAAACCTCTGCGACTCTTAGCTCCCGCTCTTTTCAAACCTCCGCAACTCTCAGCTCCCGCTCATTTCAATCCTCCGCGACTCTCAGCTCCCGCTCTTTTCAAACCTCCGCGACTCTCAGCTCCCGCTCTTTTCAAACCTCCGTGACTCTTAGCTCCAGCTCTTTTCAAACCTCCGCAACTCTCAGCTCCCGCTCTTTTCAAACCTCCGCGACTCTCAGCTCCCGCTCTTTTCAAACCTCGGCGACTCTCAGCTCCCGCTCTTTTCAATCCTCCGCGACTCTCAGCTCCCGCTCTTTGCAAACCTCCGCGACTCTCAGCTCCCGCTCATTTCAAACATGCGCGACTCTCAGCTCCCGCTCTTTTCAAACCTCAGCGACTCTAAGCTCCCGCTCTTTTCAAACCTCCGCGACTCTCATCTCCCGCTCTTTTCAAAACTCCGCGGATCTCAGCTCCCGCTCTTTTCAAACCTCTGCGAATCTTAGCTCCCGCTCTTTTCAAACCTCCGCAACTCTCAGCTCTCGCTCTTTTCAAACCTCCGCGACTCTCATCTCCCGCTCTTTTCAAACCTCCGCGACTCTCAGCTCCCCCTCTTTTCAAACCTCCGCGACTCTCAGGTCCTGCTCTTTTCAAACCTCCGCGACTCTCAGCTCCCGCTCTTTGCAAACCTCCGCGACTCTCAGCTCCCGCTCTTTTCAAACCTCCGCGAATCTCAGCTCCCGCTCTTTTCAAACCTCCGCGAAGCTCAGCTCCCGCTCTTTTCAAACCTCCGCGACTCTCAGGTCCTGCTCTTTTCAAACCTCCGCGAGCCTCAGCTCCCGCTCTTTGGAAACATCCGCGACTCTCAGCTCCCGCTCATTTCAAACCTCCGGGACTCTCAGGTCCCGCTCTTTTCAAACCTCCGCGACTCTCAGCTCCCGCTCTTTTCAAAATTCCGCGACTCTCAGCTCCCGCTCTTTTCAAACCTCCGCGACTCTCAGCTCCCGCTCTTTTCAAACCTCCGCGACTCTCAGCTCCCGCTCTTTTCAAACCTCCGCGAAGCTCAGCTCCCGCTCTTTTCAAACCTGCGCGACTCTCAGCTCCTGCTCTTTTCAAACCTCCGCGACTCTTAGCTCCCGGTCTTTTCATAACCTCCCCGACTCTCAGCACCCGCTCTTTTCAAACCTCCGCGACTCTCAGCTCCCGCTCATTTCAAACCTCCGCGACTCTCAGCTCCCGCTCTTTTCAAACCTCCGCGACTCTCAGCTCCCGCTCTTTTCAAACCTCCGCGACTCTTAGCTCCCGCTCTTTTCAAACCTCCGCGACTCTCAGCTCCCTCTCTTTTCAAACCTCCGCGACTCTCAGCTCCCGCTCTTTTCAAACCTCGGCGACTCTCAGCTCCGGCTCTTTTCAATCCTCCGCGACTCTCAGCTCCCGCTCTTTGCAAACCTCTGCGACTCTCACCTCCCGCTCTTTTCAGACATGCGCGACTCTCAGCTCCCGCTCTTTTCAAACCTCCGAGACTCTAAGCTCCCGCTCTTTTCAAACCTCCGCGACTCTCTTCTCCCGTTATTTTCAAACCTCCGCGGCTCTCAGCTCCCGCTCTTTTCAAACCTCTGCGACTCTTAGCTCCCGCTCTTTTCAAACATCCGCAACTCTCAGCTCCCGCTCATTTCAATCCTCCGCGACTCTCAGCTCCCGCTCTTTTCAAACCTCCGCGACTCTCAGCTCCCGCTCTTTTCAAACCTCCGTGACTCTTAGCTCCAGCTCTTTTCAAACCTCCGCAACTCTCAGCTCCCGCTCTTTTCAAACCTCGGCGACTCTCAGCTCCCGCTCTTTTCAAACCTCGGCGACTCTCAGCTCCCGCTCTTTTCAATCCTCCGCGACTCTCAGCTCCCGCTCTTTGCAAACCTCCGCGACTCTCAGCTCCCGCTCATTTCAAACATGCGCGACTCTCAGCTCCCACTCTTTTCAAACCTCCGCGACTCTAAGCTCCCGCTCTTTTCAAACCTCCGCGACTCTCATCTCCCGCTCTTTTCAAAACTCCGCGGCTCTCAGCTCCCGCTCTTTTCAAACCTCTGCGAATCTTAGCTCCCGCTCTTTTGAAACCTCCGCAACTCTCAGCTCTCGCTCTTTTCAAACCTCCGCGACTCTCATCTCCCGCTCTTTTCAAACCTCCGCGACTCTCAGCTCCCACTCTTTTCAAACCTCCGCGACTCTCAGCTCCCCCTCTTTTCAAACCTCCGCGACTCTCAGGTCCTGCTCTTTTCAAACCTCCGCGACTCTCAGCTCCCGCTCTTTGCAAACCTCCGCGACTCTCAGCTCCCGCTCTTTTCAAACCTCCGCGACTCTCAGCTCCCGCTCTTTTCAAACCTCCGCGAAGCTCAGCTCCCGCTCTTTTCAAACCTCCGCGACTCTCAGGTCCTGCTCTTTTCAAACCTCCGCGAGCCTCAGCTCCCGCTCTTTGGAAACATCCGCGACACTCAGCTCCCGCTCTTTGCAAACCTCCGGGACTCTCAGCTCCCGCTCTTTTCAAACCTCCGCGACTCTCAGCTCCCGCTCTTTTCAAAACTCCGCGACTCTCAGCTCCCGCTCTTTTCAAACCTCCGCGACTCTCAGCTCCCGCTCTTTTCAAACCTCCGCGACTCTCAGCTCCCGCTCTTTTCAAACCTCCGCGAAGCTCAGCTCCCGCTCTTTTCAAACCTGCGCGTCTCTCAGGTCCTGCTCTTTTCAAACCTCCGCGAGCCTCAGCTCCCGCTCTTTGGAAACATCCGCGACTCTCAGCTCCCGCTCTTTTCAAACCTCCGGGACTCTCAGGTCCCGCTCTTTTCAAACCTCCGCGACTCTCAGCTCCCGCTCTTTTCAAAACTCCGCGACTCTCAGCTCCCGCTCTTTTCAAACCTCCGCGACTCTCATCTCCCGCTCTTTTCAAACCTCCGCGACTCTCAGCTCCCGCTCTTTTCAAACCTCCGCGACTCTCAGCTCCCGCTCTTTTCAAACCTCCGCGACTCTCAGCTCCCGTTGTTTTCAAACCTCCGCGACTCTCAGCTCCCGCTCTTTTCAAATCTCCGCGACTCTTATCTCCCGGTCTTTTCATAACCTCCCCGACTCTCAGCACCCGCTCTTTTCAAACATCCGCGACTCTCAGCTCCCGCTCATTTCAAACCACCGCGACTCTCAGCTCCCGCTCTTTTCAAACCTCCGCGACTCTCAGCTCCCGCTCTTTTCAAACCTCCGCGACTCTTAGCTCCCGCTCTTTTCAAGCCTCCGCGACTCTCAGCTCCCGCTCTTTTCAAACCTCCGCGACTCTCAGCTCCCGCTCTTTTCAAACCTCCGCGACTCTCAGCTCCCGCTCTTTTCAAACCTCCGCGACTCTCAGCTCCCGCTCTTTTCAAACCTCCGCGACTCTCAGCTCCCGCTGTTTTCAAACCTCCGCGACTCTCAGCTCCCGCACTTTTCAAACCTCCGCGACTCTTAGCTCCCGGTCTTTTCATAACCTCCCCGACTCTCAGCACCCGCTCTTTTCAAACCTCCGCGACTCTCAGCTCCCTCTCATTTCAAACCTCCGCGACTCTCAGCTCCCGCTCTTTTCAAACCTCCGCGACTCTCAGCTCCCGCTCTTTTCAAACCTCCGCGACTCTTAGCTCCCGCTCTTTTCAAACCTCCGCGACTCTCAGCTCCCTCTCTTTTCAAACCTCCGCGACTCTCAGCTCCCGCTCTTTTCAAACCTCAGCGACTCTCAGCTCCGGCTCTTTTCAATCCTCCGCGACTCTCAGCTCCCGCTCTTTGCAAACCTCTGCGACTCTCACCTCCCGCTCTTTTCAGACATGCGCGACTCTCAGCTCCCGCTCTTTTCAAACCTCCGCGACTCTAAGCTCCCGCTCTTTTCAAACCTCCGCGACTCTCTTCTCCCGTTATTTTCAAACCTCCGCGGCTCTCAGCTCCCGCTCTTTTCAAACCTCTGCGACTCTTAGCTCCCGCTCTTTTCAAACCTCCGCAACTCTCAGCTCCCGCTCATTTCAATCCTCCGCGACTCTCAGCTCCCGCTCTTTTCAAACCTCCGCGACTCTCAGCTCCCGCTCTTTTCAAACCTCCGTGACTCTTAGCTCCAGCTCTTTTCAAACCTCCGCAACTCTCAGCTCCCGCTCTTTTCAAACCTCCGCGACTCTCAACTCCCGCTCTTTTCAAACCTCGGCGACTCTCAGCTCCCGCTCTTTTCAATCCTCCGCGACTCTCAGCTCCCGCTCTTTGCAAACCTCCGCGACTCTCAGCTCCCGCTCATTTCAAACATGCGCGACTCTCAGCTCCCGCTCTTTTCAAACCTCCGCGACTCTAAGCTCCCGCTCTTTTCAAACCTCCGCGACTCTCATCTCCCGCTCTTTTCAAAACTCCGCGGCTCCCAGCTCCCGCTCTTTTCAAACCTCTGCGAATCATAGCTCCCGCTCTTTTCAAACCTCCGCAACTCTCAGCTCTCGCTCTTTTCAAACCTCCGCGACTCTCATCTCCCGCTCTTTTCAAACCTCCGCGACTCTCAGCTCCCACTCTTTTCAAACCTCCGCGACTCTCAGCTCCCCCTCTTTTCAAACCTCCGCGACTCTCAGGTCCTGCTCTTTTCAAACCTCCGCGACTCTCAGCTCCCGCTCTTTGCAAACCTCCGCGACAATCAGCTCCCGCTCTTTTCAAACCTCCGCGACTCTCAGCTCCCGCTCTTTTCAAACCTCCGCGAAGCTCATCTCCCGCTCTTTTCAAAACTCCGCGGCTCTCAGCTCCCTCTCTTTTCAAACCTCTGCGAATGTTAGCTCCCGCTCTTTTCAAACCTCCGCAACTCTCAGCTCTCGCTCTTTTCAAACCTCCGCGACTCTCAGCTCCCGCTCTTTTCAAACCTCCGCGACTCTCATCTCCCGCTCTTTTCAAACCTCCGCGACTCTCAGCTCCCACTCTTTTCAAACCTCCGCGACTCTCAGCTCCCCCTCTTTTCAAACCTCCGCGACTCTCATGTCCTGCTCTTTTCAAACCTCCGCGACTCTCAGCTCCCGCTCTTTGCAAACCTCCGCGACTCTCAGCTCCCGCTCTTTTCAAACCTCCGCGACTCTCAGCTCCCGCTCTTTTCAAACCTCCGCGACTCTCAGCTCCCGCTCTTTTCAAACCTCCGCGACTCTCACCTCCCGCTCTTTTCAGACATGCGCGACTCTCAGCTCCCGCTCTTTTCAAACCTCCGCGACTCTAAGCTCCCGCTCTTTTCAAACCTCCGCGACTCTCTTCTCCCGCTATTTTCAAACCTCCGCGGCTCTCAGCTCCCGCTCTTTTCAAACCTCTGCGACTCTCAGCTCCCGCTCTTTTCAAACCTCTGCGAATCTTAGCTCCCGCTCTTTTCGAACCTCCGCAACTCTCAGCTCTCGCTCTTTTCAAACCTCCGCGACTCTCAGCTCCCGCTCTTTTCAAACCTCCGCGACTCTCATCTCCCGCTCTTTTCAAACCTCCGCGACTCTCAGCTCCCACTCTTTTCAAACCTCCGTGACTCTCAGCTCCCGCTCTTTGCAAACCTCCGCGACTCTGAGCTCCCGCTCTTTTCAAACCTCCGCGACTCTCAGCTCCCGCTCTTTTCAAACCTCCGCGAAGCTCAGCTCCCGCTCTTTTCAAACCTCCGCGACTCTCAGCTCCCGCTCTTTTCAAACCTCCGCGACTCTCAGGTCCTGCTCTTTTCAAACCTCCGCGAGCCTCAGCTCCCGCTCTTTTGAAACCTCCGCGACTCTCAGCTCCCGCTCTTTTCAAACCTCCGGGACTCTCAGGTCCCGCTCATTTCAAACCTCCGCGACTCTCAGCTCCCGCTCTTTTCAAAACTCCGCGACTCTCAGCTCCCGCTCTTTTCAAACCTCCGCGACTCTCAGCTCCCGCTCTTTTCAAACCTCCGCGACTCTCAGCTCCCGCTCTTTTCAAACCTCCGCGACGCTCAGCTCCCGATCTTTTCAAACCTCCGCGACTCTCAGCTCCCGCTCTCTTCAAACCTCCGCGACTCTCAGGTCCCGCTCTTTTCAAACCTCCGCAACTCTCACCTCCCGCTCTTTTGAAACCTCCGCGACTCTCAGCTCCCGCTCTTTTCAAACCTCCGCGACTCTCACATCCCGCTCTTTTTAGACATGCGCGACTCTCAGCTCCCGCTCTTTTCAAACCTCCGCGACTCTAAGCTCCCGCTCTTTTCAAACCTCCGCGACTCTCTTCTCCCGCTATTTTCAAACCTCCGCGGCTCTCAGCTCCCGCTCTTTTCAAACCTCTGCGACTCTTAGCTCCCGCTCTTTTCAAACCTCCGCGACTCTCAGCTCCCACTCTTTTCAAACCTCCGCGACTCTCAGCTCCCCCTCTTTTCAAACCTCCGCGACGCTCAGATCCTGCTCTTTTCAAACCTCTGCGACTCTCAGCTCCCGCTCTTTGCAAACCTCCGGAACTCTCAGCTCACGCTCTTTTCAAACCTCCGCGACTCTCAGCTCCCGCTCTTTTCAAACCTCCGCGACGCTCAGCTCCCACTCTTTTCAAACCTCCGCGACTCTCAGCTCCCGCTCTCTTCAAACCTCCGCGACTCTCAGGTCCCGCTCTTTTCAAACCTCCGCAACTCTCACCTCCCGCTCTTTTCAAACCTCCGCGACTCTCAGCTCCCGCTCTTTTCAAACCTCCGCGACTCTCAGGTCCTGCTCTTTTCAAATTTCCGCGACTTTCAGCTCCCGCTCTTTTCAAACCTCCGCGACTCTCAGCTCCCGCTCTTTTCAAACCTCCGTGACTCTCAGGTCCTGCTCTTTTCAAACCTCCGCGAGCCTCAGCTCCCGCTCTTTTGAAACCTCCGCGACTCTCAGCTCCCGCTCTTTTCAAACCTCCGGGACCCTCAGGTCCCGCTCTTTTCAAACCTCCGCGACTCTCAGCTCCCGCTCTTTTCAAAACTCCGCGACTCTCAACTCCCGCTCTTTTCAAACCTCCGCGACTCTCAGCTCCCGCTCTTTTCAAAACTCCGCGACTCTCAGCTCCCGCTCTTTTCAAACCTCCGCGTCTCTCAACTCCCGCTCTTTTCAAACCTCCGCGACCCTCAGCTCCCGCTCTTTTCAAACCTCCGCGCCGCTCAGCTCCCGCTCTTTTCAAACCTCCGCGACTCTCAGCTCCCCCTCTCTTCAAACCTCCGCGACTCTCAGGTCCCGCTCTTTTCAAACCTCCGCGACTCTCACCTCCCGCTCTTTTCAGACATGCGCGACTCTCAGCTCCCGCTCTTTTCAAACCTCCGCGACTCTAAGCTCCCGCTCTTTTCAAACCTCCGCGACTCTCTTCTCCCGCTATTTTCAAACCTCCGCGGCTCTCAGCTCCCGCTCTTTTCAAACCTCTGCGACTCTTAGCTCCCGCTCTTTTCAAACCTCCGCGACTCTCAGCTCCCACTCTTTTCAAACCTCCGCGACTCTCAGCTCCCCCTCTTTTCAAACCTCCGCGACTCTCAGATCCTGCTCTTTTCAAATCTCTGCGACTCTCAGCTCCCGCTCTTTGCAAACCTCCGGAACTCTCAGCTCCCGCTCTTTTCAAACCTCCGCGACTCTCAGCTCCCGCTCTTTTCAAACCTCCGCGACGCTCAGCTCCCGCTCTTTTCAAACCTCCGCGACTCTCAGCTCCCGCTCTCTTCAAACCTCCGCGACTCTCAGGTCCCGCTCTTTTCAAACCTCCGCAACTCTCACCTCCCGCTCTTTTCAAACCTCCGCGACTCTCAGCTCCCGCTCTTTTCAAACCTCCGCGACTCTCAGGTCCTGCTCTTTTCAAATCTCCGCGACTTTCAGCTCCCGCCCTTTTCAAACCTCCGCGACTCTCAGCTCCCGCTCTTTTCAAACCTCCGCGACTCTCAGGTCCTGCTCTTTTCAAACGTCCGCGAGCCTCAGCTCCCGCTCTTTTGAAACCTCCGCGACTCTCAGCTCCCGCTCTTTTCAAACCTCCGGGACTCTCAGGTCCCGCTCTTTTCAAACCTCCGCGACTCTCAGCTCCCTCTCTTTTCAAACCTCCGCGACGCTCAGCACCCGCTCTTTTCAAACCTCCGCGACTCTCAGCTCCCGCTCTTTTCAAACCTCCGCGACTCTCAGGTCCTGCTCTTTTCAAACCTCCGCGAGCCTCAGCTCCCGCTCTTTTGAAACCTCCGCGACTCTCAGCTCCCGCTCTTTTCAAACCTCCGGGACTCTCAGGTCCCGCTCTTTTCAAACCTCCGCGACTCTCAGCTCCCGCTCTTTTCAAAACTCCGCGACTCTCAGCTCCCGCTCTTTTCAAACCTCCGCGACTCTCAGCTCCCGCTCTTTTCAAACCTCCGCGACTCTCAGCTCCCGCTCTTTTCAAACCTCCGCGACGCTCAGCTCCCGCTCTTTTCAAACCTCCGCGACTCTCAGCTCCCGCTCTCTTCAAACCTCCGCGACTCTCAGGTCCCGCTCTTTTCAAACCTCCGCAACTCTCACCTCCCGCTCTTTTCAAACCTCCGCGACGCTCAGCACCCGCTCTTTTCAAACCTCCGCGACTCTCAGCTCCCGCTCTTTTCAAACCTCCGCGACTCTCAGGTCCTGCTCTTTTCAAACCTCCGCGAGCCTCAGCTCCCGCTCTTTTGAAACCTCCGCGACTCTCAGCTCCCGCTCTTTTCAAACCTCCGGGACTCTCAGGTCCCGCTCTTTTCAAACCTCCGCGACTCTCAGCTCCCGCTCTTTTCAAAACTCCGCGACTCTCAGCTCCCGCTCTTTTCAAACCTCCGCGACTCTCAGCTCCCGCTCTTTTCAAACCTCCGCGACTCTCAGCTCCCGCTCTTTTCAAACCTCCGCGACTCTCAGCTCCCGCTCTTTTCAAACCTCCGCGACGCTCAGCTCCCGCTCTTTTCAAACCTCCGCGACTCTCAGCTCCCGCTCTCTTCAAACCTCCGCGACTCTCAGGTCCCGCTCTTTTCAAACCTCCGCAACTCTCACCTCCCGCTCTTTTCAAACCTCCGCGACTCTCAGCTCCCGCTCTTTTCAAACCTCCGCGACTCTCAGGTCCTGCTCTTTTCAAATCTCCGCGACTTTCAGCTCCCGCTCTTTTCAAACCTCCGCGACTCTCAGCTCCCGCTCTTTTCAAACCTCCGCGACTCTCAGGTCCTGCTCTTTTCAAACCTCCGCGAGCCTCAGCTCCCGCTCTTTTGAAACCTCCGCGACTCTCAGCTCCCGCTCTTTTCAAACCTCCGGGACCCACAGGTCCCGCTCTTTTCAAACCTCCGCGACTCTCAGCTCCCGCTCTTTTCAAAACTCCGCGACTCTCAACTCCCGCTCTTTTCAAACCTCCGCGACTCTCAGCTCCCGCTCTTTTCAAAACTCCGCGACTCTCAGCTCCCGCTCTTTTCAAACCTCCGCGACTCTCAGCTCCCGCTCTTTTCAAACCTCCGCGACTCTCAGCTCCCGCTCTTTTCAAACCTCCGCGCCGCTCAGCTCCCGCTCTTTTCAAACCTCCGCGACTCTCAGCTCCCGCTCTCTTCAAACCTCCGCGACTCTCAGGTCCCGCTCTTTTCAAACCTCCGCGACTCTCACCTCCCGCTCTTTTCAGACATGCGCGACTCTCAGCTCCCGCTCTTTTCAAACCTCCGCGACTCTAAGCTCCCGCTCTTTTCAAACCTCCGCGACTCTCTTCTCCCGCTATTTTCAAACCTCCGCGGCTCTCAGCTCCCGCTCTTTTCAAACCTCTGCGACTCTTAGCTCCCGCTCTTTTCAAACCTCCGCGACTCTCAGCTCCCCCTCTTTTCAAACCTCCGCGACTCTCAGATCCTGCTCTTTTCAAACCTCTGCGACTCTCAGCTCCCGCTCTTTGCAAACCTCCGGAACTCTCAGCTCCCGCTCTTTTCAAACCTCCGCGACTCTCAGCTCCCGCTCTTTTCAAACCTCCGCGACGCTCAGCTCCCGCTCTTTTCAAACCTCCGCGACTCTCAGCTCCCGCTCTCTTCAAACCTCCGCGACTCTCAGGTCCCGCTCTTTTCAAACCTCCGCAACTCTCATCTCCCGCTCTTTTCAAACCTCCGCGACTCTCAGCTCCCGCTCTTTTCAAACCTCCGCGACTCTCAGGTCCTGCTCTTTTCAAATCTCCGCGACCTTCAGCTCCCGCCCTTTTCAAACCTCCGCGACTCTCAGCTCCCGCTCTTTTCAAACCTCCGCGACTCTCAGGTTCTGCTCGTTTCAAACGTCCGCGAGCCTCAGCTCCCGCTCTTTTGAAACCTCCGCGACTCTCAGCTCCCGCTCTTTTCAAACCTCCGGGACTCTCAGGTCCCGCTCTTTTCAAACCTCCCCGACTCTCAGCTCCCTCTCTTTTCAAACCTCCGCGACGCTCAGCTCCCGCTCTTTTCAAACCTCCGCGACTCTCAGCTCCCGCTCTTTTCAAACCTCCGCGACTCTCAGGTCCTGCTCTTTTCAAACCTCCTCGAGCCTCAGCTCCCGCTCTTTTGAAACCTCCGCGACTCTCAGCTCCCGCTCTTTTCAAACCTCCGGGACTCTCAGGTCGCGCTCTTTTCAAACCTCCGCGACTCTCAGCTCCCGCTCTTTTCAAAACTCCGCGACTCTCAGCTCCCGCTCTTTTCAAACCTCCGCGACTCTCAGCTCCCGCTCTTTTCAAACCTCCGCGACTCTCAGCTCCCGCTCTTTTCAAACCTCCGCGACTCTCAGCTCCCGCTCTTTTCAAACCTCCGCGACTCTCAGCTCCCGCTGTTTTCAAACCTCCGCGACTCTCAGCTCCCGCTCTTTTCAAACCTCCGCGACTCTTAGCTCCCGGTCTTTTCATAACCTCCCCGACTCTCAGCACCCGCTCTTTTCAAACCTCCGCGACTCTCAGCTCCCTCTCATTTCAAACCTCCGCGACTGTCAGCTCCCGCTCTTTTCAAACCTCCGCGACTCTCAGCTCCCGCTCTTTTCAAACCTCCGCGACTCTCAGCTCCCGCTCTTTTCAAACCTCCGCGACTCTCAGGTCCTGCTCTTTTCAAATCTCCGCGACTTTCAGCTCCCGCCCTTTTCAAACCTCCGCGACTCTCAGCTCCCGCTCTTTTCAAACCTCCGCGACTCTCAGGTCCTGCTCGTTTCAAACGTCCGCGAGCCTCAGCTCCCGCTCTTTTGAAACCTCCGCGACTCTCAGCTCCCGCTCTTTTCAAACCTCCGGGACTCTCAGGTCCCGCTCTTTTCAAACCTCCGCGACTCTCAGCTCCCTCTCTTTTCAAACCTCCGCGACGCTCAGCTCCCGCTCTTTTCAAACCTCCGCGACTCTCAGCTCCCGCTCTTTTCAAACCTCCGCGACTCTCAGGTCCTGCTCTTTTCAAACCTCCGCGAGCCTCAGCTCCCGCTCTTTTGAAACCTCCGCGACTCTCAGCTCCCGCTCTTTTCAAACCTCCGGGACTCTCAGGTCCCGCTCTTTTCAAACCTCCGCGACTCTCAGCTCCCGCTCTTTTCAAAACTCCGCGACTCTCAGCTTCCGCTCTTTTCAAACCTCCGCGACTCTCAGCTCCCGCTCTTTTCAAACCTCCGCGACTCTCAGCTCCCGCTCTTTTCAAACCTCCGCGACTCTCAGCTCCCGCTCTTTTCAAACCTCCGCGACTCTCAGCTCCCGCTGTTTTCAAACCTCCGCGACTCTCAGCTCCCGCTCTTTTCAAACCTCCGCGACTCTTAGCTCCCGGTCTTTTCATAACCTCCCCGACTCTCAGCACCCGCTCTTTTCAAACCTCCGCGACTCTCAGCTCCCGCTCATTTCAAACCTCCGCGACTGTCAGCTCCCGCTCTTTTCAAACCTCCGCGACTCTCAGCTCCCGCTCTTTTCAAACCTCCGCGACTCTTAGCTCCCGCTCTTTTCAAACCTCCGCGACTCTCAGCTCCCTCTCTTTTCAAACCTCCGCGACTCTCTGCTCCCGCTCTTTTCAAACCTCGGCGACTCTCAGCTCCGGCTCTTTTCAATCCTCCGCGACTCTCAGCTCCCGCTCTTTGCAAACCTCCGCGACTCTCAGCTCCCGCTCTTTTCAAACCTCCGCGACTCTCAGCTCCCGCTCTTTTCAAACCTCCGCGAAGCTCAGCTCCCGCTCTTTTCAAACCTCCGCGACTCTCAGCTCCCGCTCTTTTCAAACCTCCGCGACTCTCAGGTCCTGCTCTTTTCAAACCTCCGCGAGCCTCAGCTCCCGCTCTTTTGAAACCTCCGCGACTCTCAGCTCCCGCTCTTTTCAAACCTCCGGGACTCTCAGGTCCCGCTCTTTTCAAACCTCCGCGACTCTCAGCTCCCGCTCTTTTCAAAACTCCGCGACTCTCAGCTCCCGCTCTTTTCAAACCTCCGCGACTCTCAGCTCCCGCTCTTTTCAAACCTCCGCGACTCTCAGCTCCCGCTCTTTTCAAACCTCCGCGACGCTCAGCTCCCGCTCTTTTCAAACCTCCGCGACTCTCAGCTCCCGCTCTCTTCAAACCTCCGCGACTCTCAGGTCCCGCTCTTTCAAACCTCCGCAACTCTCACCTCCCGCTCTTTTGAAACCTCCGCGACTCTCAGCTCCCGCTCTTTTCAAACCTCCGCGACTCTCACCTCCCGCTCTTTTCAGACATGCGCGACTCTCAGCTCCCGCTCTTTTGAAACCTCCGCGACTCTAAGCTCCCGCTCTTTTCAAACCTCCGCGACTCTCAGCTCCCGCTCTTTTCAAACCTCCGCGACTCTCAGGTCCAGCTCTTTTCAAACCTCCGCGACTCTCAGCTCCCGCTCTTTGCAAACCTCCGCGACTCTCAATTCCCGCTCTTTTCAAAACTCCGCGACTCTCAGCTCCAGCTCTTTTCAAACCTCCGCGACTCACAGCTCACGCTCTTTTCAAACCTCCGCGACTCTCAGCTCACGCTCTTTTCAAACCTCCGCGACTCTCAGCTCCCACTCTTTTCAAAACTCCGCGACTCTCAGGTCCTGCTATTTTCACACCTCCGCGACTCTCAGCTCACGCTATTTTCAAACCTCCGCGACTCTCAGCTCCCGTTCTTTTCAAATCTCCGCGACTCACAGCACCCGCTCTTTTCAAACCTCCGGGACACTCAGGTCCCGCTCTTTTCAAACCTCCGCGACTCTCAGCTCACGCTCTTTTCAAACCTCCGCGACTCTCAGCTCCCGCTCTTTTCAAACCTCCGCGACTCTCAGGTCCTGCTCTTTTCAAACCTCCGCGAGCCTCAGCTCCCGCTCTTTTCAAATCACTGCGACTCTTAGCTCCCGCTCTTTTCAAACCTCCGGGACTCTCAGGTCCCGCTCTTTTCAAACCTCCGCGACTCTCAGCTCCCGCTCTTTTCAAAACTCCGTGACTCTCAGCTCCCGCTCTTTTCAAACCTCCGCGACTCTCAGCTCCCGCTCCTTTCAAACCTCCGCGACTCTCAGCTCCCGCTCTTTTCAAACCTCCGCGACTCCCAGCTCCCGCCCTTTTCAAACCTCCGCGACTCTCAGCTCCCGCTGTTTTCAAACCTCCGCGACTCTCAGCTCCCGCTCTTTTCAAACCTCCGCGACTCTTAGCTCCCGGTCTTTTCATAACCTCCCCGACTCTCAGCACCCGCTCTTTTCAAACCTCCGCGACTCTCAGCTCCCGCTAATTTCAAACCTCCGCGACTCTCAGCTCCCGCTCTTTTCAAACCTCCGCGACTCTCAGCTCCCGCTCTTTTCAAACCTCCGCGACTCTTAGCTCCCCCTCTTTTCAAACCTCCGCGACTCTCAGCTCCCGCTCTTTTCAAACCTCCGCGACTTTCAGCTCCCGCTCTTTTCAAACCTCGGCGACTCTCAGCTCCGGCTCTTTTCAATCCTCCGCGACTCTCAGCTCCCGCTCTTTGCAAACCTCCGCGACTCTCGCCTCCCGCTCTTTTCAGACATGCGCGACTCTCAGCTCCCGCTCTTTTCAAACCTCCGCGACTCTAAGCTCCCGCTCTTTTCATACCTCCGCGACTCTCTTCTCCCGCTATTTTCATACCTCCGCGTCTCTCAGCTCCCGCTCTTTTCAAACCTCTGCGACTCTTAGCTCCCGCTCTTTTCAAACCTCCGCAACTCTCAGCTCCCGCTCATTTCAATCCTCCGCGACTCTCAGCTCCCGCTCTTTTCAAACCTCCGCGACTCTCAGCTCCCGCTCTTTTCAAACCTCCGTGACTCTTAGCTCCAACTCTTTTCAAACCTCCGCGACTCTCAGCTCCCGCTCTTTTCAAACCGCCGCGACTCTCAGCTCCCGCTCTTTTCAAACCTCCGCGACACTCAGCTCCCGCTCTTTTCAAACCTCCGCGACTCTCAGCTCCCTCTCTTTTCAAACCTCCGCGACTCTCAGCTCCCGCTCTTTTCAAACCTCCGCGACTCTCAGGTCCAGCTCTTTTCAAACCTCCGCGACTCTCAGCTCCCGCTCTTTGCAAACCTCCGCGACTCTCAGCTCCCGCTCTTTTCAAAACTCCGCGACTCTCAGCTCCAGCTCTTTTCAAACCTCCGCGACTCTCAGCTCACGCTCTTTTCAAACCTCCGCGACTCTCAGCTCCCGCTCTTTTCAAACCTCCGCGACTCTCAGGTCCTGCTATTATCACACCTCCGCGACTCTCAGCTCACGCTATTTTCAAACCTCCGCGACTCTCAGCTCCCGTTCTTTTCAAATCTCCGCGACTCACAGCACCCGCTCTTTTGAAACCTCCGGGACACTCAGGTCCCGCTCTTTTCAAACCTCCGCGACTCTCAGCTCACGCTCTTTTCAAACCTCCGCGACTCTCAGCTCCCGCTCTTTTCAAACCTCCGCGACTCTCAGGTCCTGCTCTTTTCAAACCTCCGCGAGCCTCAGCTCCCGCTCTTTTGAAACCTCCGCGACTCTCAGCTCCCGCTCTTTTCAAACCTCCGGGACTCTCAGGTCCCGCTCTTTTCAAACCTCCGCGACTCTCAGCTCCCGCTCTTTTCAAACCTCGGCGACTCTCAGCTCCGGCTCTTTTCAATCCTCCGCGACTCTCAGCTCCCGCTCTTTGCAAACCTCCGCGACTCTCGCCTCCCGCTCTTTTCAGACATGCGCGACTCTCAGCTCCCGCTCTTTTCAAACCTCCGCGACTCTAAGCTCCCGCTCTTTTCATACCTCCGCGACTCTCTTCTCCCGCTATTTTCAAACCTCCGCGGCTCTCAGCTCCCGCTCTTTTCAAATCTCTGCGACTCTTAGCTCCCGCTCTTTTCAAACCTCCGCAACTCTCAGCTCCCGCTCATTTCAATCCTCCGCGACTCTCAGCTCCCGCTCTTTTCAAACCTCCGCGACTCTCAGCTCCCGCTCTTTTCAAACCTCCGTGACTCTTAGCTCCAACTCTTTTCAAACCTCCGCGACTCTCAGCTCCCGCTCTTTTCAAACCGCCGCGACTCTCAGCTCCCGCTCTTTTCAAACCTCGGCGACTCTCAGCTCCCGCTCTTTTCAAACCTCCGCGACTCTCAGCTCCCTCTCTTTTCAAACCTCCGCGACTCTCAGCTCCCGCTCTTTTCAAACCTCCGCGACTCTCAGGTCCAGCTCTTTTCAAACCTCCGCGACTCTCAGCTCCCGCTCTTTTCAAACCTCCGCGACTCTCAGCTCCGGCTCTTTTCAATCCTCCGCGACTCTCAGCTCCCGCTCTTTGCAAACCTCCGCGACTCTCACCTCCCGCTCTTTTCAGACATGCGCGACTCTCAGCTCCCGCTCTTTTCAAACCTCCGCGACTCTAAGCTCCCGCTCTTTTCAAACCTCCGCGACTCTCTTCTCCCGCTATTGTCAAACCTCCGCGGCTCTCAGCTCCTGCTCTTTTCAAACCTCTGCGACTCTTAGCTCCCGCTCTTTTCAAACCTCCGCAACTCTCAGCTCCCGCTCATTTCAATCCTCCGCGACTCTCAGCTCCCGCTCTTTTCAAACCTCCGCAACTCTCAGCTCCCGCTCATTTCAATCCTCCGCGACTCTCAGCTCCCGCTCTTTTCAAACCTCCGCGACTCTCAGCTCCCGCTCTTTTCAAACCTCCGCGACTCTCATCTCCCGCTCTTTTCAAACCTCCGCGACTCTCAGCTCCCACTCTTTTCAAACCTCCGCGACTCTCAGCTCCCCCTCTTTTCAAACCTCCGCGACTCTCACCTCCCGCTCTTTTCAGACATGCGCGACTCTCAGCTCCCGCTCTTTTCAAACCTCCGCGACTCTAAGCTCCCGCTCTTTTCAAACCTCCGCGACTCTCTTCTCCCGCTATTTTCAAACCTCCGCGGCTCTCAGCTCCCGCTCTTTTCAAACCTCTGCGACTCTCAGCTCCCGCTCTTTTCAAACCTCTGCGAATCTTAGCTCCCGCTCTTTTCGAACCTCCGCAACTCTCAGCTCTCGCTCTTTTCAAACCTCCGCGACTCTCAGCTCCCGCTCTTTTCAAACCTCCGCGACTCTCATCTCCCGCTCTTTTCAAACCTCCGCGACTCTCAGCTCCCACTCTTTTCAAACCTCCGTGACTCTCAGCTCCCGCTCTTTGCAAACCTCCGCGACTCTGAGCTCCCGCTCTTTTCAAACCTCCGCGACTCTCAGCTCCCGCTCTTTTCAAACCTCCGCGAAGCTCAGCTCCCGCTCTTTTCAAACCTCCGCGACTCTCAGCTCCCGCTCTTTTCAAACCTCCGCGACTCTCAGGTCCTGCTCTTTTCAAACCTCCGCGAGCCTCAGCTCCCGCTCTTTTGAAACCTCCGCGACTCTCAGCTCCCGCTCTTTTCAAACCTCCGGGACTCTCAGGTCCCGCTCATTTCAAACCTCCGCGACTCTCAGCTCCCGCTCTTTTCAAAACTCCGCGACTCTCAGCTCCCGCTCTTTTCAAACCTCCGCGACTCTCAGCTCCCGCTCTTTTCAAACCTCCGCGACTCTCAGCTCCCGCTCTTTTCAAACCTCCGCGACGCTCAGCTCCCGATCTTTTCAAACCTCCGCGACTCTCAGCTCCCGCTCTCTTCAAACCTCCGCGACTCTCAGGTCCCGCTCTTTTCAAACCTCCGCAACTCTCACCTCCCGCTCTTTTGAAACCTCCGCGACTCTCAGCTCCCGCTCTTTTCAAACCTCCGCGACTCTCACATCCCGCTCTTTTCAGACATGCGCGACTCTCAGCTCCCGCTCTTTTCAAACCTCCGCGACTCTAAGCTCCCGCTCTTTTCAAACCTCCGCGACTCTCTTCTCCCGCTATTTTCAAACCTCCGCGGCTCTCAGCTCCCGCTCTTTTCAAACCTCTGCGACTCTTAGCTCCCGCTCTTTTCAAACCTCCGCGACTCTCAGCTCCCACTCTTTTCAAACCTCCGCGACTCTCAGCTCCCCCTCTTTTCAAACCTCCGCGACGCTCAGATCCTGCTCTTTTCAAACCTCTGCGACTCTCAGCTCCCGCTCTTTGCAAACCTCCGGAACTCTCAGCTCACGCTCTTTTCAAACCTCCGCGACTCTCAGCTCCCGCTCTTTTCAAACCTCCGCGACGCTCAGCTCCCGCTCTTTTCAAACCTCCGCGACTCTCAGCTCCCGCTCTCTTCAAACCTCCGCGACTCTCAGGTCCCGCTCTTTTCAAACCTCCGCAACTCTCACCTCCCGCTCTTTTCAAACCTCCGCGACTCTCAGCTCCCGCTCTTTTCAAACCTCCGCGACTCTCAGGTCCTGCTCTTTTCAAATTTCCGCGACTTTCAGCTCCCGCTCTTTTCAAATCTCCGCGACTCTCAGCTCCCGCTCTTTTCAAACCTCCGTGACTCTCAGGTCCTGCTCTTTTCAAACCTCCGCGAGCCTCAGCTCCCGCTCTTTTGAAACCTCCGCGACTCTCAGCTCCCGCTCTTTTCAAACCTCCGGGACCCTCAGGTCCCGCTCTTTTCAAACCTCCGCGACTCTCAGCTCCCGCTCTTTTCAAAACTCCGCGACTCTCAACTCCCGCTCTTTTCAAACCTCCGCGACTCTCAGCTCCCGCTCTTTTCAAAACTCCGCGACTCTCAGCTCCCGCTCTTTTCAAACCTCCGCGTCTCTCAGCTCCCGCTCTTTTCAAACCTCCGCGACTCTCAGCTCCCGCTCTTTTCAAACCTCCGCGCCGCTCAGCTCCCGCTCTTTTCAAACCTCCGCGACTCTCAGCTCCCGCTCTCTTCAAACCTCCGCGACTCTCAGGTCCCGCTCTTTTCAAACCTCCGCGACTCTCACCTCCCGCTCTTTTCAGACATGCGCGACTCTCAGCTCCCGCTCTTTTCAAACCTCCGCGACTCTAAGCTCCCGCTCTTTTCAAACCTCCGCGACTCTCTTCTCCCGCTATTTTCAAACCTCCGCGGCTCTCAGCTCCCGCTCTTTTCAAACCTCTGCGACTCTTAGCTCCCGCTCTTTTCAAACCACGGCGACTCTCAGCTCCCACTCTTTTCAAACCTCCGCGACTCTCAGCTCCCCCTCTTTTCAAACCTCCGCGACTCTCAGATCCTGCTCTTTTCAAATCTCTGCGACTCTCAGCTCCCGCTCTTTGCAAACCTCCGGAACTCTCAGCTCCCGCTCTTTTCAAACCTCCGCGACTCTCAGCTCCCGCTCTTTTCAAACCTCCGCGACGCTCAGCTCCCGCTCTTTTCAAACCTCCGCGACTCTCAGCTCCCGCTCTCTTCAAACCTCCGCGACTCTCAGGTCCCGCTCTTTTCAAACCTCCGCAACTCTCACCTCCCGCTCTTTTCAAACCTCCGCGACTCTCAGCTCCCGCTCTTTTCAAACCTCCGCGACTCTCAGGTCCTGCTCTTTTCAAATCTCCGCGACTTTCAGCTCCCGCCCTTTTCAAACCTCCGCGACTCTCAGCTCCCGCTCTTTTCAAACCTCCGCGACTCTCAGGTCCTGCTCTTTTCAAACGTCCGCGAGCCTCAGCTCCCGCTCTTTTGAAACCTCCGCGACTCTCAGCTCCCGCTCTTTTCAAACCTCCGGGACTCTCAGGTCCCGCTCTTTTCAAACCTCCGCGACTCTCAGCTCCCTCTCTTTTCAAACCTCCGCGACGCTCAGCACCCGCTCTTTTCAAACCTCCGCGACTCTCAGCTCCCGCTCTTTTCAAACCTCCGCGACTCTCAGGTCCTGCTCTTTTCAAACCTCCGCGAGCCTCAGCTCCCGCTCTTTTGAAACCTCCGCGACTCTCAGCTCCCGCTCTTTTCAAACCTCCGGGACTCTCAGGTCCCGCTCTTTTCAAACCTCCGCGACTCTCAGCTCCCGCTCTTTTCAAAACTCCGCGACTCTCAGCTCCCGCTCTTTTCAAACCTCCGCGACTCTCAGCTCCCGCTCTTTTCAAACCTCCGCGACTCTCAGCTCCCGCTCTTTTCAAACCTCCGCGACGCTCAGCTCCCGCTCTTTTCAAACCTCCGCGACTCTCAGCTCCCGCTCTCTTCAAACCTCCGCGACTCTCAGGTCCCGCTCTTTTCAAACCTCCGCAACTCTCACCTCCCGCTCTTTTCAAACCTCCGCGACGCTCAGCACCCGCTCTTTTCAAACCTCCGCGACTCTCAGCTCCCGCTCTTTTCAAACCTCCGCGACTCTCAGGTCCTGCTCTTTTCAAACCTCCGCGAGCCTCAGCTCCCGCTCTTTTGAAACCTCCGCGACTCTCAGCTCCCGCTCTTTTCAAACCTCCGGGACTCTCAGGTCCCGCTCTTTTCAAACCTCCGCGACTCTCAGCTCCCGCTCTTTTCAAACCTCCGCGACTCTCAGCTCCCGCTCTCTTCAAACCTCCGCGACTCTCAGGTCCCGCTCTTTTCAAACCTCCGCGACTCTCACCTCCCGCTCTTTTCAGACATGCGCGACTCTCAGCTCCCGCTCTTTTCAAACCTCCGCGACTCTAAGCTCCCGCTCTTTTCAAACCTCCGCGACTCTCTTCTCCCGCTATTTTCAAACCTCCGCGGCTCTCAGCTCCCGCTCTTTTCAAACCTCTGCGACTCTTAGCTCCCGCTCTTTTCAAACCACGGCGACTCTCAGCTCCCACTCTTTTCAAACCTCCGCGACTCTCAGCTCCCCCTCTTTTCAAACCTCCGCGACTCTCAGATCCTGCTCTTTTCAAATCTCTGCGACTCTCAGCTCCCGCTCTTTGCAAACCTCCGGAACTCTCAGCTCCCGCTCTTTTCAAACCTCCGCGACTCTCAGCTCCCGCTCTTTTCAAACCTCCGCGACGCTCAGCTCCCGCTCTTTTCAAACCTCCGCGACTCTCAGCTCCCGCTCTCTTCAAACCTCCGCGACTCTCAGGTCCCGCTCTTTTCAAACCTCCGCAACTCTCACCTCCCGCTCTTTTCAAACCTCCGCGACTCTCAGCTCCCGCTCTTTTCAAACCTCCGCGACTCTCAGGTCCTGCTCTTTTCAAATCTCCGCGACTTTCAGCTCCCGCCCTTTTCAAACCTCCGCGACTCTCAGCTCCCGCTCTTTTCAAACCTCCGCGACTCTCAGGTCCTGCTCTTTTCAAACGTCCGCGAGCCTCAGCTCCCGCTCTTTTGAAACCTCCGCGACTCTCAGCTCCCGCTCTTTTCAAACCTCCGGGACTCTCAGGTCCCGCTCTTTTCAAACCTCCGCGACTCTCAGCTCCCTCTCTTTTCAAACCTCCGCGACGCTCAGCACCCGCTCTTTTCAAACCTCCGCGACTCTCAGCTCCCGCTCTTTTCAAACCTCCGCGACTCTCAGGTCCTGCTCTTTTCAAACCTCCGCGAGCCTCAGCTCCCGCTCTTTTGAAACCTCCGCGACTCTCAGCTCCCGCTCTTTTCAAACCTCCGGGACTCTCAGGTCCCGCTCTTTTCAAACCTCCGCGACTCTCAGCTCCCGCTCTTTTCAAAACTCCGCGACTCTCAGCTCCCGCTCTTTTCAAACCTCCGCGACTCTCAGCTCCCGCTCTTTTCAAACCTCCGCGACTCTCAGCTCCCGCTCTTTTCAAACCTCCGCGACGCTCAGCTCCCGCTCTTTTCAAACCTCCGCGACTCTCAGCTCCCGCTCTCTTCAAACCTCCGCGACTCTCAGGTCCCGCTCTTTTCAAACCTCCGCAACTCTCACCTCCCGCTCTTTTCAAACCTCCGCGACGCTCAGCACCCGCTCTTTTCAAACCTCCGCGACTCTCAGCTCCCGCTCTTTTCAAACCTCCGCGACTCTCAGGTCCTGCTCTTTTCAAACCTCCGCGAGCCTCAGCTCCCGCTCTTTTGAAACCTCCGCGACTCTCAGCTCCCGCTCTTTTCAAACCTCCGGGACTCTCAGGTCCCGCTCTTTTCAAACCTCCGCGACTCTCAGCTCCCGCTCTTTTCAAAACTCCGCGACTCTCAGCTCCCGCTCTTTTCAAACCTCCGCGACTCTCAGCTCCCGCTCTTTTCAAACCTCCGCGACTCGCAGCTCCCGCTCTTTTCAAACCTCCGCGACTCTCAGCTCCCGCTCTTTTCAAACCTCCGCGACGCTCAGCTCCCGCTCTTTTCAAACCTCCGCGACTCTCAGCTCCCGCTCTCTTCAAACCTCCGCGACTCTCAGGTCCCGCTCTTTTCAAACCTCCGCAACTCTCACCTCCCGCTCTTTTCAAACCTCCGCGACTCTCAGCTCCCGCTCTTTTCAAACCTCCGCGACTCTCAGGTCCTGCTCTTTTCAAATCTCCGCGACTTTCAGCTCCCGCTCTTTTCAAACCTCCGCGACTCTCAGCTCCCGCTCTTTTCAAACCTCCGCGACTCTCAGGTCCTGCTCTTTTCAAACCTCCGCGAGCCTCAGCTCCCGCTCTTTTGAAACCTCCGCGACTCTCAGCTCCCGCTCTTTTCAAACCTCCGGGACCCACAGGTCCCGCTCTTTTTAAACCTCCGCGACTCTCAGCTCCCGCTCTTTTCAAAACTCCGCGACTCTCAACTCCCGCTCTTTTCAAACCTCCGCGACTCTCAGCTCCCGCTCTTTTCAAAACTCCGCGACTCTCAGCTCCCGCTCTTTTCAAACCTCCGCGACTCTCAGCTCCCGCTCTTTTCAAACCTCCGCGACTCTCAGCTCCCGCTCTTTTCAAACCTCCGCGCCGCTCAGCTCCCGCTCTTTTCAAACCTCCGCGACTCTCAGCTCCCGCTCTCTTCAAACCTCCGCGACTCTCAGGTCCCGCTCTTTTCAAACCTCCGCGACTCTCACCTCCCGCTCTTTTCAGACATGCGCGACTCTCAGCTCCCGCTCTTTTCAAACCTCCGCGACTCTAAGCTCCCGCTCTTTTCAAACCTCCGCGACTCTCTTCTCCCGCTATTTTCAAACCTCCGCGGCTCTCAGCTCCCGCTCTTTTCAAACCTCTGCGACTCTTAGCTCCCGCTCTTTTCAAACCTCCGCGACTCTCAGCTCCCCCTCTTTTCAAACCTCCGCGACTCTCAGATCCTGCTCTTTTCAAACCTCTGCGACTCTCAGCTCCCGCTCTTTGCAAACCTCCGGAACTCTCAGCTCCCGCTCTTTTCAAACCTCCGCGACTCTCAGCTCCCGCTCTTTTCAAACCTCCGCGACGCTCAGCTCCCGCTCTTTTCAAACCTCCGCGACTCTCAGCTCCCGCTCTCTTCAAACCTCCGCGACTCTCAGGTCCCGCTCTTTTCAAACCTCCGCAACTCTCACCTCCCGCTCTTTTCAAACCTCCGCGACTCTCAGCTCCCGCTCTTTTCAAACCTCCGCGACTCTCAGGTCCTGCTCTTTTCAAATCTCCGCGACCTTCAGCTCCCGCCCTTTTCAAACCTCCGCGACTCTCAGCTCCCGCTCTTTTCAAACCTCCGCGACTCTCAGGTCCTGCTCGTTTCAAACGTCCGCGAGCCTCAGCTCCCGCTCTTTTGAAACCTCCGCGACTCTCAGCTCCCGCTCTTTTGAAACCTCCTGGACTCTCAGGTCCCGCTCTTTTCAAACCTCCGCGACTCTCAGCTCCCTCTCTTTTCAAACCTCCGCGACGCTCAGCTCCCGCTCTTTTCAAACCTCCGCGACTCTCAGCTCCCGCTCTTTTCAAACCTCCGCGACTCTCAGGTCCTGCTCTTTTCAAACCTCCTCGAGCCTCAGCTCCCGCTCTTTTGAAACCTCCGCGACTCTCAGCTCCCGCTCTTTTCAAACCTCCGGGACTCTCAGGTCCCGCTCTTTTCAAACCTCCGCGACTCTCAGCTCCCGCTCTTTTCAAAACTCCGCGACTCTCAGCTCCCGCTCTTTTCAAACCTCCGCGACTCTCAGCTCCCGCTCTTTTCAAACCTCCGCGACTCTCAGCTCCCGCTCTTTTCAAACCTCCGCGACTCTCAGCTCCCGCTCTTTTCAAACCTCCGCGACTCTCAGCTCCCGCTGTTTTCAAACCTCCGCGACTCTCAGCTCCCGCTCTTTTCAAACCTCCGCGACTCTTAGCTCCCGGTCTTTTCATAACCTCCCCGACTCTCAGCACCCGCTCTTTTCAAACCTCCGCGACTCTCAGCTCCCGCTCATTTCAAACCTCCGCGACTGTCAGCTCCCGCTCTTTTCAAACCTCCGCGACTCTCAGCTCCCGCTCTTTTCAAACCTCCGCGACTCTCAGCTCCCGCTCTTTTCAAACCTCCGCGACTCTCAGGTCCTGCTCTTTTCAAATCTCCGCGACTTTCAGCTCCCGCCCTTTTCAAACCTCCGCGACTCTCAGCTCCCGCTCTTTTCAAACCTCCGCGACTCTCAGGTCCTGCTCGTTTCAAACGTCCGCGAGCCTCAGCTCCCGCTCTTTTGAAACCTCCGCGACTCTCAGCTCCCGCTCTTTTCAAACCTCCGGGACTCTCAGCTCCCGCTCTTTTCAAACCTCCGCGACTCTCATCTCCCGCTCTTTTCAAACCTCCGCGACTCTCAGCTCCCACTCTTTTCAAACCTCCGTGACTCTCAGCTCCCGCTCTTTGCAAACCTCCGCGACTCTGAGCTCCCGCTCTTTTCAAACCTCCGCGACTCTCAGCTCCCGCTCTTTTCAAACCTCCGCGAAGCTCAGCTCCAGCTCTTTTCAAACCTCCGCGACTCTCAGCTCCCGCTCTTTTCAAACCTCCGCGACTCTCAGGTCCTGCTCTTTTCAAACCTCCGCGAGCCTCAGCTCCCGCTCTTTTGAAACCTCCGCGACTCTCAGCTCCCGCTCTTTTCAAACCTCCGGGACTCTCAGGTCCCGCTCATTTCAAACCTCCGCGACTCTCAGCTCCCGCTCTTTTCAAAACTCCGCGACTCTCAGCTCCCGCTCTTTTCAAACCTCCGCGACTCTCAGCTCCCGCTCTTTTCAAACCTCCGCGACTCTCAGCTCCCGCTCTTTTCAAACCTCCGCGACGCTCAGCTCCCGATCTTTTCAAACCTCCGCGACTCTCAGCTCCCGCTCTCTTCAAACCTCCGCGACTCTCAGGTCCCGCTCTTTTCAAACCTCCGCAACTCTCACCTCCCGCTCTTTTGAAACCTCCGCGACTCTCAGCTCCCGCTCTTTTCAAACCTCCGCGACTCTCACATCCCGCTCTTTTCAGACATGCGCGACTCTCAGCTCCCGCTCTTTTCAAACCTCCGCGACTCTAAGCTCCCGCTCTTTTCAAACCTCCGCGACTCTCTTCTCCCGCTATTTTCAAACCTCCGCGGCTCTCAGCTCCCGCTCTTTTCAAACCTCTGCGACTCTTAGCTCCCGCTCTTTTCAAACCTCCGCGACTCTCAGCTCCCACTCTTTTCAAACCTCCGCGACTCTCAGCTCCCCCTCTTTTCAAACCTCCGCGACGCTCAGATCCTGCTCTTTTCAAACCTCTGCGACTCTCAGCTCCCGCTCTTTGCAAACCTCCGGAACTCTCAGCTCACGCTCTTTTCAAACCTCCGCGACTCTCAGCTCCCGCTCTTTTCAAACCTCCGCGACGCTCAGCTCCCGCTCTTTTCAAACCTCCGCGACTCTCAGCTCCCGCTCTCTTCAAACCTCCGCGACTCTCAGGTCCCGCTCTTTTCAAACCTCCGGAACTCTCACCTCCCGCTCTTTTCAAACCTCCGCGACTCTCAGCTCCCGCTCTTTTCAAACCTCCGCGACTCTCAGGTCCTGCTCTTTTCAAATTTCCGCGACTTTCAGCTCCCGCTCTTTTCAAACCTCCGCGACTCTCAGCTCCCGCTCTTTTCAAACCTCCATGACTCTCAGGTCCTGCTCTTTTCAAACCTCCGCGAGCCTCAGCTCCCGCTCTTTTGAAACCTCCGCGACTCTCAGCTCCCGCTCTTTTCAAACCTCCGGGACCCTCAGGTCCCGCTCTTTTCAAACCTCCGCGACTCTCAGCTCCCGCTCTTTTCAAAACTCCGCGACTCTCAACTCCCGCTCTTTTCAAACCTCCGCGACTCTCAGCTCCCGCTCTTTTCAAAACTCCGCGACTCTCAGCTCCCGCTCTTTTCAAACCTCCGCGTCTCTCAGCTCCCGCTCTTTTCAAACCTCCGCGACTCTCAGCTCCCGCTCTTTTCAAACCTCCGCGCCGCTCAGCTCCCGCTCTTTTCAAACCTCCGCGACTCTCAGCTCCCGCTCTCTTCAAACCTCCGCGACTCTCAGGTCCCGCTCTTTTCAAACCTCCGCGACTCTCACCTCCCGCTCTTTTCAGACATGCGCGACTCTCAGCTCCCGCTCTTTTCAAACCTCCGCGACTCTAAGCTCCCGCTCTTTTCAAACCTCCGCGACTCTCTTCTCCCGCTATTTTCAAACCTCCGCGGCTCTCAGCTCCCGCTCTTTTCAAACCTCTGCGACTCTTAGCTCCCGCTCTTTTCAAACCACGGCGACTCTCAGCTCCCACTCTTTTCAAACCTCCGCGACTCTCAGCTCCCCCTCTTTTCAAACCTCCGCGACTCTCAGATCCTGCTCTTTTCAAATCTCTGCGACTCTCAGCTCCCGCTCTTTGCAAACCTCCGGAACTCTCAGCTCCCGCTCTTTTCAAACCTCCGCGACTCTCAGCTCCCGCTCTTTTCAAACCTCCGCGACGCTCAGCTCCCGCTCTTTTCAAACCTCCGCGACTCTCAGCTCCCGCTCTCTTCAAACCTCCGCGACTCTCAGGTCCCGCTCTTTTCAAACCTCCGCAACTCTCACCTCCCGCTCTTTTCAAACCTCCGCGACTCTCAGCTCCCGCTCTTTTCAAACCTCCGCGACTCTCAGGTCCTGCTCTTTTCAAATCTCCGCGACTTTCAGCTCCCGCCCTTTTCAAACCTCCTCGACTCTCAGCTCCCGCTCTTTTCAAACCTCCGCGACTCTCAGGTCCTGCTCTTTTCAAACGTCCGCGAGCCTCAGCTCCCGCTCTTTTGAAACCTCCGCGACTCTCAGCTCCCGCTCTTTTCAAACCTCCGGGACTCTCAGGTCCCGCTCTTTTCAAACCTCCGCGACTCTCAGCTCCCTCTCTTTTCAAACCTCCGCGACGCTCAGCACCCGCTCTTTTCAAACCTCCGCGACTCTCAGCTCCCGCTCTTTTCAAACCTCCGCGACTCTCAGGTCCTGCTCTTTTCAAACCTCCGCGAGCCTCAGCTCCCGCTCTTTTGAAACCTCCGCGACTCTCAGCTCCCGCTCTTTTCAAACCTCCGGGACTCTCAGGTCCCGCTCTTTTCAAACCTCCGCGACTCTCAGCTCCCGCTCTTTTCAAAACTCCGCGACTCTCAGCTCCCGCTCTTTTCAAACCTCCGCGACTCTCAGCTCCCGCTCTTTTCAAACCTCCGCGACTCTCAGCTCCCGCTCTTTTCAAACCTCCGCGACGCTCAGCTCCCGCTCTTTTCAAACCTCCGCGACTCTCAGCTCCCGCTCTCTTCAAACCTCCGCGACTCTCAGGTCCCGCTCTTTTCAAACCTCCGCAACTCTCACCTCCCGCTCTTTTCAAACCTCCGCGACGCTCAGCACCCGCTCTTTTCAAACCTCCGCGACTCTCAGCTCCCGCTCTTTTCAAACCTCCGCGACTCTCAGGTCCTGCTCTTTTCAAACCTCCGCGAGCCTCAGCTCCCGCTCTTCTGAAACCTCCGCGACTCTCAGCTCCCGCTCTTTTCAAACCTCCGGGACTCTCAGGTCCCGCTCTTTTCAAACCTCCGCGACTCTCAGCTCCCGCTCTTTTCAAAACTCCGCGACTCTCAGCTCCCGCTCTTTTCAAACCTCCGCGACTCTCAGCTCCCGCTCTTTTCAAACCTCCGCGACTCGCAGCTCCCGCTCTTTTCAAACCTCCGCGACTCTCAGCTCCCGCTCTTTTCAAACCTCCGCGACGCTCAGCTCCCGCTCTTTTCAAACCTCCGCGACTCTCAGCTCCCGCTCTCTTCAAACCTCCGCGACTCTCAGGTCCCGCTCTTTTCAAACCTCCGCAACTCTCACCTCCCGCTCTTTTCAAACCTCCGCGACTCTCAGCTCCCGCTCTTTTCAAACCTCCGCGACTCTCAGGTCCTGCTCTTTTCAAATCTCCGCGACTTTCAGCTCCCGCTCTTTTCAAACCTCCGCGACTCTCAGCTCCCGCTCTTTTCAAACCTCCGCGACTCTCAGGTCCTGCTCTTTTCAAACCTCCGCGAGCCTCAGCTCCCGCTCTTTTGAAACCTCCGCGACTCTCAGCTCCCGCTCTTTTCAAACCTCCGGGACCCACAGGTCCCGCTCTTTTTAAACCTCCGCGACTCTCAGCTCCCGCTCTTTTCAAAACTCCGCGACTCTCAACTCCCGCTCTTTTCAAACCTCCGCGACTCTCAGCTCCCGCTCTTTTCAAAACTCCGCGACTCTCAGCTCCCGCTCTTTTCAAACCTCCGCGACTCTCAGCTCCCGCTCTTTTCAAACCTCCGCGACTCTCAGCTCCCGCTCTTTTCAAACCTCCGCGCCGCTCAGCTCCCGCTCTTTTCAAACCTCCGCGACTCTCAGCTCCCGCTCTCTTCAAACCTCCGCGACTCTCAGGTCCCGCTCTTTTCAAACCTCCGCGACTCTCACCTCCCGCTCTTTTCAGACATGCGCGACTCTCAGCTCCCGCTCTTTTCAAACCTCCGCGACTCTAAGCTCCCGCTCTTTTCAAACCTCCGCGACTCTCTTCTCCCGCTATTTTCAAACCTCCGCGGCTCTCAGCTCCCGCTCTTTTCAAACCTCTGCGACTCTTAGCTCCCGCTCTTTTCAAACCTCCGCGACTCTCAGCTCCCCCTCTTTTCAAACCTCCGCGACTCTCAGATCCTGCTCTTTTCAAACCTCTGCGACTCTCAGCTCCCGCTCTTTGCAAACCTCCGGAACTCTCAGCTCCCGCTCTTTTCAAACCTCCGCGACTCTCAGCTCCCGCTCTTTTCAAACCTCCGCGACGCTCAGCTCCCGCTCTTTTCAAACCTCCGCGACTCTCAGCTCCCGCTCTCTTCAAACCTCCGCGACTCTCAGGTCCCGCTCTTTTCAAACCTCCGCAACTCTCACCTCCCGCTCTTTTCAAACCTCCGCGACTCTCAGCTCCCGCTCTTTTCAAACCTCCGCGACTCTCAGGTCCTGCTCTTTTCAAATCTCCGCGACCTTCAGCTCCCGCCCTTTTCAAACCTCCGCGACTCTCAGCTCCCGCTCTTTTCAAACCTCCGCGACTCTCAGGTCCTGCTCGTTTCAAACGTCCGCGAGCCTCAGCTCCCGCTCTTTTGAAACCTCCGCGACTCTCAGCTCCCGCTCTTTTCAAACCTCCTGGACTCTCAGGTCCCGCTCTTTTCAAACCTCCGCGACTCTCAGCTCCCTCTCTTTTCAAACCTCCGCGACGCTCAGCTCCCGCTCTTTTCAAACCTCCGCGACTCTCAGCTCCCGCTCTTTTCAAACCTCCGCGACTCTCAGGTCCTGCTCTTTTCAAACCTCCTCGAGCCTCAGCTCCCGCTCTTTTGAAACCTCCGCGACTCTCAGCTCCCGCTCTTTTCAAACCTCCGGGACTCTCAGGTCCCGCTCTTTTCAAACCTCCGCGACTCTCAGCTCCCGCTCTTTTCAAAACTCCGCGACTCTCAGCTCCCGCTCTTTTCAAACCTCCGCTGCTCTCAGCTCCCGCTCTTTTCAAACCTCCGCGACTCTCAGCTCCCGCTCTTTTCAAACCTCCGCGACTCTCAGCTCCCGCTCTTTTCAAACCTCCGCGACTCTCAGCTCCCGCTGTTTTCAAACCTCCGCGACTCTCAGCTCCCGCTCTTTTCAAACCTCCGCGACTCTTAGCTCCCGGTCTTTTCATAACCTCCCCGACTCTCAGCACCCGCTCTTTTCAAACCTCCGCGACTCTCAGCTCCCGCTCATTTCAAACCTCCGCGACTGTCAGCTCCCGCTCTTTTCAAACCTCCGCGACTCTCAGCTCCCGCTCTTTTCAAACCTCCGCGACTCTCAGCTCCCGCTCTTTTCAAACCTCCGCGACTCTCAGGTCCTGCTCTTTTCAAATCTCCGCGACTTTCAGCTCCCGCCCTTTTCAAACCTCCGCGACTCTCAGCTCCCGCTCTTTTCAAACCTCCGCGACTCTCAGGTCCTGCTCGTTTCAAACGTCCGCGAGCCTCAGCTCCCGCTCTTTTGAAACCTCCGCGACTCTCAGCTCCCGCTCTTTTCAAACCTCCGGGACTCTCAGGTCCCGCTCTTTTCAAACCTCCGCGACTCTCAGCTCCCTCTCTTTTCAAACCTCCGCGACGCTCAGCTCCCGCTCTTTGCAAACCTCCGCGACTCTCAGCTCCCGCTCTTTTCAAACCTCCGCGACTCTCAGGTCCTGCTCTTTTCAAACCTCCGCGAGCCTCAGCTCCCGCTCTTTTGAAACCTCCGCGACTCTCAGCTCCCGCTCTTTTCAAACCTCCGGGACTCTCAGGTCCCGCTCTTTTCAAACCTCCGCGACTCTCAGCTCCCGCTCTTTTCAAAACTCCGCGACTCTCAGCTCCCGCTCTTTTCAAACCTCCGCGACTCTCAGCACCCGCTCTTTTCAAACCTCCGCGACTCTCAGCTCCCGCTCTTTTCAAACCTCCGCGACTCTCAGCTCCCGCTCTTTTCAAACCTCCGCGACTCTCAGCTCCCGCTGTTTTCAAACCTCCGCGACTCTCAGCTCCCGCTCTTTTCAAACCTCCGCGACTCTTAGCTCCCGGTCTTTTCATAACCTCCCCGACTCTCAGCACCCGCTCTTTTCAAACCTCCGCGACTCTCAGCTCCCGCTCATTTCAAACCTCCGCGACTGTCAGCTCCCGCTCTTTTCAAACCTCCGCGACTCTCAGCTCCCGCTCTTTTCAAACCTCCGCGACTCTTAGCTCCCGCTCTTTTCAAACCTCCGCGACTCTCAGCTCCCTCTCTTTTCAAACCTCCGCGACTCTCAGCTCCCGCTCTTTTCAAACCTCGGCGACTCTCAGCTCCGGCTCTTTTCAATCCTCCGCGACTCTCAGCTCCCGCTCTTTGCAAACCTCTGCGACTCTCACCTCCCGCTCTTTTCAGACATGCGCGACTCTCAGCTCCCGCTCTTTTCAAACCTCCGCGACTCTAAGCTCCCGCTCTTTTCAAACCTCCGCGACTCTCTTCTCCCGTTATTTTCAAACCTCCGCGGCTCTCAGCTCCCGCTCTTTTCAAACCTCTGCGACTCTTAGCTCCCGCTCTTTTCAAACCTCCGCAACTCTCAGCTCCCGCTCATTTCAATCCTCCGCGACTCTCAGCTCCCGCTCTTTTCAAACCTCCGCGACTCACAGCTCCCGCTCTTTTCAAACCTCCGTGACTCTTAGCTCCAGCTCTTTTCAAACCTCCGCAACTCTCAGCTCCCGCTCTTTTCAAACCTCCGCGACTCTCAGCTCCCGCTCTTTTCAAACCTCGGCGACTCTCAGCTCCCGCTCTTTTCAATCCTCCGTGACTCTCAGCTCCCGCTCTTTGCAAACCTCCGCGACTCTCAGCTCCCGCTCATTTCAAACATGCGCGACTCTCAGCTCCCGCTCTTTTCAAACCTCCGCGACTCTAAGCTCCCGCTCTTTTCAAACCTCCGCGACTCTCATCTCCCGCTCTTTTCAAAACTCCGCGGCTCTCAGCTCCCGCTCTTTTCAAACCTCTGCGAATCTTAGCTCCCGCTCTTTTCAAACCTCCGCAACTCTCAGCTCTCGCTCTTTTCAAACCTCCGCGACTCTCAGCTCCCGCTCTTTTCAAACCTCCGCGACTCTCATCTCCCGCTCTTTTCAAACCTCCGCGACTCTCAGCTCCCACTCTTTTCAAACCTCCGCGACTCTCAGCTCCCCCTCTTTTCAAACCTCCGCGACTCTCAGGTCCTGCTCTTTTCAAACCTCCGCGACTCTCAGCTCCCGCTCTTTGCAAACCTCCGCGACTCTCAGCTCCCGCTCTTTTCAAACCTCCGCGACTCTCAGCTCCCGCTCTTTTCAAACCTCCGCGAAGCTCAGCTCCCGCTCTTTTCAAACCTCCGCGACTCTCAGCTCCCGCTCTTTTCAAACCTCCGCGACTCTCAGGTCCTGCTCTTTTCAAACCTCCGCGAGCCTCAGCTCCCGCTCTTTTGAAACCTCCGCGACTCTCAGCTCCCGCTCTTTTCAAACCTCCGGGACTCTCAGGTCCCGCTCTTTTCAAACCTCCGCGACTCTCAGCTCCCGCTCTTTTCAAAACTCCGCGACTCTCAGCTCCCGCTCTTTTCAAACCTCCGCGACTCTCAGCTCCCGCTCTTTTCAAACCTCCGCGACTCTCAGCTCCCGCTCTTTTCAAACCTCCGCGACGCTCAGCTCCCGCTCTTTTCAAACCTCCGCGACTCTCAGCTCCCGCTCTCTTCAAACCTCCGCGACTCTCAGGTCCCGCTCTTTCAAACCTCCGCAACTCTCACCTCCCGCTCTTTTGAAACCTCCGCGACTCTCAGCTCCCGCTCTTTTCAAACCTCCGCGACTCTCACCTCCCGCTCTTTTCAGACATGCGCGACTCTCAGCTCCCGCTCTTTTGAAACCTCCGCGACTCTAAGCTCCCGCTCTTTTCAAACCTCCGCGACTCTCAGCTCCCGCTCTTTTCAAACCTCCGCGACTCTCAGGTCCAGCTCTTTTCAAACCTCCGTGACTCTCAGCTCCCGCTCTTTGCAAACCTCCGCGACTCTCAATTCCCGCTCTTTTCAAAACTCCGCGACTCTCAGCTCCAGCTCTTTTCAAACCTCCGCGACTCTCAGCTCACGCTCTTTTCAAACCTCCGCGACTCTCAGCTCACGCTCTTTTCAAACCTCCGCGACTCTCAGCTCCCACTCTTTTCAAAACTCCGCGACTCTCAGGTCCTGCTATTTTCACACCTCCGCGACTCTCAGCTCACGCTATTTTCAAACCTCCGCGACTCTCAGCTCCCGTTCTTTTCAAATCTCCGCGACTCACAGCACCCGCTCTTTTCAAACCTCCGGGACACTCAGGTCCCGCTCTTTTCAAACCTCCGCGACTCTCAGCTCACGCTCTTTTCAAACCTCCGCGACTCTCAGCTCCCGCTCCTTTCAAACCTCCGCGACTCTCAGGTCCTGCTCTTTTCAAACCTCCGCGAGCCTCAGCTCCCGCTCTTTTCAAATCACTGCGACTCTTAGCTCCCGCTCTTTTCAAACCTCCGGGACTCTCAGGTCCCGCTCTTTTCAAACCTCCGCGACTCTCAGCTCCCGCTCTTTTCAAAACTCCGTGACTCTCAGCTCCCGCTCTTTTCAAACCTCCGCGACTCTCAGCTCCCGCTCCTTTCAAACCTCCGCGACTCTCAGCTCCCGCTCTTTTCAAACCTCCGCGACTCCCAGCTCCCGCCCTTTTCAAACCTCCGCGACTCTCAGCTCCCGCTGTTTTCAAACCTCCGCGACTCTCAGCTCCCGCTCTTTTCAAACCTCCGCGACTCTTAGCTCCCGGTCTTTTCATAACCTCCCCGACTCTCAGCACCCGCTCTTTTCAAACCTCCGCGACTCTCAGCTCCCGCTAATTTCAAACCTCCGCGACTCTCAGCTCCCGCTCTTTTCAAACCTCCGCGACTCTCAGCTCCCGCTCTTTTCAAACCTCCGCGACTCTTAGCTCCCCCTCTTTTCAAACCTCCGCGACTCTCAGCTCCCGCTCTTTTCAAACCTCCGCGACTTACAGCTCCCGCTCTTTTCAAACCTCGGCGACTCTCAGCTCCGGCTCTTTTCAATCCTCCGCGACTCTCAGCTCCCGCTCTTTGCAAACCTCCGCGACTCTCGCCTCCCGCTCTTTTCAGACATGCGCGACTCTCAGCTCCCGCTCTTTTCAAACCTCCGCGACTCTAAGCTCCCGCTCTTTTCATACCTCCGCGACTCTCTTCTCCCGCTATTTTCATACCTCCGCGTCTCTCAGCTCCCGCTCTTTTCAAACCTCTGCGACTCTTAGCTCCCGCTCTTTTCAAACCTCCGCAACTCTCAGCTCCCGCTCATTTCAATCCTCCGCGACTCTCAGCTCCCGCTCTTTTCAAACCTCCGCGACTCTCAGCTCCCGCTCTTTTCAAACCTCCGTGACTCTTAGCTCCAACTCTTTTCAAACCTCCGCGACTCTCAGCTCCCGCTCTTTTCAAACCGCCGCGACTCTCAGCTCCCGCTCTTTTCAAACCTCGGCGACACTCAGCTCCCGCTCTTTTCAAACCTCCGCGACTCTCAGCTCCCTCTCTTTTCAAACCTCCGCGACTCTCAGCTCCCGCTCTTTTCAAACCTCCGCGACTCTCAGGTCCAGCTCTTTTCAAACCTCCGCGACTCTCAGCTCCCGCTCTTTGCAAACCTCCGCGACTCTCAGCTCCCGCTCTTTTCAAAACTCCGCGACTCTCAGCTCCAGCTCTTTTCAAACCTCCGCGACTCTCAGCTCACGCTCTTTTCAAACCTCCGCGACTCTCAGCTCCCGCTCTTTTCAAACCTCCGCGACTCTCAGGTCCTGCTATTATCACACCTCCGCGACTCTCAGCTCACGCTATTTTCAAACCTCCGCGACTCTCAGCTCCCGTTCTTTTCAAATCTCCGCGACTCACAGCACCCGCTCTTTTGAAACCTCCGGGACACTCAGGTCCCGCTCTTTTCAAACCTCCGCGACTCTCAGCTCACGCTCTTTTCAAACCTCCGCGACTCTCAGCTCCCGCTCTTTTCAAACCTCCGCGACTCTCAGGTCCTGCTCTTTTCAAACCTCCGCGAGCCTCAGCTCCCGCTCTTTTGAAACCTCCGCGACTCTCAGCTCCCGCTCTTTTCAAACCTCCGGGACTCTCAGGTCCCGCTCTTTTCAAACCTCCGCGACTCTCAGCTCCCGCTCTTTTCAAACCTCGGCGACTCTCAGCTCCGGCTCTTTTCAATCCTCCGCGACTCTCAGCTCCCGCTCTTTGCAAACCTCCGCGACTCTCGCCTCCCGCTCTTTTCAGACATGCGCGACTCTCAGCTCCCGCTCTTTTCAAACCTCCGCGACTCTAAGCTCCCGCTCTTTTCATACCTCCGCGACTCTCTTCTCCCGCTATTTTCAAACCTCCGCGGCTCTCAGCTCCCGCTCTTTTCAAATCTCTGCGACTCTTAGCTCCCGCTCTTTTCAAACCTCCGCAACTCTCAGCTCCCGCTCATTTCAATCCTCCGCGACTCTCAGCTCCCGCTCTTTTCAAACCTCCGCGACTCTCAGCTCCCGCTCTTTTCAAACCTCCGTGACTCTTAGCTCCAACTCTTTTCAAACCTCCGCGACTCTCAGCTCCCGCTCTTTTCAAACCGCCGCGACTCTCAGCTCCCGCTCTTTTCAAACCTCGGCGACTCTCAGCTCCCGCTCTTTTCAAACCTCCGCGACTCTCAGCTCCCTTTCTTTTCAAACCTCCGCGACTCTCAGCTCCCGCTCTTTTCAAACCTCCGCGACTCTCAGGTCCAGCTCTTTTCAAACCTCCGCGACTCTCAGCTCCCGCTCTTTTCAAACCTCCGCGACTCTCAGCTCCGGCTCTTTTCAATCCTCCGCGACTCTCAGCTCCCGCTCTTTGCAAACCTCCGCGACTCTCACCTCCCGCTCTTTTCAGACATGCGCGACTCTCAGCTCCCGCTCTTTTCAAACCTCCGCGACTCTAAGCTCCCGCTCTTTTCAAACCTCCGCGACTCTCTTCTCCCGCTATTGTCAAACCTCCGCGGCTCTCAGCTCCTGCTCTTTTCAAACCTCTGCGACACTTAGCTCCCGCTCTTTTCAAACCTCCGCAACTCTCAGCTCCCGCTCATTTCAATCCTCCGCGACTCTCAGCTCCCGCTCTTTTCAAACCTCCGCAACTCTCAGCTCCCGCTCATTTCAATCCTCCGCGACTCTCAGCTCCCGCTCTTTTCAAACCTCCGCGACTCTCAGCTCCCGCTCTTTTCAAACCTCCGTGACTCTTAGCTCCAACTCTTTTCAAACCTCCGCGACTCTCAGCTCCCGCTCTTTTCAAACCGCCGCGACTCTCAGCTCCCGCTCTTTTCAAACCTCGGCGACTCTCAGCTCCCGCTCTTTTCAAACCTCCGCGACTCTCAGCTCCCTCTCTTTTCAAACCTCCGCGACTCTCAGCTCCCGCTCTTTTCAAACCTCCGCGACTCTCAGGTCCAGCTCTTTTCAAACCTCCGCGACTCTCAGCTCCCGCTCTTTTCAAACCTCCGCGACTCTCAGCTCCGGCTCTTTTCAATCCTCCGCGACTCTCAGCTCCCGCTCTTTGCAAACCTCCGCGACTCTCACCTCCCGCTCTTTTCAGACATGCGCGACTCTCAGCTCCCGCTCTTTTCAAACCTCCGCGACTCTAAGCTCCCGCTCTTTTCAAACCTCCGCGACTCTCTTCTCCCGCTATTGTCAAACCTCCGCGGCTCTCAGCTCCTGCTCTTTTCAAACCTCTGCGACTCTTAGCTCCCGCTCTTTTCAAACCTCCGCAACTCTCAGCTCCCGCTCATTTCAATCCTCCGCGACTCTCAGCTCCCGCTCTTTTCAAACCTCCGCGACTCTCAGCTCCCGCTCTTTTCAAACCTCCGCGACTCTCAGCTCCCGCTCTTTTCCAACCTCCGCGACTCTTAGCTCCCCCTCTTTTCAAACCTCCGCGACTCTCAGCTCCCGCTCTTTTCAAACCTCCGCGACTCTCAGCTCCCGCTCTTTTCAAACCTCGGCGACTCTCAGCTCCGGCTCTTTTCAATCCTCCGCGACTCTCAGCTCCCGCTCTTTGCAAACCTCCGCGACTCTCGCCTCCCGCTCTTTTCAGACATGCGCGACTCTCAGCTCCCGCTCTTTTCAAACCTCCGCGACTCTAAGCTCCCGCTCTTTTCATACCTCCGCGACTCTCTTCTCCCGCTATTTTCATACCTCCGCGGCTCTCAGCTCCCGCTCTTTTCAAACCTCTGCGACTCTTAGCTCCCGCTCTTTTCAAACCTCCGCAACTCTCAGCTCCCGCTCATTTCAATCCTCCGCGACTCTCAGCTCCCGCTCTTTTCAAACCTCCGCGACTCTCAGCTCCCGCTCTTTTCAAACCTCCGTGACTCTTAGCTCCAACTCTTTTCAAACCTCCGCGACTCTCAGCTCCCACTCTTTTCAAACCGCCGCGACTCTCAGCTCCCGCTCTTTTCAAACCTCCGCGACTCTAAGCTCCCGCTCTTTTCATACCTCCGCGACTCTCTTCTCCCGCTATTTTCAAACCTCCGCGGCTCTCAGCTCCCGCTCTTTTCAAATCTCTGCGACTCTTAGCTCCCGCTCTTTTCAAACCTCCGCAACTCTCAGCTCCCGCTCATTTCAATCCTCCGCGACTCTCAGCTCCCGCTCTTTTCAAACCTCCGCGACTCTCAGCTCCCGCTCTTTTCAAACCTCCGTGACTCTTAGCTCCAACTCTTTTCAAACCTCCGCGACTCTCAGCTCCCGCTCTTTTCAAACCGCCGCGACTCTCAGCTCCCGCTCTTTTCAAACCTCGGCGACTCTCAGCTCCCGCTCTTTTCAAACCTCCGCGACTCTCAGCTCCCTCTCTTTTCAAACCTCCGCGACTCTCAGCTCCCGCTCTTTTCAAACCTCCGCGACTCTCAGGTCCAGCTCTTTTCAAACCTCCGCGACTCTCAGCTCCCGCTCTTTTCAAACCTCCGCGACTCTCAGCTCCGGCTCTTTTCAATCCTCCGCGACTCTCAGCTCCCGCTCTTTGCAAACCTCCGCGACTCTCACCTCCCGCTCTTTTCAGACATGCGCGACTCTCAGCTCCCGCTCTTTTCAAACCTCCGCGACTCTAAGCTCCCGCTCTTTTCAAACCTCCGCGACTCTCTTCTCCCGCTATTGTCAAACCTCCGCGGCTCTCAGCTCCTGCTCTTTTCAAACCTCTGCGACTCTTAGCTCCCGCTCTTTTCAAACCTCCGCAACTCTCAGCTCCCGCTCATTTCAATCCTCCGCGACTCTCAGCTCCCGCTCTTTTCAAACCTCCGCAACTCTCAGCTCCCGCTCATTTCAATCCTCCGCGACTCTCAGCTCCCGCTCTTTTCAAACCTCCGCGACTCTCAGCTCCCGCTCTTTTCAAACCTCCGTGACTCTTAGCTCCAACTCTTTTCAAACCTCCGCGACTCTCAGCTCCCGCTCTTTTCAAACCGCCGCGACTCTCAGCTCCCGCTCTTTTCAAACCTCGGCGACTCTCAGCTCCCGCTCTTTTCAAACCTCCGCGACTCTCAGCTCCCTCTCTTTTCAAACCTCCGCGACTCTCAGCTCCCGCTCTTTTCAAACCTCCGCGACTCTCAGGTCCAGCTCTTTTCAAACCTCCGCGACTCTCAGCTCCCGCTCTTTTCAAACCTCCGCGACTCTCAGCTCCGGCTCTTTTCAATCCTCCGCGACTCTCAGCTCCCGCTCTTTGCAAACCTCCGCGACTCTCACCTCCCGCTCTTTTCAGACATGCGCGACTCTCAGCTCCCGCTCTTTTCAAACCTCCGCGACTCTAAGCTCCCGCTCTTTTCAAACCTCCGCGACTCTCTTCTCCCGCTATTGTCAAACCTCCGCGGCTCTCAGCTCCTGCTCTTTTCAAACCTCTGCGACTCTTAGCTCCCGCTCTTTTCAAACCTCCGCAACTCTCAGCTCCCGCTCATTTCAATCCTCCGCGACTCTCAGCTCCCGCTCTTTTCAAACCTCCGCGACTCTCAGCTCCCGCTCTTTTCAAACCTCCGCGACTCTCAGCTCCCGCTCTTTTCCAACCTCCGCGACTCTTAGCTCCCCCTCTTTTCAAACCTCCGCGACTCTCAGCTCCCGCTCTTTTCAAACCTCCGCGACTCTCAGCTCCCGCTCTTTTCAAACCTCGGCGACTCTCAGCTCCGGCTCTTTTCAATCCTCCGCGACTCTCAGCTCCCGCTCTTTGCAAACCTCCGCGACTCTCGCCTCCCGCTCTTTTCAGACATGCGCGACTCTCAGCTCCCGCTCTTTTCAAACCTCCGCGACTCTAAGCTCCCGCTCTTTTCATACCTCCGCGACTCTCTTCTCCCGCTATTTTCATACCTCCGCGGCTCTCAGCTCCCGCTCTTTTCAAACCTCTGCGACTCTTAGCTCCCGCTCTTTTCAAACCTCCGCAACTCTCAGCTCCCGCTCATTTCAATCCTCCGCGACTCTCAGCTCCCGCTCTTTTCAAACCTCCGCGACTCTCAGCTCCCGCTCTTTTCAAACCTCCGTGACTCTTAGCTCCAACTCTTTTCAAACCTCCGCGACTCTCAGCTCCCACTCTTTTCAAACCGCCGCGACTCTCAGCTCCCGCTCTTTTCAAACCTCGGCGACTCTCAGCTCCCGCTCTTTTCAAACCTCCGCGACTCTCAGCTCCCTCTCTTTTCAAACCTCCGCGACTCTCAGCTCCCGCTCTTTTCAAACCTCCGCGACTCTCAGGTCCAGCTCTTTTCAAACCTCCGCGACTCTCAGCTCCCGCTCTTTGCAAACCTCCGCGACTCTCAGCTCCCGCTCTTTTCAAAACTCCGCGACTCTCAGCTCCAGCTCTTTTCAAACCTCCGCGACTCTCAGCTCACGCTCTTTTCAAACCTCCGCGACTCTCAGCTCCCGCTCTTTTCAAACCTCCGCGACTCTCAGGTCCTGCTATTATCACACCTCCGCGACTCTCAGCTCACGCTATTTTCAAACCTCCGCGACTCTCAGCTCCCGTTCTTTTCAAATCTCCGCGACTCACAGCACCCGCTCTTTTCAAACCTCCGGGACACTCAGGTCCAGCTCTTTTCAAACCTCCGCGACTCTCAGCTCCCGCTCTTTGCAAACCTCCGCGACTCTCAGCTCCCGCTCTTTTCAAAACTCCGCGACTCTCAGCTCCAGCTCTTTTCAAACCTCCGCGACTCTCAGCTCACGCTCTTTTCAAACCTCCGCGACTCTCAGCTCCCGCTCTTTTCAAACCTCCGCGACTCTCAGGTCCTGCTATTATCACACATCCGCGACTCTCAGCTCACGCTATTTTCAAACCTCCGCGACTCTCAGCTCCCGTTCTTTTCAAATCTCCACGACTCACAGCACCCGCTCTTTTCAAACCTCCGGGACACTCAGGTCCCGCTCTTTTCAAACCTCCGCGACTCTCAGCTCACGCTCTTTTCAAACCTCCGCGACTCTCAGCTCCCGCTCTTTTCAAACCTCCGCGACTCTCAGGTCCTGCTCTTTTCAAACCTCCGCGAGCCTCAGCTGCCGCTCTTTTGAAACCTCCGCGACTCTCAGCTCCCGCTCTTTTCAAACCTCCGGGACTCTCAGGTCCCGCTCTTTTCAAACCTCCGCGACTCTCAGCTCCCGCTCTTTTCAAACCTCGGCGACTCTCAGCTCCGGCTCTTTTCAATCCTCCGCGACTCTCAGCTCCCGCGCTTTGCAACCCTCCACGACTCTCGCCTCCCGCTCTTTTCAGACATGCGCGACTCTCAGCTCCCGCTCTTTTCAAACCTCCGCGACTCTAAGCTCCCGCTCTTTTCATTCCTCCGCGACTCTCTTCTCCCGCTATTTTCAAACCTCCGCGGCTCTCAGCTCCCGCTCTTTTCAAACCTCTGCGACTCTTAGCTCCCGCTCTTTTCAAACCTCCGCAACTCTCAGCTCCCGCTCATTTCAATCCTCCGCGACTCTCAGCTCCCGCTCTTTTCAAACCTCCGCGACTCTCAGCTCCCGCTCTTTTCAAACCTCCGTGACTCTTAGCTCCAACTCTTTTCAAACCTCCGCGACTCTCAGCTCCCGCTCTTTTCAAACCGCCGCGACTCTCAGCTCCCGCACTTTTCAAACCTCGGCGACTCTCAGCTCCCGCTCTTTTCAAACCTCCGCGACTCTCAGCTCCCTCTCTTTTCAAACCTCCGAGACTCTCAGCTCCCGCTCTTTTCAAACCTCCGCGACTCTCAGGTCCAGCTCTTTTCAAACCTCCGCGACTCTCAGCTCCCGCTCTTTGCAAACCTCCGCGACTCTCAGCTCCCGCTCTTTTCAAACCTCCGCGACTCTCAGCTCACGCTCTTTTCAAACCTCCGCGACTCTCAGCTACCGCTCTTTTCAAACCTCCGCGACTCTCAGCTCCTGCTCTTTTCAAACCTCCGCGAGCCTCAGCTCCCGCTCTTTTGAAACCTCCGCGACTCTCAGCTCCCGCTCTTTTCAAACCTCCGGGACTCTCAGGTCCCGCTCTTTTCAAACCTCCGTGACTCTCAGCTCCCGCTCTTTTCAAACCTCGGCGACTCTCAGCTCCGGCTCTTTTCAATCCTCCGCGACTCTCAGCTCCCGCTCTTTGCAAACCTCCGCGACTCTCGCCTCCCGCTCTTTTCAGACATGCGCGACTCTCAGCTCCCGCTCTTTTCAAACCTCCGCGACTCTAAGCTCCCGCTCTTTTCATACCTCCGCGACTCTCTTCTCCCGCTATTTTCAAACCTCCGCGGCTCTCAGCTCCCGCTCTTTTCAAACCTCTGCGACTCTTAGCTCCCGCTCTTTTCAAACCTCCGCAACTCTCAGCTCCCGCTCATTTCAATCCTCCGCGACTCTCAGCTCCCGCTCTTTTCAAACCTCCGCGACTCTCAGCTCCCGCTCTTTTCAAACCTCCGTGACTCTTAGCTCCAACTCTTTTCAAACCTCCGCGACTCTCAGCTCCCGCTCTTTTCAAACCGCCGCGCCTCTCAGCTCCCGCTCTTTTCAAACCTCGGCGACTCTCAGCTCCCGCTCTTTTCAAACCTCCGCGACTCTCAGCTCCCTCTCTTTTCAAACCTCCGCTACTCTCAGCTCCCGCTCTTTTCAAACCTCCGCGACTCTCAGGTCCAGCTCTTTTCAAACCTCCGCGACTCTCAGCTCCCGCTCTTTGCAAACCTCCGCGACTCTCAGCTCCCGCTCTTTTCAAAACTCCGCGACTCTCAGCTCCAGCTCTTTTCAAACCTCCGCGACTCTCAGCTCACGCTCTTTTCAAACCTCCGCGACTCTCAGCTCCCGCTCTTTTCAAACCTCCGCGACTCTCACGTCCTGCTATTATCACACCTCCGCGACTCTCAGCTCACGCTATTTTCAAACCTCCGCGACTCTCAGCTCCCGTTCTTTTCAAATCTCCGCGACTCACAGCACCCGCTCTTTTCAAACCTCCGGGACACTCAGGTCCCGCTCTTTTCAAACCTCCGCGACTCTCATCTCACGCTCTTTTCAAACCTCCGCGACTCTCAGCTCCCGCTCTTTTCAAACCTCCGCGACTCTCAGGTCCTGCTCTTTTCAAACCTCCGCGAGCCTCAGCTCCCGCTCTTTTGAAACCTCCGCGACTCTCAGCTCCCGCTCTTTTCAAACCTCCGGGACTCTCAGGTCCCGCTCTTTTCAAACCTCCGCGACTCTCAGCTCCCGCTCTTTTCAAACCTCCGCGACTCTCAGCTCCGGCTCTTTTCAATCCTCCGCGACTCTCAGCTCCCGCTCTTTGCAAACCTCCGCGACTCTCACCTCCCGCTCTTTTCAAACCTCCGCGACTCTCTTCTCCCGCTATTGTCAAACCTCCGCGGCTCTCAGCTCCTGCTCTTTTCAAACCTCTGCGACTCTTAGCTCCCGCTCTTTTCAAACCTCCGCAACTCTCAGCTCCCGCTCATTTCAATCCTCCGCGACTCTCAGCTCCCGCTCTTTTCAAACCTCCGCGACTCTCAGCTCCCGCTCTTTTCAAACCTCCGTGACTCTTAGCTCCAGCTCTTTTCAAACCTCCGCGACTCTCAGCTCCCGCTCTTTTCAAACCTCCGCGACTCTCAGCTCTCGCTCTTTTAAAACCTCGGCGACTCTCAGCTCCCGCTCTTTTCAATCCTCCGCGACTCTCAGCTCCCGCTCTTTGCAAACCTCCGCGACTCTCAGCTCCCGCTCATTTCAAACATGCGCGACTCTCAGCTCCCGATCTTTTCAAACCTCTGCGAATCTTAGCTCCCGCTCTTTTCAAACCTCCGCAACTCTCAGCTCTCGCTCTTTTCAAACCTCCGCGACTCTGAGCTCCCGCTCTTTTCAAACCTCCGCGACTCTCATCTCCCGCTCTTTTCAAACCTCCGCGACTCTCAGCTCCCACTCTTTTCAAACCTCCGCGACTCTCAGCTCCCCCTCTTTTCAAACCTCCGCGACTCTCAGGTACTGCTCTTTTCAAACCTCCGCGACTCTCAGCTCCCGCTCTTTGCAAACCTCCGCGACTCTCAGCTCCCGCTCTTTTCAAACCTCCGCGACTCTCAGCTCCCGCTCTTTTCAAACCTCCGCGACACTCAGCTCCCGCTCTTTTCAAACCTCCGCGACTCTCAGCTCCCGCTCTTTTCAAACCTCCGCGACTCTCAGGTCCTGCTCTTTTCAAACCTCCGCGAGCCTCAGCTCCCGCTCTTTTGAAACCTCCGCGACTCTCAGCTCCCGCTCTTTTCAAACCTCCGGGACTCTCAGGTCCCGCTCTTTTCAAACCTCCGCGACTCACAGCTCCAGCTCTTTTCAAAACTCCGCGACTCTCAGCTCCCGCTCTTTTCAAACCTCCGCGACTCTCATCTCCCGCTCTTTTCAAACCTCCGCGACTCTCAGCTCCCGCTGTTTTCAAACCTCCGCGACTCTCAGCTCCCGCTCTTTTCAAACCTCCGCGACTCTTAGCTCCCGGTCTTTTCATAACCTCCCTGACTCTCAGCACCCGCTCTTTTCAAACCTCCGCGACTCTCATCTCCCGCTCATTTCAAACCTCCGCGACTCTCAGCTCCCGCTCTTTTCAAACCTCCGCGACTCTCAGCTCCCGCTCTTTTCAAACCTCCGCGACTCTTAGCTCCCGCTCTTTTCAAACCTCCGCGACTCTCAGCTCCCGCTCTTTTCAAACCTCCGCGACTCTCAGCTCCCGCTCTTTTCAAACCTCGGCGACTCTCAGTTCCGTCTCTTTTCAATCCTCCGCGACTCTCAGCTCCCGCTCTTTGCAAACCTCCGCGACTCTCACCTCCCGCTCTTTTCAGACATGCGCGACTCGCAGCTCCCGCTCTTTTCAAACCCCTGTGACTCTTAGCTCCAGCTCTTTTCAAACCTCCGCGACTCTCAGCTCCCGCTCTTTTCAAACCTCCGCGACTCTCAGCTCCCGCTCTTTTCAAACCTCGGCGACTCTCAGCTCCCGCTCTTTTCAATCCTCCGCGACTCTCAGCTCCCGCTCTTTGCAAACCTCCGCGACTCTCAGCTCCCGCTCATTTCAAACATGCGCGACTCTCAGCTCCCGCTCTTTTCAAACCTCCGCGACTCTAAGCTCCCGCTCTTTTCAAACCTCCGCGACTCTCATCTCCCGCTCTTTTCAAAACTCCGCGGCTCTCAGCTCCCGCTCTTTTCAAACCTCTGCGAATCTTAGCTCCCGCTCTTTTCAAACCTCCGCAACTCTCAGCTCTCGCTCTTTTCAAACCTCCGCGACTCTGAGCTCCCGCTCTTTTCAAACCTCCGCGACTCTCATCTCCCGCTCTTTTCAAACCTCCGCGACTCTCAGGTCCTGCTCTTTTCAAACCTCCGTGAGCCTCAGCTCCCGCTCTTTTGAAACCTCCGCGACTCTCAGCTCCCGCTCTTTTCAAACCTCCGCGACTCTCAGCTCCCGCTCTTTTCAAACCTCCGCGACTCTCATCTCCCGCTCTTTTCAAACCTCCGCGACTCTCAGCTCCCACTCTTTTCAAACCTCCGCGACTCTCAGCTCCCCCTCTTTTCAAACCTCCGCGACTCTCAGCTCCCGCTCTTTGCAAACCTCCGCGACTCTCAGCTCCCGCTCTTTTCAAACCTCCGCGACTCTCAGCTCCCGCTCTTTTCAAACCTCCGCGAAGCTCAGCTCCCGCTCTTTTCAAACCTCCGCGACTCTCAGCTCCCGCTCTTTTCAAACCTCCGCGACTCTCAGGTCCTGCTCTTTTCAAACCTCCGCGAGCCTCAGCTCCCGCTCTTTTGAAACCTCCGCGACTCTCAGCTCCCGCTCTTTTCAAATCTCCGCGACTCTCAGGTCCCGCTCTTTTCAAACCTCCGCGACTCTCAGCTCCCGCTCTTTTCAAAACTCCGCGACTCTCAGCTCCCGCTCTTTTCAAACCTCCGCGACTCTCAGCTCCCGCTCTTTTCAAACCTCCGCGACTGTCAGCTCCCGCTGTTTTCAAACCTCCGCGACTCTCAGCTCCCGCTCTTCTCAAACCTCCGCGACTCTTAAGCTCCCGCTCTTTTATATAGTCTTTTCATAACCTCCCCGACTCTCAGCACCCGCTCTTTTCAAACCTCCGCGACTCTCCGCTCCCGCTCATTTCAAACCTCCGCGGCTCTCAGCTCCCGCTCTTTTCAAACCTCCGCGACTCTCAGCTCCCGCTCTTTTCAAACCTCCGTGACTCTTAGCTCACGCTCTTTTCAAACCTCCGCAACTCTCAGCTCTTGCTCTTTTCAAACCTCCGCGACTCTGAGCTCCCGCTCTTTTCAAACCTCCGCGACTCTCAGGTACTGCTCTTTTCAAACCTCCGCGACTCTCAGCTCCCGCTCTTTGCAAACCTCCGCGACTCTCAGCTCCCGCTCTTTTCAAACCTCCGCGACTCTCAGCTCCCGCTCTTTTCAAACCTCCGCGACGCTCAGCTCCCGCTCTTTTCAAACCTCCGCGACTCTCAGCTCCCGCTCTTTTCAAATCTCCGCGACTCTCAGGTCCTGCTCTTTTCAAACCTCCGCGAGCCTCAGCTCCCGCTCTATTGAAACCTCCGCGACTCTCAGCTCCCGCTCTTTTCAAACCTCCGCGACTCTCAGCTCCCGCTCTTTTCAAACCTCCGCGACTCTCATCTCCCGCTCTTTTCAAATCTCCGCGACTCTCAGCTCCCACTCTTTTCAAACCTCCGCGACTCTCAGCTCCCCCTCTTTTCAAACCTCCGCGACTCTCAGGTCCTGCTCTTTTCAAACCTCCGCGACTCTCAGCTCCCGCTCTTTGCAAACCTCCGCGACTCTCAGCTCCCGCTCTTTTCAAACCTCCGCGACTCTCAGCTCCCGCTCTTTTCAAACCTCCGCGAAGCTCAGCTCCCGCTCTTTTCAAACCTCCGCGACTCTCAGCTCCCGCTCTTTTCAAACCTCCGCGACTCTCAGCTCCCGCTCTTTTCAAACCTCGGCGACTCTCAATTCCGGCTCTTTTCAATCCTCCGCGACTCTCAGCTCCCGCTCTTTGCAAACCTCCGCGACTCTCACCTCCCGCTCTTTTCAGACATGCGCGACTCGCAGCTCCCGCTCTTTTCAAACCCCTGTGACTCTTAGCTCCAGCTCTTTTCAAACCTCCGCGACTCTCAGCTCCCGCTCTTTTCAAACCTCCGCGACTCTCAGCTCCCGCTCTTTTCAAACCTCGGCGACTCTCAGCTCCCGCTCTTTTCAATCCTCCGCGACTCTCAGCTCCCGCTCTTTGCAAACCTCCGCGACTCTCAGCTCCCGCTCATTTCAAACATGCGCGACTCTCAGCTCCCGCTCTTTTCAAACCTCCGCGACTCTAAGCTCCCGCTCTTTTCAAACCTCCGCGACTCTCATCTCCCGCTCTTTTCAAAACTCCGCGGCTCTCAGCTCCCGCTCTTTTCAAACCTCTGCGAATCTTAGCTCCCGCTCTTTTCAAACCTCCGCAACTCTCAGCTCTCGCTCTTTTCAAACCTCCGCGACTCTGAGCTCCCGCTCTTTTCAAACCTCCGCGACTCTCATCTCCCGCTCTTTTCAAACCTCCGCGACTCTCAGGTCCTGCTCTTTTCAAACCTCCGTGAGCCTCAGCTCCCGCTCTTTTGAAACCTCCGCGACTCTCAGCTCCCGCTCTTTTCAAACCTCCGCGACTCTCAGCTCCCGCTCTTTTCAAACCTCCGCGACTCTCATCTCCCGCTCTTTTCAAACCTCCGCGACTCTCAGCTCCCACTCTTTTCAAACCTCCGCGACTCTCAGCTCCCCCTCTTTTCAAACCTCCGCGACTCTCAGCTCCCGCTCTTTGCAAACCTCCGCGACTCTCAGCTCCCGCTCTTTTCAAACCTCCGCGACTCTCAGCTCCCGCTCTTTTCAAACCTCCGCGAAGCTCAGCTCCCGCTCTTTTCAAACCTCCGCGACTCTCAGCTCCCGCTCTTTTCAAACCTCCGCGACTCTCAGGTCCTGCTCTTTTCAAACCTCCGCGAGCCTCAGCTCCCGCTCTTTTGAAACCTCCGCGACTCTCAGCTCCCGCTCTTTTCAAATCTCCGCGACTCTCAGGTCCCGCTCTTTTCAAACCTCCGCGACTCTCAGCTCCCGCTCTTTTCAAAACTCCGCGACTCTCAGCTCCCGCTCTTTTCAAACCTCCGCGACTCTCAGCTCCCGCTCTTTTCAAACCTCCGCGACTCTCAGCTCCCGCTGTTTTCAAACCTCCGCGACTCTCAGCTCCCGCTCTTCTCAAACCTCCGCGACTCTTAAGCTCCCGCTCTTTTATATAGTCTTTTCATAACCTCCCCGACTCTCAGCACCCGCTCTTTTCAAACCTCCGCGACTCTCCGCTCCCGCTCATTTCAAACCTCCGCGGCTCTCAGCTCCCGCTCTTTTCAAACCTCCGCGACTCTCAGCTCCCGCTCTTTTCAAACCTCCGTGACTCTTAGCTCACGCTCTTTTCAAACCTCCGCAACTCTCAGCTCTTGCTCTTTTCAAACCTCCGCGACTCTGAGCTCCCGCTCTTTTCAAACCTCCGCGACTCTCAGGTACTGCTCTTTTCAAACCTCCGCGACTCTCAGCTCCCGCTCTTTGCAAACCTCCGCGACTCTCAGCTCCCGCTCTTTTCAAACCTCCGCGACTCTCAGCTCCCGCTCTTTTCAAACCTCCGCGACGCTCAGCTCCCGCTCTTTTCAAACCTCCGCGACTCTCAGCTCCCGCTCTTTTCAAATCTCCGCGACTCTCAGGTCCTGCTCTTTTCAAACCTCCGCGAGCCTCAGCTCCCGCTCTTTTGAAACCTCCGCGACTCTCAGCTCCCGCTCTTTTCAAACCTCCGCGACTCTCAGCTCCCGCTCTTTTCAAACCTCCGCGACTCTCATCTCCCGCTCTTTTCAAATCTCCGCGACTCTCAGCTCCCACTCTTTTCAAACCTCCGCGACTCTCAGCTCCCCCTCTTTTCAAACCTCCGCGACTCTCAGGTCCTGCTCTTTTCAAACCTCCGCGACTCTCAGCTCCCGCTCTTTGCAAACCTCCGCGACTCTCAGCTCCCGCTCTTTTCAAACCTCCGCGACTCTCAGCTCCCGCTCTTTTCAAACCTCCGCGAAGCTCAGCTCCCGCTCTTTTCAAACCTCCGCGACTCTCAGCTCCCGCTCTTTTCAAACCTCCGCGACTCTCAGGTCCTGCTCTTTTCAAACCTCCGCGAGCCTCAGCTCCCGCTCTTTTGAAACCTCCGCGACTCTCAGCTCCCGCTCTTTTCAAACCTCCGGGACTCTCAGGTCCCGCTCTTTTCAAACCTCCGCGACTCTCAGCTCCCGCTCTTTTCAAAACTCCGCGACTCTCAGCTCCCGCTCTTTTCAAACCACCGCGACTCTCAGCTCCCGCTCTTTTCAAACCTCCGCGACTCTCAGCTCCCGCTGTTTTCAAACCTCCGTGACTCTCAGCTCCCGCTCTTTTCAAACCTCCGCGACTCTTAGCTCCCGGTCTTTTCATAACCTCCCTGACTCTCAGCACCCGCTCTTTTCAAACCTCCGCGACTCTCAGCTCCCGCTCATTTCAAACCTCCGCGACTCTCAGCTCCCGCTCTTTTCAAACCTCCGCGACCCTCAGCTCCCGCTCTTTTCAAACCTCCGCGACTCTTAGCTCCCGCTCTTTTCAAACCTCCGCGACTCTCAGCTCCCGCTCTTTTCAAACCTCCGCGACTCTCAGCTCCCGCTCTTTTCAAACCTCGGCGACTCTCAGCTCCGGCTCTTTTCAATCCTCCGCGACTCTCAGCTCCCGCTCTTTGCAAACCTCCGCGACTCTCACCTCCCGCTCTTTTCAGACATGCGCGACTCTCAGCTCCCGCTCTTTTCAAACCTCCGCGACTCTAAGCTCCCGCTCTTTTCAAACCTCCGCGACTCTCTTCTCCCGCTATTTTCAAACCTCTGCGACTCTTAGCTCCCGCTCTTTTCAAACCTCCGCAACTCTCAGCTCTCGCTCTTTTCAAACCTCTGCGACTCTCAGCTCCCGCTCTTTTCAAACCTCCGCGACTCTCAGCTCCCGCTCTTTTCAAACCTCCGCGACTCGCAGCTCCCACTCTTTTCAAACCTCCGCGACTCTCAGCTCCCCCTCTTTTCAAACCTCCGCGAATCTCAGATCCTGCTCTTTTCAAACCTCTGCGACTCTCAGCTCCCGCTCTTTGCAAACCTCCGGAACTCTCAGCTCCCGCTCTTTTCAAACCTCCGCGACTCTCAGCTCCCGCTCTTTTCAAACCTCCGCGACGCTCAGCTCCCGCTCTTTTCAAACCTCCGAGACTCTCAGCTCCCGCTCTCTTCAAACCTCCGCGACTCTCAGGTCCCGCTCTTTTCAAACCTCCGCAACTCTCACCTCCCGCTCTTTTCAAACCTCCGCGACTCTCAGCTCCCGCTCTTTTCAAACCTCCGCGACTCTCAGGTCCTGCTCTTTTCAAATCTCCGCGACTTTCAGCTCCCGCTCTTTTCAAACCTCCGCGACTCTCAGCTCCCGCTCTTTTCAAACCTCCGCGACTCTCAGGTCCTGCTCTTTTCAAACGTCCGCGAGCCTCAGCTCCCGCTCTTTTGAAACCTCCGCGACTCTCAACTCCCGCTCTTTTCAAACCTCCGGGACTCTCAGGTCCCGCTCTTTTCAAACCTCCGCGACTCTCAGCTCCCTCTCTTTTCAAACCTCCGCGACTCTCAGCTCCCGCTCTTTTCAAACCTCCGTGACTCTCAGGTCCAGCTCTTTTCAAACCTCCGCGACTCTCAGCTCCCGCTCTTTGCAAACCTCCGCGACTCTCAGCTCCCGCTGTTTTCAAAACTCCGCGACTCTCAGCTCCAGCTCTTTTCAAACCTCCGCGACTCTCAGCTCACGCTCTTTTCAAACGTCCGCGACTCTCAGCTCCCGCTCTTTTCAAACCTCCGCGACTCTCAGGTCCTGCTATTTTCACACCTCCGCGACTCTCAGCTCACGCTATTTTCAAACCTCCGCGACTCTCAGCTCCCGTTCTTTTCAAATCTCCGCGACTCACAGCACCCGCTCTTTTCAAACCTCCGGGACACTCAGGTCCCGTCTTTTCAAACCTCCGCGACTCTCAGCTCACGCTCTTTTCAAACCTCCGCGACTCTCAGCTCCCGCTCTTTTCAAACCTGCGCGACTCTCAGGTCCTGCTCTTTTCAAACCTCCGCGAGCCTCAGCTCCCGCTCTTTGGAAACATCCGCGACTCTCAGCTCCCGCTCTTTTCAAACCTCCGGGACTCTCAGGTCCCGCTCTTTTCAAACCTCCGCGACTCTCAGCTCCCGCTCTTTTCAAAACTCCGCGACTCTCAGCTCCCGCTCTTTTCAAACCTCCGCGACTCTCAGCTCCCGCTCTTTTCAAACCTCCGCGACTCTCAGCTCCCGCTCTTTTCAAACCTCCGCGACTCTCAGCTCCCGCTCTTTTCAAACCTCCGCGACTCTCAGCTCCCGCTGTTTTCAAACCTCCGCGACTCTCAGCTCCCGCTCTTTTCAAATCTCCGCGACTCTTATCTCCCGGTCTTTTCATAACCTCCCCGACTCTCAGCACCCGCTCTTTTCAAACCTCCGCGACTCTCAGCTCCCGCTCATTTCAAACCACCGCGACTCTCAGCTCCCGCTCTTTTCAAACCTCCGCGACTCTCAGCTCCCGCTCTTTTCAAACCTCCGGGACTCTCAGGTCCCGCTCTTTTCAAACCTCCGCGACTCTCAGCTCCCTCTCTTTTCAAACCTCCGCGACTCTCAGCTCCCGCTCTTTTCAAACCTCCGTGACTCTCAGGTCCAGCTCTTTTCAAACCTCCGCGACTCTCAGCTCCCGCTCTTTGCAAACCTCCGCGACTCTCAGCTCCCGCTGTTTTCAAAACTCCGCGACTCTCAGCTCCAGCTCTTTTCAAACCTCCGCGACTCTCAGCTCACGCTCTTTTCAAACGTCCGCGACTCTCAGCTCCCGCTCTTTTCAAACCTCCGCGACTCTCAGGTCCTGCTATTTTCACACCTCCGCGACTCTCAGCTCACGCTATTTTCAAACCTCCGCGACTCTCAGCTCCCGTTCTTTTCAAATCTCCGCGACTCACAGCACCCGCTCTTTTCAAACCTCCGGGACACTCAGGTCCCGTCTTTTCAAACCTCCGCGACTCTCAGCTCACGCTCTTTTCAAACCTCCGCGACTCTCAGCTCCCGCTCTTTTCAAACCTGCGCGACTCTCAGGTCCTGCTCTTTTCAAACCTCCGCGAGCCTCAGCTCCCGCTCTTTGGAAACATCCGCGACTCTCAGCTCCCGCTCTTTTCAAACCTCCGGGACTCTCAGGTCCCGCTCTTTTCAAACCTCCGCGACTCTCAGCTCCCGCTCTTTTCAAAACTCCGCGACTCTCAGCTCCCGCTCTTTTCAAACCTCCGCGACTCTCAGCTCCCGCTCTTTTCAAACCTCCGCGACTCTCAGCTCCCGCTCTTTTCAAACCTCCGCGACTCTCAGCTCCCGCTCTTTTCAAACCTCCGCGACTCTCAGCTCCCGCTGTTTTCAAACCTCCGCGACTCTCAGCTCCCGCTCTTTTCAAATCTCCGCGACTCTTATCTCCCGGTCTTTTCATAACCTCCCCGACTCTCAGCACCCGCTCTTTTCAAACCTCCGCGACTCTCAGCTCCCGCTCATTTCAAACCACCGCGACTCTCAGCTCCCGCTCTTTTCAAACCTCCGCGACTCTCAGCTCCCGCTCTTTTCAAACCTCCGCGACTCTTAGCTCCCGCTCTTTTCAAACCTCCGCGACTCTCAGCTCCCGCTCTTTTCAAACCTCCACGACTCTCAGCTCCCGCTCTTTTCAAACCTCCGCGACTCTCAGCTCCCGCTCTTTTCAAACCTCCGCGACTCTCAGCTCCAGCTCTTTTCAAACCTCCGCGACTCTTAGCTCCCGGTCTTTTCATAACCTCCCCGACTCTCAGCACCCGCTCTTTTCAAACCTCCGCGACTCTCAGCTCCCGCTCATTTCAAACCTCCGCGACTCTCAGCTCCCGCTCTTTTCAAACCTCCGCGACTCTCAGCTCCCGCTCTTTTCAAACCTCCGCGACTCTTAGCTCCCGCTCTTTTCAAACCTCCGCGACTCTCAGCTCCCTCTCTTTTCAAACCTCCGCGACTCTCAGCTCCCGCTCTTTTCAAACCTCGGCGACTCTCAGCTCCGGCTCTTTTCAATCCTCCGCGACTCTCAGCTCCCGCTCTTTGCAAACCTCTGCGACTCTCACCTCCCGCTCTTTTCAGACATGCGCGACTCTCAGCTCCCGCTCTTTTCAAACCTCCGCGACTCTAAGCTCCCGCTCTTTTCAAACCTCCGCGACTCTCTTCTCCCGTTATTTTCAAACCTCCGCGGCTCTCAGCTCCCGCTCTTTTCAAACCTCTGCGACTCTTAGCTCCCGCTCTTTTCAAACCTCCGCAACTCTCAGCTCCCGCTCATTTCAATCCTCCGCGACTCTCAGCTCCCGCTCTTTTCAAACCTCCGCGACTCTCAGCTCCCGCTCTTTTCAAACCTCCGTGACTCTTAGCTCCAGCTCTTTTCAAACCTCCGCAACTCTCAGCTCCCGCTCTTTTCAAACCTCCGCGACTCTCAGCTCCCGCTCTTTTCAAACCTCGGCGACTCTCAGCTCCCGCTCTTTTCAATCCTCCGCGACTCTCAGCTCCCGCTCTTTGCAAACCTCCGCGACTCTCAGCTCCCGCTCATTTCAAACATGCGCGACTCTCAGCTCCCGCTCTTTTCAAACCTCAGCGACTCTAAGCTCCCGCTCTTTTCAAACCTCCGCGACTCTCATCTCCCGCTCTTTTCAAAACTCCGCGGATCTCAGCTCCCGCTCTTTTCAAACCTCTGCGAATCTTAGCTCCCGCTCTTTTCAAACCTCCGCAACTCTCAGCTCTCGCTCTTTTCAAACCTCCGCGACTCTCATCTCCCGCTCTTTTCAAACCTCCGCGACTCTCAGCTCCCCCTCTTTTCAAACCTCCGCGACTCTCAGGTCCTGCTCTTTTCAAACCTCCGCGACTCTCAGCTCCCGCTCTTTGCAAACCTCCGCGACTCTCAGCTCCCGCTCTTTTCAAACCTCCGCGAATCTCAGCTCCCGCTCTTTTCAAACCTCCGCGAAGCTCAGCTCCCGCTCTTTTCAAACCTCCGCGACTCTCAGGTCCTGCTCTTTTCAAACCTCCGCGAGCCTCAGCTCCCGCTCTTTGGAAACATCCGCGACTCTCAGCTCCCGCTCATTTCAAACCTCCGGGACTCTCAGGTCCCGCTCTTTTCAAACCTCCGCGACTCTCAGCTCCCGCTCTTTTCAAAATTCCGCGACTCTCAGCTCCCGCTCTTTTCAAACCTCCGCGACTCTCAGCTCCCGCTCTTTTCAAACCTCCGCGACTCTCAGCTCCCGCTCTTTTCAAACCTCCGCGAAGCTCAGCTCCCGCTCTTTTCAAACCTGCGCGACTCTCAGCTCCTGCTCTTTTCAAACCTCCGCGACTCTTAGCTCCCGGTCTTTTCATAACCTCCCCGACTCTCAGCACCCGCTCTTTTCAAACCTCCGCGACTCTCAGCTCCCGCTCATTTCAAACCTCCGCGACTCTCAGCTCCCGCTCTTTTCAAACCTCCGCGACTCTCAGCTCCCGCTCTTTTCAAACCTCCGCGACTCTTAGCTCCCGCTCTTTTCAAACCTCCGCGACTCTCAGCTCCCTCTCTTTTCAAACCTCCGCGACTCTCAGCTCCCGCTCTTTTCAAACCTCGGCGACTCTCAGCTCCGGCTCTTTTCAATCCTCCGCGACTCTCAGCTCCCGCTCTTTGCAAACCTCTGCGACTCTCACCTCCCGCTCTTTTCAGACATGCGCGACTCTCAGCTCCCGCTCTTTTCAAACCTCCGAGACTCTAAGCTCCCGCTCTTTTCAAACCTCCGCGACTCTCTTCTCCCGTTATTTTCAAACCTCCGCGGCTCTCAGCTCCCGCTCTTTTCAAACCTCTGCGACTCTTAGCTCCCGCTCTTTTCAAACATCCGCAACTCTCAGCTCCCGCTCATTTCAATCCTCCGCGACTCTCAGCTCCCGCTCTTTTCAAACCTCCGCGACTCTCAGCTCCCGCTCTTTTCAAACCTCCGTGACTCTTAGCTCCAGCTCTTTTCAAACCTCCGCAACTCTCAGCTCCCGCTCTTTTCAAACCTAGGCGACTCTCAGCTCCCGCTCTTTTCAAACCTCGGCGACTCTCAGCTCCCGCTCTTTTCAATCCTCCGCGACTCTCAGCTCCCGCTCTTTGCAAACCTCCGCGACTCTCAGCTCCCGCTCATTTCAAACATGCGCGACTCTCAGCTCCCACTCTTTTCAAACCTCCGCGACTCTAAGCTCCCGCTCTTTTCAAACCTCCGCGACTCTCATCTCCCGCTCTTTTCAAAACTCCGCGGCTCTCAGCTCCCGCTCTTTTCAAACCTCTGCGAATCTTAGCTCCCGCTCTTTTGAAACCTCCGCAACTCTCAGCTCTCGCTCTTTTCAAACCTCCGCGACTCTCATCTCCCGCTCTTTTCAAACCTCCGCGACTCTCAGCTCCCACTCTTTTCAAACCTCCGCGACTCTCAGCTCCCCCTCTTTTCAAACCTCCGCGACTCTCAGGTCCTGCTCTTTTCAAACCTCCGCGACTCTCAGCTCCCGCTCTTTGCAAACCTCCGCGACTCTCAGCTCCCGCTCTTTTCAAACCTCCGCGACTCTCAGCTCCCGCTCTTTTCAAACCTCCGCGAAGCTCAGCTCCCGCTCTTTTCAAACCTCCGCGACTCTCAGGTCCTGCTCTTTTCAAACCTCCGCGAGCCTCAGCTCCCGCTCTTTGGAAACATCCGCGACACTCAGCTCCCGCTCTTTGCAAACCTCCGGGACTCTCAGCTCCCGCTCTTTTCAAACCTCCGCGACTCTCAGCTCCCGCTCTTTTCAAAACTCCGCGACTCTCAGCTCCCGCTCTTTTCAAACCTCCGCGACTCTCAGCTCCCGCTCTTTTCAAACCTCCGCGACTCTCAGCTCCCGCTCTTTTCAAACCTCCGCGAAGCTCAGCTCCCGCTCTTTTCAAACCTGCGCGTCTCTCAGGTCCTGCTCTTTTCAAACCTCCGCGAGCCTCAGCTCCCGCTCTTTGGAAACATCCGCGACTCTCAGCTCCCGCTCTTTTCAAACCTCCGGGACTCTCAGGTCCCGCTCTTTTCAAACCTCCGCGACTCTCAGCTCCCGCTCTTTTCAAAACTCCGCGACTCTCAGCTCCCGCTCTTTTCAAACCTCCGCGACTCTCATCTCCCGCTCTTTTCAAACCTCCGCGACTCTCAGCTCCCGCTCTTTTCAAACCTCCGCGACTCTCAGCTCCCGCTCTTTTCAAACCTCCGCGACTCTCAGCTCCCGTTGTTTTCAAACCTCCGCGACTCTCAGCTCCCGCTCTTTTCAAATCTCCGCGACTCTTATCTCCCGGTCTTTTCATAACCTCCCCGACTCTCAGCACCCGCTCTTTTCAAACATCCGCGACTCTCAGCTCCCGCTCATTTCAAACCACCGCGACTCTCAGCTCCCGCTCTTTTCAAACCTCCGCGACTCTCAGCTCCCGCTCTTTTCAAACCTCCGCGACTCTTAGCTCCCGCTCTTTTCAAGCCTCCGCGACTCTCAGCTCCCGCTCTTTTCAAACCTCCGCGACTCTCAGCTCCCGCTCTTTTCAAACCTCCGCGACTCTCAGCTCCCGCTCTTTTCAAACCTCCGCGACTCTCAGCTCCCGCTCTTTTCAAACCTCCGCGACTCTCAGCTCCCGCTGTTTTCAAACCTCCGCGACTCTCAGCTCCCGCACTTTTCAAACCTCCGCGACTCTTAGCTCCCGGTCTTTTCATAACCTCCCCGACTCTCAGCACCCGCTCTTTTCAAACCTCCGCGACTCTCAGCTCCCTCTCATTTCAAACCTCCGCGACTCTCAGCTCCCGCTCTTTTCAAACCTCCGCGACTCTCAGCTCCCGCTCTTTTCAAACCTCCGCGACTCTTAGCTCCCGCTCTTTTCAAACCTCCGCGACTCTCAGCTCCCTCTCTTTTCAAACCTCCGCGACTCTCAGCTCCCGCTCTTTTCAAACCTCAGCGACTCTCAGCTCCGGCTCTTTTCAATCCTCCGCGACTCTCAGCTCCCGCTCTTTGCAAACCTCTGCGACTCTCACCTCCCGCTCTTTTCAGACATGCGCGACTCTCAGCTCCCGCTCTTTTCAAACCTCCGCGACTCTAAGCTCCCGCTCTTTTCAAACCTCCGCGACTCTCTTCTCCCGTTATTTTCAAACCTCCGCGGCTCTCAGCTCCCGCTCTTTTCAAACCTCTGCGACTCTTAGCTCCCGCTCTTTTCAAACCTCCGCAACTCTCAGCTCCCGCTCATTTCAATCCTCCGCGACTCTCAGCTCCCGCTCTTTTCAAACCTCCGCGACTCTCAGCTCCCGCTCTTTTCAAACCTCCGTGACTCTTAGCTCCAGCTCTTTTCAAACCTCCGCAACTCTCAGCTCCCGCTCTTTTCAAACCTCCGCGACTCTCAACTCCCGCTCTTTTCAAACCTCGGCGACTCTCAGCTCCCGCTCTTTTCAATCCTCCGCGACTCTCAGCTCCCGCTCTTTGCAAACCTCCGCGACTCTCAGCTCCCGCTCATTTCAAACATGCGCGACTCTCAGCTCCCGCTCTTTTCAAACCTCCGCGACTCTAAGCTCCCGCTCTTTTCAAACCTCCGCGACTCTCATCTCCCGCTCTTTTCAAAACTCCGCGGCTCCCAGCTCCCGCTCTTTTCAAACCTCTGCGAATCATAGCTCCCGCTCTTTTCAAACCTCCGCAACTCTCAGCTCTCGCTCTTTTCAAACCTCCGCGACTCTCATCTCCCGCTCTTTTCAAACCTCCGCGACTCTCAGCTCCCACTCTTTTCAAACCTCCGCGACTCTCAGCTCCCCCTCTTTTCAAACCTCCGCGACTCTCAGGTCCTGCTCTTTTCAAACCTCCGCGACTCTCAGCTCCCGCTCTTTGCAAACCTCCGCGACAATCAGCTCCCGCTCTTTTCAAACCTCCGCGACTCTCAGCTCCCGCTCTTTTCAAACCTCCGCGAAGCTCAGCTCCCGCTCTTTTCAAACCTCCGTGACTCTCAGCTCCCGCTCTTTTCAAACCTCCGCGACTCTCAGGTTCTGCTCTTTTCAAACCTCCGCGAGCCTCAGCTCCCGCTCTTTTGAAACCTCCGCGACTCTCAGCTCCCGCTCTTTTCAAACCTCCGGGACTCTCAGGTCCCGCTCTTTTCAAACCTCCGCGACTCTCAGCTCCCTCTCTTTTCAAAACTCCGCGACTCTCAGCTCCCGCTCTTTTCAAACCTCTGCGACTCTCAGCTCCCGCTCTTTTCAAACCTCCGCGACTCTCAGCTCCCGCTCTTTTCAAACCTCCGCGACGCTCAGCTCCCGCTCTTTTCAAACCTCCGCGACTCTCAGCTCCCGCTCTCTTCAAACCTCTGCGACTCTCAGGTCCCGCTCTTTTCAAACCTCCGCAACTCTCACCTCCCGCTCTTTTGAAACCTCCGCGACTCTCAGCTCCCGCTCTTTTGAAACCTCCGCGACTCTCACCTCCCGCTCTTTTCAGACATGCGCGACTCTCAGCTCCCGCTCTTTTGAAACCTCCGCGACTCTAAGCTCCCGCTCTTTTCAAACCTCCGCGACTCTCTTCTCCCGCTATTTTCAAACCTCCTCGGCTCTCAGCTCCCGCTCTTTTCAAACCTCTGCGACTCTTCGCTCCCGCTCTTTTCAAACCTCCGCGACTCTCAGCTCCCACTCTTTTCAAACCTCCGCAACTCTCAGCTCCCCCTCTTTTCAAACCTCCGCGACTCTCAGATCCTGCTCTTTTCAAACCTCTGCGACTCTCAGCTCCCGCTCTTTGCAAACCTCCGGAACTCTCAGCTCCCGCTCTTTTCAAACCTCCGCGACTCTCAGCTCCCGCTCTTTTCAAACCTCCGCGACGCTCAGCTCCCGCTCTTTTCAAACCTCCGCGACTCTCAGCTCCTGCTCTCTTCAAACCTCCGCGACTCTCAGGTCCCGCTCTTTTCAAACCTCCGTAACTCTCACCTCCCGCTCTTTTCAAACCTCCGCGACTCTCAGCTCCCGCTCTTTTCAAACCTCCGCGACTCTCAGATCCTGCTCTTTTCAAATCTCCGCGACTTTCAGCTCCCGCTCTTTTCAAACCTCCGCGACTCTCAGCTCCCGCTCTTTTCAAACCTCCGCGACTCTCAGGTCCTGCTCTTTTCAAACGTCCGCGAGCCTCAGCTCCCGCTCTTTTGAAACCTCCGCGACTCTCAGCTCCCGCTCTTTTCAAACCTCCGGGACTCTCAGGTCCCGCTCTTTTCAAACCTCCGCGACTCTCAGCTCCCTCTCTTTTCAAACCTCCGCGACTCTCAGCTCCCGCTCTTTTCAAACCTCCGCGACTCTCAGGTCCAGCTCTTTTCAAACCTCCGCGACTCTCAGCTCCCGCTCTTTGCAAACCTCCGCGACTCTCAGCTCCCGCTCTTTTCAAAACTCCGCGACTCTCAGCTCCAGCTCTTTTCAAACCTCCGCGACTCTCAGCTCACGCTCTTTTCAAACCTCCGCGACTCTCAGCTCCCGCTCTTTTCAAACCTCCGCGACTCTCAGGTCCTGCTATTTTCACACCTCCTCGACTCTCAGCTCACGCTATTTTCAAACCTCCGCGACTCTCAGCTCCCGTTCTTTTCAAATCTCCGCGACTCACAGCACCCGCTCTTTTCAAACCTCCGGGACACTCAGGTCCCGCTCTTTTCAAACCTCCGCGACTCTCAGCTCACGCTCTTTTCAAACCTCCGCGACTCTCAGCTCCCGCTCTTTTCAAACCTCCGCGACTCTCAGGTCCTGCTCTTTTCAAACCTCCGCGAGCCTCAGCTCCCGCTCTTTTCAAACCTCCGCGACTCTCAGGTCCTGCTCTTTTCAAACCTCCGCGAGCCTCAGCTCCCGCTCTTTTCAAACCACTGCGACTCTTAGCTCCCGCTCTTTTCAAACCTCCGGGACTCTCAGGTCCCGCTCTTTTCAAACCTCCGCGACTCTCAGCTCCCGCTCTTTTGAAAACCCCGCGACTCTCAGCTCCCGCTCTTTTCAAACCTCCGCGACTCTCAGCTCCCGTTCTTTTCAAACCTCCGCGACTCTCAGCTCCCGCTCTTTTCAAACCTCCGCGACTCTCAGCTCCCGCTCTTTTCAAACCTCCGCGACTCTCAGCTCCCGCTGTTTTCAAACCGCCGCGACTCTCAGCTCCCGCTCTTTTCAAACCTCCGCGACTCTTAGCTCCCGGTCTTTTCATAACCTCCCCGACTCTCAGCACCCGCTCTTTTCAAACCTCCGCGACTCTCAGCTCCCGCTAATTTCAAACCTCCGCGACTCTCAGCTCCCGCTCTTTTCAAACCTCCCCGACTCTCAGCTCCCGCTCTTTTCAAACCTCCGCGACTCTTAGCTCCCGCTCTTTTCAAACCTCCGCGACTCTCAGCTCCCGCTCTTTTCAAACCTCGGCGACTCTCAGCTCCCGCTCTTTTCAAACCTCGGCGACTCTCAGCTCCGGCTCTTTTCAATCCTCCGCGACTCTCAGCTCCCGCTCTTTGCAAACCTCCGCGACTCTCGCCTCCCGCTCTTTTCAGACATGCGCGACTCTCAGCTCCCGCTCTTTTCAAACCTCCGCGACTCTAAGCTCCCGCTCTTTTCATACCTCCGCGACTCTCTTCTCCCGCTATTTTCAAACCTCCGCGGCTCTCAGCTCCCGCTCTTTTCAAACCTCTGCGACTCTTAGCTCCCGCTCTTTTCAAACCTCCGCAACTCTCAGCTCCCGCTCATTTCAATCCTCCGCGACTCTCAGCTCCCGCTCTTTTCAAACCTCCGCGACTCTCAGCTCCCGCTCTTTTCAAACCTCCGTGACTCTTAGCTCCAACTCTTTTCAAACCTCCGCGACTCTCAGCTCCCGCTCTTTTCAAACCGCCGCGACTTTCAGCTCCCGCTCTTTTCAAACCTCGGCGACTCTCAGCTCCCGCTCTTTTCAAACCTCCGCGACTCTCAGCTCCCTCTCTTTTCAAACCTCCGCGACTCTCAGCTCCCGCTCTTTTCAAACCTCCGCGACTCTCAGGTCCAGCTCTTTTCAAACCTCCGCGACTCTCAGCTCCCGCTCTTTGCAAACCTCCGCGACTCTCAGCTCCCGCTCTTTTCAAAACTCCGCGACTCTCATCTCCAGCTCTTTTCAAACCTCCGCGACTCTCAGCTCACGCTCTTTTCAAACCTCCGCGACTCTCAGCTCCCGCTCTTTTCAAACCTCCGCGACTCTCAGGTCCTGCTATTTTCACACCTCCGCGACTCTCAGCTCACGCTATTTTCAAACCTCCGCGACTCTCAGCTCCCGTTCTTTTCAAATCTCCGCGACTCACAGCACCCGCTCTTTTCAAACCTCCGGGACACTCAGGTCCCGCCCTTTTCAAACCTCCGCGACTCTCAGCTCACGCTCTTTTCAAACCTCCGCGACTCTCAGCTCCCGCTCTTTTCAAACCTCCGCGACTCTCAGGTCCTGCTCTTTTCACACCTCCGCGAAGCTCAGCTCCCGCTCTTTTCAAACCTCCGCGACTCTCAGGTCCTGCTCTTTTCAAACCTCCGCGAGCCTCAGCTCCCGCTCTTTGGAAACATCCGCGACACTCAGCTCCCGCTCTTTTCAAACCTCCGGGACTCTCAGGTCCCGCTCTTTTCAAACCTCCGCGACTCTCAGCTCCCGCTCTTTTCAAAACTCCGCGACTCTCAGCTCCCGCTCTTTTCAAACCTCCGCGACTCTCAGCTCCCGCTCTTTTCAAACCTCCGCGACTCTCAGCTCCCGCTCTTTTCAAACCTCCGCGAAGCTCAGCTCCCGCTCTTTTCAAACCTGCGCGTCTCTCAGGTCCTGCTCTTTTCAAACCTCCGCGAGCCTCAGCTCCCGCTCTTTGGAAACATCCGCGACTCTCAGCTCCCGCTCTTTTCAAACCTCCGGGACTCTCAGGTCCCGCTCTTTTCAAATATCCGCGACTCTCAGCTCCCGCTCTTTTCAAAACTCCGCGACTCTCAGCTCCCGCTCTTTTCAAACCTCCGCGACTCTCAGCTCCCGCTCTTTTCAAACCTCCGCGACTCTCAGCTCCCGCTCTTTTCAAACCTCCGCGACTCTCAGCTCCCGCACTTTTCAAACCTCCGCAACTCTCAGCTCCCGCTGTTTTCAAACCTCCGCGACTCTCAGCTCCCGCTCTTTTCAAATCTCCGCGACTCTTATCTCCCGGTCTTTTCATAACCTCCCCGACTCTCAGCACCCGCTCTTTTCAAACCTCCGCGACTCTCAGCTCCCGCTCATTTCAAACCACCGCGACTCTCAGCTCCCGCTCTTTTCAAACCTCCGCGACTCTCAGCTCCCGCTCTTTTCAAACCTCCGCGACTCTTAGCTCCCGCTCTTTTCAAACCTCCGCGACTCTCAGCTCCCGCTCTTTTCAAACCTCCGCGACTCTCAGCTCCCGCTCTTTTCAAACCTCCGCGACTCTCAGCTCCCGCTCTTTTCAAACCTCCGCGACTCTCAGCTCCCGCTCTTTTCAAACCTCCGCGACTCTCAGCTCCCGCTGTTTTCAAACCTCCGCGACTCTCAGCTCCCGCACTTTTCAAACCTCCGCGACTCTTAGCTCCCGGTCTTTTCATAACCTCCCCGACTCTCAGCACCCGCTCTTTTCAAACCTCCGCGACTCTCAGCTCCCGCTAATTTCAAACCTCCGCGACTCTCAGCTCCCTCTCTTTTCAAACCTCCGCGACTCTCAGCTCCCGCTCTTTTCAAACCTCGGCGACTCTCAGCTCCGGCTCTTTTCAATCCTCCGCGACTCTCAGCTCCCGCTCTTTGCAAACCTCTGCGACTCTCACCTCCCGCTCTTTTCAGACATGCGCGACTCTCAGCTCCCGCTCTTTTCAAACCTCCGCGACTCTAAGCTCCCGCTCTTTTCAAACCTCCGCGACTCTCTTCTCCCGTTATTTTCAAACCTCCGCGGCTCTCAGCTCCCGCTCTTTTCAAACCTCTGCGACTCTTAGCTCCCGCTCTTTTCAAACCTCCGCAACTCTCAGCTCCCGCTCATTTCAATCCTCCGCGACTCTCAGCTCCCGCTCTTTTCAAACCTCCGCGACTCTCAGCTCCCGCTCTTTTCAAACCTCCGCGACTCTCAGCTCCCGCTCTTTTCAAACCTCCGCGACTCTCAGATCCTGCTCTTTTCAAATCTCCGCGACTTTCAGCTCCCGCTCTTTTCAAACCTCCGCGACTCTCAGCTCCCGCTCTTTTCAAACCTCCGCGACTCTCAGGTCCTGCTCTTTTCAAACGTCCGCGAGCCTCAGCTCCCGCTCTTTTGAAACCTCCGCGACTCTCAGCTCCCGCTCTTTTCAAACCTCCGGGACTCTAAGCTCCCGCTCTTTTCAAACCTCCGCGACTCTCATCTCCCGCTCTTTTCAAAACTCCGCGGCTCTCAGCTCCCGCTCTTTTCAAACCTCTGCGAATCTTAGCTCCCGCTCTTTTCAAACCTCCGCAACTCTCAGCTCTCGCTCTTTTCAAACCTCCGCGACTCTCATCTCCCGCTCTTTTCAAACCTCCGCGACTCTCAGCTCCCACTCTTTTCAAACCTCCGCGACTCTCAGCTCCCCCTCTTTTCAAACCTCCGCGACTCTCAGGTCCTGCTCTTTTCAAACCTCCGCGACTCTCAGCTCCCGCTCTTTGCAAACCTCCGCGACTCTCAGCTCCCGCTCTTTTCAAACCTCCGCGAATCTCAGCTCCCGCTCTTTTGAAACCTCCGCGAAGCTCAGCTCCCGCTCTTTTCAAACCTCCGCGACTCTCAGGTCCTGCTCTTTTCAAACCTCCGCGAGCCTCAGCTCCCGCTCTTTGGAAACATCCGCGACTCTCAGCTCCCGCTCTTTTCAAACCTCCGGGACTCTCAGGTCCCGCTCTTTTCAAACCTCCGCGACTCTCAGCTCCCGCTCTTTTCAAAACTCCGCGACTCTCAGCTCCCGCTCTTTTCAAACCTCCGCGACTCTCAGCTCCCGCTCTTTTCAAACCTCCGCGACTCTCAGCTCCCGCTCTTTTCAAACCTCCGCGAAGCTCAGCTCCCGCTCTTTTCAAACCTGCGCGACTCTCAGCTCCTGCTCTTTTCAAACCTTCGCGACTCTTAGCTCCCGGTCTTTTCATAACCTCCCCGACTCTCAGCACCCGCTCTTTTCAAACCTCCGCGACTCTCAGCTCCCGCTCATTTCAAACCTCCGCGACTCTCAGCTCCCGCTCTTTTCAAACCTCCGCGACTCTCAGCTCCCGCTCTTTTCAAACCTCCGCGACTCTTAGCTCCCGCTCTTTTCAAACCTCCGCGACTCTCAGCTCCCTCTCTTTTCAAACCTCCGCGACTCTCAGCTCCCGCTCTTTTCAAACCTCGGCGACTCTCAGCTCCGGCTCTTTTCAATCCTCCGCGACTCTCAGCTCCCGCTCTTTTCAAACCTCCGGGACTCTCAGGTCCCGCTCTTTTCAAACCTCCGCGACTCTCAGCTCCCGCTCTTTTCAAAACTCCGCGACTCTCAGCTCCCGCTCTTTTCAAACCTCCGCGACTCTCAGCTCCCGCTCTTTTCAAACCTCCGCGACTCTCAGCTCCCGCTCTTTTCAAACCTCCGCGACTCTCAGCTCCCGCTCTTTTCAAACCTCCGCGACTCTCAGCTCCCGCTGTTTTCAAACCTCCGCGACTCTCAGCTCCCGCTGTTTTCAAACCTCCGCGACTCTCAGCTCCCGCACTTTTCAAACCTCCGCGACTCTTAGCTCCCGGTCTTTTCATAACCTCCCCGACTCTCAGCACCCGCTCTTTTCAAACCTCCGCGACTCTCAGCTCCCGCTCATTTCAAACCTCCGCGACTCTCAGCTCCCGCTCTTTTCAAACCTCCGCGACTCTCAGCTCCCGCTCATTTCAAACCTCCGCGACTCTTAGCTCCCGCTCTTTTCAAACCTCCGCGACTCTCAGCTCCCTCTCTTTTCAAACCTTAGCGACTCTCAGCTCCCGCTCTTTTCAAACCTCGGCGACTCTCAGCTCCGGCTCTTTTCAATCCTCCGCGACTCTCAGCTCCCGCTCTTTGCAAACCTCTGCGACTCTCACCTCCCGCTCTTTTCAGACATGCGCGACTCTCAGCTCCCGCTCTTTTCAAACCTCCGCGACTCTAAGCTCCCGCTCTTTTCAAACCTCCGCGACTCTCTTCTCCCGTTATTTTCAAACCTCCGCGGCTCTCAGCTCCCGCTCTTTTCAAACCTCTGCGACTCTTAGCTCCCGCTCTTTTCAAACCTCCGCAACTCTCAGCTCCCGCTCATTTCAATCCTCCGCGACTCTCAGCTCCCGCTCTTTTCAAACCTCCGCGACTCTCAGCTCCCGCTCTTTTCAAAGCTCCGTGACTCTTAGCTCCAGCTCTTTTCAAACCTCCGCAACTCTCAGCTCCCGCTCTTTTCAAACCTCCGCGACTCTCAGCTCCCGCTCTTTTCAAACCTCGGCGACTCTCAGCTCCCGCTCTTTTCAATCCTCCGCGACTCTCAGCTCCCGCTCTTTGCAAACCTCCGCGACTCTCAGCTCCCGCTCATTTCAAACATGCGCGACTCTCAGCTCCCGCTCTTTTCAAACCTCCGCGACTCTAAGCTCCCGCTCTTTTCAATCCTCCGCGACTCTCATCTCCCGCTCTTTTCAAAACTCCGCGGCTCTCAGCTCCCGCTCTTTTCAAACCTCTGCGAATCTTAGCTCCCGCTCTTTTCAAACCTCCGCAACTCTCAGCTCTCGCTCTTTTCAAACCTCCGCGACTCTCATCTCCCGCTCTTTTCAAACCTCCGCGACTCTCAGCTCCCACTCTTTTCAAACCTCCGCGACTCTCAGCTCCCCCTCTTTTCAAACCTCCGCGACTCTCAGGTCCTGCTCTTTTCAAACCTCCGCGACTCTCAGCTCCCGCTCTTTGCAAACCTCCGCGACAATCAGCTCCCGCTCTTTTCAAACCTCCGCGACTCTCAGCTCCCGCTCTTTTCAAACCTCCGCGAAGCTCAGCTCCCGCTCTTTTCAAACCTCCGTGACTCTCAGCTCCCGCTCTTTTCAAACCTCCGCGTCTCTCAGGTCCTGCTCTTTTCAAACCTCCGCGAGCCTCAGCTCCCGCTCTTTTGAAACCTCCGCGACTCTCAGCTCCCGCTCTTTTCAAACCTCCGGGACTCTCAGGTCCCGCTCTTTTCAAACCTCCGCGACTCTCAGCTCCCTCTCTTTTCAAAACTCCGCGACTCTCAGCTCCCGCTCTTTTCAAACCTCTGCGACTCTCAGCTCCCGCTCTTTTCAAACCTCCGCGACTCTCAGCTCCCGCTCTTTTCAAACCTCCGCGACGCTCAGCTCCCGCTCTTTTCAAACCTCCGCGACTCTCAGCTCCCGCTCTCTTCAAACCTCCGCGACTCTCAGGTCCCGCTCTTTTCAAACCTCCGCAACTCTCACCTCCCGCTCTTTTGAAACCTCCGCGACTCTCAGCTGCCGCTCTTTTGAAACCTCCGCGACTCTCACCTCCCGCTATTTTCAGACATGCGCGACTCTCAGCTCCCGCTCTTTTGAAACCTCCGCGACTCTAAGCTCCCGCTCTTTTCAAACCTCCGCGACTCTCTTCTCCCGCTATTTTCAAACCTCCGCGGCTCTCAGCTCCCGCTCTTTTCAAACCTCTGCGACTCTTCGCTCCCGCTTTTTTCAAACCTCCGCGACTCTCAGCTCCCACTCTTTTCAAACCTCCGCGACTCTCAGCTCCCCCTCTTTTCAAACCTCCGCGACTCTCAGATCCTGCTCTTTTCAAACCTCTGCGACTCTCAGCTCCCGCTCTTTGCAAACCTCCGGAACTCTCAGCTCCCGCTCTTTTCAAACCTCCGCGACTCTCAGCTCCCGCTCTTTTCAAACCTCCGCGACGCTCAGCTCCCGCTCTTTTCAAACCTCCGCGACTCTCAGCTCCTGCTCTCTTCAATCCTCCGCGACTCTCAGGTCCCGCTCTTTTCAAACCTCCGTAACTCTCACCTCCCGCTCTTTTCAAACCTCCGCGACTCTGAGCTCCCGCTCTTTTCAAACCTCCGCGACTCTCAGGTCCTGCTCTTTTCAAATCTCCGCGACTTTCAGCTCCCGCTCTTTTCAAACCTCCGCGACTCTCAGCTCCCGCTCTTTTCAAACCTCCGCGACTCTCAGGTCCTGCTCTTTTCAAACGTCCGCGAGCCTCAGCTCCCGCTCTTTTGAAACCTCCGCGACTCTCAGCTCCCGCTCTTTTCAAACCTCCGGGACTCTCAGGTCCCGCTCTTTTCAAACCTCCGCGACTCTCAGCTCCCTCTCTTTTCAAACCTCCGCGACTCTCAGCTCCCGCTCTTTTCAAACCTCCGCGACTCTCAGGTCCAGCTCTTTTCAAACCTCCGCGACTCTCAGCTCCCGCTCTTTGCAAACCTCCGCGACTCTCAGCTCCCGCTCTTTTCAAAACTCCGCGACTCTCAGCTCCCGCTCTTTTCAAAGCTCCGTGACTCTTAGCTCCAGCTCTTTTCAAACCTCCGCAACTCTCAGCTCCCGCTCTTTTCAAACCTCCGCGACTCTCAGCTCCCGCTCTTTTCAAACCTCGGCGACTCTCAGCTCCCGCTCTTTTCAATCCTCCGCGACTCTCAGCTCCCGCTCTTTGCAAACCTCCGCGACTCTCAGCTCCCGCTCATTTCAAACATGCGCGACTCTCAGCTCCCGCTCTTTTCAAACCTCCGCGACTCTAAGCTCCCGCTCTTTTCAATCCTCCGCGACTCTCATCTCCCGCTCTTTTCAAAACTCCGCGGCTCTCAGCTCCCGCTCTTTTCAAACCTCTGCGAATCTTAGCTCCCGCTCTTTTCAAACCTCCGCGACTCTCATCTCCCGCTCTTTTCAAACCTCCGCGACTCTCAGCTCCCACTCTTTTCAAACCTCCGCGACTCTCAGCTCCCCCTCTTTTCAAACCTCCGCGACTCTCAGGTCCTGCTCTTTTCAAACCTCCGCGACTCTCAGCTCCCGCTCTTTGCAAACCTCCGCGACAATCAGCTCCCGCTCTTTTCAAACCTCCGCGACTCTCAGCTCCCGCTCTTTTCAAACCTCCGCGAAGCTCAGCTCCCGCTCTTTTCAAACCTCCGTGACTCTCAGCTCCCGCTCTTTTCAAACCTCCGCGTCTCTCAGGTCCTGCTCTTTTCAAACCTCCGCGAGCCTCAGCTCCCGCTCTTTTGAAACCTCCGCGACTCTCAGCTCCCGCTCTTTTCAAACCTCCGGGACTCTCAGGTCCCGCTCTTTTCAAACCTCCGCGACTCTCAGCTCCCTCTCTTTTCAAAACTCCGCGACTCTCAGCTCCCGCTCTTTTCAAACCTCTGCGACTCTCAGCTCCCGCTCTTTTCAAACCTCCGCGACTCTCAGCTCCCGCTCTTTTCAAACCTCCGCGACGCTCAGCTCCCGCTCTTTTCAAACCTCCGCGACTCTCAGCTCCCGCTCTCTTCAAACCTCCGCGACTCTCAGGTCCCGCTCTTTTCAAACCTCCGCAACTCTCACCTCCCGCTCTTTTGAAACCTCCGCGACTCTCAGCTGCCGCTCTTTTGAAACCTCCGCGACTCTCACCTCCCGCTATTTTCAGACATGCGCGACTCTCAGCTCCCGCTCTTTTGAAACCTCCGCGACTCTAAGCTCCCGCTCTTTTCAAACCTCCGCGACTCTCTTCTCCCGCTATTTTCAAACCTCCGCGGCTCTCAGCTCCCGCTCTTTTCAAACCTCTGCGACTCTTCGCTCCCGCTCTTTTCAAACCTCCGCGACTCTCAGCTCCCACTCTTTTCAAACCTCCGCGACTCTCAGCTCCCCCTCTTTTCAAACCTCCGCGACTCTCAGATCCTGCTCTTTTCAAACCTCTGCGACTCTCAGCTCCCGCTCTTTGCAAACCTCCGGAACTCTCAGCTCCCGCTCTTTTCAAACCTCCGCGACTCTCAGCTCCCGCTCTTTTCAAACCTCCGCGACGCTCAGCTCCCGCTCTTTTCAAACCTCCGCGACTCTCAGCTCCTGCTCTCTTCAAACCTCCGCGACTCTCAGGTCCCGCTCTTTTCAAACCTCCGTAACTCTCACCTCCCGCTCTTTTCAAACCTCCGCGACTCTGAGCTCCCGCTCTTTTCAAACCTCCGCGACTCTCAGGTCCTGCTCTTTTCAAATCTCCGCGACTTTCAGCTCCCGCTCTTTTCAAACCTCCGCGACTCTCAGCTCCCGCTCTTTTCAAACCTCCGCGACTCTCAGGTCCTGCTCTTTTCAAACGTCCGCGAGCCTCAGCTCCCGCTCTTTTGAAACCTCCGCGACTCTCAGCTCCCGCTCTTTTCAAACCTCCGGGACTCTCAGGTCCCGCTCTTTTCAAACCTCCGCGACTCTCAGCTCCCTCTCTTTTCAAACCTCCGCGACTCTCAGCTCCCGCTCTTTTCAAACCTCCGCGACTCTCAGGTCCAGCTCTTTTCAAACCTCCGCGACTCTCAGCTCCCGCTCTTTGCAAACCTCCGCGACTCTCAGCTCCCGCTCTTTTCAAAACTCCGCGACTCTCAGCTCCAGCTCTTTTCAAACCTCCGCGACTCTCAGCTCACGCTCTTTTCAAACCTCCGCGACTCTCAGCTCCCGCTCTTTTCAAACCTCCGCGACTCTCAGGTCCTGCTATTTTCACACCTCCTCGACTCTCAGCTCACGCTATTTTCAAACCTCCGCGACTCTCAGCTCCCGTTCTTTTCAAATCTCCGCGACTCACAGCACCCGCTCTTTTCAAACCTCCGGGACACTCAGGTCCCGCTCTTTTCAAACCTCCGCGACTCTCAGCTCACGCTCTTTTCAAACCTCCGCGACTCTCAGCTCCCGCTCTTTTCAAACCTCCGCGACTCTCAGGTCCTGCTCTTTTCAAACCTCCGCGAGCCTCAGCTCCCGCTCTTTTCAACCCTCCGCGACTCTCAGGTCCTGCTCTTTTCAAACCTCCGCGAGCCTCAGCTCCCGCTCTTTTCAAACCACTGCGACTCTTAGCTCCCGCTCTTTTCAAACCTCCGGGACTCTCAGGTCCCGCTCTTTTCAAACCTCCGCGACTCTCAGCTCCCGCTCTTTTCAAAACTCCGCGACTCTCAGCTCCCGCTCTTTTCAAACCTCCGCGACTCTCAGCTCCCGCTCTTTTCAAACCTCCGCGACTCTCAGCTCCCGCTCTTTTCAAACCTCCGCGACTCTCAGCTCCCGCTCTTTTCAAACCTCCGCGACTCTCAGCTCCCGCTGTTTTCAAACCGCCGCGACTCTCAGCTCCCGCTCTTTTCAAACCTCCGCGACTCTTAGCTCCCGGTCTTTTCATAACCTCCCCGACTCTCAGCACCCGCTCTTTTCAAACCTCCGCGACTCTCAGCTCCCGCTAATTTCAAACCTCCGCGACTCTCAGCTCCCGCTCTTTTCAAACCTCCCCGACTCTCAGCTCCCGCTCTTTTCAAACCTCCGCGACTCTTAGCTCCCGCTCTTTTCAAACCTCCGCGACTCTCAGCTCCCGCTCTTTTCAAATCTCCGCGACTCTCAGCTCCCGCTCTTTTCAAACCTCGGCGACTCTCAGCTCCGGCTCTTTTCAATCCTCCGCGACTCTCAGCTCCCGCTCTTTGCAAACCTCCGCGACTCTCGCCTCCCGCTCTTTTCAGACATGCGCGACTCTCAGCTCCCGCTCTTTTCAAACCTCCGCGACTCTAAGCTCCCGCTCTTTTCATGCCTCCGCGACTCTCTTCTCCCGCTATTTTCAAACCTCCGCGGCTCTCAGCTCCCGCTCTTTTCAAACCTCTGCGACTCTTAGCTCCCGCTCTTTTCAAACCTCCGCAACTCTCAGCTCCCGCTCATTTCAATCCTCCGCGACTCTCAGGTACTGCTCTTTTCAAATCTCCGCGACTCTCAGCTCCCGCTCTTTGCAAACCTCCGCGACTCTCAGCTCCCGCTCTTTTCAAACCTCCGCGACTCTCAGCTCCCGCTCTTTTCAAACCTCCGCGACGCTCAGCTCCCGCTCTTTTCAAACCTCCGCGACTCTCAGCTCCCGCTCTTTTCAAACCTCCGCGACTCTCAGGTCCTGCTCTTTTCAAACCTCCGCGAGCCTCAGCTCCCGCTCTTTTGAAACCTCCGCGACTCTCAGCTCCCGCTCTTTTCAAACCTCCGGGACTCTCAGGTCCCGCTCTTTTCAAACCTCCGCGACTCACAGCTCCCGCTCTTTTCAAATCTCCGCGACTCTCAGCTCCCGCTCTTTTCAAACCTCCGCGACTCTCAGCTCCCGCTCTTTTCAAACCTCCGCGACTCTCAGCTCCCGCTGTTTTCAAACCTCCGCGACTCTCAGCTCCCGCTCTTTTCAAACCTCCGCGACTCTTAGCTCCCGGTCTTTTCATAACCTCCCCGACTCTCAGCACCCGCTCTTTTCAAACCTCCGCGACTCTCAGCTCCCGCTCATTTCAAACCTCCGCGACTCTCAGCTCCCGCTCTTTTCAAACCTCCGCGACTCTCAGCTCCCGCTCTTTTCAAACCTCCGCGACTCTTAGCTCCCGCTCTTTTCAAACCTCCGCGACTCTCAGCTCCCGCTCTTTTCAAACCTCCGCGACTCTCAGCTCCCGCTCTTTTCAAACCTCCGCGACGCTCAGCTCCCGCTCTTTTCAAACCTCCGCGACTCTCAGCTCCCGCTCTTTTCAAACCTCCGCGACTCTCAGGTCCTGCTCTTTTCAAACCTCCGCGAGCCTCAGCTCCCGCTCTTTTGAAACCTCCGCGACTCTCAGCTCCCGCTCTTTTCAAACCTCCGGGACTCTCAGGTCCCGCTCTTTTCAAACCTCCGCGACTCACAGCTCCCGCTCTTTTCAAAACTCCGCGACTCTCAGCTCCCGCTCTTTTCAAACCTCCGCGACTCTCAGCTCCCGCTCTTTTCAAACCTCCGCGACTCTCAGCTCCCGCTGTTTTCAAACCTCCGCGACTCTCAGCTCCCGCTCTTTTCAAACCTCCGCGACTCTTAGCTCCCGGTCTTTTCATAACCTCCCCGACTCTCAGCACCCGCTCTTTTCAAACCTCCGCGACTCTCAGCTCCCGCTCATTTCAAACCTCCGCGACTCTCAGCTCCCGCTCTTTTCAAACCTCCGCGACTCTCAGCTCCCGCTCTTTTCAAACCTCCGCGACTCTTAGCTCCCGCTCTTTTCAAACCTCCGCGACTCTCAGCTCCCGCTCTTTTCAAACCTCCGCGACTCTCAGCTCCCGCTCTTTTCAAACCTCGGCGACTCTCAGCTCCGGCTCTTTTCAATCCTCCGCGACTCTCAGCTCCCGCTCTTTGCAAACCTCCGCGACTCTCACCTCCCGCTCTTTTCAGACATGCGCGACTCTCAGCTCCCGCTCTTTTCAAACCCCCGTGACTCTTAGCTCCAGCTCTTTTCAAACCTCCGCGACTCTCAGCTCCCGCTCTTTTCAAACCTCCGCGACTCTCAGCTCCCGCTCTTTTCAAACCTCCGCGACTCTCAGCTCCCGCTCTTTTCAAACCTCCGCGACTCTTAGCTCCCGCTCTTTTCAAACCTCCGCAACTCTCAGCTCTCGCTCTTTTCAAACCTCCGCGACTCTGAGCTCCCGCTCTTTTCAAACCTCCGCGACTCTCAGGTACTGCTCTTTTCAAACCTCCGCGACTCTCAGCTCCCGCTCTTTGCAAACCTCCGCGACTCTCAGCTCCCGCTCTTTTCAAACCTCCGCGACTCTCAGCTCCCGCTCTTTTCAAACCTCCGCGACGCTCAGCTCCCGCTCTTTTCAAACCTCCGCGACTCTCAGCTCCCGCTCTTTTCAAATCTCCGCGACTCTCAGGTCCTGCTCTTTTCAAACCTCCGCGAGCCTCAGCTCCCGCTCTTTTGAAACCTCCGCGACTCTCAGCTCCCGCTCTTTTCAAACCTCCGCGACTCTCAGCTCCCGCTCTTTTCAAACCTCCGCGACTCTCATCTCCCGCTCTTTTCAAATCTCCGCGACTCTCAGCTCCCACTCTTTTCAAAACTCCGCGACTCTCAGCTCCCCCTCTTTTCAAACCTCCGCGACTCTCAGGTCCTGCTCTTTTCAAACCTCCGCGACTCTCAGCTCCCGCTCTTTGCAAACCTCCGCGACTCTCAGCTCCCGCTCTTTTCAAACCTCCGCGACTCTCAGCTCCCGCTCTTTTCAAACCTCCGCGAAGCTCAGCTCCCGCTCTTTTCAAACCTCCGCGACTCTCAGCTCCCGCTATTTTCAAACCTCCGCGACTCTCAGGTCCTGCTCTTTTCAAACCTCCGCGAGCCTCAGCTCCCGCTCTTTTGAAACCTCCACGACTCTCAGCTCCCGCTCTTTTCAAACCTCCGGGACTCTCAGGTCCCGCTCTTTTCAAACCTCCGCGACTCTCAGCTCCCGTTCTTTTCAAAACTCCGCGACTCTCAGCTCCCGCTCTTTTCAAACCACCGCGACTCTCAGCTCCCGCTCTTTTCAAACCTCCGCGACTCTCAGCTCCCGCTGTTTTCAAACCTCCGTGACTCTCAGCTCCCGCTCTTTTAAAACCTCCGCGACTCTTAGCTCCCGGTCTTTTCATACCCTCCCCGACTCTCAGCACCCGCTCTTTTCAAACCTCCGCGACTCCCAGCTCCCGCTCTTTTCAAACCTCCGCGACTCTCAGCTCCCGCTCTTTTCAAACCTCGGCGACTCTCAGCTCCGGCTCTTTTCAATCCTCCGCGACTCTCAGCTCCCGCTCTTTGCAAACCTCCGCGACTCTCACCTCCCGCTCTTTTCAGACATGCGCGACTCTCAGCTCCCGCTCTTTTCAAACCTCCGCGACTCTAAGCTCCCGCTCTTTTCAAACCTCCGCGACTCTCTTCTCCCGCTATTTTCAAACCTCTGCGACTCTTAGCTCCCGCTCTTTTCAAACCTCCGCAACTCTCAGCTCTCGCTCTTTTCAAACCTCCGCGACTCTCAGCTCCCACTCTTTTCAAACCTCCGCGACTCTCAGCTCCCCCTCTTTTCAAACCTCCGCGACTCTCAGATACTGCTCTTTTCAAACCTCTGCGACTCTCAGCTCCAGCTCTTTGCAAACCTCCGGAACTCTCAGCTCCCGCTCTTTTCAAAGCTCCGCGACTCTCAGCTCCCGCTCTTTTCAAACCTCCGCGACGCTCAGCTCCCGCTCTTTTCAAACCTCCGCGACTCTCAGCTCCCGCTCTCTTCAAACCTCCGCGACTCTCAGGTCCCGCTCTTTTCAAACCTCCTCAACTCTCACCTCCCGCTCTTTTCAAACCTCCGCGACTCTCAGCTCCCGCTCTTTTCAAACCTCCGCGACTCTCAGGTCCTGCTCTTTTCAAATCTCCGCGACTTTCAGCTCCTGCTCTTTTCAAACCTCCGCGACTCTCAGCTCCCGCTCTTTTCAAACCTCCGCGACTCTCAGGTCCTGCTCTTTTCAAACGTCCGCGAGCCTCAGCTCCCGCTCTTTTGAAACCTCCGCGACTCTCAGCTCCCGCTCTTTTCAAACCTCCGGGACTCTCAGGTCCCGCTCTTTTCAAACCTCCGCGACTCTCAGCTCCCTCTCTTTTCAAACCTCCGCGACTCTCAGCTCCCGCTCTTTTCAAACCTCCGCGACTCTCAGGTCCAGCTCTTTTCAAACCTTCGCGACTCTCAGCTCCCGCTCTTTGCAAACCTCCGCGACTCTCAGCTCCCGCTCTTTTCAAAACTCCGCGACTCTCAGCTCCAGCTCTTTTCAAACCTCCGCGACTCTCAGCTCACGCTCTTTTCAAACGTCCGCGACTCTCAGCTCCCGCTCTTTTCAAACCTCCGCGACTCTCAGGTCCTGCTATTTTCACACCTCCGCGACTCTCAGCTCACGCTATTTTCAAACCTCCGCGACTCTCAGCTCCCGTTCTTTTCAAATCTCCGCGACTCACAGCACCCGCTCTTTTCAAACCTCCGGGACACTCAGGTCCCGTCTTTTCAAACCTCCGCGACTCTCAGCTCACGCTCTTTTCAAACCTCCGCGACTCTCAGCTCCCGCTCTTTTCAAACCTGCGCGACTCTCAGGTCCTGCTCTTTTCAAACCTCCGCGAGCCTCAGCTCCCGCTCTTTGGAAACATCCGCGACTCTCAGCTCCCGCTCTTTTCAAACCTCCGGGACTCTCAGGTCCCGCTCTTTTCAAACCTCCGCGACTCTCAGCTCCCGCTCTTTTCAAAACTCCGCGACTCTCAGCTCCCGCTCTTTTCAAACCTCCGCGACTCTCAGCTCCCGCTCTTTTCAAACCTCCGCGACTCTCAGCTCCCGCTCTTTTCAAACCTCCGCGACTCTCAGCTCCCGCTCTTTTCAAACCTCCGCGACTCTCAGCTCCCGCTGTTTTCAAACCTCCGCGACTCTCAGCTCCCGCTCTTTTCAAACCTCCGCGACTCTTAGCTCCCGCTCTTTTCAAACCTCCGCGACTCTCAGCTCCCGCTCTTTTCAAACCTCCGCGACTCTCAGCTCCCGCTCTTTTCAAACCTCCGCGACGCTCAGCTCCCGCTCTTTTCAAACCTCCGCGACTCTCAGCTCCCGCTCTTTTCAAACCTCCGCGACTCTCAGGTCCTGCTCTTTTCAAACCTCCGCGAGCCTCAGCTCCCGCTCTTTTGAAACCTCCGCGACTCTCAGCTCCCGCTCTTTTCAAACCTCCGGGACTCTCAGGTCCCGCTCTTTTCAAACCTCCGCGACTCACAGCTCCCGCTCTTTTCAAAACACCGCGACTCTCAGCTCCCGCTCTTTTCAAACCTCCGCGACTCTCAGCTCCCGCTCTTTTCAAACCTCCGCAACTCTCAGCTCCCGCTGTTTTCAAACCTCCGCGACTCTCAGCTCCCGCTCTTTTCAAACCTCCGCGACTCTTAGCTCCCGGTCTTTTCATAACCTCCCCGACTCTTAGCACCCGCTCTTTTCAAACCTCCGCGACTCTCAGCTCCCGCTCATTTCAAACCTCCGCGACTCTCAGCTCCCGCTCTTTTCAAACCTCCGCGACTCTCAGCTCCCGCTCTTTTCAAACCTCCGCGACTCTTAGCTCCCGCTCTTTTCAAACCTCCGCGACTCTCAGCTCCCGCTCTTTTCAAACCTCCACGACTCTCAGCTCCCGCTCTTTTCAAACCTCGGCGACTCTCAGCTCCGGCTCTTTTCAATCCTCCGCGACTCTCAGCTCCCGCTCTTTGCAAACCTCCGCGACTCTCACCTCCCGCTCTTTTCAGACATGCGCGACTCTCAGCTCCCGCTCTTTTCACCCCCCGTGACTCTTAGCTCCAGCTCTTTTCAAACCTCCGCGACTCTCAGCTCCCGCTCTTTTCAAACCTCCGCGACTCTCAGCTCCCGCTCTTTTCAAACCTCCGCGACTCTCAGCTCCCGCTCTTTTCAAACCTCTGCGACTCTTAGCTCCCGCTCTTTTCAAACCTCCGCAACTCTCAGCTCTCGCTCTTTTCAAACCTCCGCAACTCTGAGCTCCCGCTCTTTTCAAACCTCCGCGACTCTCAGGTACTGCTCTTTTCAAACCTCCGCGACTCTCAGCTCCCGCTCTTTGCAAACCTCCGCGACTCTCAGCTCCCGCTCTTTTCAAACCTCCGCGACTCTCAGCTCCCGCTCTTTTCAAACCTCCGCGACGCTCAGCTCCCGCTCTTTTCAAACCTCCGCGACTCTCAGCTCCCGCTCTTTTCAAATCTCCGCGACTCTCAGGTCCTGCTCTTTTCAAACCTCCGCGAGCCTCAGCTCCCGCTCTTTTGAAACCTCCGCGACTCTCAGCTCCCGCTTTTTTCAAACCTCCGCGACTCTCAGCTCCCGCTCTTTTCAAACCTCCGCGACTCTCATCTCCCGCTCTTTTCAAATCTCCGCGACTCTCAGCTCCCACTCTTTTCAAACCTCCGCGACTCTCAGCTCCCCCTCTTTTCAAACCTCCGCGACTCTCAGGTCCTGCTCTTTTCAAACCTCCGCGACTCTCAGCTCCCGCTCTTTGCAAACCTCCGCGACTCTCAGCTCCCGCTCTTTTCAAACCTCCGCGACTCTCAGCTCCCGCTCTTTTCAAACCTCCGCGAAGCTCAGCTCCCGCTCTTTTCAAACCTCCGCGACTCTCAGCTCCCGCTCTTTTCAAACCTCCGCGACTCTCAGGTCCTGCTCTTTTCAAACCTCCGCGAGCCTCAGCTCCCGCTCTTTTGAAACCTCCGCGACTCTCAGCTCCCGCTCTTTTCAAACCTCCGGGACTCTCAGGTCCCGCTCTTTTCAAACCTCCGCGACTCTCAGCTCCCGCTCTTTTCAAAACTCCGCGACTCTCAGCTCCCGCTCTTTTCAAACCACCGCGACTCTCAGCTCCCGCTCTTTTCAAACCTCCGCGACTCTCAGCTCCCGCTGTTTTCAAACCTCCGTGACTCTCAGCTCCCGCTCTTTTAAAACCTCCGCGACTCTTAGCTCCCGGTCTTTTCATAACCTCCCCGACTCTCAGCACCCGCTCTTTTCAAACCTCCGCGACTCCCAGCTCCCGCTCTTTTCAAACCTCCGCGACTCTCAGCTCCCGCTCTTTTCAAACCTCGGCGACTCTCAGCTCCGGCTCTTTTCAATCCTCCGCGACTCTCAGCTCCCGCTCTTTGCAAACCTCCGCGACTCTCACCTCCCGCTCTTTTCAGACATGCGCGACTCTCAGCTCCCGCTCTTTTCAAACCTCCGCGACTCTAAGCTCCCGCTCTTTTCAAACCTCCGCGACTCTAAGCTCCCGCTCTTTTCAAACCTCCGCGACTCTCTTCTCCCGCTATTTTCAAACCTCTGCGACTCTTAGCTCCCGCTCTTTTCAAACCTCCGCAACTCTCAGCTCTCGCTCTTTTCAAACCTCCGCGACTCTCAGCTCCCACTCTTTTCAAACCTCCGCGACTCTCAGCTCCCCCTCTTTTCAAACCTCCGCGACTCTCAGCTCCCGCTCTTTGCAAACCTCCGGAACTCTCAGCTCCCGCTCTTTTCAAACCTCCGCGACTCTCAGCTCCCGCTCTTTTCAAACCTCCGCGACTCTCAGCTCCCGCTCTTTTCAAAACTCCGCGACTCTCAGCTCCCGCTCTTTTCAAACCTCCGCGACTCTCAGCTCCCGCTCTTTTCAAACCTCCGCGACTCTCAGCTCCCGCTCTTTTCAAACCTCCGCGACTCTCAGCTCCCGCTCTTTTCAAACCTCCGCGACTCTCAGCTCCCGCTGTTTTCAAACCTCCGCGACTCTCAGCTCCCGCTCTTTTCAAACCTCCGCGACTCTTAGCTCCCGCTCTTTTCAAACCTCCGCGACTCTCAGCTCCCGCTCTTTTCAAACCTCCGCGACTCTCAGCTCCCGCTCTTTTCAAACCTCCGCGACGCTCAGCTCCCGCTCTTTTCAAACCTCCGCGACTCTCAGCTCCCGCTCTTTTCAAACCTCCGCGACTCTCAGGTCCTGCTCTTTTCAAACCTCCGCGAGCCTCAGCTCCCGCTCTTTTGAAACCTCCGCGACTCTCAGCTCCCGCTCTTTTCAAACCTCCGGGACTCTCAGGTCCCGCTCTTTTCAAACCTCCGCGACTCACAGCTCCCGCTCTTTTCAAAACTCCGCGACTCTCAGCTCCCGCTCTTTTCAAACCTCCGCGACTCTCAGCTCCCGCTCTTTTCAAACCTCCGCAACTCTCAGCTCCCGCTGTTTTCAAACCTCCGCGACTCTCAGCTCCCGCTCTTTTCAAACCTCCGCGACTCTTAGCTCCCGGTCTTTTCATAACCTCCCCGACTCTTAGCACCCGCTCTTTTCAAACCTCCGCGACTCTCAGCTCCCGCTCATTTCAAACCTCCGCGACTCTCAGCTCCCGCTCTTTTCAAACCTCCGCGACTCTCAGCTCCCGCTCTTTTCAAACCTCCGCGACTCTTAGCTCCCGCTCTTTTCAAACCTCCGCGACTCTCACCTCCCGCTCTTTTCAAACCTCCACGACTCTCAGCTCCCGCTCTTTTCAAACCTCGGCGACTCTCAGCTCCGGCTCTTTTCAATCCTCCGCGACTCTCAGCTCCCGCTCTTTGCAAACCTCCGCGACTCTCACCTCCCGCTCTTTTCAGACATGCGCGACTCTCAGCTCCCGCTCTTTTCACCCCCCGTGACTCTTAGCTCCAGCTCTTTTCAAACCTCCGCGACTCTCAGCTCCCGCTCTTTTCAAACCTCCGCGACTCTCAGCTCCCGCTCTTTTCAAACCTCCGCGACTCTCAGCTCCCGCTCTTTTCAAACCTCTGCGACTCTTAGCTCCCGCTCTTTTCAAACCTCCGCAACTCTCAGCTCTCGCTCTTTTCAAACCTCCGCGACTCTGAGCTCCCGCTCTTTTCAAACCTCCGCGACTCTCAGGTACTGCTCTTTTCAAACCTCCGCGACTCTCAGCTCCCGCTCTTTGCAAACCTCCGCGACTCTCAGCTCCCGCTCTTTTCAAACCTCCGCGACTCTCAGCTCCCGCTCTTTTCAAACCTCCGCGACGCTCAGCTCCCGCTCTTTTCAAACCTCCGCGACTCTCAGCTCCCGCTCTTTTCAAATCTCCGCGACTCTCAGGTCCTGCTCTTTTCAAACCTCCGCGAGCCTCAGCTCCCGCTCTTTTGAAACCTCCGCGACTCTCAGCTCCCGCTTTTTTCAAACCTCCGCGACTCTCAGCTCCCGCTCTTTTCAAACCTCCGCGACTCTCATCTCCCGCTCTTTTCAAATCTCCGCGACTCTCAGCTCCCACTCTTTTCAAACCTCCGCGACTCTCAGCTCCCCCTCTTTTCAAACCTCCGCGACTCTCAGGTCCTGCTCTTTTCAAACCTCCGCGACTCTCAGCTCCCGCTCTTTGCAAACCTCCGCGACTCTCAGCTCCCGCTCTTTTCAAACCTCCGCGACTCTCAGCTCCCGCTCTTTTCAAACCTCCGCGAAGCTCAGCTCCCGCTCTTTTCAAACCTCCGCGACTCTCAGCTCCCGCTCTTTTCAAACCTCCGCGACTCTCAGGTCCTGCTCTTTTCAAACCTCCGCGAGCCTCAGCTCCCGCTCTTTTGAAACCTCCGCGACTCTCAGCTCCCGCTCTTGTCAAACCTCCGGGACTCTCAGGTCCCGCTCTTTTCAAACCTCCGCGACTCTCAGCTCCCGCTCTTTTCAAAACTCCGCGACTCTCAGCTCCCGCTCTTTTCAAACCACCGCGACTCTCAGCTCCCGCTCTTTTCAAACCTCCGCGACTCTCAGCTCCCGCTGTTTTCAAACCTCCGTGACTCTCAGCTCCCGCTCTTTTAAAACCTCCGCGACTCTTAGCTCCCGGTCTTTTCATAACCTCCCCGACTCTCAGCACCCGCTCTTTTCAAACCTCCGCGACTCCCAGCTCCCGCTCTTTTCAAACCTCCGCGACTCTCAGCTCCCGCTCTTTTCAAACCTCGGCGACTCTCAGCTCCGGCTCTTTTCAATCCTCCGCGACTCTCAGCTCCCGCTCTTTGCAAACCTCCGCGACTCTCACCTCCCGCTCTTTTCAGACATGCGCGACTCTCAGCTCCCGCTCTTTTCAAACCTCCGCGACTCTAAGCTCCCGCTCTTTTCAAACCTCCGCGACTCTAAGCTCCCGCTCTTTTCAAACCTCCGCGACTCTCTTCTCCCGCTATTTTCAAACCTCTGCGACTCTTAGCTCCCGCTCTTTTCAAACCTCCGCAACTCTCAGCTCTCGCTCTTTTCAAACCTCCGCGACTCTCAGCTCCCACTCTTTTCAAACCTCCGCGACTCTCAGCTCCCCCTCTTTTCAAACCTCCGCGACTCTCAGATCCTGCTCTTTTCAAACCTCTGCGACTCTCAGCTCCCGCTCTTTGCAAACCTCCGGAACTCTCAGCTCCCGCTCTTTTCAAACCTCCGCGACTCTCAGCTCCCGCTCTTTTCAAACCTCCGCGACGCTCAGCTCCCGCTCTTTTCAAACCTCCGCGACTCTCAGCTCCCGCTCTCTTCAAACCTCCGCGACTCTCAGGTCCCGCTCTTTTCAAACCTCCGCAACTCTCACCTCCCGCTCTTTTCAAACCTCCGCGACTCTCAGCTCCCGCTCTTTTCAAACCTCCGCGACTCTCAGGTCCTGCTCTTTTCAAATCTCCGCGACTTTCAGCTCCTGCTCTTTTCAAACCTCCGCGACTCTCAGCTCCCGCTCTTTTCAAACCTCCGCGACTCTCAGGTCCTGCTCTTTTCAAACGTCCGCGAGCCTCAGCTCCCGCTCTTTTGAAACCTCCGCGACTCTCAGCTCCCGCTCTTTTCAAACCTCCGGGACTCTCAGGTCCCGCTCTTTTCAAACCTCCGCGACTCTCAGCTCCCTCTCTTTTCAAACCTCCGCGACTCTCAGCTCCCGCTCTTTTCAAACCTCCGCGACTCTCAGGTCCAGCTCTTTTCAAACCTTCGCGACTCTCAGCTCCCGCTCTTTGCAAACCTCCGCGACTCTCAGCTCCCGCTGTTTTCAAAACTCCGCGACTCTCAGCTCCAGCTCTTTTCAAACCTCCGCGACTCTCAGCTCACGCTCTTTTCAAACGTCCGCGACTCTCAGCTCCCGCTCTTTTCAAACCTCCGCGACTCTCAGGTCCTGCTATTTTCACACCTCCGCGACTCTCAGCTCACGCTATTTTCAAACCTCCGCGACTCTCAGCTCCCGTTCTTTTCAAATCTCCGCGACCCACAGCACCCGCTCTTTTCAAACCTCCGGGACACTCAGGTCCCGTCTTTTCAAACCTCCGCGACTCTCAGCTCACGCTCTTTTCAAACCTCCGCGACTCTCAGCTCCCGCTCTTTTCAAACCTGCGCGACTCTCAGGTCCTGCTCTTTTCAAACCTCCGCGAGCCTCAGCTCCCGCTCTTTGGAAACATCCGCGACTCTCAGCTCCCGCTCTTTTCAAACCTCCGGGACTCTCAGGTCCCGCTCTTTTCAAACCTCCGCGACTCTCAGCTCCCGCTCTTTTCAAAACTCCGCGACTCTCAGCTCCCGCTCTTTTCAAACCTCCGCGACTCTCAGCTCCCGCTCTTTTCAAACCTCCGCGACTCTCAGCTCCCGCTCTTTTCAAACCTCCGCGACTCTCAGTTCCCGCTCTTTTCAAACCTCCGCGACTCTTAGCTCCCGCTGTTTTCAAACCTCCGCGACTCTCAGCTCCCGCTCTTTTCAAATCTCCGCGACTCTTATCTCCCGGTCTTTTCATAACCTCCCCGACTCTCAGCACCCGCTCTTTTCAAACCTCCGCGACTCTCAGCTCCCGCTCATTTCAAACCACCGCGACTCTCAGCTCCCGCTCTTTTCAAACCTCCGCGACTCTCAGCTCCCGCTCTTTTCAAACCTCCGCGACTCTCAGGTCCTGCTCTTTTCAAACCTCCGCGAGCCTCAGCTCCCGCTCTTTTGAAACCTCCGCGACTCTCAGCTCCCGCTCTTTTCAAACCTCCGGGACTCTCAGGTCCCGCTCTTTTCAAACCTCCGCGACTCACAGCTCCCGCTCTTTTCAAAACTCCGCGACTCTCAGCTCCCGCTCTTTTCAAACCTCCGCGACTCTCAGCTCCCGCTCTTTTCAAACCTCCGCGACTCTCAGCTCCCGCTGTTTTCAAACCTCCGCGACTCTCAGCTCCCGCTCTTTTCAAACCTCCGCGACTCTTAGCTCCCGGTCTTTTCATAACCTCCCCGACTCTCAGCACCCGCTCTTTTCAAACCTCCGCGACTCTCAGCTCCCGCTCATTTCAAACCACCGCGACTCTCAGCTCCCGCTCTTTTCAAATCTCCGCGACTCTCAGCTCCCGCTCTTTTCAAACCTCGGCGACTCTCAGCTCCGGCTCTTTTCAATCCTCCGCGACTCTCAGCTCCCGCTCTTTGCAAATCTCCGCGACTCTCACCTCCCGCTCTTTTCAGACATGCGCGACTCTCAGCTCCCGCTCTATTCAAACCTCCGCGACTCTAAGCTCCCGCTCTTTTCAAACCTCCGCGACTCTCTTCTCCCGCTGTTTTCAAACCTCCGCGACTCTCAGCTCCCGCTCTTTTCAAACCTCCGCGACTCTTAGCTCCCGGTCTTTTCATAACCTCCCCGACTCTCAGCACCCGCTCTTTTCAAACCTCCGCGACTCTCAGCTCCCGCTCATTTCAAACCTCCGCGACTCTCAGCTCCCGCTCTTTTCAAACCTCCGCGACTCTCAGCTCCCGCTCTTTTCAAACCTCCGCGACTCTTAGCTCCCGCTCTTTTCAAACCTCCGCGACTCTCAGCTCCCGCTCTTTTCAAACCTCCGCGACTCTCAGCTCCCGCTCTTTTCAAACCTCCGCGACGCTCAGCTCCCGCTCTTTTCAAACCTCCGCGACTCTCAGCTCCCGCTCTTTTCAAACCTCCGCGACTCTCAGGTCCTGCTCTTTTCAAACCTCCGCGAGCCTCAGCTCCCGCTCTTTTGAAACCTCCGCGACTCTCAGCTCCCGCTCTTTTCAAACCTCCGGGACTCTCAGGTCCCGCTCTTTTCAAACCTCCGCGACTCACAGCTCCCGCTCTTTTCAAAACTCCGCGACTCTCAGCTCCCGCTCTTTTCAAACCTCCGCGACTCTCAGCTCCCGCTCTTTTCAAACCTCCGCGACTCTCAGCTCCCGCTGTTTTCAAACCTCCGCGACTCTCAGCTCCCGCTCTTTTCAAACCTCCGCGACTCTTAGCTCCCGGTCTTTTCATAACCTCCCCGACTCTCAGCACCCGCTCTTTTCAAACCTCCGCGACTCTCAGCTCCCGCTCATTTCAAACCTCCGCGACTCTCAGCTCCCGCTCTTTTCAAACCTCCGCGACTCTCAGATCCCGCTCTTTTCAAACCTCCGCGACTCTTAGCTCCCGCTCTTTTCAAACCTCCGCGACTCTCAGCTCCCGCTCTTTTCAAACCTCCGCGACTCTCAGCTCCCGCTCTTTTCAAACCTCGGCGACTCTCAGCTCCGGCTCTTTTCAATCCTCCGCGACTCTCAGCTCCCGCTCTTTGCAAACCTCCGCGACTCTCACCTCCCGCTCTTTTCAGACATGCGCGACTCTCAGCTCCCGCTCTTTTCAAACCCCCGTGACTCTTAGCTCCAGCTCTTTTCAAACCTCCGCGACTCTCAGCTCCCGCTCTTTTCAAACCTCCGCGACTCTCAGCTCCCGCTCTTTTCAAACCTCCGCGACTCTCAGCTCCCGCTCTTTTCAAACCTCCGCGACTCTTAGCTCCCGCTCTTTTCAAACCTCCGCAACTCTCAGCTCTCGCTCTTTTCAAACCTCCGCGACTCTGAGCTCCCGCTCTTTTCAAACCTCCGCGACTCTCAGGTACTGCTCTTTTCAAACCTCCGCGACTCTCAGCTCCCGCTCTTTGCAAACCTCCGCGACTCTCAGCTCCCGCTCTTTTCAAACCTCCGCGACTCTCAGCTCCCGCTCTTTTCAAACCTCCGCGACGCTCAGCTCCCGCTCTTTTCAAACCTCCGCGACTCTCAGCTCCCGCTCTTTTCAAATCTCCGCGACTCTCAGGTCCTGCTCTTTTCAAACCTCCGCGAGCCTCAGCTCCCGCTCTTTTGAAACCTCCGCGACTCTCAGCTCCCGCTCTTTTCAAACCTCCGCGACTCTCAGCTCCCGCTCTTTTCAAACCTCCGCGACTCTCATCTCCCGCTCTTTTCAAATCTCCGCGACTCTCAGCTCCCACTCTTTTCAAAACTCCGCGACTCTCAGCTCCCCCTCTTTTCAAACCTCCGCGACTCTCAGGTCCTGCTCTTTTCAAACCTCCGCGACTCTCAGCTCCCGCTCTTTGCAAACCTCCGCGACTCTCAGCTCCCGCTCTTTTCAAACCTCCGCGACTCTCAGCTCCCGCTCTTTTCAAACCTCCGCGAAGCTCAGCTCCCGCTCTTTTCAAACCTCCGCGACTCTCAGCTCCCGCTATTTTCAAACCTCCGCGACTCTCAGGTCCTGCTCTTTTCAAACCTCCGCGAGCCTCAGCTCCCGCTCTTTTGAAACCTCCGCGACTCTCAGCTCCCGCTCTTTTCAAACCTCCGGGACTCTCAGGTCCCGCTCTTTTCAAACCTCCGCGACTCTCAGCTCCCGCTCTTTTCAAAACTCCGCGACTCTCAGCTCCCGCTCTTTTCAAACCACCGCGACTCTCAGCTCCCGCTCTTTTCAAACCTCCGCGACTCTCAGCTCCCGCTGTTTTCAAACCTCCGTGACTCTCAGCTCCCGCTCTTTTAAAACCTCCGCGACTCTTAGCTCCCGGTCTTTTCATACCCTCCCCGACTCTCAGCACCCGCTCTTTTCAAACCTCCGCGACTCCCAGCTCCCGCTCTTTTCAAACCTCCGCGACTCTCAGCTCCCGCTCTTTTCAAACCTCGGCGACTCTCAGCTCCGGCTCTTTTCAATCCTCCGCGACTCTCAGCTCCCGCTCTTTGCAAACCTCCGCGACTCTCACCTCCCGCTCTTTTCAGACATGCGCGACTCTCAGCTCCCGCTCTTTTCAAACCTCCGCGACTCTAAGCTCCCACTCTTTTCAAACCTCCGCGACTCTCTTCTCCCGCTATTTTCAAACCTCTGCGACTCTTAGCTCCCGCTCTTTTCAAACCTCCGCAACTCTCAGCTCTCGCTCTTTTCAAACCTCCGCGACTCTCAGCTCCCACTCTTTTCAAACCTCCGCGACTCTCAGCTCCCCCTCTTTTCAAACCTCCGCGACTCTCAGATACTGCTCTTTTCAAACCTCTGCGACTCTCAGCTCCAGCTCTTTGCAAACCTCCGGAACTCTCAGCTCCCGCTCTTTTCAAACCTCCGCGACTCTCAGCTCCCGCTCTTTTCAAACCTCCGCGACGCTCAGCTCCCGCTCTTTTCAAACCTCCGCGACTCTCAGCTCCCGCTCTCTTCAAACCTCCGCGACTCTCAGGTCCCGCTCTTTTCAAACCTCCTCAACTCTCACCTCCCGCTCTTTTCAAACCTCCGCGACTCTCAGCTCCCGCTCTTTTCAAACCTCCGCGACTCTCAGGTCCTGCTCTTTTCAAATCTCCGCGACTTTCAGCTCCTGCTCTTTTCAAACCTCCGCGACTCTCAGCTCCCGCTCTTTTCAAACCTCCGCGACTCTCAGGTCCTGCTCTTTTCAAACGTCCGCGAGCCTCAGCTCCCGCTCTTTTGAAACCTCCGCGACTCTCAGCTCCCGCTCTTTTCAAACCTCCGGGACTCTCAGGTCCCGCTCTTTTCAAACCTCCGCGACTCTCAGCTCCCTCTCTTTTCAAACCTCCGCGACTCTCAGCTCCCGCTCTTTTCAAACCTCCGCGACTCTCAGGTCCAGCTCTTTTCAAACCTTCGCGACTCTCAGCTCCCGCTCTTTGCAAACCTCCGCGACTCTCAGCTCCCGCTCTTTTCAAAACTCCGCGACTCTCAGCTCCAGCTCTTTTCAAACCTCCGCGACTCTCAGCTCACGCTCTTTTCAAACGTCCGCGACTCTCAGCTCCCGCTCTTTTCAAACCTCCGCGACTCTCAGGTCCTGCTATTTTCACACCTCCGCGACTCTCAGCTCACGCTATTTTCAAACCTCCGCGACTCTCAGCTCCCGTTCTTTTCAAATCTCCGCGACTCACAGCACCCGCTCTTTTCAAACCTCCGGGACACTCAGGTCCCGTCTTTTCAAACCTCCGCGACTCTCAGCTCACGCTCTTTTCAAACCTCCGCGACTCTCAGCTCCCGCTCTTTTCAAACCTGCGCGACTCTCAGGTCCTGCTCTTTTCAAACCTCCGCGAGCCTCAGCTCCCGCTCTTTGGAAACATCCGCGACTCTCAGCTCCCGCTCTTTTCAAACCTCCGGGACTCTCAGGTCCCGCTCTTTTCAAACCTCCGCGACTCTCAGCTCCCGCTCTTTTCAAAACTCCGCGACTCTCAGCTCCCGCTCTTTTCAAACCTCCGCGACTCTCAGCTCCCGCTCTTTTCAAACCTCCGCGACTCTCAGCTCCCGCTCTTTTCAAACCTCCGCGACTCTCAGCTCCCGCTCTTTTCAAACCTCCGCGACTCTCAGCTCCCGCTGTTTTCAAACCTCCGCGACTCTCAGCTCCCGCTCTTTTCAAACCTCCGCGACTCTTAGCTCCCGCTCTTTTCAAACCTCCGCGACTCTCAGCTCCCGCTCTTTTCAAACCTCCGCGACTCTCAGCTCCCGCTCTTTTCAAACCTCCGCGACGCTCAGCTCCCGCTCTTTTCAAACCTCCGCGACTCTCAGCTCCCGCTCTTTTCAAACCTCCGCGACTCTCAGGTCCTGCTCTTTTCAAACCTCCGCGAGCCTCAGCTCCCGCTCTTTTGAAACCTCCGCGACTCTCAGCTCCCGCTCTTTTCAAACCTCCGGGACTCTCAGGTCCCGCTCTTTTCAAACCTCCGCGACTCACAGCTCCCGCTCTTTTCAAAACTCCGCGACTCTCAGCTCCCGCTCTTTTCAAACCTCCGCGACTCTCAGCTCCCGCTCTTTTCAAACCTCCGCAACTCTCAGCTCCCGCTGTTTTCAAACCTCCGCGACTCTCAGCTCCCGCTCTTTTCAAACCTCCGCGACTCTTAGCTCCCGGTCTTTTCATAACCTCCCCGACTCTTAGCACCCGCTCTTTTCAAACCTCCGCGACTCTCAGCTCCCGCTCATTTCAAACCTCCGCGACTCTCAGCTCCCGCTCTTTTCAAACCTCCGCGACTCTCAGCTCCCGCTCTTTTCAAACCTCCGCGACTCTTAGCTCCCGCTCTTTTCAAACCTCCGCGACTCTCAGCTCCCGCTCTTTTCAAACCTCCACGACTCTCAGCTCCCGCTCTTTTCAAACCTCGGCGACTCTCAGCTCCGGCTCTTTTCAATCCTCCGCGACTCTCAGCTCCCGCTCTTTGCAAACCTCCGCGACTCTCACCTCCCGCTCTTTTCAGACATGCGCGACTCTCAGCTCCCGCTCTTTTCACCCCCCGTGACTCTTAGCTCCAGCTCTTTTCAAACCTCCGCGACTCTCAGCTCCCGCTCTTTTCAAACCTCCGCGACTCTCAGCTCCCGCTCTTTTCAAACCTCCGCGACTCTCAGCTCCCGCTCTTTTCAAACCTCTGCGACTCTTAGCTCCCGCTCTTTTCAAACCTCCGCAACTCTCAGCTCTCGCTCTTTTCAAACCTCCGCGACTCTGAGCTCCCGCTCTTTTCAAACCTCCGCGACTCTCAGGTACTGCTCTTTTCAAACCTCCGCGACTCTCAGCTCCCGCTCTTTGCAAACCTCCGCGACTCTCAGCTCCCGCTCTTTTCAAACCTCCGCGACTCTCAGCTCCCGCTCTTTTCAAACCTCCGCGACGCTCAGCTCCCGCTCTTTTCAAACCTCCGCGACTCTCAGCTCCCGCTCTTTTCAAATCTCCGCGACTCTCAGGTCCTGCTCTTTTCAAACCTCCGCGAGCCTCAGCTCCCGCTCTTTTGAAACCTCCGCGACTCTCAGCTCCCGCTTTTTTCAAACCTCCGCGACTCTCAGCTCCCGCTCTTTTCAAACCTCCGCGACTCTCATCTCCCGCTCTTTTCAAACCTCCGCGACTCTCAGCTCCCCCTCTTTTCAAACCTCCGCGACTCTCAGGTCCTGCTCTTTTCAAACCTCCGCGACTCTCAGCTCCCGCTCTTTGCAAACCTCCGCGACTCTCAGCTCCCGCTCTTTTCAAACCTCCGCGACTCTCAGCTCCCGCTCTTTTCAAACCTCCGCGAAGCTCAGCTCCCGCTCTTTTCAAACCTCCGCGACTCTCAGCTCCCGCTCTTTTCAAACCTCCGCGACTCTCAGGTCCTGCTCTTTTCAAACCTCCGCGAGCCTCAGCTCCCGCTCTTTTGAAACCTCCGCGACTCTCAGCTCCCGCTCTTTTCAAACCTCCGGGACTCTCAGGTCCCGCTCTTTTCAAACCTCCGCGACTCTCAGCTCCCGCTCTTTTCAAAACTCCGCGACTCTCAGCTCCCGCTCTTTTCAAACCACCGCGACTCTCAGCTCCCGCTCTTTTCAAACCTCCGCGACTCTCAGCTCCCGCTGTTTTCAAACCTCCGTGACTCTCAGCTCCCGCTCTTTTAAAACCTCCGCGACTCTTAGCTCCCGGTCTTTTCATAACCTCCCCGACTCTCAGCACCCGCTCTTTTCAAACCTCCGCGACTCCCAGCTCCCGCTCTTTTCAAACCTCCGCGACTCTCAGCTCCCGCTCTTTTCAAACCTCGGCGACTCTCAGCTCCGGCTCTTTTCAATCCTCCGCGACTCTCAGCTCCCGCTCTTTGCAAACCTCCGCGACTCTCACCTCCCGCTCTTTTCAGACATGCGCGACTCTCAGCTCCCGCTCTTTTCAAACCTCCGCGACTCTAAGCTCCCGCTCTTTTCAAACCTCCGCGACTCTAAGCTCCCGCTCTTTTCAAACCTCCGCGACTCTCTTCTCCCGCTATTTTCAAACCTCTGCGACTCTTAGCTCCCGCTCTTTTCAAACCTCCGCAACTCTCAGCTCTCGCTCTTTTCAAACCTCCGCGACTCTCAGCTCCCACTCTTTTCAAACCTCCGCGACTCTCAGCTCCCCCTCTTTTCAAACCTCCGCGACTCTCAGATCCTGCTCTTTTCAAACCTCTGCGACTCTCAGCTCCCGCTCTTTGCAAACCTCCGGAACTCTCAGCTCCCGCTCTTTTCAAACCTCCGCGACTCTCAGCTCCCGCTCTTTTCAAACCTCCGCGACTCTCAGCTCCCGCTCTTTTCAAAACTCCGCGACTCTCAGCTCCCGCTCTTTTCAAACCTCCGCGACTCTCAGCTCCCGCTCTTTTCAAACCTCCGCGACTCTCAGCTCCCGCTCTTTTCAAACCTCCGCGACTCTCAGCTCCCGCTCTTTTCAAACCTCCGCGACTCTCAGCTCCCGCTGTTTTCAAACCTCCGCGACTCTCAGCTCCCGCTCTTTTCAAACCTCCGCGACTCTCAGCTCCCGCTCTTTTCAAACCTCCGCGACTCTCAGCTCCCGCTCTTTTCAAACCTCCGCGACTCTCAGCTCCCGCTCTTTTCAAACCTCCGCGACGCTCAGCTCCCGCTCTTTTCAAACCTCCGCGACTCTCAGCTCCCGCTCTTTTCAAACCTCCGCGACTCTCAGGTCCTGCTCTTTTCAAACCTCCGCGAGCCTCAGCTCCCGCTCTTTTGAAACCTCCGCGACTCTCAGCTCCCGCTCTTTTCAAACCTCCGGGACTCTCAGGTCCCGCTCTTTTCAAACCTCCGCGACTCACAGCTCCCGCTCTTTTCAAAACTCCGCGACTCTCAGCTCCCGCTCTTTTCAAACCTCCGCGACTCTCAGCTCCCGCTCTTTTCAAACCTCCGCAACTCTCAGCTCCCGCTGTTTTCAAACCTCCGCGACTCTCAGCTCCCGCTCTTTTCAAACCTCCGCGACTCTTAGCTCCCGGTCTTTTCATAACCTCCCCGACTCTTAGCACCCGCTCTTTTCAAACCTCCGCGACTCTCAGCTCCCGCTCATTTCAAACCTCCGCGACTCTCAGCTCCCGCTCTTTTCAAACCTCCGCGACTCTCAGCTCCCGCTCTTTTCAAACCTCCGCGACTCTTAGCTCCCGCTCTTTTCAAACCTCCGCGACTCTCACCTCCCGCTCTTTTCAAACCTCCACGACTCTCAGCTCCCGCTCTTTTCAAACCTCGGCGACTCTCAGCTCCGGCTCTTTTCAATCCTCCGCGACTCTCAGCTCCCGCTCTTTGCAAACCTCCGCGACTCTCACCTCCCGCTCTTTTCAGACATGCGCGACTCTCAGCTCCCGCTCTTTTCACCCCCCGTGACTCTTAGCTCCAGCTCTTTTCAAACCTCCGCGACTCTCAGCTCCCGCTCTTTTCAAACCTCCGCGACTCTCAGCTCCCGCTCTTTTCAAACCTCCGCGACTCTCAGCTCCCGCTCTTTTCAAACCTCTGCGACTCTTAGCTCCCGCTCTTTTCAAACCTCCGCAACTCTCAGCTCTCGCTCTTTTCAAACCTCCGCGACTCTGAGCTCCCGCTCTTTTCAAACCTCCGCGACTCTCAGGTACTGCTCTTTTCAAACCTCCGCGACTCTCAGCTCCCGCTCTTTGCAAACCTCCGCGACTCTCAGCTCCCGCTCTTTTCAAACCTCCGCGACTCTCAGCTCCCGCTCTTTTCAAACCTCCGCGACGCTCAGCTCCCGCTCTTTTCAAACCTCCGCGACTCTCAGCTCCCGCTCTTTTCAAATCTCCGCGACTCTCAGGTCCTGCTCTTTTCAAACCTCCGCGAGCCTCAGCTCCCGCTCTTTTGAAACCTCCGCGACTCTCAGCTCCCGCTTTTTTCAAACCTCCGCGACTCTCAGCTCCCGCTCTTTTCAAACCTCCGCGACTCTCATCTCCCGCTCTTTTCAAATCTCCGCGACTCTCAGCTCCCACTCTTTTCAAACCTCCGCGACTCTCAGCTCCCCCTCTTTTCAAACCTCCGCGACTCTCAGGTCCTGCTCTTTTCAAACCTCCGCGACTCTCAGCTCCCGCTCTTTGCAAACCTCCGCGACTCTCAGCTCCCACTCTTTTCAAACCTCCGCGATTCTCAGCTCCCGCTCTTTTCAAACCTCCGCGAAGCTCAGCTCCCGCTCTTTTCAAACCTCCGCGACTCTCAGCTCCCGCTCTTTTCAAACCTCCGCGACTCTCAGGTCCTGCTCTTTTCAAACCTCCGCGAGCCTCAGCTCCCGCTCTTTTGAAACCTCCGCGACTCTCAGCTCCCGCTCTTTTCAAACCTCCGGGACTCTCAGGTCCCGCTCTTTTCAAACCTCCGCGACTCTCAGCTCCCGCTCATTTCAAAACTCCGCGACTCTCAGCTCCCGCTCTTTTCAAACCACCGCGACTCTCAGCTCCCGCTCTTTTCAAACCTCCGCGACTCTCAGCTCCCGCTGTTTTCAAACCTCCGTGACTCTCAGCTCCCGCTCTTTTAAAACCTCCGCGACTCTTAGCTCCCGGTCTTTTCATAACCTCCCCGACTCTCAGCACCCGCTCTTTTCAAACCTCCGCGACTCCCAGCTCCCGCTCTTTTCAAACCTCCGCGACTCTCAGCTCCCGCTCTTTTCAAACCTCGGCGACTCTCAGCTCCGGCTCTTTTCAATCCTCCGCGACTCTCAGCTCCCGCTCTTTGCAAACCTCCGCGACTCTCACCTCCCGCTCTTTTCAGACATGCGCGACTCTCAGCTCCCGCTCTTTTCAAACCTCCGCGACTCTAAGCTCCCGCTCTTTTCAAACCTCCGCGACTCTAAGCTCCCGCTCTTTTCAAACCTCCGCGACTCTCTTCTCCCGCTATTTTCAAACCTCTGCGACTCTTAGCTCCCGCTATTTTCAAACCTCCGCAACTCTCAGCTCTCGCTCTTTTCAAACCTCCGCGACTCTCAGCTCCCACTCTTTTCAAACCTCCGCGACTCTCAGCTCCCCCTCTTTTCAAACCTCCGCGACTCTCAGATCCTGCTCTTTTCAAACCTCTGCGACTCTCAGCTCCCGCTCTTTGCAAACCTCCGGAACTCTCAGCTCCCGCTCTTTTCAAACCTCCGCGACTCTCAGCTCCCGCTCTTTTCAAACCTCCGCGACGCTCAGCTCCCGCTCTTTTCAAACCTCCGCGACTCTCAGCTCCCGCTCTCTTCAAACCTCCGCGACTCTCAGGTCCCGCTCTTTTCAAACCTCCGCAACTCTCACCTCCCGCTCTTTTCAAACCTCCGCGACTCTCAGCTCCCGCTCTTTTCAAACCTCCGCGACTCTCAGGTCCTGCTCTTTTCAAATCTCCGCGACTTTCAGCTCCTGCTCTTTTCAAACCTCCGCGACTCTCAGCTCCCGCTCTTTTCAAACCTCCGCGACTCTCATGTCCTGCTCTTTTCAAACGTCCGCGAGCCTCAGCTCCCGCTCTTTTGAAACCTCCGCGACTCTCAGCTCCCGCTCTTTTCAAACCTCCGGGACTCTCAGGTCCCGCTCTTTTCAAACCTCCGCGACTCTCAGCTCCCTCTCTTTTCAAACCTCCGCGACTCTCAGCTCCCGCTCTTTTCAAACCTCCGCGACTCTCAGGTCCAGCTCTTTTCAAACCTTCGCGACTCTCAGCTCCCGCTCTTTGCAAACCTCCGCGACTCTCAGCTCCCGCTGTTTTCAAAACTCCGCGACTCTCAGCTCCAGCTCTTTTCAAACCTCCGCGACTCTCAGCTCACGCTCTTTTCAAACGTCCGTGACTCTCAGCTCCCGCTCTTTTCAAACCTCCGCGACTCTCAGGTCCTGCTATTTTCACACCTCCGCGACTCTCAGCTCACGCTATTTTCAAACCTCCGCGACTCTCAGCTCCCGTTCTTTTCAAATCTCCGCGACTCACAGCACCCGCTCTTTTCAAACCTCCGGGACACTCAGGTCCCGTCTTTTCAAACCTCCGCGACTCTCAGCTCACGCTCTTTTCAAACCTCCGCGACTCTCAGCTCCCGCTCTTTTCAAACCTGCGCGACTCTCAGGTCCTGCTCTTTTCAAACCTCCGCGAGCCTCAGCTCCCGCTCTTTGGAAACATCCGCGACTCTCAGCTCCCGCTCTTTTCAAACCTCCGGGACTCTCAGGTCCCGCTCTTTTCAAACCTCCGCGACTCTCAGCTCCCGCTCTTTTCAAAACTCCGCGACTCTCAGCTCCCGCTCTTTTCAAACCTCCGCGACTCTCAGCTCCCGCTCTTTTCAAACCTCCGCGACTCTCAGCTCCCGCTCTTTTCAAACCTCCGCGACTCTCAGTTCCCGCTCTTTTCAAACCTCCGCGACTCTCAGCTCCCGCTGTTTTCAAACCTCCGCGACTCTCAGCTCCCGCTCTTTTCAAATCTCCGCGACTCTTATCTCCCGGTCTTTTCATAACCTCCCCGACTCTCAGCACCCGCTCTTTTCAAACCTCCGCGACTCTCAGCTCCCGCTGATTTCAAACCACCGCGACTCTCAGCTCCCGCTCTTTTCAAACCTCCGCGACTCTCATCTCCCGCTCTTTTCAAACCTCCGCGACTCTCAGGTCCTGCTCTTTTCAAACCTCCGCGAGCCTCAGCTCCCGCTCTTTTGAAACCTCCGCGACTCTCAGCTCCCGCTCTTTTCAAACCTCCGGGACTCTCAGGTCCCGCTCTTTTCAAACCTCCGCGACTCACAGCTCCCGCTCTTTTCAAAACTCCGCGACTCTCAGCTCCCGCTCTTTTCAAACCTCCGCGACTCTCAGCTCCCGCTCTTTTCAAACCTCCGCGACTCTCAGCTCCCGCTGTTTTCAAACCTCCGCGACTCTCAGCTCCCGCTCTTTTCAAACCTCCGCGACTCTTAGCTCCCGGTCTTTTCATAACCTCCCCGACTCTCAGCACCCGCTCTTTTCAAACCTCCGCGACTCTCAGCTCCCGCTCATTTCAAACCACCGCGACTCTCAGCTCCCGCTCTTTTCAAACCTCCGCGACTCTCAGCTCCCGCTCTTTTCAAACCTCGGCGACTCTCAGCTCCGGCTCTTTTCAATCCTCCGCGACTCTCAGCTCCCGCTCTTTGCAAATCTCCGCGACTCTCACCTCCCGCTCTTTTCAGACATGCGCGACTCTCAGCTCCCGCTCTATTCAAACCTCCGCGACTCTAAGCTCCCGCTCTTTTCAAACCTCCGCGACTCTCTTCTCCCGCTATTTTCAAACCTCCGCGGCTCTCAGCTCCCGCTCTTTGCAAACCTCCGCGACTCTCAGCTCCCGCTGTTTTCAAAACTCCGCGACTCTCAGCTCCAGCTCTTTTCAAACCTCCGCGACTCTCAGCTCACGCTCTTTTCAAACGTCCGCGACTCTCAGCTCCCGCTCTTTTCAAACCTCCGCGACTCTCAGGTCCTGCTATTTTCACACCTCCGCGACTCTCAGCTCACGCTATTTTCAAACCTCCGCGACTCTCAGCTCCCGTTCTTTTCAAATCTCCGCGACTCACAGCACCCGCTCTTTTCAAACCTCCGGGACACTCAGGTCCCGTCTTTTCAAACCTCCGCGACTCTCAGCTCACGCTCTTTTCAAACCTCCGCGACTCTCAGCTCCCGCTCTTTTCAAACCTGCGCGACTCTCAGGTCCTGCCCTTTTCAAACCTCCGCGAGCCTCAGCTCCCGCTCTTTGGAAACATCCGCGACTCTCAGCTCCCGCTCTTTTCAAACCTCCGGGACTCTCAGGTCCCGCTCTTTTCAAACCTCCGCGACTCTCAGCTCCCGCTCTTTTCAAAACTCCGCGACTCTCAGCTCCCGCTCTTTTCAAACCTCCGCGACTCTCAGCTCCCGCTCTTTTCAAACCACCGCGACTCTCAGCTCCCGCTCTTTTCAAACCTCCGCGACTCTCAGGTCCCGCTCTTTTCAAACCTCCGCGATTCTCAGCTCCCTCTCTTTTCAAACCTCCGCGACTCTCAGCTCCCGCTCTTTTCAAACCTCCGCGACTCTCAGGTCCAGCTCTTTTCAAACCTTCGCGACTCTCAGCTCCCGCTCTTTGCAAACCTCCGCGACTCTCAGCTCCCGCTGTTTTCAAAACTCCGCGACTCTCAGCTCCAGCTCTTTTCAAACCTCCGCGACTCTCAGCTCACGCTCTTTTCAAACGTCCGCGACTCTCAGGTCCTGCTATTTTCACACCTCCGCGACTCTCAGCTCACGCTATTTTCAAACCTCCGCGACTCTCAGCTCCCGTTCTTTTGAAAAGAGCGGGAGCTGAGAGTCGCGGAGGTTTGAAAAGAGCGGGACCTGAGAGTCCCGGAGGTTTGAAAAGAGCGGGAGCTGAGAGTCGCGGATGTTTCCAAAGAGCGGGAGCTCTTTTCAAACCTCCCGCTCATCAGCTCCTCAGCTCCCGCTCTTTTCAAACCTCCGGGACTCTCAGGTCCCGCTCTTTTCAAACCTCCGCGACTCTCAGCTCCCGCTCTTTTCAAAACTCCGCGACTCTCAGCTCCCGCTCTTTTCAAACCTCCGCGACTCTCAGCTCCCGCTCTTTTCAAACCTCCGCGACTCTCAGCTCCCGCTCTTTTCAAACCTCCGCGACTCTCAGTTCCCGCTCTTTTCAAACCTCCGCGACTCTCAGCTCCCGCTGTTTTCAAACCTCCGCGACTCTCAGCTCCCGCTCTTTTCAAATCTCCGCGACTCTTATCTCCCGGTCTTTTCATAACCTCCCCGACTCTCAGCACCCGCTCTTTTCAAACCTCCGCGACTCTCAGCTCCCGCTCATTTCAAACCACCGCGACTCTCAGCTCCCGCTCTTTTCAAACCTCCGCGACTCTCAGCTCCCGCTCTTTTCAAACCTCCGCGACTCTCAGGTCCTGCTCTTTTCAAACCTCCGCGAGCCTCAGCTCCCGCTCTTTTGAAACCTCCGCGACTCTCAGCTCCCGCTCTTTTCAAACCTCCGGGACTCTCAGGTCCCGCTCTTTTCAAACCTCCGCGACTCACAGCTCCCGCTCTTTTCAAAACTCCGCGACTCTCAGCTCCCGCTCTTTTCAAACCTCCGCGACTCTCAGCTCCCGCTCTTTTCAAACCTCCGCGACTCTCAGCTCCCGCTGTTTTCAAACCTCCGCGACTCTCAGCTCCCGCTCTTTTCAAACCTCCGCGACTCTTAGCTCCCGGTCTTTTCATAACCTCCCCGACTCTCAGCACCCGCTCTTTTCAAACCTCCGCGACTCTCAGCTCCCGCTCATTTCAAACCACCGCGACTCTCAGCTCCCGCTCTTTTCAAACCTCCGCGACTCTCAGCTCCCGCTCTTTTCAAACCTCGGCGACTCTCAGCTCCGGCTCTTTTCAATCCTCCGCGACTCTCAGCTCCCGCTCTTTGCAAATCTCCGCGACTCTCACCTCCCGCTCTTTTCAGACATGCGCGACTCTCAGCTCCCGCTCTTTTCAAACCTCCGCGACTCTAAGCTCCCGCTCTTTTCAAACCTCCGCGACTCTCTTCTCCCGCTATTTTCAAACCTCCGCGGCTCTCAGCTCCCGCTCTTTGCAAACCTCCGCGACTCTCAGCTCCCGCTGTTTTCAATACTCCGCGACTCTCAGCTCCAGCTCTTTTCAAACCTCCGCGACTCTCAGCTCACGCTCTTTTCAAACGTCCGCGACTCTCAGCTCCCGCTCTTTTCAAACCTCCGCGACTCTCAGGTCCTGCTATTTTCACACCTCCGCGACTCTCAGCTCACGCTATTTTCAAACCTCCGCGACTCTCAGCTCCCGTTCTTTTCAAATCTCCGCGACTCACAGCACCCGCTCTTTTCAAACCTCCGGGACACTCAGGTCCCGTCTTTTCAAACCTCCGCGACTCTCAGCTCACGCTCTTTTCAAACCTCCGCGACTCTCAGCTCCCGCTCTTTTCAAACCTGCGCGACTCTCAGGTCCTGCTCTTTTCAAACCTCCGCGAGCCTCAGCTCCCGCTCTTTGGAAACATCCGCGACTCTCAGCTCCCGCTCTTTTCAAACCTCCGGGACTCTCAGGTCCCGCTCTTTTCAAACCTCCGCGACTCTCAGCTCCCGCTCTTTTCAAAACTCCGCGACTCTCAGCTCCCGCTCTTTTCAAACCTCCGCGACTCTCAGCTCCCGCTCTTTTCAAACCACCGCGACTCTCAGCTCCCGCTCTTTTCAAACCTCCGCGACTCTCAGCTCCCGCTCTTTTCAAACCTCCGCGACACTCAGCTCCCGCTGCTTTCAAACCTCCGCGACTCTCAGCTCCCGCTCTTTTCAAATCTCCGCGACTCTTATCTCCCGGTCTTTTCATAACCTCCCCGACTCTCAGCACCCGCTCTTTTCAAACCTCCGCGACTCTCAGCTCCCGCTCATTTCAAACCACCGCGACTCTCAGCTCCCGCTCTTTTCAAACCTCCGCGACTCTCAGCTCCCGCTCTTTTCAAACCTCCGCGACTCTTAGCTCCCGCTCTTTTCAAACCTCCGCGACTCTCAGCTCCCGCTCTTTTCAAACCTCCGCGACTCTCAGCTCCCGCTCTTTTCAAACCTCGGCGACTCTCAGCTCCGGCTCTTTTCAATCCTCCGCGACTCTCAGCTCCCGCTCTTTGCAAATCTCCGCGACTCTCACCTCCCGCTCTTTTCAGACATGCGCGACTCTCAGCTCCCGCTCTTTTCAAACCTCCGCGACTCTAAGCTCCCGCTCTTTTCAAACCTCCGCGACTCTCTTCTCCCGCTATTTTCAAACCTCCGCGGCTCTCAGCTCCCGCTTTTTTCAAACCTCTGCGACTCTTAGCTCCCGCTCTTTTCAAACCTCCGCAACTCTCAGCTCCCGCTCATTTCAATCCTCCGCGACTCTCAGCTCCCGCTCTTATCAAACCTCCGCGACTCTCAGCTCCCGCTCTTTTCAAACCTCCGTGACTCTTAGCTCCAGCTCTTTTCAAACCTCCGCGACTCTCAGCTCTCGCACTTTTCAAACCTCCGCGACTCTCAGGTCCCGCTCCTTTCAAACCTCTGCGACTCTCAGCTCCCGCTCTTTTCAAACCTCCGCGACTCTCAGCTCCCTCTCTTTTCAAACCTCCGCGACTCTCAGCTCCCGCTCTTTTCAAACCTCCGCGACTCTCAGGTCCAGCTCTTTTCAAACCTCCGGGACTCTCAGCTCCCGCTCTTTGCAAACCTCCGCGACTCTCAGCTCCCGCTCTTTTCAAAACTCCGCGACTCTCAGCTCCAGCTCTTTTCAAACCTCCGCGACTCTCAGCTCACGCTCTTTTCAAACCTCCGCGACTCTCAGCTCCCGCTCTTTTCAAACCTCCGCGACTCTCAGGTCCTGCTATTTTCACACCTCCGCGACTCTCAGCTCACGCTATTTTCAAACCTCCGCGACTCTCAGCTCCCGTTCTTTTCAAATCTCCGCGACTCACAGCACCCGCTCTTTTCAAACCTCCGGGACACTCAGGTCCCGTTCTTTTCAAACCTCCGCGACTCTCAGCTCACGCTCTTTTCAAACCTCCGCGACTCTCAGCTCCCGCTCTTTTCAAACCTCCGCGACTCTCAGGTCCTGCTCTTTTCAAACCTCCGCGAGCCTCAGCTCCCGCTCTTTTGAAACCTCCGCCACTCTCAGCTCCCGCTCTTTTCAAACCTCCGGGACTCTCAGGTCCCGCTCTTTTCAAACCTCCGCGACTCTCAGCTCCCGCTCTTTTCAAAACTCCGCGACTCTCAGCTCCCGTTCTTTTCAAACCTCCGCGACTCTCAGCTCCCGCTCTTTTCAAGCCTCCGCGACTCTCAGCTCCCGCTCTTTTCAAACCTCCGCGACTCTCAGCTCCCGCTCTTTTCAAACCTCCGCGACTCTCAGCTCCCGCTGTTTTCAAACCTCCGCGACTCTCAGCTCCCGCTCTTTTCAAATCTCCGCGACTCTTAGCTCCCGGTCTTTTCATAACCTCCCCGACTCTCAGCACCCGCTCTTTTCAAACCTCCGCGACTCTCAGCTCCCGCTCATTTCAAACCACCGCGACTCTCAGCTCCCGCTCTTTTCAAACCTCCGCGACTCTCAGCTCCCGCTCTTTTCAAACCTCCGCGACTCTTAGCTCCCGCTCTTTTCAAACCTCCGCGACTCTCAGCTCCCGCTCTTTTCAAACCTCCGCGACTCTCAGCTCCCGCTCTTTTCAAACCTCGGCGACTCTCAGCTCCGGCTCTTTTCAATCCTCCGCGACTCTCAGCTCCCGCTCTTTGCAAACCTCCGCGACTCTCACCTCCCGCTCTTTTCAGACATGCGCGACTCTCAGCTCCCGCTCTTTTCAAACCTCCGCGACTCTAAGCTCCCGCTCTTTTCAAACCTCCGCGACTCTCTTCTCCCGCTATTTTCAAACCTCCGCGGCTCTCAGCTCCCGCTTTTTTCAAACCTCTGCGACTCTTAGCTCCCGCTCTTTTCAAACCTCCGCAACTCTCAGCTCCCGCTCATTTCAATCCTCCGCGACTCTCAGCTCCCGATCGTTTCAAACCTCCGCGACTCTCAGCTCCCGCTCTTTTCAAACCTCCGTGACTCTTAGCTCCAGCTCTTTTCAAACCTCCGCGACTCTCAGCTCCCGCTCTTTTCAAACCTCCGCGACTCTCAGCTCCCGCTCTTTTCAAACATCGGCGACTCTCAGCTCCCGCTCTTTTCAAACCTCCGCGACTCTCAGCTCCCTCTCTTTTCAAACCTCCGCGACTCTCAGCTCCCGCTCTTTTCAAACCTCCGCGACTCTCAGGTCGAGCTCTTTTCAAAACTCCGCGACTCTCAGCTCCAGCTCTTTTCAAACCTCCGCGACTCTCAGCTCACGCTCTTTTCAAACCTCCGCGACTCTCAGCTCCCGCTCTTTTCAAACCTCCGCGACTCTCAGGTCCTGCTATTTTCACACCTCCGCGCATCTCAGCTCACGCTATTTTCAAACCTCCGCGACTCTCAGCTCCCGTTCTTTTCAAATCTCCGCAACTCACAGCACCCGCTCTTTTCAAACCTCCGGGACACTCAGGTCCCGCTCTTTTCAAACCTCCGCGACTCTCAGCTCACGCTCTTTTCAAACCTCCGCGAAGCTCAGCTCCCGCTCTTTTCAAACCTCCGCGACTCTCAGCTCCCGCTCTTTTCAAACCTCCGCGACTCTCAGCTCCCGCTCTTTTCAAACCTCGGCGACTCTCAGCTCCGGCTCTTTTCAATCCTCCGCGACTCTCAGCTCCCGCTCTTTGCAAACCTCCGCGACTCTCACCTCCCGCTCTTTTCAGACATGCGCGACTCTCAGCTCCCGCTCTTTTCAAACCTCCGCGACTCTAAGCTCCCGCTCTTTTCAAACCTCCGCGACTCTCTTCTCCCGCTATTTTCAAACCTCCGCGGCTCTCAGCTCCCGCTTTTTTCAAACCTCTGCGACTCTTAGCTCCCGCTCTTTTCAAACCTCCGCAACTCTCAGCTCCCGCTCATTTCAATCCTCCGCGACTCTCAGCTCCCGATCGTTTCAAACCTCCGCGACTCTCAGCTCCCGCTCTTTTCAAACCTCCGTGACTCTTAGCTCCAGCTCTTTTCAAACCTCCGCGACTCTCAGCTCCCGCTCTTTTCAAACCTCCGCGACTCTCAGCTCCCGCTCTTTTCAAACATCGGCGACTCTCAGCTCCCGCTCTTTTCAAACCTCCGCGACTCTCAGCTCCCTCTCTTTTCAAACCTCCGCGACTCTCAGCTCCCGCTCTTTTCAAACCTCCGCGACTCTCAGGTCGAGCTCTTTTCAAAACTCCGCGACTCTCAGCTCCAGCTCTTTTCAAACCTCCGCGACTCTCAGCTCACGCTCTTTTCAAACCTCCGCGACTCTCAGCTCCCGCCCTTTTCAAACCTCCGCGACTCTCAGGTCCTGCTATTTTCACACCTCCGCGCATCTCAGCTCACGCTATTTTCAAACCTCCGCGACTCTCAGCTCCCGTTCTTTTCAAATCTCCGCAACTCACAGCACCCGCTCTTTTCAAACCTCCGGGACACTCAGGTCCCGCTCTTTTCAAACCTCCGCGACTCTCAGCTCACGCTCTTTTCAAACCTCCGCGAAGCTCAGCTCCCGCTCTTTTCAAACCTCCGCGACTCTCAGCTCCCGCTCTTTTCAAACCTCCGCGACTCTCAGGTCCTGCTCTTTTCAAACCTCCGCGAGCCTCAACTCCCGCTCTTTTGAAACCTCCGCGACTCTCAGCTCCCGCTCTTTTCAAACCTCCGTGACTCTCAGGTCCCGCTCTTTTCAAACCTCCGCGACTCTCAGCTCCCGCTCTTTTCAAAACTCCGCGACTCTCAGCTCCCGCTCTTTTCAAACCTCCGCGACTCTCAGCTCCCGCTCTTTTCAAACCTCCGCGACTCTCAGCTCTCGCTGTTTTCAAACCTCCGCGACTCTCAGCTCCCATCTTTTCAAACCTCCGCGACTCTTAGCTCCCGGTCTTTTCATAACCTCCCCGACTCTCAGCACCCGCTCTTTTCAAACCTCCGCGACTCTCAGCTCCCGCTCATTTCAAACCTCCGCGACTCTCAGCTCCCGCTCTTTTCAAACCTCCGCGACTCTCAGCTCCCGCTCTTTTCAAACTTCCGCGACTCTTAGCTCCCGCTCTTTTCAAACCTCCGCAACTCTCAGCTCTCGCTCTTTTCAAACCTCCGCGACTCTCATCTCCCGCTTTTTCAAACCTCCGCGACTCTCAGCTCCCACTCTTTTCAAACCTCTGCGACTCTCACCTCCTCCTCTTTTCAAACCTCCGCGACTCTCAGGTACTGCTCTTTTCAAACCTCCGCGACTCTCAGCTCCCGCTCTTTGCAAACCTCTGCGACTCTCAGCTCCCGCTCTTTTCAAACCTCCGCGACTCTCAGCTCTCGCTCTTTTCAAACCTCCGCGACGCTCAGCTCCCGCTCTTTTCAAACCTCCGCGACTCTCAGCTCCCGCTCTTTTCAAACCTCCGCGACTCTCAGGTCCTGCTCTTTTCAAACCTCCGCGAGCCTCAGCTCCCGCTCTTTTGAAACCTCCGCGACTCTCAGCTCCCGCTCTTTTCAAACCTCCGCGACTCTCAGCTCCCGCTCTTTTCAAACCTCCGCGACTCTCATCTCCCGCTCTTTTCAAACCTCCGCGACTCTCAGCTCCCACTCTTTTCAAACCTCCGCGACTCTCAGCTCCCCCTCTTTTCAAACCTCCGCGACTCTCAGGTCCTGCTCTTTTCAAACCTCCGCGACTCTCAGCTCCCGCTCTTTGCAAACCTCCGCGACTCTCAGCTCCCGCTCTTTTCAAACCTCCGCGACTCTCAGCTCCCGCTCTTTTCAAACCTCCGCGAAGCTCAGCTCCCGCTCTTTTCAAACCTCCGCGACTCTCAGCTCCCGGTCTTTTCAAACCTCCGCGACTCTCAGGTCCTGCTCTTTTCAAACCTCCGCGAGCCTCAGCTCCCGCTCTTTTGAAACCTCCGCGACTCTCAGCTCCCGCTCTTTTCAAACCTCCGGGACTCTCAGGTCCCGCTCTTTTCAAACCTCCGCGACTCTCAGCTCCCGCTCTTTTCAAAACTCCGCGACTCTCAGCTCCCGCTCTTTTCAAACCTCCGCGACTCTCAGCTCCCGCTCTTTTCAAACCTCCGCGACTCTCAGCTCCCGCTCTTTTCAAACCTCCGCGACTCTTAGCTCCCGCTCTTTTCAAACCTCCGCGACTCTCAGCTCCCGCTCTTTTCAAACCTCGGCGACTCTCAGCTCCGGCTCTTTTCAATCCTCCGCGACTCTCAGCTCCCGCTCTTTGCAAACCTCCGCGACTCTCACCTCCCGCTCTTTTCAGACATGCGCGACTCTCAGCTCCCGCTCTTTTCAAACCTCCGCGATTCTAAGCTCCCGCTCTTTTCAAACCTCCGCGACTCTCTTCTTCCGCTATTTTCAAATCTCCGCGGCTCTCAGCTCGCGCTCTTTTCAAACCTCTGCGACTCTTAGCTCTCGCTCTTTTCAAACCTCCGCAACTCTCAGCTCTCGCTCTTTTCAAACCTCCGCGACTCTCAGCTCCCGCTCTTTTCAAACCTCCGCAACTCTCAGCTCCCGCTCTTTTCAAACCTCCGCGACTCTCAGCTCCCCCTCTTTTCAAACCTCCGCGACTCTCAGATCTTGCTCTTTTCAAACCTCTGCGACTCTCAGCTCCCGCTCTTTGCAAACCACCGGAACTCTCAGCTCCCGCTCTTTTCAAACCTCCGCGACTCTAAGCTCCCGCTCTTTTCAAACCTCCGCGACTCTCTTCTCCCGCTATTTTCAAACCTCCGCGGCTCTCAGCTCCCGCTTTTTTCAAACCTCTGCGACTCTTAGCTCCCGCTCTTTTCAAACCTCCGCAACTCTCAGCTCCCGCTCATTTCAATCCTCCGCGACTCTCAGCTCCCGATCGTTTCAAACCTCCGCGACTCTCAGCTCCCGCTCTTTTCAAACCTCCGTGACTCTTAGCTCCAGCTCTTTTCAAACCTCCGCGACTCTCAGCTCCCGCTCTTTTCAAACCTCCGCGACTCTCAGCTCCCGCTCTTTTCAAACATCGGCGACTCTCAGCTCCCGCTCTTTTCAAACCTCCGCGACTCTCAGCTCCCTCTCTTTTCAAACCTCCGCGACTCTCAGCTCCCGCTCTTTTCAAACCTCCGCGACTCTCAGGTCGAGCTCTTTTCAAAACTCCGCGACTCTCAGCTCCAGCTCTTTTCAAACCTCCGCGACTCTCAGCTCACGCTCTTTTCAAACCTCCGCGACTCTCAGCTCCCGCTCTTTTCAAACCTCCGCGACTCTCAGGTCCTGCTATTTTCACACCTCCGCGCATCTCAGCTCACGCTATTTTCAAACCTCCGCGACTCTCAGCTCCCGTTCTTTTCAAATCTCCGCAACTCACAGCACCCGCTCTTTTCAAACCTCCGGGACACTCAGGTCCCGCTCTTTTCAAACCTCCGCGACTCTCAGCTCACGCTCTTTTCAAACCTCCGCGAAGCTCAGCTCCCGCTCTTTTCAAACCTCCGCGACTCTCAGCTCCCGCTCTTTTCAAACCTCCGCGACTCTCAGGTCCTGCTCTTTTCAAACCTCCGCGAGCCTCAACTCCCGCTCTTTTGAAACCTCCGCGACTCTCAGCTCCCGCTCTTTTCAAACCTCCGTGACTCTCAGGTCCCGCTCTTTTCAAACCTCCGCGACTCTCAGCTCCCGCTCTTTTCAAAACTCCGCGACTCTCAGCTCCCGCTCTTTTCAAACCTCCGCGACTCTCAGCTCCCGCTCTTTTCAAACCTCCGCGACTCTCAGCTCTCGCTGTTTTCAAACCTCCGCGACTCTCAGCTCCCATCTTTTCAAACCTCCGCGACTCTTAGCTCCCGGTCTTTTCATAACCTCCCCGACTCTCAGCACCCGCTCTTTTCAAACCTCCGCGACTCTCAGCTCCCGCTCATTTCAAACCTCCGCGACTCTCAGCTCCCGCTCTTTTCAAACCTCCGCGACTCTCAGCTCCCGCTCTTTTCAAACCTCCGCGACTCTTAGCTCCCGCTCTTTTCAAACCTCCGCAACTCTCAGCTCTCGCTCTTTTCAAACCTCCGCGACTCTCATCTCCCGCTTTTTCAAACCTCCGCGACTCTCAGCTCCCACTCTTTTCAAACCTCTGCGACTCTCACCTCCTCCTCTTTTCAAACCTCCGCGACTCTCAGGTACTGCTCTTTTCAAACCTCCGCGACTCTCAGCTCCCGCTCTTTGCAAACCTCTGCGACTCTCAGCTCCCGCTCTTTTCAAACCTCCGCGACTCTCAGCTCTCGCTCTTTTCAAACCTCCGCGACGCTCAGCTCCCGCTCTTTTCAAACCTCCGCGACTCTCAGCTCCCGCTCTTTTCAAACCTCCGCGACTCTCAGGTCCTGCTCTTTTCAAACCTCCGCGAGCCTCAGCTCCCGCTCTTTTGAAACCTCCGCGACTCTCAGCTCCCGCTCTTTTCAAACCTCCGCGACTCTCAGCTCCCGCTCTTTTCAAACCTCCGCGACTCTCATCTCCCGCTCTTTTCAAACCTCCGCGACTCTCAGCTCCCACTCTTTTCAAACCTCCGCGACTCTCAGCTCCCCCTCTTTTCAAACCTCCGCGACTCTCAGGTCCTGCTCTTTTCAAACCTCCGCGACTCTCAGCTCCCGCTCTTTGCAAACCTCCGCGACTCTCAGCTCCCGCTCTTTTCAAACCTCCGCGACTCTCAGCTCCCGCTCTTTTCAAACCTCCGCGAAGCTCAGCTCCCGCTCTTTTCAAACCTCCGCGACTCTCAGCTCCCGGTCTTTTCAAACCTCCGCGACTCTCAGGTCCTGCTCTTTTCAAACCTCCGCGAGCCTCAGCTCCCGCTCTTTTGAAACCTCCGCGACTCTCAGCTCCCGCTCTTTTCAAACCTCCGGGACTCTCAGGTCCCGCTCTTTTCAAACCTCCGCGACTCTCAGCTCCCGCTCTTTTCAAAACTCCGCGACTCTCAGCTCCCGCTCTTTTCAAACCTCCGCGACTCTCAGCTCCCGCTCTTTTCAAACCTCCGCGACTCTCAGCTCCCGCTCTTTTCAAACCTCCGCGACTCTTAGCTCCCGCTCTTTTCAAACCTCCGCGACTCTCAGCTCCCGCTCTTTTCAAACCTCGGCGACTCTCAGCTCCGGCTCTTTTCAATCCTCCGCGACTCTCAGCTCCCGCTCTTTGCAAACCTCCGCGACTCTCACCTCCCGCTCTTTTCAGACATGCGCGACTCTCAGCTCCCGCTCTTTTCAAACCTCCGCGATTCTAAGCTCCCGCTCTTTTCAAACCTCCGCGACTCTCTTCTCCCGCTATTTTCAAATCTCCGCGGCTCTCAGCTCGCGCTCTTTTCAAACCTCTGCGACTCTTAGCTCTCGCTCTTTTCAAACCTCCGCAACTCTCAGCTCTCGCTCTTTTCAAAACTCCGCGACTCTCAGCTCCCGCTCTTTTCAAACCTCCGCGACTCTCAGCTCCCGCTCTTTTCAAACCTCCGCGACTCTCAGCTCCCGCTCTTTTCAAACCTCCGCGACTCTTAGCTCCCGCTCTTTTCAAACCTCCGCGACTCTCAGCTCCCGCTCTTTTCAAACCTCGGCGACTCTCAGCTCCGGCTCTTTTCAATCCTCCGCGACTCTCAGCTCCCGCTCTTTGCAAACCTCCGCGACTCTCACCTCCCGCTCTTTTCAGACATGCGCGACTCTCAGCTCCCGCTCTTTTCAAACCTCCGCGATTCTAAGCTCCCGCTCTTTTCAAACCTCCGCGACTCTCTTCTCCCGCTATTTTCAAATCTCCGCGGCTCTCAGCTCGCGCTCTTTTCAAACCTCTGCGACTCTTAGCTCTCGCTCTTTTCAAACCTCCGCAACTCTCAGCTCTCGCTCTTTTCAAACCTCCGCGACTCTCAGCTCCCGCTCTTTTCAAACCTCCGCAACTCTCAGCTCCCGCTCTTTTCAAACCTCCGCGACTCTCAGCTCCCCCTCTTTTCAAACCTCCGCGACTCTCAGATCTTGCTCTTTTCAAACCTCTGCGACTCTCAGCTCCCGCTCTTTGCAAACCACCGGAACTCTCAGCTCCCGCTCTTTTCAAACCTCCGCGACTCTCAGCTCCCGCTCTTTTCAAACCTCCGCGACGCTCAGCTCCCGCTCTTTTCAAACCTCCGCGACTCTCAGCTCCCGCTCTCTTCAAACCTCCGCGACTCTCAGGTCCCGCTCTTTTCAAACCTCCGCAACTCTCACCTCCCGCTCTTTTCAAACCTCCGCGACTCTCATCTCCCGCTCTTTTCAAACCTCCGCGACTCTCAGGTCCTGCTCTTTTAAAATCTCCGCGACTTTCAGCTCCCGCTCTTTTCAAACCTCCGCGACTCTCAGCTCCCGCTCTTTTCAAACCTCCGCGACTCTCAGGTCCTGCTCTTTTCAAACGTCCGCGAGCCTCAGCTCCCGCTCTTTTGAAACCTCCGCGACTCTCAGCTCCCGCTCTTTTCAAACCTCCGGGACTCTCAGCTCCCGCTCTTTTCAAACCTCCGCGACTCTCAGCTCCCGCTCTTTTCAAACCTCCGCGACTCTCAGGTCCCGCTCTTTTCAAACCTCCGCGACTCTCAGCTCCCGCTGTTTTCAAAACTCCGCGACTCTCAGCTCCAGCTCTTTTCAAACCTCCGCGACTCTCAGCTCACGCTCTTTTCAAACCTCCGCGACTCTCAGCTCCCGCTCTTTTCAAACCTCCGCGACTCTCAGGTCCTGCTATTTTCACACCTCCGCGACTCTCAGCTCACGCTATTTTCAAACCTCCGCGACTCTCAGCTCCCGTTCTTTTCAAATCTCCGCGACTCACAGCACCCGCTCTTTTCAAACCTCCGGGACACTCAGGTCCCGCTCTTTTCAAACCTCCGCGACTCTCAGCTCACGCTCTTTTCAAACCTCCGCGACTCTCAGCTCCCGCACTTTTCAAACCTGCGCGACTCTCAGGTCCCGCTCTTTTCAAACCTCCGCGACTCTCAGCTCCCGCTCTTTTCAAAACTCCGCGACTCTCAGCTCCCGCTCTTTTCATACCTCCGCGACTCTCAGCTCCCGCTCTTTTCAAACCTCCGCGACTCTCAGCTCCCGCTCTTTTCAAACTTCCGCGACTCTCAGCTCCCGCTCTTTTCAAACCTCCGCGACTCTCAGCTCCCGCTGTTTTCAAACCTCCGCGACTCTCAGCTCCCGCTCTTTTCAAATCTCCGCGACTCTTAGCTCCCGGTCTTTTCATAACCTCCCCGACTCTCAGCACCCGCTCTTTTCAAACCTCCGCGACTCTCAGCTCCCGCACTTTTCAAACCTGCGCGACTCTCAGGTCCCGCTCTTTTCAAACCTCCGCGACTCTCAGCTCCCGCTCTTTTCAAAACTCCGCGACTCTCAGCTCCCGCTCTTTTCAAACCTCCGCGACTCTCAGCTCCCGCTCTTTTCAAACCTCCGCGACTCTCAGCTCCCGCTCTTTTCAAATCTCCGCGACTCTTAGCTCCCGGTCTTTTCATAACCTCCCGACTCTCAGCACCCGCTCTTTTCAAACCTCCGCGACTCTCAGCTCCCGCTCATTTCAAACCACCGCGACTCTCAGCTCCCGCTCTTTTCAAACCTCCGCGACTCACAGCTCCCGCTCTTTTCAAACCTCCGCGACTCTTAGCTCCCGCTCTTTTCAAACCTCCGCGACTCTCAGCTCCCGCTCTTTTCAAACCTCCGCGACTCTCAGCTCCCGCTCTTTTCAACCCTCGGCGACTCTCAGCTCCGGCTCTTTTCAATCCTCCGCGACTCTCAGCTCCCGCTCTTTGCAAACCTCTGCGACTCTCACCTCCCGCTCTTTTCAGACATGCGCGACTCTCAGCTCCCGCTCTTTTCAAACCTCCGCGACTCTAAGCTCCCGCTCTTTTCAAACTTCCGCGACTCTCTTCTCCCGCTATTTTCAAATCTCCGCGGCTCTCAGCTCCCGCTTTTTTCAAACCTCTGCGACTCTTAGCTCCCGCTCTTTTCAAACCTCCGCAACTCTCAGCTCCCGCTCATTTCAATCCTCCGCGACTCTCAGCTCCCGCTCTTTTCAAACCTCCGCAACTCTCAGCTCTCGCTCTTTTCAAACCTCCGCGACTCTCAGCTCCCGCTCTTTTCAAACCTCCGCAACTCTCAGCTCCCGCTCTTTTCAAACCTCCGCGATTCTAAGCTCCCGCTCTTTTCAAACCTCCGCGACTCTCTTCTCCCGCTATTTTCAAACCTCCGCGGCTCTCAGCTCCCGCTCTTTTCAAACCTCTGCGACTCTTAGCTCCCGCTCTTTTCAAACCTCCGCAACTCTCAGCTCTCGCTCTTTTCAAACCTTTGGGACTCTCAGCTCCCGCTCTTTTCAAACCTCCGCAACTCTCAGCTCCCGCTCTTTTCAAACCTCCGCGACTCTCAGCTCCCACTCTTTTCAAACCTCCGCGACTCTCAGCTCCCCCTCTTTTCAAACCTCCGCGACTCTCAGATCTTGCTCTTTTCAAACCTCTGCGACTCTCAGCTCCCGCTCTTTGCAAACCTCCGGAAATCTCAGCTCCCGCTCTTTTCAAACCTCCGCGACTCTCAGCTCCCGCTCTTTTCAAACCTCCGCGACGCTCAGCTCCCGCTCTTTTCAAACCTCCGCGAATCTCAGCTCCCGCTCTCTTCAAACCTCCGCGACTCTCAGGTCCCGCTCTTTTCAAACCTCCGCAACTCTCACCTCCCGCTCTTTTCAAACCTCCGCGACTCTCAGCTCCCGCTCTTTTCAAACCTCCGCGACTCTCAGGTCCTGCTCTTTTAAAATCTCCGCGACTTTCAGCTCCCGCTCTTTTCAAACCTCCGCGACTCTCAGCTCCCGCTCTTTTCAAACCTCCGCGACTCTCAGGTCCTGCTCTTTTCAAACGTCCGCGAGCCTCAGCTCCCGCTCTTTTGAAACCTCCGCGACTCTCAGCTCCCGCTCTTTTCAAACGTCCGGGACTCTCAGCTCCCGCTCTTTTCAAACCTCCGCGACTCTCAGCTCCCGCTCTTTTCAAACCTCCGCGACTCTCAGGTCCAGCTCTTTTCAAACCTCCGCGACTCTCAGCTCCCGCTGTTTTCAAAACTCCGCGACTCTCAGCTCCAGCTCTTTTCAAACCTCCGCGACTCTCAGCTCACGCTCTTTTCAAACCTCCGCGACTCTCAGCTCCCGCTCTTTTCAAACCTCCGCGACTCTCAGGTCCTGCTATTTTCACACCTCCGCGACTCTCAGCTCACGCTATTTTCAAACCTCCGCGACTCTCAGCTCCCGTTCTTTTCAAATCTCCGCGACTCACAGCACCCGCTCTTTTCAAACCTCCGGGACACTCAGGTCCCGCTCTTTTCAAACCTCCGCGACTCTCAGCTCACGCTCTTTTCAAACCTCCGCGACTCTCAGCTCCCGCACTTTTCAAACCTGCGCGACTCTCAGGTCCCGCTCTTTTCAAACCTCCGCGACTCTCAGCTCCCGCTCTTTTCAAAACTCCGCGACTCTCAGCTCCCGCTCTTTTCAAACCTCCGCGACTCTCAGCTCCCGCTCTTTTCAAACCTCCGCGACTCTCAGGTCCCGCTCTTTTCAAACCTCCGCGACTCTCAGCTCCCGCTCTTTTCAAAACTCCGCGACTCTCAGCTCCCGCTCTTTTCAAACCTCCGCGACTCTCAGCTCCCGCTCTTTTCAAACCTCCGCGACTCTCAGCTCCCGCTCTTTTCAAACCTCCGCGACTCTCAGCTCCCGCTGTTTTCAAACCTCCGCGACGCTCAGCTCCCGCTCTTTTCAAATCTCCGCGACTCTTAGCTCCCGGTCTTTTCATAACCTCCCCGACTCTCAGCACCCGCTCTTTTCAAACCTCCGCGACTCTCAGCTCCCGCACTTTTCAAACCTGCGCGACTCTCAGGTCCCGCTCTTTTCAAACCTCCGCGACTCTCAGCTCCCGCTCTTTTCAAAACTCCACGACTCTCAGCTCCCGCTCTTTTCAAACCTCCGCGACTCTCAGCTCCCGCTCTTTTCAAATCTCCGCGACTCTTAGCTCATGGTCTTTTCATAACCTCCCCGACTCTCAGCACCCGCTCTTTTCAAACCTCCGCGACTCTCAGCTCCCGCTCATTTCAAACCACCGCGACTCTCAGCTCCCGCTCTTTTCAAACCTCCGCGACTCACAGCTCCCGCTCTTTTCAAACCTCCGCGACTCTTAGCTCCCGCTCTTTTCAAACCTCCGCGACTCTCAGCTCCCGCTCTTTTCAAACCTCCGCGACTCTCAGCTCCCGCTCTTTTCAAACCTCGCCGACTCTCAGCTCCGGCTCTTTTCAATCCTCCGCGACTCTCAGCTCCCGCTCTTTGCAAACCTCCGCGACTCTCACCTCCCGCTCTTTTCAGACATGCGCGACTCTCAGCTCCCGCTCTTTTCAAACCTCCGCGACTCTAAGCTCCCGCTCTTTTCAAACCTCCGCGACTCTCTTCTCCCGCTATTTTCAAACCTCCGCGGCTCTCAGCTCCCGCTTTTTTCAAACCTCTGCGACTCTTAGCTCCCGCTCTTTTCAAACCTCCGCAACTCTCAGCTCCCGCTCATTTCAATCCTCCGCGACTCTCAGCTCCCGCTCTTTTCAAACCTCCGCGACTCTCAGCTCCCGCTCTTTTCAAACCTCCGTGACTCTTAGCTCCAGCTCTTTTCAAACCTCCGCGACTCTCAGCTCCCGCTCTTTTCAAACCTCCGCGACTCTCAGCTCCCGCTCTTTTCAAACCTCGGCGACTCTCAGCTCCCGGTCTTTTCAAACCTCCGCGACTCTCAGCTCCCTCTCTTTTCAAACCTCCGCGACTCTCAGCTCCCGCTCTTTTCAAAGCTCCGCGACTCTCAGGTCCAGCTCTTTTCAAACCTCCGCGACTCTCAGCTCCCGCTCTTTGCAAACCTCCGCGACTCTCAGCTCCCGCTCTTTTCAAAACTCCGCGACACTCAGCTCCAGCTCTTTTCAAACCTCCGCGACTCTCAGCTCACGCTCTTTTCAAACCTCCCCGACTCTCAGCTCCCGCTCTTTTCAAACCTCCGCGACTCTCAGGTCCTGCTATTTTCACACCTCCGCGACTCTCAGCTCACGCTATTTTCAAACCTCCGCGACTCTCAGCTCCCGTTCTTTTCAAATCTCCGCGACTCACAGCACCCGCTCTTTTCAAACCTCCGCGACTCTCAGGTCCTGCTCTTTTCAAACCTCCGCGAGCCTCAGCTCCCGCTCTTTTGAAACCTCCGCCACTCTCAGCTCCCGCTCTTTTCAAACCTCCGGGACTCTCAGCTCCCGCTCTTTTCAAACCTCCGGGACTCTCTGGTCCCGCTCTTTTCAAACCTCCGCGACTCTCAGCTCCCGCTCTTTTCAAACCTCCGCGACTCTCAGGTCCCGCTCTTTTCAAACCTCCGCGACTCTCAGCTCCCGCTGTTTTCAAAACTCCGCGACTCTGAGCTCCAGCTCTTTTCAAAGCTCCGCGACTCTCAGCTCACGCTCTTTTCAAACCTCCGCGACTCTCAGCTCCCGCTCTTTTCAAACCTCCGCGACTCTCAGGTCCTGCTATTTTCACACCTCCGCGACTCTCAGCTCACGCTATTTTCAAACCTCCGCGACTCTCAGCTCCCGTTCTTTTCAAATCTCCGCGACTCACAGCACCCGCTCTTTTCAAACCTCCGGGACACTCAGGTCCCGCTCTTTTCAAACCTCCGCGACTCTCAGCTCACGCTCTTTTCAAACCTCCGCGACGCTCAGCTCCCGCACTTTTCAAACCTGCGCGACTCTCAGGTCCCGCTCTTTTCAAACCTCCGCGACTCTCAGCTCCCGCTCGTTTCAAAACTCCGCGACTCTCAGCTCCCGCTCTTTTCAAACCTCCGCGACTCTCAGCTCACGCTCTTTTCAAACCTCCGCGACTCTCAGCTCCCGCTCTTTTCAAACTTCCGCGACTCTCAGCTCCCGCTCTTTTCAAACCTCCGCGACTCTCAGCTCCCGCTGTTTTCAAACCTCCGCGACTCTCAGCTCCCGCTCTTTTCAAATCTCCGCGACTCTTAGCTCCCGGTCTTTTCATAACCTCCCCGACTCTCAGCACCCGCTCTTTTCAAACCTCCGCGACTCTCAGCTCCCGCACTTTTCAAACCTGCGCGACTCTCAGGTCCCGCTCTTTTCAAACCTCCGCGACTCTCAGCTCCCGCTCTTTTCAAAACTCCACGACTCTCAGCTCCCGCTCTTTTCAAACCTCCGCGACTCTCAGCTCCCGCTCTTTTCAAACCTCCGCGACTCTCAGCTCCCGCCCTTTTCAAATCTCCGCGACTCTTAGCTCCCGGTCTTTTCATAACCTCCCCGACTCTCAGCACCCGCTCTTTTCAAACCTCCGCGACTCTCAGCTCCCGCTCATTTCAAACCACCGCGACTCTCAGCTCCCGCTCTTTTCAAACCTCCGCGACTCACAGCTCCCGCTCTTTTCAAACCTCCGCGACTCTTAGCTCCCGCTCTTTTCAAACCTCCGCGACTCTCAGCTCCCGCTCTTTTCAAACCTCCGCGACTCTCAGCTCCCGCTCTTTTCAAACCTCGGCGACTCTCAGCTCCGGCTCTTTTCAATCCTCCGCGACTCTCAGCTCCCGCTCTTTGCAAACCTCCGCGACTCTCACCTCCCGCTCTTTTCAGACATGCGCGACTCTCAGCTCCCGCTCTTTTCAAACCTCCGCGATTCTAAGCTCCCGCTCTTTTCAAACCTCCGCGACTCTCTTCTCCCGCTATTTTCAAACCTCCGCGGCTCTCAGCTCCCGCTTTTTTCAAACCTCTGCGACTCTTAGCTCCCGCTCTTTTCAAACCTCCGCAACTCTCAGCTCCCGCTCATTTCAATCCTCCGCGACTCTCAGCTCCCGCTCTTTTCAAACCTCCGCGACTCTCAGCTCCCGCTCTTTTCAATCCTCCGTGACTCTTAGCTCCAGCTCTTTTCAAACCTCCGCGACTCTCAGCTCCCGCTCTTTTCAAACCTCCGCGACTCTCAGCTCCCGCTCTTTTCAAACCTCGGCGACTCTCAGCTCCCGGTCTTTTCAAACCTCCGCGACTCTCAGCTCCCTCTCTTTTCAAACCTCCGCGACTCTCAGCTCCCGCTCTTTTCAAAGCTCCGCGACTCTCAGGTCCAGCTCTTTTCAAACCTCCGCGACTCTCAGCTCCCGCTCTTTGCAAACCTCCGCGACTCTCAGCTCCCGCTCTTTTCAAAACTCCGCGACACTCAGCTCCAGCTCTTTTCAAACCTCCGCGACTCTCAGCTCACGCTCTTTTCAAACCTCCCCGACTCTCAGCTCCCGCTCTTTTCAAACCTCCGCGACTCTCAGGTCCTGCTATTTTCACACCTCCGCGACTCTCAGCTCACGCTATTTTCAAACCTCCGCGACTCTCAGCTCCCGTTCTTTTCAAATCTCCGCGACTCACAGCACCCGCTCTTTTCAAACCTCCGCGACTCTCAGGTCCTGCTCTTTTCAAACCTCCGCGAGCCTCAGCTCCCGCTCTTTTGAAACCTCCGCCACTCTCAGCTCCCGCTCTTTTCAAACCTCCGGGACTCTCAGCTCCCGCTCTTTTCAAACCTCCGGGACTCTCTGGTCCCGCTCTTTTCAAACCTCCGCGACTCTCAGCTCCCGCTCTTTTCAAACCTCCGCGACTCTCAGGTCCCGCTCTTTTCAAACCTCCGCGACTCTCAGCTCCCGCTGTTTTCAAAACTCCGCGACTCTGAGCTCCAGCTCTTTTCAAACCTCCGCGACTCTCAGCTCACGCTCTTTTCAAACCTCCGCGACTCTCAGCTCCCGCTCTTTTCAAACCTCCGCGACTCTCAGGTCCTGCTATTTTCACACCTCCGCGACTCTCAGCTCACGCTATTTTCAAACCTCCGCGACTCTCAGCTCCCGTTCTTTTCAAATCTCCGCGACTCACAGCACCCG